>NC_088784.1:23555827-24193077 GCF_958450345.1 Calliphora vicina | reverse complement strand
AAACAAAATCCCCGCAATTTTAAACAGCTTAAATTGAGTATATATGTGATTAAAACTTATTTGCATTTTTAGTTTGGTTTTAATGTAAGATTCCAAGCAGTTAGCAATGACATAGTTAGGTTAACAACAATTATTGAAATTAAAAGTGCATGACGTTTATTTGCATTAAAACAAATAAACAAACAGACAAAAATATGATAATAAAACATAACAGCTTCCTTAAAATAATGCAAATATTTATAATAATATTTATAAAAGAGATAAAAAAATACCTTAATTGAATTTATAATTAGTGATGTCACATAACAGAGAATTAAAACTAACATTAAATTAAAAATCTATAAATATTTATTAAAAATAATGTTAATTAGTTTTCAAATCTATATATTTCAAATAACAACCTTGCGGTAATTTCATTAAATGATTACTATTTAATGCAACTCTGCAGTTGTTTCCAATTGATCTGCATTTACTCCTTCCTATTGCTCTCTTTAAACTCTACTTATCAGTTACATAAAATTTTAAATTGGAAACAATTAACTGGTTTCCTATGAATGTTTCTAACAATTAATTGTTTTATTTTATTACAATTTTAAAACCGAGAAAACAAAGCCTGAAAACAAATTTTGTTTCAAATAAATACTTCATGCAACCATATTTTTTATTTGCCTTTTGTTTTGTTGTGTATTAATTAATATTTCATTTGAAAACTATTAAAATCCAACAAATATAATTTGTTACCACATCATAACTACAATTTTGTTTTATATTTCTGTACGTTCACATAAATATTTGCATGATTTTTTGAAAACTTTATTTTCAAACTGTTTTTTTTTTCTTTATGTGGAGCTGAGCTCGTTCCTCTAAACGTCCGTCTGTCTTTAGGTTTCAATATGAATGAAGAAGCAGAAATAAAACCGGACTATGGATTGCAACGTTTTTTTTTTTACTTCTTGTCAATTCAAGCTGATTTTATGTAATCACTTTGGCCAGGCCAAAGTATGTTTTCATTATATTTTATTTTTTTTCTTGCTTTTTGTTTATAACAATAACAAAACAAAACAAAATCATAATACTAAAAATGAGAAAAAAAATTAAAAAAAACTAAAATCATAATAAAATATGTTACACATTAACATTATGTTAAGGTTTTTTGTCTTGCAGTTAAAATGAACTCGAGGTGAACTTTTGAACTCTGTTTTAGCCGACATTTTAAAGGTGTTAATAAATTTATGTAGTTTTTTTTATTGTATGTTTTCCCTGATTAGAGCGAATAGTTGGAAAATTAAACCAGTTTTGAATCAACAATTAAATAAACAATTACAAAATAATTGAATATGTAATAGGAGTTACTATTTTGAATTAAAATTCGCAATAAAATAATAAAATACTGTTAAAAATATGTTCTTAAAAATTACAGAAAATTTGATTTAAATTACTGTTTACATGAAGAAGACATAAGCCGCCCTTGCAGTAGTAGGCTTTACACGCCGCCATAAAACTTGGACGACACAGATATATGATTTTGTACAGAAACAGTCGATACGAAATTCTCTTATAAAATGTCTGTCAATTTTTCTAAAGAAAATTGTCTTGTGATGACAGATTTTCTATAGAAAATTGTCTTTTAAAGACACAGTTTTCTATAGAAAATTGTCTTTTGAAGACACAGTTTTCTATAGAAAATTGTCTTTTGAAGACACAGTTTTATATAGAAAATTGTCTTGTAAAGACACTTTTCTTTTGAAAATTATCTTTTGAAGACAGTTTTCTATAGAAAAGTGTCTTGTTAAGACAGCATTCTATAGAAAATTGTCTTGTGAAGACAGTTTCTATAGAAAAGTGTCTTGTCGAGACAGTTTTCTATAGAAAAGTGTCTTGTTGAGACAGTTTTCTATAGAAAAGTGTCTTGTTGAGACAGTTTTCTATAGAAAAGTGTCTTGTTGAGACAGTTTTCTATAGAAAAGTGTCTTGTTGAGACAGTTTTCTATAGAAAAGTGTCTTGTTGAGACAGTTTTCTATAGAAAAGTGTCTTGTTGAGACAGTTTTCTATAGAAAAGTGTCTTGTTGAGACAGTTTTCTATAGAAAAGTGTCTTGTTGAGACAGTTTTCTATAGAAAAGTGTCTTGTTGAGACAGTTTTCTATAGAAAAGTGTCTTGTTGAGACAGTTTTCTATAGAAAAGTGTCTTGTTGAGACAGTTTTCTATAGAAAAGTGTCTTGTTGAGACAGTTTTCTATAGAAAAGTGTCTTGTTGAGACAGTTTTCTATAGAAAAGTGTCTTGTTGAGACAGTTTTCTATAGAAAAGTGTCTTGTTGAGACAGTTTTCTATAGAAAAGTGTCTTGTTGAGACAGTTTTCTATAGAAAAGTGTCTTGTTGAGACAGTTTTCTATAGAAAAGTGTCTTGTCGAGACAGTTTTCTATAGAAAAGTGTCTTGTTGAGACAGTTTTCTATAGAAAAGTGTCTTGTTGAGACAGTTTTCTATAGAAAAGTGTCTTGTTGAGACAGTTTTCTATAGAAAAGTGTCTTGTTGAGACAGTTTTCTATAGAAAAGTGTCTTGTTGAGACAGTTTTCTATAGAAAAGTGTCTTGTTGAGACAGTTTTCTATAGAAAAGTGTCTTGTTGAGACAGTTTTCTATAGAAAAGTGTCTTGTTGAGACAGTTTTCTATAGAAAAGTGTCTTGTTGAGACAGTTTTCTATAGAAAAGTGTCTTGTTGAGACAGTTTTCTATAGAAAAGTGTCTTGTTGAGACAGTTTTCTATAGAAAAGTGTCTTGTTGAGACAGTTTTCTATAGAAAAGTGTCTTGTTGAGACAGTTTTCTATAGAAAAGTGTCTTGTTGAGACAGTTTTCTATAGAAAAGTGTCTTGTTGAGACAGTTTTCTATAGAAAAGTGTCTTGTTGAGACAGTTTTCTATAGAAAAGTGTCTTGTTGAGACAGTTTTCTATAGAAAAGTGTCTTGTTGAGACAGTTTTCTATAGAAAAGTGTCTTGTTGAGACAGTTTTCTATAGAAAAGTGTCTTGTTGAGACAGTTTTCTATAGAAAAGTGTCTTGTTGAGACAGTTTTCTATAGAAAAGTGTCTTGTTGAGACAGTTTTCTATAGAAAAGTGTCTTGTTGAGACAGTTTTCTATAGAAAAGTGTCTTGTTGAGACAGTTTTCTATAGAAAAGTGTCTTGTTGAGACAGTTTTCTATAGAAAAGTGTCTTGTTGAGACAGTTTTCTATAGAAAAGTGTCTTGTTGAGACAGTTTTCTATAGAAAAGTGTCTTGTTGAGACAGTTTTCTATAGAAAAGTGTCTTGTTGAGACAGTTTTCTATAGAAAAGTGTCTTGTTGAGACAGTTTTCTATAGAAAAGTGTCTTGTTGAGACAGTTTTCTATAGAAAAGTGTCTTGTTGAGACAGTCTTGTTGAGACAGTTTTCTATAGAAAAGTGTCTTGTTGAGACAGTTTTCTATAGAAAAGTGTCTTGTTGAGACAGTTTTCTATAGAAAAGTGTCTTGTTGAGACAGTTTTCTATAGAAAAGTGTCTTGTTGAGACAGTTTTCTATAGAAAAGTGTCTTGTTGAGACAGTTTTCTATAGAAAAGTGTCTTGTGAAGACACCTTTCTTTAGAAAAGCTGTTTAATCAAGAATCTTATCAGCTTTTTCAATTTTTTTTTATAATTTTATTTTAATATTAAACTTATTTATATATTTTTGAAAAGCAGACACAATTTCCTTTCCATTGTTATAAAATATGCCTAGCTTTTCTGTTTTAAATAACAAATAAATAAACCTCAAATTAACCTCAAAATATTTGTAGTAAATTTTAAGTAAAATGTATTATTTTCCGTTTTTTTACAAAGAATGCTAACATTTAATAACAATATTAAAATTGTTTATATATTTTTGAAAATTAGACACAATTTCCTATCTATTGCTATAAAATAAGTCTAGCTTTTCTTTTTTTGCAAGTCCAATATATGGACATCAAAAAACACCCAACATATTTGTAGCGAAGTTTAAGTGAAATTCTTTATATGACCCTTTTTTATGACAAAGTCATTTATAGTTTAATTTGAAAGCTAAAAATATATATATTTTTGAAAATTACAGAGAATTTCCTTTCTATTAATATAAAATATGCCTAGCTTTGCTCTTTTAAATGTCAAATAAATGAACATCAAAATAACCTCAAAATGTTTAAGGCTAGAGTTTGTGTAAAATTTTTTATTTTCCGTTTTGTACAAAAGATTTAGTTTTATAATTTCAGTATTGTAACTTTTTATATATTTTGATAAATTTAACACAATTTCCTTTCTATTTATATAAAATATGTCTAGCTTTCCTATTTTAAATATAGAAAAAGATGAATGAACATTTAACTCCTAAATATTAGAAGAGCATTTTAAGTAAAATGCTTTATTTTCCATTTTTTTGTAAAAATTTTCCTCATTTCATTTTCGGAATTAAAATTGTTTACATATTTTTTAAAAGCAGACACAATTTCCATTCTATTGATATAAAATGTGGCTACCTTTACCTTATTTATAAGACAAATAACTAATTGCCAAAGTAAATCCAAAATATTTGTAGTTTAAGTTAAATGCTAAGAAAAACTATTGTCATTTTCTCCGTTTTTCTGTCATAACTTTTTTATTTAATTTAAATGTTAGAAATATTTTTTATATATTTTAAAACTACATACAATTTCCTTTCTATTGATATAAAATAACACTAACTTTTCCTTTAAATAAAACTAATAAATGAATGCCTAAAGTAATGCCAAAATATTTGTAGTTTTATTAAAATACTTCGAAAAATAACATTTATTTTCATAGTTTTTCTTTTACAACTTTTTGATTTGTTATATATATAAAAATTATTTATATATTTTTGAAAACTAGACAAAATGTCCTTTCTATTGATATAAAATAGTTCTAGTTTTTCTTTTCTATAAAACAAATAAATGAGTGTTAGAAGTTATGTCCAAATATTTGTAGTTTCAGTAAAATGCTTAAAAAAATAACTTTTATTTTCCTCGTTTTTCTTTTATAACTTTTAAATGTGATTTATAGAGCAAAATTATTTATATATTTATGAAAACTAGGCACAATTTCCTTTCTATTGATATAAAATAAGTGTAGATTTTCCTTTTTATAAATCCAATAAATGTGTGTTAAAAGTTATGCCCAAATATTTGTAGTTTATGAAAATTGCTAAAAAAAAAAGTTTTACAGATTTTCTTTCATAACTTTTTAATTAGCTTTGTATAGTTTAATTATTTATATATTTTTGAAAACTAGACACAATTTACTCTCTATTGATATAAAACAACACTACCTTTTCCTTTTTATAAGACTAATAAATTAATGCCTAAAGTAATGCCAAAATATTTGTAGTTTATGTAAAATGTTCAGAAAAATAACCTTTATTTTCCTAGTTTTTATTTTATAACTTTTAAATGTGATTTATAGAGCAAAATTATTTATATATTTATGAAAACTAGACACAATTTCCTTTCCATTAATATAAAATAAGTCTACGATTTTCAGATTTTATTACAAATAAATGAACGCCACAAGTAATGCCAAAATATATTTAGCATAGAAAAATAACCTTGTTTTCCTCGTTTTTCTTTTATAACTTTTTAATTCGTTTTATAAAGTAAAACAATTTATATATTTTTGAAAAGTAGACACAATTTCCTTTCTATTTATATAAAACAACACTACCTTTTCCTTACTTTATGTCAAAATATTTCTTCTAAATATAAAATACTTAGAAAAATAACCTTTATTCCTTGTATAACTTTTTAATTTGTTTTATATAGCAAAATGATTGATATATTATTGTAAAGTAGGTAAAATTTCCCTTCTATTGATACAAAACATGACTAGGGTTTCCTTTCTTATATGACAAATAAATGAAAGCCAAAAGTAATGCCAAGTAATTGGCATTACTTTTAAAGCTGAGAGACCTTTAAAGACGATTTTTAAGTTTGAAATGCTGCTTGAAAATCACTTTTGCATCGAATCAATTACTTGCGATGAAAAATGGATCCATTACGATAACCCGAAGCGTAAGAGATCGTATATTAAACCCGGTCAATTAGCCGAATCGACATCAAAGTCAAATATCCATGGCGCTAAGGCAATGCTCTGTATTTAGTGGGACCAAAAGGGTCAAATTTTATTATTATGAGCTGCTGAATTTTGGGCAGACCATTACAGGGAACCTTTACCGAACGCAACTGATTCGTTTAAAGCGATCATTGGGCGAAAAATACCCAGACATGAAATCGAAATATTCCATCATGACAACAGTCGTCCACATGTTGCAATGTCTGTTATAAAGTATCGCCGCATCCGCTCTATAGTCCAGACCTTAACCCGTCCGACTACTATTTGTTTCGATCGATGCATAACACTCTCTCTGGTATAAACTTCACTTCAGAACAGAGTATGGGCTTGATTCCTTCTTGGCGGGGAATCCATATATTGCCAGAGAGATGATAAAAAGGTCATAGCTAACAATAAATTTATGTTGTACAAATGTTTCAAAATAAAAGCTAAACATTTGAATAAATCTCGCATTTTTAAGTCACTACAAAATTTTAGTTTTTTTAAAGTTAATGAATTTCATAAACATTTAAACTTATTAATAAAATTGCCATTGAAACTTCAACTTATTCATTTCTTATAAAACCTAACAATATATTAAACAGATTTCAATCATTAGTTTAACTCCCCTGTTTTATGCGTTCACTAACCATTTAAATTTTACAAAAAACTTTATGATGAAATTTTGGTTTTTTATCGCAATGACCTTTAAAATGTAACAAAATATTAATGAAAAAACCAACTTGACAACATTTAAAAATGACAATTGCCAATTTCGAAAAAATGGTTTAATTTTAATCGCTAGTTTTGCAACACTATTAACAGAGTAGTGTAGAGTGTAAAAGTGAATAATAGCTGTCATTTACACTTTGTTTCCTTTCTATACGATCTTACTGATCGATACAGTAAGTGACATAAAAATTCATGAATGCCTGCTCAAATCTATTGTTATAAATTTTGTGAATTATGATCATTTGAATGGACAAAAAATGCATTGTATTGGTTTGCATTTTGCTGTTATTGTACGTACGTGTTTATGACCCAAACTTCAGTCAGGTAAGAGAAAAAAAAATATGGAAAAATTTATAACAAAAAAAAAAAAGGAAATAGCAAAGCAGGTAATTGTAGTAAAACAGGTGTAAAATAAAATATGTTATACAAAAAAAGAAAGTCTTAAATATGGGAATTTGATTTGGAAAAAATAAATAATTTTAAATATCACAACTTACCTTGAGGCTTTTGAGTTAAAAATAAGCAAATTATAATCCAAAGTAGTTAATAATACAGGTTCGTTTAGATGATTTATAATATTTTGTTTTAAAAATTCAAAAAGATTTTCTTTTTTTCTTTAATTTTTAGCAAAACATATTCAATTTCTTGGGTTTTTCTTTATTATTTTCTAATAATTTTCAAATTCACTTAATTTTTGTTTTATTTCTTTTTTTAATATTTAAAAATTTTAACCGTTTTTTTGTTTCTATTTCGTCTAAACGTCGTTTTTTATTATTTTTTGCCTTCACTTTTATGTTCGTAAACCGCACGCTAGAGCGTACCAACAGCAACTGACTGTCAAAATTTAAGCTCTCCTAAATGATCGTGTTAGGAGTATCGTATTTGTGGGTTTTTTGTTTTTTTTAAAGACTCAAAAAATATTCGTTTAAACCACGATTTTTACAATCACTATGTTGTTTTTGCTGGCTATGAATTGTAAAGCGCCTTAATCAATTTGAAAATAAATTATTATATGTTTGTTGTTATTGTTTTCTTTTTTAAAGAAAACTTTATATTCAAATACACTTTAAAATAATAATTTTGCTTTTCTTTTAATCCAAATTTCTTTATATTTTTTTTAGATTTTCTTTAACTTGTCTATAAATAAATTAAAAACCACTTATTTAGGCCTAACATGCACGTACAAAACTTTACAGTAGCTCCAGAAAAATGTTCGGTTTTTTTTATAAAATAAAAATTACATTTAGCATTTAATGCTGTATGAAACACTTTTAAAAACCATATACGTTATTTCTTTATTTATTTTTTTTATTGTACAATTTATTTTTTAAGGTAGGTCGTTTTTTTATTTTTCTTTAGTTTTGTTTCAAATTCACTTTAGCCGTTATTTAAGTCTTTGCTGTTTGACGTTCACGCTTTAAATAACAGAAAAAAATGCGTTTATTTCAAAGTTTGCTAAAGATAAATGCACTCACCAAAGCCTTACTTGAAATTCAAGCAGCTCTCTCTCTTCTCACACACATAAATAGCTTGCCTCTCTTTTCTAACATACAAAAATTGCCGTTAAAATGAAAATATATCATCATCACACTCTCATATTTTGCACTAATTACCAAACCCTCTCTACTACGCTCTTTTTCTTAAACACTAATTCATGTACTCACTCATTAAACTAAACAACAACAAATCACAGTTACTTACATGCCAACAACAACAATATACATATTGATTTTGCAGGTGCCTGTTTTGATCATGAAAATTGTTATTGTTTTTGTTTCTTTTTCCTACAGCCACCATGTTTGTGTGTGTTTTTGTTGCTTTGCCATTTTATTTTTCACGCATTTTCTTCTTCTTCGTTTAGTTTCTTAGAAAATTTTCGTGGAAAATGTTTTTGAAAACCGGAAAATATTTAATTACAGAAAGGTTTAAACTGCATAAACACTTGCTGTCATGAAAATTTTACTTTTTATGATGGGCTCTGGCTGCAATGTAAAGAAAAATGTTCAACGAAATTCCAGAGAATTCTCAAATTGTGTAAAAGTAGCGATACACAAAAGATAAAAGGTGCAAGTAGCTAAATTTTATTTAAATTATTAAATAAAACAAAAGAAAGGGGTTTTCTAAGCAAAAAATAAAATAAATTTCATAATAATTCTTTATAAAAAATTATTCTAAACCTATTTTTTAAAGAAACATAAATTTATAAGACAATTGGCTTTACAAGACAAGTTTATTAAAGGAAACAGGCTTTACAAGCAAATTTGCTAAAGAAAACTGGCTTTACAAGACAATTTTCTATAGAAAACTGGCTTTACAAGACAATTTTCTATAGAAAACTGGCTTTACAAGACAATTTTCTATAGAAAACTGGCTTTACAAGACAATTTTCTATAGAAAACTGGCTTTACAAGACAATTTTCTATAGAAAACTGGCTTTACAAGACAATTTTCTATAGAAAACTGGCTTTACAAGACAATTTTCTATAGAAAACTGGCTTTACAAGACAATTTTCTATAGAAAACTGGCTTTAAAAGACAATTTTCTATAGAAAACTGGCTTTACAAGACAATTTTCTATAGAAAACTGGCTTTACAAGACAATTTTCTATAGAAAACTGGCTTTACAAGACAATTTTCTATAGAAAACTGGCTTTACAAGACAATTTTCTATAGAAAACTGGCTTTACAAGACAATTTTCTATAGAAAACTGGCTTTACAAGACAATTTTCTATAGAAAACTGGCTTTACAAGACAATTTTCTATAGAAAACTGGCTTTACAAGACAATTTTCTATAGAAAACTGGCTTTACAAGACAATTTTCTATAGAAAACTGGCTTTACAAGACAATTTTCTATAGAAAACTGGCTTTACAAGACAATTTTCTATAGAAAACAGTCTTTACAAGACAATTTTCTATAGAAAACAGTCTCAGACAAGACAATTTTCTATAGAAAACAGTCTCAGACAAGACAATTTTCTATAGAAAACAGTCTCAGACAAGACAATTTTCTATAGAAAACAGTCTCAGACAAGACAATTTTCTATAGAAAACAGTCTCAGACAAGACAATTTTCTATAGAAAACAGTCTCAGACAAGACAATTTTCTATAGAAAACAGTCTCAGACAAGACAATTTTCTATAGAAAACAGTCTCAGACAAGACAATTTTCTATAGAAAACAGTCTCAGACAAGACAATTTTCTATAGAAAACAGTCTCAGACAAGACAATTTTCTATAGAAAACAGTCTCAGACAAGACAATTTTCTATAGAAAACAGTCTCAGACAAGACAATTTTCTATAGAAAACAGTCTCAGACAAGACAATTTTCTATAGAAAACAGTCTCAGACAAGACAATTTTCTATAGAAAACAGTCTCAGACAAGACAATTTTCTATAGAAAACAGTCTCAGACAAGACAATTTTCTATAGAAAACAGTCTCAGACAAGACAATTTTCTATAGAAAACAGTCTCAGACAAGACAATTTTCTATAGAAAACAGTCTCAGACAAGACAATTTTCTATAGAAAACAGTCTCAGACAAGACAATTTTCAATAGAAAACAGTCGCGACAAGACCATTTTTTTATAGAAAACAGTCGCGACAAGACCATTTTTTTATAGAAAACAGTCGCGACAAGACAATTTTCTATAGAAAACAGTCTCAGACAAGACAATTTTCTATAGAAAACAGTCTCAGACAAGACAATTTTCTATAGAAAACAGTCTCAGACAAGACAATATTCTATAGAAAACAGTCTGGACATAGAAAATTGTCTTGTTGGGACAGTTTTCTATAGAAAATTGTCTTGTTGGGACAGTTTTCTATAGAAAATTGTCTTGTTGGGACAGTTTTCTATAGAAAATTGTCTTGTTGGGACAGTTTTCTATAGAAAATTGTCTTGTTGGGACAGTTTTCTATAGAAAATTGTCTTGTTGGGACAGTTTTCTATAGAAAATTGTCTTGTTGGGACAGTTTTCTATAGAAAATTGTCTTGTTGGGACAGTTTTCTATAGAAAATTGTCTTGTTGGGACAGTTTTCTATAGAAAATTGTCTTGTTGGGACAGTTTTCTATAGAAAATTGTCTTGTTGGGACAGTTTTCTATAGAAAATTGTCTTGTTGGGACAGTTTTCTATAGAAAATTGTCTTGTTGGGACAGTTTTCTATAGAAAATTGTCTTGTTCGGACAATTTTCTATAGAAAATTGTCTTGTTCGGACAGTTTTCTATAGAAAATTGTCTTGTTCGGACAGTTTTCTATAGAAAATTGTCTTGTTCGGACAGTTTTCTATAGAAAATTGTCTTGTTCGGACAGTTTTCTATAGAAAATTGTCTTGTTCGGACAGTTTTCTATAGAAAATTGTCTTGTTCGGACAGTTTTCTATAGAAAATTGTCTTGTTCGGACAGTTTTCTATAGAAAATTGTCTTGTTCGGACAGTTTTCTATAGAAAATTGTCTTGTTCGGACAGTTTTCTATAGAAAATTGTCTTGTTCGGACCATTTTCTATAGAAAATTGTCTTGCTCGGACAGTTTTCTATAGAAAATTGTCTTGTTCGGACAGTTTTCTATAGAAAATTGTCTTGTTCGGACAGTTTTCTATAGAAAATTGTCTTGTTCGGACAGTTTTCTATAGAAAATTGTCTTGTTCGGACAGTTTTCTATAGAAAATTGTCTTGTTCGGACAGTTTTCTATAGAAAATTGTCTTGTTCGGACAGTTTTCTATAGAAAATTGTCTTGTTCGGACAGTTTTCTATAGAAAATTGTCTTGTTCGGACAGTTTTCTATAGAAAATTGTCTTGTTCGGACAGTTTTCTATAGAAAATTGTCTTGTTCGGACAGTTTTCTATAGAAAATTGTCTTGTTCGGACAGTTTTCTATAGAAAATTGTCTTGTTCGGACAGTTTTCTATAGAAAATTGTCTTGTTCGGACAGTTTTCTATAGAAAATTGTCTTGTTCGGACAGTTTTCTATAGAAAATTGTCTTGTTCGGACAGTTTTCTATAGAAAATTGTCTTGTTCGGACAGTTTTCTATAGAAAATTGTCTTGTTCGGACAGTTTTCTATAGAAAATTGTCTTGTTCGGACAGTTTTCTATAGAAAATTGTCTTGTTCGGACCGATTTCTATAGAAAATTGTCTTGTTCGGACCGATTTCTATAGAAAATTGTCTTGTTCGGACCGATTTCTATAGAAAATTGTCTTGTTCGGACCGATTTCTATAGAAAATTGTCTTGTTCGGACCGATTTCTGTAGAAAATTGTCTTCTTCGGACAGTTTTCTATAGAAAATTGTCTTGTTCGGACCGATTTCTGTAGAAAATTGTCTTCTTCGGACAGTTTTCTATAGAAAATTGTCTTGTTCGGACAGTTTTCTATAGAAAATTGTCTTGTTGGGACAGTTTTCTATAGAAAATTGTCTTGTTGGGACAGTTTTCTATAGAAAATTGTCTTGTTGGGACAGTTTTCTATAGAAAATTTTCTTGTTGGGACAGTTTTCTATAGAAAATTGTCTTGTTGGGACAGTTTTCTATAGAAAATTGTCTTGTTGGGAAAATTGTCTTGTTGGGACAGTTTTCTATAGAAAACTGTCTTGTGGGGACACTATTCTATAGAAAAGTGTCTCGTTAAGACTCTATTCATTAGAAAAGTGTCTTGTTAAGACACTATGATTTTATTTCTTACTTTGAAAACAAATCCCCCAATTGCAACACTGTTTTCCAAAACCATAAATCAATTATTTGATTAGTTATCACCTGTCCATATAAAAATAATAAAATATTAATGTATGAAATTATTAACTTTTGCTGAAAACTCATTACAAAGTTTGGTTTATTACCCTTTTTTCAATATTTGCAAAATTTCCTTATACAAAAAAACTAGTAATAGTAAGTATTATTTATAAATCCGTATGTGTTTGAATAAGTATTGAAATGGAAATAAATAGAAATATAGCAAGACAACAAGCAACTAAACATACTTTTTAACTAATACGGTCTACTTAACAATTGCAAACGATATAATTTTATTTTCATATATGAAAAACTACACCAATGATTGGGTGAAGCGGCCGGAAATATGTAGACATGTTTACGCAAATTGTAATTCGGATTAATGCAGTATGAACTTTCAACTTTGAGCTTTCGCTATTCAGAAATCATTTATATATCAAACCTAGTTTCAAAATTTGTTTCACATTTGATCTTGATTCGTATTTTTAATTGAAGAGTTAAATTTGAGCAGCATTTCTGAACCATGTTAGCGTTGGCCCGTTGGTATTATCCCCGATGTAATTGATCGTATTATTATTATTATTTACATACACATGCTCCACCACGTACTTAAAGTACGTTGCATAGAGCGCAGATTTGTTGGGTTTAGCGGAAATTTCAATAAAATTCATTTGGTATATATTTCATCAAACAATTATATTAGAGAGAGACATACTAGCTAGGTACATACATACCTACCACTCGGATTCTACAGACAGACATATTTACATATTGTACGATCGTACTTCAATCAAAATAAAAACAACAACAATAACTACAAGTGTTTTTCATTTAGAGAGCGATCTTTTTTTGTTTGTTCATGTGTTTGAAGTACAAGTATTTATGTGCAGGAAGATTAACTCGTGCAACTAACAAAAATGTAGACAAAATATTATTAAATAGTTGATAAATTTGATTTAATTTAATGAGGAGAAGTGATAATTTCATTTCACACAATTACCGTTATTATCATAATGATGATCGTTCGTATACGAGCGATTACAATGGCGATCAGTTGCTGGTGGCCGCTCACATTTAGTTTGCTTAAACAATTTAAACTCTCTCTCGCTTTCTGTTTAGTCTGTGAGATTTCGTATTTCTTTTTTTAATTTATTAAAAGATAATTGAGAGTAAAATGATTCACAAGTTGTGATATTTTTAAGAAATGAGAACTTTAAGTTTATTCAAATGATCCATCATCATGTTGACAATGAGTGACTGACTGACAGTTTGTTGGGATTTTTCGAGGTGATTGAGTCATTCTGCATTATAGCTTTAGGAAAACAGTATTAATTTTAATTGTGTGGCCAGTATTTGGATTTTAATTGAAATATTTAAAAGATCTTTAATTTTATCAAAGTTTGTTTTAAATAGTTTCCTCTGTTTTATTATTAATTAAGTTAGATACATCTACTTTCTTGCAATTGACTTAATAAGTGTCTTGTTTAGACAGTTTTCTATAGAAAAGTGTCTTGTTGGGACAGTTTTCTATAGAAAAGTGTCTGACAGTTGAGACAGTTTTCTATAGAAAAGTGTCTTGTTGAGACAGTTTTCTATAGAAAAGTGTCTTGTTGAGACAGTTTTCTATAGAAAAGTGTCTTGTTGGGACAGTTTTCTATAGAAAAGTGTCTTGTTGGGACAGTTTTCTATAGAAAAGTGTCTTGTTGGGACAGTTTTCTATAGAAAAGTGTCTTGTTGGGACAGTTTTCTATAGAAAAGTGTCTTGTTGGGACAGTTTTCTATAGAAAAGTGTCTTGTTGGGACAGTTTTCTATAGAAAAGTGTCTTGTTGGGACAGTTTTCTATAGAAAAGTGTCTTGTTGGGACAGTTTTCTATAGAAAAGTGTCTTGTTGGGACAGTTTTCTATAGAAAAGTGTCTTGTTGGGACAGTTTTCTATAGAAAAGTGTCTTGTTGGGACAGTTTTCTATAGAAAAGTGTCTTGTTGGGACAGTTTTCTATAGAAAAGTGTCTTGTTGGGACAGTTTTCTATAGAAAAGTGTCTTGTTGGGACAGTTTTCTATAGAAAAGTCTCTTGTTTAGACAGTTTTCTATAGAAAAGTCTCTTGTTTAGACAGTTTTCTATAGAAAAGTCTCTTGTTTAGACAGTTTTCTATAGATAAGTGTCTTGTTTAGACAGTTTTCTATAGAAAAGTGTCTTGTTTAGACAGTTTTCTATAGAAAAGTGTCTTGTTTAGACAGTTTTCTATAGAAAAGTGTCTTGTTTAGACAGTTTTCTATAGAAAAGTGTCTTGTTTAGACAGTTTTCTAGTGTCTTGTTTAGACAGTTTTCTATAGAAAAGTGTCTTGTTTAGACAGTTTTCTATAGAAAAGTGTCTTGTTTAGACAGTTTTCTATAGAAAAGTGTCTTGTTTAGACAGTTTTCTATAGAAAAGTGTCTTGTTTAGACAGTTTTCTATAGAAAAGTGTATTGTTGAGACAGTTTTCTATAGAAAAGTGTCTTATTGAGACAGTTTTCTATAGAAAAGTGTCTTGTTGAGACAGTTTTCTATAGAAAAGTGTCTTGTTGAGACAGTTTTCTATAGAAAAGTGTCTTGTTGGGACAGTTTTCTATAGAAAAGTGTCTTGTTGAGACAGTTTTCTATAGAAAAGTGTCTTGTTGAGACAGTTTTCTATAGAAAAGTGTCTTGTTGAGACAGTTTTCTATAGAAAAGTGTCTTGTTGAGACAGTTTTCTATAGAAAAGTGTCTTGTTGAGACAGTTTTCTATAGAAAAGTGTCTTGTTGAGACAGTTTTCTATAGAAAAGTTTCTTGTTGGGACAGTTTTCTATAGAAAATTTCTTGTTGGGACAGTTTTCTATAGAAAATTTCTTGTTGGGACAGTTTTCTATAGAAAAGTTTCTTGTTGGGACAGTTTTCTATAGAAAAGTTTCTTGTTGGGACAGTTTTCTATAGAAAGTTTCTTGTTGGGACAGTTTTCTATAGAAAAGTTTCTTGTTGGGACAGTTTTCTATAGAAAGTTTCTTGTTGGGACAGTTTTCTATAGAAAAATGTCTTATTTAAACGGTTTTCTATAGAAAAATGTCTTATCTTGTAAACACTGTTTTCTTTAGAAAATTGTCTTGTAAAGACTGTAATTTCAGCCACTTGGTATCCAGCTTTCTATAATGAAAGTTTTCCTCCAGATTTGAATTCCATTTAATTCCTTTTTATGGAATTAATTGCATGCAATTACTAACATAATCAACTACATAGTTAGTAAAAATGTCTACAGTACATAGTTTCTCCTAAAGTTATGTCATACCAGTAACACTTGTACGTCAGTTGCTGACATTGACATCATTATTTGGAGAAAACACGTGCGTACTACTCACTGGCAAATATACAAAAAGCTCTACGAACGCAGACGAGACAAGAGAAACAGAAAAACAGTTCAACGGTACAACGTTAATTGGGTCATGTTGGATTTTAATGGATGCAAAATATTTCTGCATAAAAAGAAGGAATTTCATTTATCTTAAGCTAATGAATGATGATGAATCAGTATTTAAATTAATTTTAGTTGTATTTTATTAAATTATTACTGAGTATTAAGAAAGAGGAATGCAAGTTTTGCATTCACTTAGGCTTTTCAATTAGGAATATTTTAAAGATTTAAATAAACATTTTGTTGCTACTTGAAATCTAGATAAACCGAGATTGTTTGAAGTCTTTAGTAATAGTCTTTCCTAGTACGGATTTGAACTTTATGTTTAATATATAATTCATTTATCCCTCTTCTCTTGTAGGTGATCATGCCGTAGCATACTTTCGAATCTTCCAAATCAAATAAATTATTTTTAAAAGCACTTAGGGAAGTAGTTGGGATCACTATTTATAGGAACATATTTTAAACTTAATGTTTAAGATCCCACAATAACTTTCTCCTAATTTTTGTTTATAAAAAAGACCACTAGAATCCTTTAAAATTCCCAAAAATCATACACATCTCTTTTAGAAACTGAACATCTAAATCTTTATAAAAACCTTCTTCTCCCCCTTTCAAATCTCAAACCAATTCCTTCTTGGAAACAGTGTCCAAAGGGAGAAAGCCTTCTATTAACCGATCGCACTTTGACAGCACATTTAAACTGTTACATTTGAAAAGCTATAATCTCCAATTTAATTCATTCTACGTGTTTATGTTCTTGCTCTAAAGTACATTAAATCCAACAAAAATTCTAGCAATAAACTACTATTAAATCTCTGTAAATCAGTTTTTCTCATCGAGATCACGTCTTGGCTGGATTATGTACTTAAACTAATGCTAAATTTAGCATCATATATTGACGCATGTCACGACGAAGTGTTCATGGTCATGTTGGCAAAAACAAAAACTATTGAACTTTGTACACGTGTGATTTGTGAACTGTGTGTGAGATCGAACAACTTTGGAAGTTGAACTCGTTTAAGGGTATCATCATAAAGTGTAAATTAAAGGCAAGTGTTTCACTCTTTCTCCTTAATACTTTTGATCATATGATCTATACATGATTCTAAGAAGGGAGAAAAGTCAATGTTCTGGATAGTGTATAAAAAGATGTAGGTATATTTTCTGTATAACTCCAGATATAACAGAAATGGAAGGGCTATGAACAGAAATGTTGGCCTTTAAAACCAAAAGGCAAGTGTTTCTCTCTTATTTCTTAATTTCTGAGAAGCTTAGATCACATCATCGTAAGAAGAAGGGCACATTTAACGCTCTTAATACTAAACAAACTTTTCTAGAGAATTGTGTCTAAACAAGACACTTTTCTATAGAATATTGTCTAAACTAGACACTATTATATAGAGAAGTATATTTTTTAGACACTTATATATAAAATAGTGTCTACAAAAGAATTGAATAGTGTCTAAACTAGACACTTTTATATAGCATAGTGTAAAAACAAGACATTTTTCTAGATAATAGTATCTAAACAAGACACTTTTCCATACAATAGTGTCTAAACAAGACACTCTTCTATAGATTAGTGTCTAAACAAGTCTCTTTTCACACTTTTCCATAGAATAGTGTTGATTGTTGTGGAACTTGCTCTACTAAAAGATACAGGATTGGAGATGAACTTGTTCTACTAAAAGATCCACGATTGTGGATGAACTTTTTCTACTTAAAGATCCACGATTGTTGAGGAACTTGTTCTACTTAAAGATCCACGATTGGAGATGAACTTGTTCTACTTAAAGATCCACGATTGTTGATGATTGTTCTACTTAAATATCCACGATTGTTGAGGAACTTGCTGTACTAAATGATACATGGAGATGAACTTTTTCTACTTAAAGATCCACGATTGTTGATGAACTTATTATACTAAAAGATCCACGATTGGAGATGAACTTGTTCTACTTAAAGATCCACGATTGTTGATGATTGTTCTACTTAAAGATCCACGATTGTTGAGGAACTTTTTCTACAAAAAGATCCACGATTGGGGATGAACAATCCACGATTGTTGAGGAACTTGTTCTACTTAAAGATCTACGATTGGAGATGAACTTGTTCTACTTAAAGATCCACGATTGTTGAGGAACTTGTTCTACAAAAAGATCCACGATTGGGGATGAACAATCCACGATTGTTGAGGAACTTGTTCTACTTAAAGATTCACTATTGGAGATGCACATGTTCTACTTAAAGATCCACGATTGGAGATGAACTTGTTCTACTAAAAGATCCACGATTGTTGAGGAACTTGTTCTACTTAAAGATCCACGATTGGGGATGAACAATCCACGATTGTTGAGGAACTTGTTCTACTTAAAGATCCACGATTGGAAATGAACTTGTTCTACTTAAAGATCCACGATTGGAAATGAACTTGTTCTACTTAAAGATCCACGATTGGAGATGAACTTGTTCTACTTAAAGATCCACGATTGTTGAGGAACTTGTTCTACAAAAAGATCCACGATTGGGGATGAACAATCCACGATTGTTGAGGAACTTGTTCTACAATAAGATCCACGATTGGGGATGAACAATCCACGATTGTTGAGGAACTTGTTCTACAAAAAGCTCCACGATTGGGGATGAACAATCCACGATTGTTGAGGAACTTGTTCTACAAAAAGATCCACGATTGGGGATGAACAATCCACGATTGTTGAGGAACTTGTTCTACTAAAAGATTCACTATTGGAGATGTACATGTTCTACTTAAAGATCCACGATTGGAGATGAACTTGTTCTACTTAAAAATCCACGATTGGTGATGAACAATCCACGATTGTTGAGGAACTTGTTCTACTAAAAGATTTACTATTGGAGATGTACATGTTCTACTTAAACATCCACGATTGGAGATGAACTTGTTCTACTTAAAATCCACGATTGTTGATGAAGATGTTCTACTAAAAGATCCACGATTGGAGATGAACTTGTTCTAATTAAAGATCCAGAATTGTTGAAGAACTTGCTCTATTAAAAGATCCAGGATTGGAGATGAAATTGTTCTACTTAAACATCTACGATTGTTGATGAACTTGTTCTACTAAAAGATCCACGATTGGAGATGAACCTGTTCTACTTAAAGATCCATGATTGTTGAGGAACTAGTTCTACTTAAACATTCATGATTGTTGAGGAACTTGCTCTACAAAATGAACCACTATTGGAGATGAACTTTTTCAACTTAAAGATCCACGATTGTTGATGAACTTATTCTCCTAAAAGATCCACGATTGGAGATGAACTTGTCCTATTAAAAGATGCACACGATTGTTGAGGAACTTATTCTCCTAAAAGATTCACGATTGGAGATGAACTTGTTCTACTAAAAGATCCACGATTGTTGATGAACTTTTTCTACTTGAAGATCCACGATTGTTGATGAACTTGTTCCACAAAAGATCCAATATTGGAGATGAACTTTTTCTACTTGAAGATCCACGATTGTTGATGAACTTCTTCTACTAAAAGATCCCTGATTGGATATTAACTTTTTTAACTTAAAGATCCACGATTGGAGATGAACTTGTTCTACCAAATGATCCACGATTGTATCCACTTCTTTATATAAAAAAACATGACTGTCCTATTAAAATATAGAAAATTTTTCTACTAAAAGATCGACGATTGCTCCACAAATAGCTGCATGATTAGTCTACTAAAAGATTCACGATTATTGTACTAAATTATCTACGATTGTTCTACTAAAAGATTAAAGAATGTCCTACTAACAGATCTACGATTGGTCTCCTAAAAGGTGGACGATTGTTATACTAACAGATCCATGATTTTTCTACAAAAGGCTCCGCAACTGGTCTACTAAAAGATTAAGGAATGTTTTACTAACAGATTGTTCTACTAAAAGTTTCAAGACTGTTTTACTAAACCGATCTGATTTTACTAAAATATCCATGATCGTTTTACAAAAAGCTTCATTACTGATCTACCAAAAGATCCACGATTGTTCTACTAAAAGAGCCACAATTGTTCCACAAAAGGCTTCGCGACTGGTCTACTAAAATATTAAAGATTTTCTACTAACAGGTCGACGATTGTTCTACTAAAAGATCGACGATTGTTCTACTAAAAGTTCCACGATTGTTCTACAAAAAGCTTCATGACTGATCTACCAAAAGCTACACGATTGTTCTACTAAAAGATCGACGATTGTTCTACTAAAATATCCATGATCGTTTTACAAAAAGCTTTATGACTGATCTACCAAAAGATCCACGATTGTTCTACTAAAATATCCACGATTGTTCCACCAAAGGCTTCGCGACTGGTCTACTAAAATATTAAAGATTTTCTACTAACAGATCGACGATTGTTCTACTAAAAGTTCCACGATTGTTCTACAAAAAGCTTCATGACTGATCTACCAAAAGATCCACGATTGTTCTACTTAAAGAGCCACGATTGTTATACAAAAGGCTCCGAAACTAGTCTACTGAAAGATTAAAGAATTTTATACTAAAAGATCTACAAATGATCTACTAAAAGATCACCGAGTGTTGTACTAAAATATCCACGATTGTTTTACAAAAATCTTCAAGACTGATCTAACAAAAGATCCACGATTGGTCTTTAAATCAAAAACATTTAACACTTGTTGTAATAACAACATAAGTATTCTTACAATTTTATTCTGGAAACCTTCAGCTATCAAGTAATTAAAATTGTATTAACTGATTTTGTTTTTGTAAATAAATATTGGCAAAGAAGTTAGGCTCCATACCAACAAAAAAAAATTCCTAAAAAACCGGAAGCTAGACTTTAACATTATGTAAATTATAATTTAAGCAAAACAACAACAAAAAAACTGGACAACAGGGTCAATTTAGTTTCGAACAGCAAATCCCCATTAGTTGTAAATAGCATAACGATTAATTTCAGTTTTAAAAAACACAAAAAAGAACTTGAAAGTTTTTTTAAATAAAACAAAAGCTATAATAAAGATGATAAAGCAAACGATTAAAATGATAATGTATTTAGTAAATCTTAATAAACTAATGTTCTTTAATTTAAACTAAATGTTATTGTTTTAAATCGATGTGAAAAGCAAAATACTTTCACCCAAATGAAGCTTTTTGTACTTGACCGTCTTTACAGGTGATCGTAGCTCAGATCGGATTTTTATTATTGTTGTTTTAAACTCTTTCATAACATTGCAAGACGTTAACAATATAATTAATATATTTTTTGTTTTAAGTATTTTAACTAAATACAAAAATAGTAACAAAAAACCAACAAATTCATCTCAACAAAAAAACCTACCGGTTTTTAACGTATCAGACTCTCAGATACCGCAAAACATAAATAACAACAACATTAACATATTGTTGTAACAACAATCTTAATGTTGGCCACTCAAACCAACTGAATATTATTATTTATTTATTTGTTGTGTTTTGGGGATGGTTGAATGTTGCAAAATTTAATGATGGCAAATTTTAAGTTTTTTGTTTTTTTTTCTTACGGAATTGAATTTTTTTTTTAATAAAAATATTGAATGATGTTGATTTTTGTTTGTTTGTGTAAAAAATTATTATTAGCTGTTGAAATTATTGCAATGCGAGCAATCATTTATTACTAATAACTAGATATAACACCATTTCCAAAGGGAATTAGGATAAGGGAAATTTTAAATATAAAGACAAATGATTGTGATTGATAATGATCCAACTAAGAAAAGGAAATTTCTTTAATCCTACAATATCAGCTGATAATCCAAATATTAATTTTGGAAATGGTGTAATCGCAATTCCTAAATGAAGTATGAATTTTCAAAACCCTGCCATGGCTCTCTAATAGGAGATGTTCTAAGGTGTTTATGATATTTCAACTTTACTTTGATTTTCAGATTATTCAAATTGATAAATTCTGGAGTTTCCTTCTCCTTCCTGAAATCTTCTAAACTACAGGTCCGATTACAAAATAATGTTGGAACGAATCGTAGAGGAGTACCCTATAGAATACAAATTTAGATATTGTCAAAGGACAAATATGAACAGATTTCAATAAATGACGATCCTCTGCGATGGTTACTCCTCTTGACGTGATGTAGATGCTTAAGTGCGATGATCTGTGTTGGCCATGCTGTAGGGGACAGTTTAACTTGAGTTGGCTGTATCCGCCAAGGTCCTCCAATCCAGAAGAACACACTTTCAGCATGATACTAAGAACCACCTTCCCCCTCTGACTGATAGCGTATTTTCTCCCTTGGAGTGGCTAGCAGAGAGGGGTGGTGTGATGGAACTTGATGGTCTCAGTGGATCTCAACATAAACTAGTCTCCTGGGCCTGATGTTATACCAGTACTGGACTTGAAGCAGTTTCCTTCGACGCTAGCTCGTCCATTAGCTAAACTATTCAGCACTTCATCCGCGCCGGAAAATTTCCTGTATGTTGGAAGGTTGCTAATGTAAAGGGAGAGTCTAACAACCCTGGAAATTATTGCCCAATAGCAATTTGTTCTGCACTTTCCAAAGTTATGGAAAGTAGCATCTTGTTATATATTTAAAGTCCAATAAATATACTCAGCGACTGGCATTATAGCTTTCATAGAGGACGCTCTATGGGAGACTTTCTAACCTTCCTATCGGAAAAATGGTGTCGTTCCATACACCGTTTTGGCGAAAGTAAAGTGATGGATCTAGACATTTCCAGTTGTTATTTCAAGTTGCTATAGATGTAATCTCAACAAGATCAATTCAGCATACCGCAATGCTCCGTCCTATACGAACTTCTACGTCTAACATCCAACCCTATCTACTCTTTTGCAGATGACAAGAACATTTGCCATTCATATTCATTCAATTGTACCCCAAGCTTGTCGGAGATTGAGACAAAACATGAATGATACGCTTAACCAAGTCCCTGTGACAATCTCTGAATGGAGTTATGCGAATAGAGTCGATTTTAATGCACGCAAGACTCGATGATGCTCCATCTGTAAATATTAACGATTCAGAAGCTGTGGATGTTCCAGGCATGAGCAGTCAGTGCGATGCCCACTGGACAAAACTTATTTTTCAAGAGTCGAATGAAGCATTCAAGTGCCTTAGTTTTCACTCCATCTGATCTCCTTATTATTTACCTCACTTATATTCGACCCAAAATTAAATGCAACTCTCATGAGTGGGTATTTCGAAATCTATTTTGGAGTTACTTGACCGCGTACAGGAGATTGTGAAGGTGCTTATCGGAGACAGTAGGGTATACAGCTCTATTGACTCACTGGAACATCGTCGCAATGTGAACTTGTTTCCGAAACCCGTAGTTTTTTACGCAACACATGTTCTTCGTTGTGTTGACGACTGAACAGTGGATCGCGAAAAACATTACAGGGAAAATTCGTTCTTTAGCCGTACTGTCCGTATGTGGAATAAGCTTCCTACTAAAGTCTTTCCTGTCACTTTCAATATAGGAAAAATCAAATCCAATTTCCACAAACACTACAAACACTACTCCATGTATCCTCTGTCCCATAACGTATTTTCCTAGTTCCAACACAATTCTATGCAGTAGTTTCCCATATGCCCATTGTTCGATCAGGACCTGCGAAGGAATCCTCCGGTCCTGAAGTAGCACCTGTCCTGGCCAACTCCGGCTCTGAAAGCAATCCTAGGCATAAAAATTCTCTCCTAAGGGCTGCTACCACCAGGCATTCCGGCAATCGCTTCGTCCAGGCTCTCGGCTCTGAAAAAGCCGAGGAACTCATAAAGGAGAAACAAGCTTTCCGCTCCATAGCTGATACATCAGTTGTGACTAAACGGTAACGTTTAGAGTAGGATGCAACAGCCAAGAACCAGCAACCGGGACCCAAACGTCTCAAAGCGGCACAAAAATCTTTAGTTAAATCCTTCAGCGAGATTTTGAAAGGTAACCTAGTTAGGGAGATCGACAGGAGTGTCAGTGACGGATTCATATCCCAATAAAGTTGTAATATGGTGAAGCCAAAACTAGTAGGATTGTTCTGGAAAGTTCTCAAAAGATCCCAGGCACTTCTCCGCAATTGGTCCGCTAGTTGGTAAAAGGGTCACGTGAAGTTGATGTCTAGTGCAGATGTACGCAGCGATGCAAGACGGCTGTTACATCGTTGGATGAAGTATGGCTGGTATTTAGGCTAGAGATAGTGTCGGTGAGTGAAATACCACGAAAGCCTAGATTCATAGCTAAAATTCCAGCTGAGCCATCTAGCGTGGTTGAGATCTTGGAGATTCTTCAGTGCTTTAACGAACAGCTTCCAACTCACGATTGGGAAGTTACGAACGCTGAGGGATCTTCGAGAAAGGCGATAGTTGACCTGAACAAGGACTCTTTGGGGCCGCTACAGGGACTTCTGTAGCGGCGTGGAAGGATCCTCTGAGGCTAACCGATTACGTAAAATTCTATCAACCTCTCCGGTTTCACCAAGCTACATTCAGAAACCCTGTGGTAGTTGGACTCCGAATAGTAAAGAGAGACTTGAGGTCTTACTTGACACTCATTTCCTTAGTTGCCTCCCAATCAATGATGAGACTTTGAATGGGACTGCTGACTGTGTTTTCCCATGTTATAACTCTCTTTCAGTGAATAGGAAATGAATTCATTGGGCAATCAAACGCCGGATGACATCATACCTGCTGATCTTCAGAAGAACCTACATGGTCAACGAGGTGTAGAGTCGTCTTTATTCCGAAAAGAAGGCAAGGCGACTTACACTAAAGCAAATGATTATAGACCGATTAGATTTTCAGCCTTTCTGCTGAAAACTAGTATGACTATTCCAACGGAACTCATCTCAAAATCCCAACATGCCTATACCAAGGGTAGATCTGTGGAAACAGTTTTACATTCGCTAGTTGGCTACATTAAAGAGTCGCTATCGCATAAGGAGTATTCACTTGTTGCCTTCCTCAACATAGAAGGAAGCTTTATTAATGTCAGGCCCATTACTATCCTATCTGCGATGGAGAGACTTTAGATTGACCTAAGTATACAATGAATAGTCGAAAAGATAATCGGTTACAGAATAGTTTATGCTACCTTAGGTAACATCAGTATCTCAAAAGTGACAAATCGTGGAACCCCGCAGGGAGCTGTACTATCACCACTTTTGTGAGACATGGCTCTGAATACCTTGCTGCTCGAAATGGATAGCAGAAGAATCAAAACAGTCACTTACACTGACGACGTTGCGGTATTAATATCTGGATAGAATATCTAGCTATATGGAATCTGCATTAAGTTCACTGAGCGAGTTTCAAGTGGACTTAGTGTAAATCCCAAAAATACGGAACTGGTTCTCTTCATTGGGAGGTACAAGATCTATGAATTTAGACTGAATGGAATCAGTGGCGGCATGGTGTAAGTGGTTAAAGTGCTTGCCTACAAAACCAAGCACCCCAGGTTCAATCCCTGGCAGAGGACGAAAAATGTTCATCATGGTTTTCGAGTTTTTAAAATTAATCCCCCTCTAAACAATCCATCCAAGAAGACCCCTGACCTGATAACATCATGATAAAGGTCAGGAAGCTCGCCACCACCCCCTGGGAAAAAGGTAGGAATCAAAGTATTAAATTAGCAAGGTTCCCCACCACTACACCATATACACAGAGGGCGTTGTTTCTAGGCAACGACAGATGGCAACACCATTATCCTAGACTAGATACAGCAGACCAATCATCTACTTAGTTGGAACAACAGCCGATTAACGAAACTGACACAAGGCAAAAATAACAATAGGCTGGATCTTATGGTAACATCCTACATGTATCCTTGGACCCGCTACAGCAGACCAATCACCTACTTAGCAGGAATAACAACCGTTTAACGAAACTGATACAAAAATAACAACAGTCTGGTTCATGATACGCACGATACTCCAATAACAAGGAGTGCAATCTTACATGGGAAATATGCGAAAAACAACTGCAAACAAATCGTATAAGATGGAAGATGCTTTGTGGAAGCCAAATTGGGAGCATTTGGAGGGGTAATGGAGAAAAAAAATCAGTCTAGAGATCAGGGATAATGCAAATCCATATATTAATTTGCCTTAGATTAGACTGTCCATACCATACCCGTAAGAAGCCTGAACGAATCTCTACCAAGAGTCCAGAGAGTCTTGGTTATTTCTCTTGCCACAGAGAGCCAAAACATTCTGGATATCCTAAAAGTTGAGATATTAGACCACCTAAGTTCCGTCTCTTATCTATCAAATTCGATATCGCCACCAAGTCTGTATAAATGTCCCTTTGTTTAAGAGTTACGTCCAAGGACAATCCATTATTTTCACATTCATCAGCGATTGCATTCCCCCGCATTAAAACTAGCCGTCCATAAGTGCAATAAAAACAAAATTAAATTATTTAATGTCATATTTGTTGTTGGTATTTTTAAAGTACTATAACATAAACAATTTAAGATTTTTTAGCAAACATTTTCAGTAAATCATTTATGTACTGTAATTACACTTTAAAAAAGAGCAACTGACAGCCCAACAGACATGACAGTCTCTGTGTGACAACCATACAAGTGTTGTCAAGTTAAATGGGTTTTTTTTTAATTTTATTTTCGTAAAGAATTAAGGAACAAATTATAAAAACATAACTTCATATAAATATAAATGTGATTGCTAAAAGAACTCACACAATAAATTCTGTACTATACAATAAGATTATGTACATATGTACATACATAGTTACGATGACAATCGCCAACATTAATATCAAAAGAATCTCAAAGTCAGTGTTAAAAATATTTAAGTAAATAAAAAAAATAATAAATATTATGGTTAGTTAAAAAAAAATAATAGAAGAATCATATTTATGTTCTTCATGTTTGAAATAGAAGATAAACAGCGAATTGTTTGTTACCCTATGTTTTATATATGATTTCCTTTAAAAATCATTGAAAACCTGTTTCTTAAGTATGGCATAATGATAGGACTACTTTATAGCACTTTTCTCTATTAAAACTTGGCAGCATTAGCAGAACTGGAAGGACTAGTTACTTGACAGCACTTTTCTTTATTAAAACTTGGCATTACTAGCTGTACTGGTAGGACTACTGGACAGCACTTTTCTCTATTAAGACTTGGCAATACAATAACAACATGTTGATGATGCCGGAAAATAGCGAGTAATATCTCCATTTGAACTTAATTAAAATGTTGCTTCTATTAACTGTCCTTGAAATTCCTTTCGCTTACACCAATACGAAATCATAGAAGGTGAGTCGGTCAAACAGCTTATTGATTGATTTGTGGACCTCTCGATTTTAAATGTATGAATCGATGAAGTATCCAGAATATATGTATATTAGGGTGGCCCCAAAATTTAAGTTGCGGATGTTCCCACCTAAAATGAAAATTTGATTCATTCTAAGACTACGTTTTGAATTTTTTTCGTCCTGGGGTCAATATTTGGCGAGCTGGATCAAAGGATAAAAAGGTCCTTTTTTGAGGTTTTTTACATTTTTTCCATATTTCTTCCAAAGGAAGTATATGTAAATTTGGTATCATATGAAAGGTCTTTGAGAGACGCATTCAATTGGTTAAAAGAAATTAAAAAAAAAAAAATTTTAATTAAAAAATTTTAAAAATTTTCGACAAAATTTTATTTTTTTTTAATTTTTTCATAGAATTTATTCAAATACATAGATGAAATTTCTTGATCATAAACATCATGTAATTTCACCGAAATGGTTTTTCTCGTTTTTTAAAATTCAGTCCAGTTCAATGTTTATTCAAATTTGTTTAAACCCAATTTCATCCCTATCTGACAATCTCTGTATACTCAATTCATAGTATATGTAATGGGCATCAAAATAACTCAAATTTTGTAAGCTTTCCATCGATGTATAATTTCGTATACTTTCTTTTTGTTACACTACGAATATTTAAATATAAGCTAAAACATTTACTATACATCGCGCTATAATGATTATTTTAATGTTATTCCTTTGGAATGTTGTTGTTAATTTTAAGTAACATGTGAAAAACTGCTTATTACATATATTTTTACATTGTTTAGTATATTGTTTGCTAAATGAGAAATATTAATTAACAGTTAAAACTTAAAAATATAAATTCATAGAAAATATTTTAATATTAACATAATTTTTTCATATAAGGAGTGAGATCGAAAAATTCTTAACACACGTTTTTCATTACATTTTTTAACCCAAGTATTATTTGAATTTTTTTTTGATCAAGTTACCTTTGAAAAACATGTCAGTTATTATGTGTAATGTCAATTATATTAATTTTTTTGTTAATCTGATTAAAATGAGTGACCAGAAAAAAGTGCGTACTGAAATTATTAAATATTTTCAACAAAACCCAACTTGGTCTTACAAAAAGTTGGCCAAGCATACAAAGGTCTGCCGTCAAACTGTTTCCAATGTTATTAAACAGTACCGGGAGAACTTGTCAGTTGATAGAAAACCTGGTTCAGGTAGAAGGAATGGTCCACATGATGTTTCTAAAGCCAAAAAAATAGAACGCATTTTCAAAAGAGCTCCCAACACATCCGGTAGGAAAGCAGCCCGGTTAGCTCAGTGCTCGGACTATTTGGTACGAAAAGTTAAAGCTAATGCAGGTTTAAAAACATACAAGGCTCAAAAAGTTCCTGACAGGAACGCTACTAAAAATTTAGAGGCCAAAAACAGAGCACGGAAATTGAAGTCAAATTTATAAAAAAATATTCTTGCTGCATAATGGATGACGAAACGTATGTTCTGGCAGATTTTTCGCAACTTCCAGGTCAAAAATTTTATGTTGCTGATGCTCGAGGGAATGTTGAAGAAAAGTTTAGGACCCAAAAGCAGACAAAATTTCCCAGAAAGTTCTTGGTATGGCAAGCAATATGCAGTTGCGGCAAAAGAAGCCACTCATTTGTTACAACGGGCTCTATAAATACCGAAATTTACATCAAGGAATGTTTACAAAAAAGGCTGCTTCCATTCATAAGACTTCATAATGTGTCCACTTATTTTTGGCCTGACTTGGCATCCTGTCACTATGGCAAACAAGCCCTTGAGTGGTACAAGAACAATAATGTGGTATTTGTACCAAGAGAGGCAAATCCTCCAAACTGCCCGGAGCTAAGGCCAGTGGAGAGATATTGGGCTCTTGTTAAAAGAGAATTGAAGAGTACAAAAAAGGTGTCCAAAAGTGTGGTAGATTTTAAACGGAGATGGACTACATGTTCGAGCAAAGTGACAGAAAGCACTATAAAAACGTTAATGGAAGGGTTTCCGAAAAAGGTTCAAAATTTCATCACTAGTGATTAAAACTATAAAAATAATTTTTTTTGTAAATTGTAATAATAATTTCAATCAAATAAAAAAAAAATTAAAGCTGTAAGTTTAGTGGTTTCTTTTTTATAAACATATATGTATGTTAAGAATTTTTCGATCTCACTCCTTATATTTATTTACAAATTCGTTTACATGAGTTTATTCTATTAGCAATATAAGAAGGTCGATTTTTTTCGATTACTGATAGCATGGATTGACTGACAAAATGTACAAATCGTTCTGTATTTTGTGAATGACATAGAAAATCTGAAATTAGTAATATATTATTAAAATATCACGATTTTATACATAATAGCTTAACCAAAGATAAAATAATTTTCTAGTAAAAAGTTTAATTTTATTATCGCGATTTTTATGTGAATTTATAATGTTTTACCTGGAATATCTATAATGTTGCTTGAGTCGTTGTATTTCATTAATTGTTCTGTTGAGTAAAATTGAATGCAAGGGGGCTCTGAGAAGGCTACCTCTTTCCAATCTATTAAATCCGTGTAGGAATGACAATTAAAATTGAGTGTTGGAATTGTGAATTGACGAAGTATATAATAAATAATAAGTATATAATAAATATGTTAAATGTCACAAATATGTAAATTTATAATACTTATAGTTGTACTTAAAAGAGTACTTCTATCAACGTTTTATTAAATTTGTTTATCAAAGTTGCTTATTAACTGTATTAAGATAGATTGCAATTTAAATAAACGCAAAAAAAAAAAAAAATATGTAGTATGAAAACTATGGAATAATGTTTTAGCTTAAATTTAAATATTCGTAGTGTAACAAAAGAAAAGTATACGAATTTATACATCGATGGAAAGCTTATAAAATTTGAGTTATTTTGATGCCCATTACATATACTATGAATTGAGTACAGAGATTGTCAGATAGGGATGAAATTAGGTTTAAACAAATTTGAATAAACATTGAACTGGATTGAATTTTAAAAAATGAGAAAAACCATTTCGGTGAAATTACATGATGTTTATGTTCAAGAAATTTCATCTATGTATTTGAATAAATTCTATGAAAAAATTAAAAAAAACTAAAATTTTGTCGAAAATTTTTAAAATTTTTTAATTAAAAATTTTTTTTTTTAAATTTCTTTTAACCAATTGAATGCGTCTCTCAAAGACCTTTCATATGATACCAAATTTACATATACTTCCTTTGGAAGAAATATGGAAAAAATGTAAAAAACCTCAAAAAAGGACCTTTTTATCCTTTGATCCAGCTCGCCAAATATTGACCCCAGGACGAAAAAATTTCAAAACGTAGTCTTAGAATGAATCAAATTTTCATTTTAGGCGGGAACATCGATACCTTATTTTTTCTCCATACAAACGGGGCCACCCTAATGTATATACTTTATAGGGTCGGAAAATTATATTGTGGAAATTACAAACGGAATGACAAACTTATATACATATACTAGGCCGGGTCGAATTGTATGGACGATAAAAAAGTAAAAAATCGTATAGCAGAAACGCAATCTACGGAAAATTCTAAGAAAGTTTCCCCAAGAAACCATAGGTCTAAAATGAAATCCTATCTTGCGCATTTCGACTGTTATCCAATGATATTTCAGTATATATGTATATTTTTTTAATAGTTTTTTTATTGAATAAAAGTCGAAATTCGCAAGATAGGATTTAATTTTAGGCCAATGGTTTATTGGAGAAGATTTCTTATAATTTTCCGTAGAATGCATTTCTGCTATTTTTATTAAAAAAATCGACCCACCCTAATATATACCCTACTCACGAAGGTGAAGGGTATAATAAACAGCGAATATTTTGTTACCCTATGTTTTATTCATGTTTCCGTTTCTTAAGTATACATTACAGCACTTTTCTTTATTAAAACTTGGCATCACTAGCTGTACTGGTAGGACTACTGGACAGCACTTTTTACTATTAAGACTTGGCAGCACAATAACAATATGCTGATGATGCCGGACAATAGCGAGTACTATCTCTATTTGAACTTAATTCAAATGTTGCTTCCTTCTATTAAATGTCCTCGAAATTCCTTTCGTTTACACCAATAGGAAATCATAGAAGGTGGAGTCGGTCAAACAGCTTATTGATTGATTGAACTTCTTATTAGTCCACTAAAAGACCCATGATAGAAGCTAAAACAACCACGATTGAAGCTATTATTTATCTACTAAAGGAACCACGATTGAGCCTCTTACTAGTCCACTAAAAGAACCACGATTGATCATCTTATTAGTCCACGATTGAAACTCTTATTAGTCCACTAAAAGAACCATAATTGAACCTCTTATTTGTCCACTAAAAGAAACACGATTGAACCGATTTTTAGTCCAATAAAGAACCACGATTGAGTCTCTTATTAGTCCACTAAAATACAATTGAACCTATTAGTCCACTAATAGAACCACGATTGAGCCTCTTATTAGAGCACTTGTCCTCCTTTTAGTGGACTAAAAGAACCACGATTGAACCTCTTATTAGTCCCCTAAAAGAAACACGATTGAACCTCTTATTAGTCCACTAAAAGAACCACGATTTAACCTCTTATTAGTCCACTAAAAGAACCACGATTGAACCTGTTATTAGTCCACTAAAAGAACCACGATTTAACTTCTTATTAGTCCACTAAACGAACCCCGATTGAACCTCTTATTAGTCCATAAGAAACCACGATTGAACCTCTTATTAGTCCAGGAAAAGAACCACGATTGAACCCCTTATTAGTCCATAAGAAACCACGATTGAACCTCTCATTTTTATTCTTACAGTTTCTCCATAAAAAAATAACAGGAAGAATATTTGTGTTATACAGAGTTGTCTTAGTTTGTTGAGAGAGAGTTCTCCTTTCTTGAATTGCATTTTCCAGCTATATTTTTATAAGTTTGTCATTCCGTTTGTAATTTCTACATTTTTCATTTCCGACCCTATAAAGTATAAGGCCATGTCTGTCTGTCCGTCTGTCTGTTGAAATCAATTTTCTGAAGACCCCAGATATCTTCGGGATAATTCTGGCAGACATGCTTTCGAGAAGTTTCCTATTCAAAATCAGCTAAATAGGTCCACAAATAGCTGAGATATGTGGAAAAAACCAGGACAACCTCGATTTTTGACCTACTTTTTTAACTATATCTGAATTACTAAGTCAAAATCAGCAAAATCGGTCCACAAATGGTTGAGATATGAGGAAAAAACCAGGACAACCACGATTTTTAACATATTTTTTGACCTATATCCGAATTACTAAGTCAAAATTATCAAAATCGGTCCACAAATGGCTGAGCTATGAGGAAAAAACCAGGACAACCACGATTTTTAACCTATTTTTTTACCTATATCTGAATTACTAAGTCATTAATATAGACAATATGGATATTTCAAAGACCTTTGCAATGACATATATAAGACCATTGGACCTACAACTGTCACCATATCTGAGATCTTCTATTGAAATTACATGACTAACTGTCACCATGTCCGAGACCTCTTGTTGTTTTAACAGGTGTGCTATCGTCTTTCCTATATAAAGAGATTCCAATTGATTCAGTTGATGAAGAAATGAGAAACTTTGTCCGAATAAGATTCGGTACGTTTCGGAGCGAAGTTCCAATTGTCTAGGGAATGATCCTTTGTAGAAGCAAATGGTATGGAGAGGTTGCTTCCTTTTATTTATTCTATCTTGTCGCATCTGTCTTAACATATCTAATACATCATTTATGTTTGTATACTGATTATAGTAGGATTAAGTAATGTCTGTTTATTATAAATACTCGTATAACAATAACAATAACAAAAAAAAAAAAAAAGTTCAACTAACATTTGTTAAATCTAATTAAGTGAGTTAAACTCAAGTTGATATTATTATAACGATTACATTTCAAACAAAAGAAGAAAGAAACTATTTTATATTAAATTTTTTGTTGAACTCACAATGGGTCATTCATTATACATAAATGTTGCTGTGCTTAGGCAAATATGACAGCTCTAACATAAATATCTGTCTGTCTGCCTGTCTCTCTCTGGTGTGTCCGTCCATGTGTGTAGATATTTGCGGTAGATCTTTTAAATAATACAATAATAATAAGTTAATTTCTTGTACATAGTTTGTATTTTTTATGATTTGTAAATTTAGCCAGTAAGGAAACAGTAAAAAACGCTAAAATTTTATGATTTTTATTATTATTATTTCTGTCTGTCTGTCTATGGTTGTTTTCGTTTTAATATAGTAGAGTAAAAAAAAATCTCATAAAGACAATTGAAACGTGTTTGCCACAATTGTCTTGACATCTCTAATTATTTTCATTATGAAGGGATGAAGAGGATTTAAACTTGGTACTTTCTGTATGTTCTTCCCTGGGGAAAAAACTTCCGGTTGCTGGTTTGACAGAAATTGGTTGAGTGGGACTCGGATCGTTCCGGATCAGTACTTTGGTACTGCTACTCAACATTTTCAAAGGTTTGTTACGCCAAATCTTAAAATTCCAATTTTGACAGATATAAACTAACTTTGAATATTTGAACAGTAAGTACCATAATTAATAATAAAGTACTTTGTATTTTTCTATTTGCAATTCCCTCTAGAAAAGTACAATTGTATCATCTCTCATTGTAGATCGGTTTTTTTCCTTCTCATGTTTTAGGAAGTTCACTCACAGTCATTAAAACCAATGATTATTTCAGATAAAATTATTTTGAAAAAAAAGAAGAAACATACAAACTGAAAGACAAATTCCTAAGAATGTGTATAACTAAAATAGTATTAAATATTTTTTATAGGCAAAATCAAACAAAGAAGCTTTAATAAAAAAAGATTTTGAGACTTAAAAAAACAACAGCCATAAAAAAGTAAAAGTATTCTCACATGTCATCATCAATGGAAACAACAAAACCAACAACGTCATCATGAACATGTCAAAGTGATCGTTACAATTGCATACAGTTTGAAAATTGAAACAGTTACTGAGGAAAATCAACGCACAATTTGAAAACTAAAGCAGAATTTTAATGTCTTTGAAAGTTTGATTTAAAATTAAAGAATCTTTGATTTGAAAATAGGATTTCATAAAGATCAGAGTGGGGAGATCCCACAAACACTTCTGAATGTCATGCATAGTTGGTGAATCTTTCCTCACCAACAAAATCTAAGATATAGAAGTTTGAGACTCCCTTTCAGAACTACAGGGAACCTCCATTAAAGTTATATTAAATTAGAAGTTTCAAAACATCATTGCCGTCTCTTTTTCCAAAAAAAGTTTGAGACCTCCTCTCCCTTTCAAGTTCTTTTAAATTAGGCATTGCGGTCTCTATTTCAATCATAGTATTTCTTCAACTTTTTTGCGCAACTGTACTTGGTCTGCTAAAATGCATAGTGATGCCTGCTGATATTTACCTTTACAGAACAAATAACAAAATCAACGTGCAAAAACAATCAGACACGTATCATTTCATTTATCATACCTACAATAAATATTATTTATTCACTTCTTGGTGCAATCTTCAAAGATGAATCTGTAGTAAATTCATTGTTTATATTCTTTGTTATTGTTTTTAACTCAACCACAGTATTGTTTATTTATTTGTTAACAATCATACAATATTTTATTCAAAAAGGTGTAACCATGAATTGCTGTGGCCATAAATAGTTGTTCCTTGTTTAATAATTCATAGGAAATTCTCGCACAAAGTCTCGCTTAAATGAGGAAGAAATTGGAAATATGAAAACAAAAGAAATTATCTCAGAACTATCAGTGTTTTGTAATGAAAGACCGATAAATTCTACAAATAAAATTAAATTACATCAGTTTTCATTGAAGATCAGTTTCCGTTAAAAAAATTAAATTACAACACTTTTCATTGAAGATCAGTTGCATTTACTTTTTTTTTTGGGGGTGTTAGAACCATAGATAAATAAATATAGATGGGAAACTCTCCTGTCAATAACCTATCTCAGTTGTTAAAAATCTAAGTGGTGAGAATATATAAACAAATCGGTTTCGGATTAGTGCAAAAATTGGGCAACGGCTTCGCATAAAATAGTTTTCTTAACTGACGGCCTACACCCGGGCGAAAGGGTTTTAAACTCTGAGTCGAATAACGGCTTCGCAAAAAATATTTTTCTTTAATCGGTAATAAAAAAATAATGATAGAATTAGTTCTGCAATATGGTAAAGTTTTGTATCAGTTGGCTTTTTCCAAAAAAAAATGTAGAATACAAATAATTAATTGCGTCCTTGTTATATAATCCCTGAAGGAAACCTGAGGACAAGTGTCTCCAAGTCACCAGTTTTGTTGTTGTTGTAGCAGCAGTGATTGCTGAGTTGACAGCCCTTGGCCGAGTGAACTCTGGTCATTCCGGCTGTCGTGCACCCAGCGAAAAAATGAACACATCCGTGTACAATTTGACACCATTCGGTGTCAATTTGACAACGAAAAAATTACACCATTCCGTAGCCGAATTGACATCATCCGTGGTCGATTTGATAACGTTCGTGTACGATTTTATAACAGACCGTTGACAATTTGTCACCGTTTGTGTACAATTTGACACCAGACCGTTGTCAATTTGACACCAAAAATTATCGACTTGATACCGTTCATGTACGATTTGACACCTGACAATTTGTCCTTTCTATTTTTTTGGTAATTAATATAAATAACAATTTCATTATTTTTTACATTTTTTTAATACAATACATAAAAAACATAAATATAAAAACTATAAATATTCATTTGGAGTTGTATGTCGTCACTGGATTCGGTGGTCTTCTCTGCTTGGGTCTTCACTGATTTCACTGCATCAACTCAAATTCGCAATCAAACACAATTACACTTTCTTTTATATTTTGGTTCTTAAACCATTTATTTGCATCACTATTACCAGTGTTTAAAAAGCTACGATAACTAACAAATTTTTAACTGTTGCTACAACTACTGCTTCAAAAAAGTGTATGTAGCGGTAGCAGTAGCATTTGTCTTTTTTCGTTTTCTTGTTTTTTTAAAACTACAGCTACCTTCAAAATATAAAACTCTTAACAGAGCAGTAGTAATATAACATGAATTGTAAATGGAGTAGTAGCATAAAATACAAATCTTTGCTACTGCTCTATATCGAGTTTTAATTTTTAAGGTAGCAGTTAGTGTTTATAAAAAACCGACTTTTTAAAAAACCGGTTTGTCGGTTAACCGAAAAATGGCCTTTTTTAAAAAACCGGTTTTTCGGTTAACCGACATCGAAAAAACCGGTTAAACCGGTTAACCGTCATATATGTGTAGAAAACATAAAATGTACAAAAAAGTATATACAGCTTTAAATTTTTTAATTTTTAGTAGTCAGGAATGGTTAATATTAAATAACTATAAATATACAAAAGTGCTAAGTCCATTTATTTTGTAAAAATTTCAAAATTATTATCTCAGTCAAATGGAAATGATTATAAATATGTTACTAAATATAAAATACTTGTTTTAATTATTGGTTTATTCATTAAATTTCAACCAAAAAATGTAAATCACTTTTTTAATTTAATATTTGATAACTTTGAAATTTATTTTCACCTCTACTTTCTGATATGAAAGACAAAATGTTCCAAGTCCCAAAAAAGGACCTATAAGATGTAAACGCACTTCCACTTAGCTGTGATTATTTGATATTATAAAAACTCCATTATCAGATTTCATAAATATTTCAAATAATGAATTTTAGAACGTTTTTTGTCTCTCCTGTAATATTTCTGAAAAGCTAACGAATTGATTAATAAATTAAAATTTTAAGAACAAAATACACTAATGAAGTCAAATTTATTGAAGGAAGATATGTACATCGAATTCAATTTAACGTTTGGTAAGATCATCACTAAGTTTTTAATGAATCATTAGTAAGATTTAGCCTAAACTTATAGAATTATGCGGAATTTAATTTTAATTTTTAATAGTTTCATTATGTGCAAAAAAGTTTTTAAGTAAACTCATCGTCCTCTATTATTTAGAATCATTGTAATTCTTAAAAATATTAATCTAAAGAGTTTTGTATTGTAAATCAGCAGTTTAGGTTTCAAATCAGACCAATAATGTGTATACAATGAATATTAAAAATGCACAAAAACGTGAGATTTATCAATTTTAGTCCCAAATTTTAAAAACCGGTTAACCGAGTGATAAAAACCGGATAAACCGGTTAACCGAAAATCAACATTTTAAATTAACCGGTTCGCAAAAAACCGAGATTTGGAAGAAAAACCGGTTTTTCGGTTAACCGGTTAACCGGTTTATAAACACTAGTAGCAGTAAAGTAGCAGCAGTTAAGGTAGCAATAAAAGTAGTCAAAAAAGAAAATCTTCAGTCATAACACCAAAATTGACAGAATTAAACACTGTGTGTTGTTTTTATTTTGAGAGAGTTTGAAAGAATTATTCGATTTTATTCGTCTCACCCCCATTAACACGAAGCCTGGTTATGTCTTAACTAACAGTTATACTGCCGGTTAAAAATATTTTTGTATGAAAACTGTCAGTTTAACTATTAGTTAACACATAACCAGACTTCGTGTTAATGGGGGTCAGATGTTCGTGTTGCTAACAGAAAGATCGTGTTTTCTGTGTGTATAACAAAAAAGCCGAACTTTTGTTTACAACACTACCAACATACACAAATATACATTCACAACAACAACACATAATATACTTTTTTGGCTGAAGATTTTTATTTTTGACTTATTTTATTGCTACCTCAACTGCTACTTAGCTGCTACTTCTTCTACTACCTCAACTGCTACTTCTATTACTACTAAATTTTAAAAGTAGCAGAATTAATAAAAAACTAATGACTGCTACATCAACACTTTTTCTTTTTTAAGGTAGCAATAGAAAATAAATTACTCTGCTACTTTTAAATTTTTCTTTTATTAGTACTACTACAACTACTGCTACCAAAATGTGAAGGTAGCAGTAGTAGTAGTAATTATTGACTCCGAGTTTTTTTTGCTACTGCTACTTGTAGTCTAGTTTTTTAAACACTGACTATTACCCTTTATTATTTATTAAAATATTTTAAATTTTTTAATGTAAATAAAATTAAAACACACTTATAAAAAGCAACTCACGTTGAAATGCGTCGCGAATAATTTAACAACATTGCGTTGTCGATTCGTACCCGTTTGTTTACAAATTGTAAACGTACGGTGTCGAAAAAAAGTGACACCGTATGGTGTCAAAATGACACCAACCGTAGTCGATTTTACAACGTCGTTTTTCCCTCAGTGTAAGAGAGCTATATTCGGCTGGGCCGAATCTTATATACCCTTCACCAAATTATACTTCAAAATAAAAATTTTTAATATTTTTAGGTAAACAAATTTTTATTTTTTTTGTAAAAAACATTTTTTCGAATTGTTTTTTTAACTTTCTTTTTTTCTTTTTTCAATTTTTTTTAATATTTAGCGAAAAAAAACTTTTGGTGAAAAAAAAATTCGGGTTAAAAAATATTTTTTCCGATTTTGCCCCATTATAGGTCCAACTTACTATGGTATTATATACCCTTAACCAAATTATGCTTCAAAATAAAATTTTTAAATATTTTTAGGTAAACAACATTTTTTTTTTCGAATTGTTTTTTTAATTTTTTTTTTTAATGTTTATCGAAATAAAAACTTTTGGTGAAAAAAAAATTCAGATTAAAAAATATTTGGTGTTATATAACCTTCGAAATTATGCATCAAAATAAAATTTTTAAATATTTTAACAAAATTTATTTTTTTTTTTAATTTTTTGCAAAAAAATATTTTTCGAATTGTTTTTTTAAATTTTTTTCTCTGAAATACAATTGGAAATGGTGCAGTACTGGTGCCTGTGTCAATAGTAAGTCAGTACAGTTTCACTATTGACATTTCCTGCGGGGATTCGTTACGTTTATATGTCCCCTGGAGGGTAGTGTCAATTATGGACCGATACTCACAAAAGTTGGTAGAAAGATATTCACCCCTATCGGCAATAACATGTGAAATTTTGTTCCCATGAAATATCCATTTCCCTCGAATGGAAAATTGCTATCGGGAATATCATGATGAACTTTATATTCACAATAGTTGATTTTGTTCGTAACAGCTATTTATTGTTTACAAAATTACATCTAAAAATTTGACAACAAGGGGAATTTTTTTCACGTGAACGAAAAAAGGAAAAGGGAAAATCTTTCATGTGAAATGTTGATTCGCGATAGGGTTCATACTAAATTTAATCAATTTAATCACGATATTAACTATTGTAAGACACTTATGAAAGTTCAAGTCATTTTTCATACTTTACAGTATAATTTTAGAGTACTAAAAACTAATTTGTTCAAAATTTTATCAGTATTGCCGCATAATCAACCTATTTATGACTGCTCAATCAGTATTCCGGGGAGACATTTGAATGGGGGCTAGGTGAAATTATGGACCGATGTTAACCATTTTCAAAATCGAACATTCTTTATAAACAGAGAGTAATTGTGGAAATTTTCAGCCAGCTAACATCTTTCATTTGGGCTCTATCGTGTTTTCAACAGACTGAAGGACATAGTTAGATCGTCTTAGAATCTTATGAATACCCAGGATATATATACTTTTTGTTTCTACGACCAATATTTCGATATGTTACAAACGGAATGACAAAATCAATATAAAATCTTTTTTATGGTGGGTATAATGAAATCAATTATCACTATTAACTATATCGTCACGTTCATAATAAAAATATTTATCTCTGGTAAAAATTTGGTAACGAATCCGTATTGCCGCCCCTAAGCTAGAACCAAAAACAGATTTTTCTCAAAATATATACAAATAAATGTATGTATTTTTGTTGTCATCCTGTTGATTAAATTTTTACTTACCTGCAGAAAATGGTACATCCGTGTCGATATTGAACCGGTCATCTTTTGAGGCCAAGAACGAATCAAGCCAATATCGGATACACTGTTCCACAGTGAAGAGTATGCCGGAGAGAGTTTTCTGCATCGATCGAAACAATTTGCAGTCGACCGGGGTACTATCCGGACTATAAAGCGGGTGAGTCACAATCTTCCAACCACTTCATTCTAAATACTTGTTAACATGTATTACAACATGTGGCCTAACGTTGTCATGATGAAATATTACGGTTTCATGTCTGGCCGCATATTCTGGGCATTTTTCGGCCAATGCTCACTTCAAACGAATCGGTTGCGTTCGGTACAGGTTCGCTGTGATGGTCTGGTTAGATTTCAGCAGCTCATAATAGATTGGACCCCTTTGCTACCACCAAATACAGGAAATTACCTTAGTGCCATTGATATTTTGTTTTGGTATCGGTTGGCCGGTCTTCACATACGTTCTCTTACTCTTCGGGTTATTGTACTGGATTCATTTCTCATCACAAGTAATGATTCGCTATACAAATTATTTTCCTTTATAGCGTTCAAGCATCATTTCGGACATTCAAAATCGTATTTCAAGAAATCTAGGCTTCAATTCGTATGGTAAACAATTTCCCTGCTTTTGGATGGATCCTGCAGCTTGAAAACTTTTTAAAATTGCTGCTTGAGTAGCTCCCAATGATTTTGCCAGCTTTGGATGAGTTTTACATCAATCTTCATGGAGTAATGCCTCCAATTCTTGGTCTTCAAACTTTTTTGGCTGGCCTGGGCGATCTTTGTCTTCCGTGTCAAAATCACCATTTCTAAGCCGCACAAACCATTTCTAGCACATTGAAACCGATGGAACATATTCACCATAAGCTTTTTACAAATTAAAGAATTAAAGCAAAATTTCCCGCTTAAAAAAAATTTTTGTTGACAGTATGATGTTCAATAACTAAGTGAGAATAAATGACAGATAGGTACCTTTCAAAATGACATATAAATTATTAAAAACAAAAATCGCGTTCAAAATATACCCCATATATTATAAATCCCGCAATTTTAAGTTATTTTTATTTTCTACATATTTTTTGTTTATGTGTAAAAGTTGAATTTTTTCCCACTGGTTCTATTTGGGTTAAAAAGAAAAATTAATTCCACTTATTTTACATTATTTTAACAATTACTACAATCGTTTATTAAAATATATGTTAGTTTTTCTTTATTATCATTTTTTGTCCTACTATTTTCTATTTTTATTTAAATAATTAAAAAAAGTAACGGTTTTTCAGTGCTACCCATTTATAATCAACCCCTGCATTAAACGTCAGACATCACACCACATTCACAGCAGAATGGCATCACTGAGCCAAAAAAACATGTGTATACAACAACAACACAAAACATATGGCTGTCAAACAGCTGGTGCGCGTAAGTGGAAAAATTTTAGACAGCCTGTTATTTCACCAGAAATCTACGCAAATTTTTGGCCATAATAAAGCTAAAATCTTTCAAATAACGATGAACATTAAAAGCTAGATCAGACATCGCCTGTTCTCTCTGTGGTCTATTCAACGATTTTGAACGTGTTTATTTAGTTTTTTTTTTACCTTTCGATTATGGATCCATCCGATTTTGTATTGGGTGGTTTTGCATCGGTGGGAGCAACATTTTTCACCAACCCCATAGAAGTAAGTTGAAGAATAGCTAAATTATGAATTATGCTTAAATTAACGACTGGTGTTTACCACAACAAGGTCGTCAAAACCCGCATACAATTGCAAGGTGAATTGGCAGCCCGTGGTACTTATGTGGAGCCGTACAGAGGTATTGTAAATGCTTTTGTAACGGTGGCTAAAAATGATGGCTTAATCGGTTTGCAGAAGGGTTTAACACCAGCTTTATATTTTCAATTTATCATAAATTCATTTCGGTGAGTAGTTATGGAATTTAATTAAAGTTTTCTTTTATAATTTGGTGTGTTTTGTTTCTTAGTTTAAGCATTTACAATATGGCTTTAAACAAAGGTTGGATGCACACAAAAACGGGTGATGTTTCATTTGTGAAGGGTATTTTCTGGGGGGCAGCTGGTGGTGCCATTGGTTCCTATTTCTCTAGTCCTTTCTTTATGGTATGTATTACATGTTACAGTCTTAACATTATAAAACAAAAAACACGCCAAATCATTGTTATCAAATTTGTTTTAAGTTAATTACTTTTTACACATACCTACATACACTTAAATTCATACATAGTTCTGCTAGCCATTACTCAAGATAATATAGAGACGACGACAGTCCCACTATCTGGTAAACATAAGACTTTGCTTTATTAGATAGAGAATAGTTTATATGATAATAACATTAGATTAAATAATATTATTTCTTTTATGATTTGCTAAATATTTCTCAAGATATTTTCAAGTTCTTAGATAATCATAAATCTACAAAATTGTCCATAATTAAATGGGCAAACAAAATGACTCAGCAGTTTTATTGTTTATAAATACAATGTTGATTGATAATCTTTCTAATTGTTTTAAAAGGGGAAAGTTTTTGTCTGGAAAAAGGGGCTTAACATTTATCTGTATTTTAGGCAAATAACCTTTACAATTCCAAACAAATCCTAGAAAATCTTGAGAAAATTTAAAAATTAAACTCTATTCTTCCGTTTTTTGACCATCATTTCTTTTGTTACCATGTATTTGAATACTTTTTCAGGTTAAAACACAACTACAATCTCAGGCCGCTAAACAAATCGCTGTCGGCTATCAGCACCAGCACACCGGCATGATGGATGCCCTTAAACAAATTTACATTAAACGTGGTATCTTTGGTCTCTGGCGTGGTTCAATGGCTGCCATACCACGTGCCGCCATCGGCTCTGGCGCACAAATTGCCACTTTTGGCAAAACGAAATTCTTGCTCAAAGAATACGACCTCGTCACTCAGCCCGCCTTGAATTCCTTCTGTTCCGGCCTCATAGCTGGTTCTATAATGTCGGTAGCCATCACACCACCTGATGTCATTTCGACCCGTCTCTATAATCAGGGTTGGGATGAACGTGGCCGTTACAATGGTTGGCTGGATTGTTTTTTGAAGATATGCCGCTCTGAAGGTATTTATGGTTTGTACAAGGGTTTCTGGGCCAACTATTTGAGAATAGCACCCCACTCGACTTTAGTTTTATTGTTCTTTGACGAATTGTTACTTGTCCGCGACAAGTATAAGGATGAAGAAGGTATTTTACAGTTTAACTTTAAATAAGCCAAAAGATGAAAACCAAAAAAAAAATAGAAAAAAGAAATAATGTGCAATTTGTCTAGTTTTTAGCTAAAATTTTTATGTAACTTGAATTTGATTTGCTAAATCAATTGCCAGTTTTGTTAGTCCAGTTGTATAAGTACAAAAGAAATTTTTTTCAAAAAAGAATTTTTGTAATGTAAGCTTTATATTTAGTTTTCTTTTTGTTGCTTTTTTGCCTATGTTGTTTTTTTTATATAACAAGTGCCTTTTTTTAATTAAAAAAAACACAAAAAAATTGTAAGTGTACAATTAAGATTGTATCGTAACGTATCTGTGTATTTTAAACTTCCTGTAGTTAGAAACATTTTTAAAATGAACCTGTCTAACAATAAATATTAAAAAAAAATACTCCTGAAAGAAAATGTAAGAAAAAGTGTTTTTTTTTTCAAAGAAATTGATACAAAATTATGTGGGTAAGAAAAAATTTATTAATATTAACTTAAAACTCAAAACATTTGATGATTTGTAATAAAAATGTTAGTAGAACATTTCGTGTTCTATTTCGAAAAATCTAATTTAAATTTTGTTTTTTATATATAGCTAAATTTATGAAATAATGCAAAATTATGCACATTTAATACATTATTATGACATATAAATATTAAATAAAGTTGTCTGACCAATTGCGAAAATTCGAAATTTTCGAACATATGAAAATTGGTTAATAAAATGCAATTATATGCTTATTTGATGCAATTTACAAATAAAAATCTATAAAAATTAGTTTTTAAATCTTTTTTGAAAATTCGAAATTAAGTTCGAAATTTTCGAACATATGAAAATTGGTTAAAAAATGCATAAATATGCTATTTATAGCAATTTACAAATAAAAATCTATAAAAATTAGTTTTTAAATCTTTTTTGAAAATTCGAAATTAAGTTCGAAATTTTCGAACATATGAAAATTGGTTAAAAAAATGCATAAATATGCTATTTATAGCAATTTACAAATAAAAATCTATAAAAATTAGTTTTTAAATCTTTTTTGAAAATTCGAAATTAAGTTCGAAATTTTCGAACATATGAAAATTGGTTAAAAAATGCATAAATATGCTATTTATAGCAATTTACAAATAAAAATCTATAAAAATTAGTTTTTAAATCATTTTTGAAAATTCGAAATTTTCGAAGATATGAAAATGAGTTAAATATGGATAAATATACAAGTTTAACATGGCTTTTGTATGTATATAAAACTAAGCAAATAATGTTTTTTGTCGAATTTCGAAATTAAGTTTTTTGATAATTCAAAATTTTGAATTTTCGAACATATGTATATATTTTTTGTTTCGCTTTAAAAGTGAAACAAATTTCTCATTTGTTGGAATTTTGCAAATAAAAAATTCGAAATTTTAAAACATTACAAATCATCTAAATATGAACAACTATGCATGTTTAATATGATTTTGTATATAAAAATAAAAAAAAATCTTATTTTCTGAAAAATTTTGAAAATTCGAAATTAAGTTCGAACATTTGAATTTGATAAAATTGTTCAAATAAAGCTAAATTATGCATATTAAATCAATTATTATGAATTGCTAATATTAATTAATAGTTCTGACTAATTTTGAAATAAAAAAAACATTGAAAAGTAATTTTAAACCATCTTCGAAAATTCGAAATTTTCGAACATATACAAATCATCTAAATATGGTCAACTATGCATGTTTAACATGAATTTTGTATATAAAAATTAAAAATTAAGTTTTTTGTTTAATTTCGAAATTAAGAATTTAAAATTTTCCAACATATAAAATCGCTTTAAAAGTGAAACAAATTTCTCATTTGTTGCAATTTTCCAAATTAAAAACCATTAAAAGTAATTTAAAACCATTTTCGAAAATATGAAATTAAGTTCGAAATTTTCGAACATATGTTAATCATCTAAATATGAACAAATATGTAAGTTTTACAAGGTTTTTGTATTTAGAAATAAAAAAAGAATTTTTTTGAACCATTTTGAAAATTTAAAAAAAAGATTGAATTTTCAAATATGAAAAAATTTATGAATTAAGGCAAAATGTTTATGTTCGAATTTTCGAACATATGAAAAACTGTTAAAAATTCAAATAAGTAAATTCTAATTTGTTGTAATTTTCCATATAAACAAAAATCTTAAACCATTTTCTAAAATTCGAAATTAAGTTTGAAATCTTCAAGCATAGAAAAATGTGGAAAAAAATATGAATTTTTAACTAGGTTTTTACATATAAAACTGAAAAAATAATGTTTTCAGACCAATTTTGAAAATTCGAAATTAAGTTCGAATTTTCGAATATGATAAAATTTTTCAAATATTGCTAAATTATGCATATTAAATCAGTTATTATGAATTGCAAATATTAATTAATAGTTCCTGATCAATTTGGAAAATTCGAAATTAAGTTCGAAATTTTCGAACATATGAAAATTGGTTCAAAAATGCAACAATATGCTTCTTTTTTGCAATTTCCAAATAAAAAACTATAAAGAAATAGTTTTAGACCATTTTTGAAAATTCGAAATTAAGTTCGAAATTTTCGAACATTTTAAAATGTGTTAAATATGCAAAAATACACAAGTTTAACATGTTTATTGTATATAAAACTAAAATATAAAGTTTTTTGACCAATTTCGAAAATTCGAAATTAAGTTCGAAATTTTCGAACATATGAAAATTGCTTCGAAAATGCAAAAATATGCTTCTTTTTTGCAATTTCCAAATAAAAAACTATAAAGAAATAGTTTTAGACCATTTTTGAAAATTCGAAATTAAGTTCGAAATTTTCGAAAATTTTAAAATGTGTGAAATATGCAAAAATATACAAGTTTAACATATTTATTGTATATAAAACTAAAATATAAAGTTTTTTGAACAATTTCGAAATTAAGTTTTTCAAGAATTTGAATTTTGAATTTTCGAACATATTAAAATAAGTAGAAATTTATAACCGATTATGGCCAATAAGCTAGGTTGTTGAAAAAAAAATAAATAAATAAAAAAAAAATAAATAAATAAAATCACTTTGTGCCACCTCAGTTGGTTTTACAGTTTTAACAGGGTTTAACAGTGTCATGAGGGCTTTGAAGGCGGGCAGGGCATCGGTTAAGAGTGCCTGGAACAACTCAAGCAAGTGATCCAGGGGGGTTACTGTGTAATTCGATTCGAAACAAAAATTGTACGAATTCGAACAAAACAAACTGTGTAATACGATTATCGCAAATTTATTTCCGAACGTTCGTACATTTTTTTTCCCTTTTCGTATTCGTGAATATCCCTTTCGGAAATGCAACTGTGTAATACGAATACGAATGCCAAAAACGTTACAACTGTTCGTATTTCATTCGAAAGACATTTTGTTAGTGAAAGTGTACAAAAATAAAAAATGTAAGTATTTTTTTTTATAAAAATCATCAAAAATGTTATTAAATTTTATTTTACTTGTATTACTTCCAAGGAATGCTCAAAAAACAAAGTCGCATACAAAATCCAAACAATTTGAGTTAATGGTTGAGTTTATGGTGGAACATCCCGAACTGGCTAAAGGACACATTAACTCCCCAGAAGCAAGAAGCAAATCACGGCATTTATGGGAAAGATTAACGCAAGCACTGAATTCTGCATGTTTTCCTACACGCGATACAAATGGATGGAAAAAAGTGTGGGCAGACTACAAAAACCATATAAAGGTCAAGTGCAAGCGTAACAAAATCGGCATTTCTGGAACCGGCGGAGGACCTAGTAGTTACTGCGCACTTACACCACAAGAACAGGAAGTTTGTGATCTCCTTGCTATAAATGTATCCGTCCATGGTATGAGTGGAAGAAAAGATTTTGGTGCGTCAACACCAACAAACACTGGGCCATCAACAAGCCTAGCCGAAATTATTGCTGAAAATGATAATGTGGAAGAAAATGTTCATGTAATGGATGATTCAATTGAGACGGAGGAGCATAACGTCGAAAATTTAAATGTTAATACTTCCCATAGACCTAGAAGAAATGAACGTTTAAGCAGCAAAGAAAGCTTGATAAAAAAACAAGTTGAAAATCAAATAGCTTTCCAAGAAAATTCGTTGAAAGTTTTAAAGGATATTGATATCAACCAACAAAATAATAATAAATTTCTAGAAGAAATCAGACTGGATATAGCTGACATTAAAAGATATTCAAAGAGAAAATGTGACATAGAAGAACGCAAGCTGAAGCTTGCAAAAGAAAAGTTTGAATTCAAAAAGAAAATTGAATTGGAAAAAACCAAGAGGAAAATAGTTCACCTTGAATTAAAAAAACAAATGTTTGATTTAGAATCTGCAAAATATAATAAAATGTCTAAATAAGTTTTTTTTATCTAATTATGTACATATGTAAATCTATTTTTAATTTTTCTTTTTTATTTTATTTTTATTTTGAATTGAAGTTAATTTCCTTTACAACATGAATTTTAGTTTTAACTTACCTTAATGAATTTTTTAGTTTTTTTTTTAAATAAAATACAACTGTAAATATGAATGTATATACGTAAATCTTGTTTTTATTGGTTTCGTTGCAAATTGTTTCTTATTGTATTTCTAATACTTTTAGCTAAATTGGAATAATTTAGATTGTCTTCATTATGACTTATATTGCTTGGTTGAGCACTTTCATTTTCATAATCCCTTTCAATACTTGGAGTGTCCACTTTAAAATCCAAACATATGTTATGCAAAGCGCAACATACATTAAGAATTTGAACAGCCTTCCCTGGTGTATAATGTAATTCTCTTGCTGCCAATAAACAACGAAATCTTCCTTTTAAAATTCCGAAAGTCCTTTCAATGATAGATCTCCCTTTCGAATGTTGTTCGTTAAATACCGACTCTGTTGAATTTTCAGAAACATTTCTGTATGGTGTTAAAATCCATGGCTCAAGTGGATATCCTGAATCGCCTGTGTTGTGAAATGCTTGAGTTGTTAAAACTTACACCACAAATAATCAAAACTTTTATCTTACCAAGAATTCTTGTTTCTGTATCACCATTTTGATACTTTTCTATTAAAAATTGCCTCTCATTGCATAAACTCCAAATATGGGAATCATGATTTGCACCACCAAAACGTCCATTAACAGCCCTTATATACATTTGATGATCACAAACCTAAAATAATTTACATATACATATATTATTACCATTAATGAAAACCCATGTATAAAGTTTTTTAATTTTACAGGAGCATGGTTTTCCATAGAACCTAACGATATGTATGTTTAACATTTATAATATATAAATTATGTTTATATAGCAAATAATATATATTAATAATATATATTTATGTACATTATAACTTACAACCATTGCATTAATGCTGTGCTTTAATTTTCTTCCTAAATACAAATGTTCATCAATAGTTGGTTTAATAATTTGTATGTGAGTACCATCAACTGCACCTATAACGCCTGGTATTCCACACTTATTATAGAAATGTAATTTGGCATCCCGTTTTCTTTCATCTGTCATTTCAAAAATGATGTGTTTTGGACAGAGAATATCTTCTATCGCTTGACACACTTCTGCAATACAACTAGAAATTGACTGTTGTGATATTCCTAGGAGACGATCTTGGCCAATTTGATGTTGGTATCCACCTTGGCCTAAAAATTTTAGTGTAGCGGCTAATTTCAGCAAAGGTGGAATCGCTGTGGACCTTTGAGGAGAACTTAAGTGGTCCTCAATGGAATTAAAGACATACAGAAAGGCATCTTTGTTGAGTCTAAAATTTTTAATAAAGCTAAGATATATACATATATATATGAATTTATGTAATTCTTATAATTTCTTAGAATATGTGCATAATATTTACTTACTTTTTTTCATTAAGAGCCAATATGTTGCAATTGTCTCTTATCAATTTCCGTTGGACTCTTTCTGGTAGAGCATCGTCGTCACTGTCATCCATCCACAGATAAACACAATCCATTTTATGGTATATTTAAACCCTTCTATTTATACGTTTTTAATACAAAATAAAAAGTTTTAATTTATTTAAACGTTTTTACTACAGAATATTTTTTTTAAATTTGTCACGTAAAAAGTGCTGTCAAGTTTTATCTTGGTTAATTTTGACATTTAAGATCAAGTGCTCCCAAATATTTGTTACTTTTACCCGCATACATATTAATACTTCGCTGCAAGGTATTCGAAAGTGTTAGACAGTACAATTTAATTTTCGTATCGAATATGCCATTCGAAAGATTTTCATTTTCGAATCGAATTACACAGTAACCCCCCAGATCTTGACACATCCGGTTACGATTCGGAGTGCATTGTTTAGTGTTGTCTGCGACCAATTGGTTTATATGTCGCAGTTATTGTCTCTTTGTCCATGGGAGGACTTGATTGCATTTTCTAGTTGATGTAGGTGACGTGTGAAGAGAAGTGAAGGAGGCTGTCGATGATTACCCCTAAAATCTTCGGATTCTGAACCGTTGGGATATGTCGAGTTCTATAATTACTTTCTTAGTCCATGAAGAGAAAAGTGACAGTGTTGATTTAGAAGTTGATAACTGTAACTGACGTTTCTGAAAATGGTCAACTATTGTGGCCAGGTATTGGGATATTTTGGGACTTGTGTCCTCAATATTTACGCCAGTTGAGAATATTGTACAGTCATCACGACGTACGACACCATCGATACATCTTGGGGTTGTTCAGGAAGTGAGCCAAGATAAATGATGAAGACTATGGGTGACAGTACTTTTCCCTGCGTCACGCCACATTTTTATCTTGCGGTAAAAACAAACGCTTGTCTGCCCCAGAGATAATTAGCAATCCAGAGTTTGACAACATGTAGAGTTCGAGATGTCATTTATCAGCATGAAATGATCGATCGTATCTAAAGCCTTTGATAAGTGCAGAACTGCAACAATTGTGCGTTGACATCGCGCAGCTGATTAAGGCCGTTGCCAAATCTGAGTACATAGTTATCAAATTCAGAGCTGTCGTGGTAGTATGGGAATCCCTGAAGCCATGTTGGTGGGTGGCATGCGCGAATGCTCATTCAGGGATTCGAAATAAACCAAAATTAATAGTTCCCAAAAGCAAAATTAATAGTTAATAGACAAACATTAATTTTGTCTATATATAGACAAAATTAATGTTGAACATCTTTTATTTTGTTTTTATTATTTAGCTGCTCTAATTCTTAGGAATAATTTTGGTTTATTTCGAATCCCTGAATGAGCATTCGCGCATGCCCCCACCAACTGTTTTTCTTTGAATAAAACAACATTATTTCTTTGCGCGTTTTTCTAAAGAACAATTTTCTGCTGTTTAGTTTTATTACGAGTAGATAGGTATATTATTAATATTATACGCAATTTTCTGGTTGTTTGTCATGACTTAAAAACAAATTAATTGTATGTATGTATAAATATTTATGTATAAAAAAAGTTGTCTGCATAAAAATACAAGTGTTATTTATTTATAAATACTTTAAACATTTTTCTTAATATCCAAACAAGACTTAAAACACAAGATAACAATTAATTAAGAGTTACAGTTTTCTTTCAACTTACAGACATCATATTATTTAAACAGTTAATACTAGTTTTAGTTTAAATCAAAATGAAAAAGAAGTTATTATTAAACCAAAACAAACAGAAGAAGATGTAGTAAATAATTAGAGAAATTAAAATTTTGTCTTTTTTTTTGAGGTTGTCTTTTCTGGAAACATGAGCAAATTAGTTATTAATAAAAAAAATTATAGAAGGACAATAAATCCTTTAATAGAACAAAAGAAAATACTGTTAAATCTTGTTATTTTTTCTTTCTTTAAACTTAATAAGAAATAAAATAATTTTAAATTAACTTAATTAAGCTTTTAAATTAATGGCACTACAACATTGTATAAAAATATGTTTCTTTTTTGTTTGTAATTAACTGGGGTCCGCAGAGAGAAATATTATAGTATAAGTATATATTTGTTTTTGTGTATAATAAGAATTGTTAAATATGATTTATTGCTAAATGATGTATTTCTCAGGCACTTGAAACGTATAAATTGTTTCTTTAGTTAATTTATTTATTTATTTATTATAATACAAATTTGTTGGTAACTTTTGAGCAAATTTTTAAGGGGTAACTTTTTCAAATCGTTAATATTTGTTTACATTCGTAATCGTTCGTTTATATTTTTTTTTTTTTTCGAAAAATGAGATTCTTGTTAGGGAGGGAATGTGTTTTTTTGTTGTCTTTCTTAATATCTAGTATAAAATTGGGATCTTGATGTTGCATTTCGTTTGGTTCGTTCATTCTCTGTGGTTCCTCTAATGGAATGGCTTGTTGTATTGTTTGTGGGAGAATTTTGTAGATTTTTAATATCATTAGTGTTTGTTTTTGAAGTGTTAGCTGTGGCGGCGGGTGTTTTTGTTGATTTCTTCTGATCATTTAATTTGGCATTTAGACGATGGATCTTTTCGGGACTTAATATTGTCAGGCGGGTGCTGTTGGATGAGGGTGAGTTGAGAGGTTTGGTTGGTGAAGTTGCAACGCTGCGTAGACGTGAAGCTGTAAAACAATGAATGAATAACATTAATTTCGAATTTATAAAAAATTAAATTAAAATTTTACTTTTCAACAAGATCTTAAATATAGAATAGTATAAATATAAAGTTATAAATATTTTATCTACTTTTTTGAAACAAATTTCGAAAGTTCGAATTTTCGAACATCTCCCTCTATAGAAATTTGTTGAAAAATATTCATTAAAGATTTTTTAATTTTTTACAAACTTCGAAAACTTGAATTCAATTCAAATTTTTGTAAGTTTTTTTTTCCTTTTTAATTTTTTTTAAAAATTTCGAAAATTCGAAATCAATTCAAAATTTTGAAAATGTGTACAAAATTTGAATTCAATTGAATTCAAATTTTTGTAAATGTTTTTTTTTTCTTTTTTAATATTTTTTAAAAATTTCGAAAATTCGAAATCAATTCAAAATTTTTGAATTGATTTCGAATATTTGTACAAAATCCAAATATTTATAAGAAATTTCGCAAATTAGTTCGAATTTCTGAAAATATGTAAAAATCCAAATTTTTATATATTTTTTCGAAAAAATTGTCTTGAGAAATTTACAAATTTAGTTCGAATTCTAAATTTCGAAAATTCGAAATCAATTAAAATGTTTGTAAATATGTTTTTTTTTAATTTTTCTAAAATTCGAAATCATTTAAAATTTTTGAAAATGTATACAAAACCCAAATTTTTATGAGAAATTTCGAAAATTCGAAATTTAGTTCGAATTTCAGGCTTTAAATAAAAATAATTTGAATTTCTGCAAATATGTAAAAAATCCAAATATTTAAAAATTTCTTCGAAAAAATTGTTTTGTGAAATTTAAAAATTTAGTTCAAATTTTCCAACAAGCTTTAAAACTAGTAAAATAAATGAAAATGTATTTTAAACAAACAATAAAACTATTTGTATGAATAAAACTGCATTTTGGGACAAATTTCGAAATCAATTTAATTTTTTGTAAATGTGTTTTTTTTAATTTTTTTAAAAAATGTACAAAATCCAAATATTTATGAGAAATTTCGAATTTCAGGCTTTAAATGAAAATAGTTTGAATTTCTGAAAATATGTAAAAAAGATCCAAATATTTATAAATTTCTTAGAAAAAATTATTTCGAGAAATTTCTAAATTTAGTTCGAATTTTCGAACAAGCTTTAAAACTGCTAAAATAAATGAAATTATATTTCAAACAAACAATAAAACTATTTGTATGAATAAAACTGCAGTTTGGAACAAATTTCGAAAATTCGAAATCAATTCAAATTTTTGTAAATGTGTTTTTTTTTTAAAAAAATTTCGAAAATTCGATATAAGTTTAAAATTTTTGAAAATGTATACAAAATCCAAATTCGAATTTCAGGCTTTAAATGAAAATAGTTTGAATTTCTGAAAATATGTAAAAAATCAAAATATTTATAAATTTCTTCGAAAAAATAGTTTTGAGAAATTTCAAAATTTAGTTCGAATTTTCGAACAAGATAAAATAAATGAAAATATATTTTAAACAAACAATAAAACTATTTGTATGCATAAGACTGCAGTTTGGAACAAATTTCGAAAATTCGAAATCAATTCAAAATTTTGTAAATGTGTTATTTTTTTAAAAAAAATTCGAAAATTCGTTATTAATTTAAAATTTTTGAAAATGTATACAAAATCCAAATATTTATGAGAAATTTCGAAAATTCGAAATTTAGTTCGAATTTCAGGCTTTAAATGAAAATACATAGTTCAAATTTCTGAAAATATGTAAAAAATCAAAATATTTATAAATTTCTTCGAAAAAATTGTTTGAGAAATTTCAAAATTTAATTCGAATTTTCGAACATGCTTTAAAACTAGTAAAATAAATGAAAATGTATTTAACAGACAATAAAACTATTTGTATAAATAAAACTGCATTTTGGGACAAATTTCGAAATCAATTAAATTTTTTGTAAATGTGTTTTTTTAAATTTTTTTTAAAAAATTTCGAAAATTCGATATTAATTTAATATTTTTGAAAATTTTAATATTCCAAAATATTTATGAGAAATTTCGAATTTCAGGCTTTAAATAAAAATAGTTTGAATTTCTAAAAATATATAAAAAATCCAAATATAATTTTTTACAAATTTCGAAATAAATTTTCAATTTTATAAATTTTTTCGAAAAAATAGTTTTGAGAAATTTCGAATTTTCGCACTGGAAAATGTATTGTGTTAAACAAAAGTTAAAACAATTTGAATGAAAAAATTTATATGTATACCGAATTTTGTGACAAATTTTGAAAATTCGAATTTCTGAAAATTTATAAAAATATTCGAATATTTGAAAAAATAGTTTTGAAACATATTTTAACAAAAAATGTAAAAAAAAATAAAACCATTTATATGGAAAAATGTATGTAATGAATTCTGGGACAAATTTCGGAAATTCAAAATTAAGTTCGAATTTTCGAACATGTCGGTTTAAAGCGCTTAAAAGCAAGAAAAATAAATTAAAATTCATATTTAAATCATATTTAAAATAAAAACAAGTAAGAGAGCTATATTTGGCTGTGCCGAATCTTATATACCCTTCAACAAATTATACTTTTAAATAAATTTGTTTAAATATCTTTAGGTAAACAAAATTTAATTTTAATTGTTTTTCAAAATTTTTTTGTTTTAAATTTTTTTTTAATTTTTTTTAAAAAAAGTTTTTTCCAAATTTTTTTTTTTTTGAAAAAAAATTTTCTGACAAAAAAAAATTTTTGATGAAAAAAAAATTCTGGTTAAAAAATATTTTTCCCGATTTTGACCCATTGTAGGTCCAACTTACTATAGCCTTATCTACATCGTTGCAATGGACTTTGGAATATCTATCATTATTCTATCATTATCATTCATATTGTCTATATTAATGACTTAGTAATCCAGATATAGATCAAAAATAGGTCAAAAATCGAGGTTGTCCCGGTTTTTTGCTCATATCTCCGTTATTTATGGACCGATTTTGCTGATTTAAATAGCAAACTTCTCGAAAGCATGTCTGCCAGAATTATTGAAGATTTGGATCCCGAAGATATCTGGGGTCTTCAGAAAATTGATTTCAACAGACAGACAGACAGACAGACGGACATGGCTTAATCGATTCCGCTATCTATAAGGATCCAGAATATATATACTTTATAGGGTCGGAAATGAAAAATGTAGAAATTACAAACGGAATGACAAACTTATATGTACCCTTCTCACGAAGGTGAAGGGTATAAAAATAAAACAATTTGAATGAATTTTTAAGAAATTTTGCATTTTCGAAAATACATTTAAAGTTTAGATTCTAAACTGCTCAAAACAATTTAATTAAAATTAAGTAAAAACTAAAATATTTCAAATATTTTACTTATACCAGAAGTTCGAAATTCAAAAATTCCAATTTTAAGACAAATTTTGAAAATTCGAAATAAAGTTCGAATTTCGAAAATGCCTTTAAAATATTCAAAACCTTTAAAAAATATTTCAAATATATGGTTCAAAATCCAACAAAACCAAAATATTTTAGACAAAATGCTATAAATTCATAGTTAGTTTAAAGAAGACATTCTAAACTTTTAGTGCAATTTTAGACAAATTTCAAAAATTCGAAATCAAGTTCAAAAATTCGAATATAAAAAAATCGTATTAAAATGTTGCTTCGAATTTTTTACTGAGAATTTACAAAATATTTCCTAAATTTTGTTTAAAAAAATTCGAAAATAATAAAAAGAAAGACATCACTCACTTGTTGGTGTTTCCTGCTTAACCACCCGTTTAGCTTCACTCGATTTGGTGGGTGATAATGTGCGGCGACTAAATGATTTCGTTTCTTCATTTCTGCTGGGTGAGTTAAAATTCAAAGTCTTCCTTAGACCCAACAAATTTGAGCTAACTTTCATTTTGCCACTGCTGCTGCTATTCTCCTTTTTCGTAGGCAATTGTTCTACTGTCGTCTCCGTGGGTGTCACTTCCAAAGAAGTTATATAGCTCTTAAAAGTTCTTTCCTTTGGCAGTTTAGCTCTCTTGGGCGGACTTAGAAAATCTTTTTTATCCGTTTTACTATTTACCACAGACAAACCGATTTTATCCAAGTTCTCCAATGAATCGGAATGAGGTTTATAGATTTCTGTGACGGCTGCCTGTGACTTGCGACCAAATACGGGTGTCTGATTGACCCGATAGGTTTTCTTCACGTCGTCCTTGTCGTTCGCTGAGGTATTTGTAGATTTGAGAGTACCAAACATTTTGTAGGTATCGGGCGGTGCTTTATATACATCATCGGTGCTTTGTACTTTGAAAAATGATTTCATTGAGTTCTGAGATTGATTGTAGTTTTTACGATTGGCCTCTTCTATGGTGTCGAATTTTGTTTTGCATAAATTCAGTCTTGTGCGTATATCATCGAGGGCACTTTTGTACGATTTTTCGGCAAGATTACGTTTGACATTGTGTAACGAGTCGAGGGCTTGTTGGGTGTCTTCTTCTTCTTCGTGTGCGGTAATGTTAATGGAAGGTGTCGAATGATTTAGTGTAGCGTTTTTATTACGTCCACCATCCACATGATCATCTGATTCTTGTATGGTGTTTAAACAGCTGTCTTTTGGGTCTGTAGTGTTTGTGTTAACATCATTTGTATTGGCCTCTTCCATGGTATTGACTTCATGATAATTGAGACTGGTATCACAACTCGAATCGAAATCAGACAAATTATTAAGATCCCTAACATTATTAATGTTCAAGACACCGCTACGACTAATATCCAACACAAAACCTCTGTCCACTTTGCGGCGACTCGTGCGTGCGGTGTCCTGTTGCAGACTATCCTTTACCGCATTTAATACCTGATCCGTACGATCATCTTCATTTTGTTGACTGCTGGCATTTTGAGCCTGCAAAAATCTTTGTCTTCTCCTGGCTCGCATGCTATTGTGTATGCGTTCGCCAGAGGGCGAAAAATCTTTACCCAAATGTGGTGATTTTGGTATGCCATCTGGTAGGGAATATGATTCTACTTTTTCCTCTGTTTGTTCAGGCTGTTCATCCACTGCCTCCTTCTCTTCAATATTTGTAATACCGGCTAGGATCAGTGAATGACTTGAATTGCCCAGTTCGTCTAAGTTATCACGACTTAGATTGGATTTGGGTGTTAAAATATCAACTGGCGTTGAACTGATGCTGCCGCCCTGATAGTTCTCAATGTCGTACAGCAATTCCTGAGGTACTGGTTGATTGGAAGCAATGTGCGTTTGTAAGCTATCCAGCCAAACTTCCAAGATTTCAAAGGAGGGCCTGCAACATAAATTGAAATAGAGTTTTTGATGAAAAAAATTTGAAAAATGTTTATGAAAAAGCACTTGTAAAGACTTTTTCGACAAATTTCTTAAATTCGAAAATAAGTTTTGACCAATTTTGAAAAATCGAATTTAGTTTGAATTTTCGATCGCTTAAAATTATTCATTTGATTAATTTTTCAAAATAAAAATGTTAAAACTGTGTTTTTAATCCTATTTTGAAAATTCCAAATTAAGTTCGAATTTTCGAACATATAAAAATTGGTTGAAACAGCACATTTGAATAATTATTAAAATAACACACTTTAAAAACTTGTTTTTAAACCCATTTCGAAAATTCGAAATTAAGTTTGAAATTTTCGAATATACATATGTAAATGTGTGCATTTGGAACAAAGTTTTTGTAAATGCAAGTCATTAAACAATATTTTTGAACAAATTAGAAAATTCGAAATTAAGTTCGAATTTTCGATTATGGCAAAATTGGTTAAATTATGCAAAATTAAGCATATTTAAGAAGTTCATATGAAATAAAAATGTTTAATAGTGTTTTCTAACCAATTTTGAAAATTCGAAATTAAGTTCGAAATTTTTGAACATATGAAAATCGTTGAAAAATGCAAAAAAAAATTAATTTGATTTCAATTTTCCAATAAAAATATTTAAAAATAATTTTTAACCCCATTTAGAAAATTCGAAATTAAGTTAAACATTTTCGAACATATGGAAAATATACTAAATTTTGAAAAACATGAATTTTGAACAAGGTTTTTGAATATGAAAATCAATAAATAGTATATTCGGATAAATTTTGAAAATTCGAAATTAAGTTCGAATTTTCGAACATATAAAAATTGGTTAAATAATGCAAAATTAAGCATATTTAAGAAGTTCATATGAAATAAAAATATTTAATAGTGTTTTCTAACCAATTTGGAAAATTCGAATTTAATTTCGAAATTTTCGAAGATTTTAAAATCGTTGAAAAATACAAAAAAAAATTAATTTGATTTCAATTTTCCAATAAAAATATTTAAAAATAATTTTTAACCCCATTTAGAAAATTCGAAATTAAGTTAAATATTTTCGAACATATGGAAAATATACTAAATTTGGAAAAACATGAATTTTGAACAAGGTTTTTGTATATGAAAATCAATAAATAGTATATTCCGATAAATTTTGAAAATTCGAAATTAAGTTCGAATTTTCGAACATATAAAAGTTGGTTAAAACAGCGAAAATATAGCTCATTTAATTAATTATCCAACAAACTTTAAAAAATTATTTTTAAAATTTCGAATTTTCGAACATATGCAAGTGTGTTAGATATGCATTTTGAAAAAGGTTTTTGTAAATACAAATCAATAAACAATATTTTCTGAACAATTTAGAAAATTCGAAATTAAGTTCGATTTTCGAATATTGTAAATTTGGTTAACTAATAAAAAATGTTGCATATATAAGAAGTTCTTATGAATTAAAAATATTTCATAATGTTTTCAAACTAATTTTGAAAATTCGAAATTGAGTTCAAAATGTTCGAACATATGAAAATCTTTGAAAAATGCGAAAAAAAATTAATTTGATTTCAATTTTCCAATAAAAATCATTAAAAATAATTTTTAAACCCATTTCGAAAATTCGAAATTAAGTTCAAAATTTTCGAATATGTGTAAAATGTACTAAATTTGGAAAAACATGAATTTTGAACAAGGTTTTTGTATATGAAAATCAATAAATAGTATATTCTGAGCAATTTTGAAAATTCGAAATTAAGTTCGAATTTTCGAACTTATAAAAATTGATTAAAACAGCGAAAATATAGCTCATTTGATTAATTATCCAAATAACAAACTTTAATTATTTTTAAACCGATTTCGAAAATTCGAAATTAAGTTCGATTTTTTCGAACATAGGTAAATGTGTTAAATATGCATTTCGAAAAAGGTTTTTGTAAATACAAATCAATGAAAAATATTTTCTGAACAATTTAGAAAATTCGAAATTAAGTTCGAATTTTCGAATATGGCAAAATTGGTTAAATAATGCAAAATTATGCATATTTAAGAAGTTCATATGAATTAAAAATATTTAATAGTGTTTTCGAACCAATTTTAAAAATTTGAAATCAAAATGGCTAAAAGTATGTAGTTAGGTTATTTAGAAAATTCGAAATTAAATTTGAAATTTTCGAAGATATGAAAATCTAGTACATATGGAAAAATATTTATTTTGTACATGTTTTTTGCAAATGCAAATCAATAAATAATATTTTCTGATTAATTTTAACAGATTATCGAATATGAAAAATTTTCGAATATGGAAAATATGAATAAAATTGAGTTAAATATTGAAAAATATGCATGTTTAACAAGGTTTTTGTATATGTAAAACATTAAACAGTATTTTCTGACCAATTTCGAAAATTCGAATTTATGTTCGAAATTTTCGAACATATGAAAATGGCTTAAAATAGCAAATTTTTTCAGTTGAATTAATTGTTAAAATAAATATTGCTAAAAAAAAAAGATTTTAAACCATTTTCGAAAATTCGAAATTTTCGAACATATGAAAATGTGTGTAATTAGGAAAAATAAGCATTTTAAAGAATGTTTTTATAAATTTAAATCAATAAATAGTAAATTTTGACTAATTTCGAAAATTCAAAATAAAGTTCGAATTTTCGAACATATCAAAAATCGCCTAAAAATATGAAAATATGCATATTTGATAAAGTTTTTTATACATTTTAAGTTCGAAATTTTCAAAGATTTGAAAATCATTGAAAAATGCAAAAAAAGTAATTTAATTTCAATTTTCCAATAAAAATAAATAAAAATAATTTTTAAACCCATTTCGAAAATTCGAAATTAAGTTAAAAATTTTCGAACATATGGAAAATTTACTAAATTTGGAAAAACATGAATTTTGAACAAGGTTTTTGTATATGAAAATCAATAAATAGTATATTCGGATAAATTTTGAAAATTCGAAATTAAGATCGAATTGTCGAACATATTAAAATTGGTTAAAACAGCTCATTTGATAAATAATGTAAATAACAAACTTGACAAAATTGTTTTTAAATCCATTTCAAAAGTTCGAAATTTTCGAACATTTATAAATGTGTTAAAATGCTATTGGAACAAGATTTTTTTAAATACCAATCAAAAAACAATATTTTCTGAACAATTTAGAAAATTCGAAATTAAGTTCGAATTTTCGAATATTGCAAATTTTGTTAAATTATGCAAAATTAAGCATATTTAAGAAGTTGATATGAAATAAAAATATTTAATAGTGTTTTCTAACCAATTTTGAAAATTCGGAATTAAGTTCGAAATTTTCAAAGATTTGAAAATCATTGAAAAATGCAAAAAAAAATAATTTGATTTAATTTTCCTTTAAAAAACATTAAAAATAATATTTAAACATATTTCGAAAATTCGAAATTAAGTTCAAAATTTTGGAACAAGGTTTTTGTTTATGAAAAGCAATTTTGAAAATTCGAAATTAAGTTCGAATTTTCGAACTTATAAAAATTGATTAAAACAGCGAAAATATAGCTCATTTAATTAATTATCCAAATAACAAACTTTAAAAAATTATTTTTAAACCGATTTCGAAAATTCGAAATTAAGTTCGATATTTTCGAACATATGTAAATGTGTTAAATATGCATTTTGAAAAAGGTTTTTGTAAATACAAATCAATAAACAATATTTTCTGAACAATTTAGAAAATTCGAAATTAAGTTCGAATTTTCGAATATGGCAAAAATTGGTTAAATAATGCAAAATTAAGCATATTTAAGAAGTTCTTATGAATTAAAAATATTTAATAGTGTTTTCGAACCAATTTTAAAAATTCCAAATCAAAATGCCTAAAAGTATGTAGTTATGTTATTTAGAAAATTCGAAATTAAATTTGAAATTTTCGAAGATATGAAAATCTAGTACATATGGAAAAATATGGATTTTGTACATGTTTTTTGCAAATGCAAATCAATAAATAATATTTTCTGATTAATTTTAACAGATTAGTGAATATGACAAATTTTCGAATATGGAAAATATGAATAAAATTGAGTTAAATATGAAAAAATATGCATGTTTAACAAGGTTTTTGTATATGTAAATCATTAAATAGTATTTTCTGACCAATTTCGAAAATTCGAATTTAAGTTCGAAATTTTCGAACATATGAAAATCACTGAAAAAAGCAAATTTGTTTGAGTTGATTTAATTGTTAAAATAAATATTGTTAAAAAAAAGATTTTAAACCATTTTCGAAAATTCGAAATTATGTTCGAAATTTTCGAACATATGAAAATGTGTGAAATTTGGTAAAATATACATTTTGAAGAATTTTTTAATGAATATAAATCAAAAATAGTAAATTTTGACTAATTTCGAAAATTCAAAATAAAGTTCGAATTTTCGAACATATCAAAAATCGCCTAAAAATTTTAAAATATGCTATTTGATAAAGTTTTTATACATTTTAAATCTATAAAAAATATTTTCGAGAACAATTTCGAAAATTCTGAAGTTTGAAATTGAAATAATCAAAATCCTATAGAAAATGTTACTAAATCCTTCAAAATTCAGTTTAGATTACAAATTCTTTTTGCTCAATTATGAATAAAAAATCCGCGGGAGTTTTTTCCCTCTTCCCATTTTTCCTATTCAAATTCAATGTTGAAAATGGGAAAAAAACTGGCGCTGATTTTTTATTCATAATTGGGCTGTATATTTTTGTTTTTAACTCACCTTCTATCCGGATTTAAATCACAGCACAAAAAAGCAATTTTATAAAATGGCTCCGGACATTGATAGCAAAACTTTTCGCGAAATACTTTTTGATTTAAGCCAAAATCATGGGTACGTGGCAGAAAATCAGGATCGGCTTGCACGCGACCAATAATCTATAATATTACAAAACATATTAATTTAAAACATTTAACTCTATAAAATTCTCAACTTACCTCACACAACATTATGCCAAACGAAAATATATCGACCTTTTCATCATAAATAAAACCCTTCATCATTTCGGGAGCCATCCAATAGGGATTACCCACCACGGTATAACGTTGTCTACGCTGTCTACTTTTGCTGCGTCCCAAGGTGCCATTATTATTATTATTATTATTGTTATTACTAACACCTTCCGTTTGCTCCTGATTTGCACTGCCTGTACCTTCCCGGGAATTAGATCTTTCCGCCGAATTCCATTTCTCACTACATCTGCTGCTTAAGGAGGTATTTATTATTCTGGCCAAACCAAAATCAGCCACTATTATGGTCTTATCTTCTTTGACCAAACAATTCAAAGAATTCAAATCGCGATGTATGATATTTTTCGAATGTAAATAGCTCATGCCACAGGCAATATCCTTGGCAAAGGATATACGTTCGGGCCAGGTGAGTGGCAAACCAGAGTCATGCAGTAGTTCTTTGAGAGAACCACCAGCCACATATTCGGTGACCAAATGCAAACGTTTCTCTTTGTACAAGACCCCTATGAATTTTAACACATTTTTATGATGCAACGACTTTAGAACGGCCACTTCTTTAAGGAAATTCAGCTGGGCAGTTTCCTCCACACGATGCAGTTCCTTTAACACCATTACCTCCTTGGTAAGGCGATGGGTAACCTTGAAGACCTGGCCAAAGAAGCCTTTACCCAAGAGCTCACCTATAACAAGATCGTGAGGGCGAAATACCCGTGGGGGTTTTTGTTCTACACGGAAAGAAGTGGTGCGCGTTAAGTCGTACATACGATCGGTTTGAGCTGTATGCTGGTCTCCCATTAGTTTCGACATGCTGGAACATCTTTCTTTGCCTCTAAATGACTTGGAGGTGGAATTGTTCTTATCGTGGCTGTTGTTATTATTGTTAATGCAGGCGTTTTTGCTGGCCCGTTCCTGATCGGCTATCATATTGAGATTTTTGGATTTTCTTAATTGTCGAGTCTTGGTGCCACTTATGTAACCTTCATCATTGCGCTTGTATATGCGTTCCTTGTCCTGTTTGGTTAAACGTGTGGGCGAGCCATCCTTGGGCTGGGTAGGGCTGGTGTTGGTGGTGGTAGTACAACTGCCACCACTGTCATAGGTTCTGCCAAATACCTCCACACTGGAGGCCGAGGTGGCCAAAGGCAGCGACACTTCACTGGTTACTTTTTTAATATCCACATGACTGCAACTGCGACACACTTGTATGGGATCGTGTTCCACTGTCAGCTGTAGTATTTCGGTGCTTCTAATCATTTTATCAATTTGTTCTATGGAATTATCACTAATCGGTGTGCCATTCACTTCCAATATACGATCGCCCACATGAAGGTTAGTAAGATTAACATCAATTCTATATTTTTTTATTCAAAAGAAAATTATTTTTTTTATTTTTTAGTAAAAACAAAGCAAAGTTTTTAATAAAGCAAATTAAATGGTAATGATATTGTATTGTATTATATTATAGTTAGTTATTAATTAAATTATTACCTATAAGAACCACAACACTGATCGATTATCGAGGTTATTAGGGAGAAAACGTATTTGCCAACACGTCCATACACTCTACAAATGAATCTGTTTGATGATAGAGGCGAGTGAAGTAGTAGTAGCAGAAGTTTTAATTATTTTTTTTTTTATGTCAAGTTCACCAATAAGAAGCGTTATTGTTATAAAGAAGAAAAATGAGTGAATGCGTTAGTAAGTTGTGGATGATGGTTTATAAAGTTTATAAGTATTTATAACGTATATATAAAAAAAAGTATATTAGTAATACAAACTACAATTAAATTATTATTTTATTTTAAAATTTTTCTTTATTGTTTTTGTTTCAACTTGAAAATCTATTAGCTACACATACTTGTGTTAAAATGCTCGTCATTTTATTATAAATATACAGTTTATTTAATAAATAATCACAGAATTTTATAATACATTTCGATTTCGTCAAAGACCCATTACTTACTGATAAGAATTGAATTGTAAACAAAATAATGATGACCACAAAGGTAAAGTATGCAATAGAGTTATTAATATACCAAGGATTTTTTAGTTAATAATATTTTAAATAACTATTTATATACTATAAATAAAAAAAATAAATGGAATTTGCAATGCGAAAGTAGAGCAAAAACATCATAAAGTTTTATATATTTAAAATTATTTTAATCCTACGTTAGATGTTCTTATTGTTGAATCCCTTATCATTGGATTGTAATCCCCAATAAAGGAGGAATGATGTTTCGACTCTTAATTTAAAAGAATGGTTTGTTTCAGATTAAGCCAAATAATGTTTTTTTTGGTAGAATTGGTTCGGTTCGGTTTCGGCCTGAAAACCCCAGTTTCAATCGAACTCTACAAAATATGTAGTATATTCAAATATTTTTAATATTTATTAAGAGTTAATATTAATTAAACTGAAAAGTTATTTTAGGGATATTGAACTGATTTAAAAACAAGTAAGAGAGCTACAGCTATGGACATTAAATTAGCACAAAACTACCAGACTTGCTTTGAACCAAATTCTGGTAACGTTCTTTGGGAATCGACAACCAAGCATTCCGTATTTCCTCCAAGTTTCTGTACTTTTGTTGAGCAATTGCACATTTCACATGGTTCCAGAGGTTTTCAAACGGGTTCAAGTCGGGACTTTGCGTCGGCCAGTCTAAAACGGGAATGTGTTCTTTAAAAAACCTATCCTTTACCAGCTTTGACTTGTATTTGGAGTCATTGTCATGTATGAATGTGAATGAAACTGGCATGTGTTCAAAAGCATATGGTTCCATTTTGTTCTTTAGAATGTCCAAATACTGATAACCATCCATTTTTTCACTATTTTTAACAACTGCCGTGCCATGAAAATTATCCCCATACCATTACGCTTCCTCCACCATACTTTATGGTCTTCTGAGTATAGACCGGATTGAATGCCAGGCATTTTGGGCGATGAATAAACACTCTACCGTCCGGTCCCATACGATTCACCTTTGTTCCAACACTCCAAAGTAGTTTTTTTCCAGAATGAGAGGTCTTTATTCTTATGGGTGCGAGCAAACTTGGCTATATTTTATATTGATATAATTGGTTTCTTCCGGCTTGTGCGTCCAAAGAGCTTTGCGTCACTAAGATGTCTTCGTATGAGCCTGTCTGATAAATTTAACCTAAATTGAAAGTTAATTTCATTCGCAATATCTCGTGACGACATGAAAAGGTCCTACGTCGACTTTCGGACAATAGTACGGTCCACGACTTCGGTTGTTTTCTTGACACGTGGCTTCCGTTTTTGGTTTTCTTTTGCATTGTTTATGTTTGCTTTCAAGGAAATTATCACTATCAGCCCAATCATGAATAAAAAATTCCGCGGGAGTTTGTTCCCCGGGATTTTTTTCCCATTGAATTTGAATAGGAAAAATGAGAAAAGGGAAAAAACTCACGCGGAATTTTTATTGATAATTGGGCTGATTATAAACCATTTTTCGCGAGCGATGCAAAATTTCGGCAATTTCAGCCATCTTTTTCCCATCATTCCACATATTGACGATAATGCGCTTCTTCTGCGTGCAATCTTTTCCATGTCTCATTTTTTTTTGCAAAAATTTAGTTAAATGACACAAAATTAAAAGAATTTAACGATCAAAACTTTTAAATACAACACTTTTATGCACGTTGTGCTAATTTGCTGTCCAACTCTAATTCAGCTAATGACACAAATCATATTTTATTTTTTGTTAAACAAAAGCTAGCAATAGTACAGACCAAAACAATTGGTCTAATTAGGAAAAAAATTACAATCAAAATATACAGGGATTTTGTGCTAATTTAATGTCCATGGCTGTATATTCTGTGCCGAATCATATATACCCTTCACCAAATTATACTTCAAAATACAAATTGTAAATATTTTTTGGTAAACAACATTTTTTTTTTCCAAAGTTGTTTTTTTAATTTTTTTTCCGATGTGTTATTTTAATAGTTTTTTTTTAAATTTTTTTATTTTTTTTTTAAATTTAAAATTTTTTTTTTGGTGAAAAAAAAATTCGGGTTAAAAAATATTTTTTCCGATTTTGACCCATTGTAGGTCCAACTTATTATGGTTTTATTGCAAAGGTCTTTGAAATATCTTTAGATTTTCATATTGTCTATATTAATATCTTAGTACTCCAGATATACATAGGTCAAAAATCGAGGTTGTCCCGTTTTTTTCCTTATATCTCAGCCATTTGTGGACCGATTTTGCTGATTTTAAATAGCAAACTTCTCGAAAGCATGTCTGACAGAATTATTGAAGATTTGGATTCCGAAGATATCTGGGGTCTTCAGAAAATTGATTTCTACAGACAGACAGATAGACAGACAGACAGACGGACATGGCTTAATCAACTCCGCTATCTATAAAGATCCAGAATATACATATATACTTTATAGGATCGGAAATGAAAAATGTAGAAGTTACAAACTTATATATTTTTTATTTTCTGATCTAGGGGTAAACTATTTTCTGAGGACTAGAGAAAATTGTTGCCAGATTGCTGCATAATCAACATATTTATGGCAACTCAAACAGTATTCCGGAGGGATATTTTTATACTCACCATCAATATGAGATGAAAACACCTGCACCGATATTGTACATTTTCAATACCAAAAAAACCTTATCAACATAGAGTATTTGTGGAAAATTTCAGCCAGCTAGCTCTGCCATGTTTTCAACAGAAAGACAGACGGACGGACATAGCTAGATCGTCTAAGAATATATGTATATACTTTTTGATTCGATGTCCAATATTTCGATATATTACAAACGGAATCACAAAATCAATCAAGATAGGGGGTCTATATTTTTGATGGTCAATATAAAAATGACCTGCATTTTTTATAATTTTTAAGGTTTCAAATCGACTTCTTGTGAAAATATAAACAATTTACCAAAATATAAGCTTTTCACAATAAAACTGATTTTTCATTATTAACAAAAAGATAAAATTTTCTTCAAAAACTCGATTTTTACCAAAAAATATAACATTTTCACCAAAAAACCATATCATCAAAAAACGATTTTTTACAAAAACAAGTTAGTTAGCTATATCTTATATACCCTTCACTAAATTTTTATACAAAATTTAAAAAAATTTGAATTTGTTAGCGGAAAAAAATGTATGGCAAATTTTGTTTTTTCATTTAATATGTGAAAAAAGTTTATAACAAAAATATTTTTTTGTTGAAAAAAAAATCGGGCTAGAAAATATTTTTTGCCGAATTTGACTCATTGTAGGTGCGACTTACTTTGGTCTTATATACATAGGCCGTTGTAAAGGTTTATAAAATATATATTATTGGATATCCATATTGTCTATATTAATGACTGACCTATATCTGGATTACTAAGTCATTAATATAGACAATATGGATATCAAATGATAAATATTTCAAAGACATTTTCAACGGCAAAATTTTTACAAAAATAATTAAATGATTAAATACAAAGCAAAAACCAAATTGAATGAAGAAAAAGTATTTAAATTCAATTTGCTTTAGATTTTAATTAACAAAACATTAATCATTCATAGGTTGAATTATACATAGAAACGAGACACACCGATTTGTCAAACAAAAATACAACAAATCATATGTCTGATACAACAACAAAATATGTTACCCTATGAATTTTGTTATGAATTAATTTAATGATGAATAAACTCTATTTAAATACAAGGCTTTGAATGAAGATAAAGAATTATATGTCGTGAATGGATTTTGCGAATGAATTGCTGACATTTTTTAATTCCGAATTTAATACATATTAGTTGCCCAATTCACAATTGATGTCGTAGCGTTGTAGCATTGTATATCGTAAATATTTTCAAACAAATTTATCGAAACAAAAACAAAACAATAAAAAAATTACGACATACAACGATACAACGTTACGACATCAATTGTGAATTGGGCAAGTGAATTAAGCTCAAATTGAATTAATTCATTAATCCGAAGCTCTGTATATACATATATGAGGGATTTCATGTCAAGTGAACCAACTTTTGAAATCGATGTCTTCCGATCGGGATGTAACTGTTTTGAATTACAAAACATTTATTTTGATAGATATTCCACTCGCATCCAACTAAATTAAGCTCTTAAAGGAAGCTTTCTTTTGAACAAAAAAAGGGCAAATTTGGAAAAAAAAAATTTGGATTTTGGAAAAAATTCAAAATTATTTTTTTTTTAATTTTTTTCGAGACACATTTTGCTAAGAACAATAGGTTAAATGGATGAGAATAAAAATGAATGCCAAAATGTAAAATTTTGACCCCCTCTATCTCAGAGAGTTCTTGAAAGATCTTGTTCAAAATATCTATGTACTGAAACTTATCCATTTTGCACTTGATTTTTATAAGGGGATGCCAAGAAAATGCACTCCAAACCATAATGCTACCACCACCGTGTTTAACTGTCTTCTGAGTGAACCGAGGACTGTACTCTTGACCTTTAGAATAATGAACAAAGGTTCTGCCATCTGGTCCTATTCTATTAATTTTTGTTTCGTCACGGCAAAACCAACAAATGTAATATACAGGCCTGTCACACACACATTTTGTTCGGAATGGTTTCAATTCCGTAGTTTTAATTCCGATCGATTTCGTTTTAGATTCTTCAGATTCCGTGAAACTTATTAATTCAAAAAATATTTAATAATTCTATGTTTTTGATTTTAATTTGACAACGTTTTTAATTTTAAAACAAAAGTGAAATTTCTGATACAGAAAGTGATTAAAATTTTTAGATAAATAAATAATTACAAAGAAATATCAATTCCACTTTGAAAACTGAAAGTGGTTTCATTCCGAAAGAAATGCCGACTTCATAAACGCAGTAATGCAAAGCAATTACAAGGCAAAGCATTACATTGTGACATTCATCAACGCATAAATGTTTTGTAAAGAATCATAAATAAAAACAGTTCACAAATTTGACAGATGCTGCGCATGGACAATCATTGCCATACAATAATGAACTTGCGACATTGCCAAAACAAAATCTATTGCGTTTATGAACACTATTCATTGCAGTGTTGCTTTGCAAAATGCGTTTATGAAGTCAGCCAAATTTTCGTTTTACTTTTTCTGAAGAAGCAAAATGCGGAATTAATTCCACTTTCGATCGGAATGGAATTCTGTGACAGGCCTGATTAAAATGATTTTTTCATCTTTTTGAAGATTGCGCCATTTATGTGTCCAGCTGATTTCAGTGGTGTTTTTTCTTAATACAATTGGCAATTGGTCAAATAAATAAAAAGTTAATTTTTTTTTCACCAAAATTTTTTTTCTCCGATAAGTATTTTTTTCGCCAAAAATATTTTTTTTTAAAACAAATTATTACCAAAAAAATTAGATATATCTCCAAATTTTTTTTTTACCCAAAAAAAAATATATTCACAAAAAATAATTTTTCTTACCAAAAAGATTTTTTTAAACGGAAACAAAATTTTACCGAAACATTCTTTTTACAAAAAAAAATGTTACTTTGGTGATATAAGTATATAAGATTCGATATAGCTCACTTATTTGTTTATTCCTCTTTTAGTTCCGATTTTTTTTTTTAATAAACGTTTTTCATTAAAAAATGATTTTCACCAAAATGTAGAGCATTTACTAAAATTACCTTAACCGTAGAACTTTCTGTTAATGATGTCATTGATTACGCATTATTAGCTAAAAATGTTTGTTTCTATAATGAATTTTTAAATTGTTTTTAAACACTTTATCTTTTCAAGATCCTTTTCAAAAAAAAATCACTTTATCTATTTAAGTTCCTTTAAAAAATCCAAATGTTTACTGTCTGTTTCCTTTAAAACTTGATTCATCCAACTCAGTATAATTACTATGTACTTTTATTTTCTTATTGTAAAATTGCTTCTTTCAATTATGTACGTATCTATACAAGAATTAACAAATTAATTATCTTATCATTCGGTAAAAAAAGTAAATTCCTTTAAATTGAGTGGCACAAACTGGCAGCAGAAATAAAAAAAACAATAAATATTGCCCATTAACAAACAAAATGCATATTTAGCTAGATATATGAGCACAATATGTCCGATATTGTGTTATAAGATAAAAATACAAACAGTAGAATTGATATAATTAGAACTGGATAAAAGGAAAACACAAATCTTCTTGATAAAAAATGTTTTAATACTAGATATTTTACCACTAATGGTCATGGTACTGTAAGTGCTTAAATACTTAATAAACTATCGTATCCTAGCTTTTCTCAAAGATATATTTTTCATTTATTTATAAACATATTTTTTAAAATTCTTTAAAATCAGTCATGTGCATATTCATAATCATTTAATTGAAAAGTTATTATGTTTGAAAAAAGCATTATTAAAATTGCTAATGAAATGTTTATAAAATGAAAGGAAATATTTTTTTTAAAATGTTTAATGTTAAATGTGAATTTTAATCTATGAAACTGAATTTGAATACTTAACAAATATTCACTACAAATTAACTTTCTTGTTACTTTAACTTACAAATTGTAAGAAAAACATTTTAATTCGGGGGGAACTGTTGTTAGTTGGGAACTCAACTAAGTGTAAATGATGCAACTTACTCAGATATACGTATAGCTGGACACAAATCACTTGAGCTGCCGGCCAACAGGCCCTTGCCACTCATATAATCTAAATGTGATGAGGACGATGAAGAGGCATTATTATACAAATACGAATTCCAATTGTCGCCGCTCAAATGATGACCAGCGGTGGCATTACGCGGGGCGCCATCAATATTATCCACCGATAATCTTAAACTAGTGGTAATATCCTTGGGTATTTCCACCAAACGTATAGAATGTAATGGCTTAATAATGCCATCTACAGAACTTGTTTCTGTATTTAACAGTTTCCTATAGCAGACATCGCAATACAACTTAGAACGTTCCAATAAAGCAAATGCCTCACCATAGCCAATAAATGAAGAGCATTGTGTGCAACCAAAACATTCGGGATGAAATTTATGATCTCCCGCCACCATAACGGGCCCCGAAATAACATCACTACACTGTTGGCAAGCCTCACCGAAACGCTGGTAATAGTCGTCGCGGCAGAAGAGCAAACCATCCTTTTCGAAATACCAATTGTGCAAATGATGATCGCACACCGAACAGCGAAAGCAATCGGCATGCCATTCTTGGCCCAAAGCTACAACACATTCCTCTTCGCTAGACGTTAACAACTCATTGAGGCAACCCGCACAATTAGTGGTCAAACGGGGTAAACTTTGTGAATTGCTGGCAGAGGGGGAAGATTTTTGTAATTTAGATGCCGTAGTATTACTGGACGACATATCGAGTCCTGGCCGGAATGTCGCAAACTATATTTAACTATAATTGGAAAAGTCACCAAAAAAAATTCAAAAAATGACCAAAAGACAAACAGTAAGAGAAAATGAAAGAGAAGAGAGAGAAAAATAAACAAAAGCACATAATTAAGTATCAATTACCATTGATATTGTAAAAAATACAACAACTATTACTACAACTACAATAACAACAACACAACAAATAAATGTCTGGTTTTTGGTTAATGATTCATCAATCACACACATAAATAAACAAAAATTTTAAACAAAAAACATGCACAAACTCACACACTCTATGTATACAAATCATTTAATTATAAACAAAGCTTTAAAACCCAAGATTCCTTACAAAATTACTCCTGTTTTATGTAAATTTATTTAAGCAATCACAACATTTACCTTTTTAAATAATAAATGTAAATAAAACACATAAAAACACACAGTAACTTAAAAAAACATAAATTTATGGAAATTGCCTTGAATTAAACTGATGTTGCAACCCACGCATGTTTTGTTTCTACGAATTTCTGTAGCGAATTTTTAACAATTTTTCCTGTTTCAATGCGATTTATCAATGTAAATTCAATAAATTTTATTTAACTTTAGTCTATTTTATGAAATTATAAACACTTGTGGTAATTTTAAACAATTTTTTCTACATTTTTTTTAAGAAAATTACAAATTTTCTGTCGTTCGTCTTCAATTAAGGAATGTCGTTTGACGAGTTGCCAACCTTAAATGACAATAACACAAAAAAAATGCCAACAATTGTCAATGTCAAGAAATACAAAACAAAACAAATGTCAAAAACAGCAGGCATACAAACAAAAGCAACAACATATTTACTAGTAAATATTTACGTTTTTTTTTATTGCATTTCTGCATTTAGTATATAAGTTGTTGTTGTGGTCAAGATTTAGTGAAAATTGTTAGGTGGAAATTCCCTAAATGAGTGCATTGTTTCGCAGTTTAAATAGTGGTTTTTCCACCAAACGTGAAAACGCCATTAAAGATGCCATACTAGAGGCTTTGCAGGAAAATGTTAAAGAAATCGAATACGAAGTACAAGAAAATGGCAAAGGTTAGCAGCTAGGGTAACACCCCTGTCAAATGTTTGGTGTACTTTTTTTTTCCATTTACTGTTTCTGTGTGTTATTTTTAGAATGTCTGGAACTATGTGAAAGTACCAGCTCTTTATCCACCACTTTAGAGGCTATATTTCTGCATGGCCTAAAGGACTCATTTTTATGGCAGACATTGAATATTATAGCAGGAGATGTGGAGCGCAGGCCGGATCCCAGCTTTTGGTCACCCATAATGGTGTTTATGCACAAGGAGGTTATAGAGCAGGTATAAAAGAGCTATAGTTTAGTAATAAACAAATTTTAAATTGTCCCTTTAATATTTTTCCTTACACAGATAACCACCCTGACTCAAATAACATCTGAGATTGGTCAATGTCGTGCCTGGATACGTTTGTCGCTCAATGACTGCTTACTGTCCTCTTATCTCAACAATATGAACAAAAATTCTTCGTCCCTTTCACCATATTACAAAAAATATGCCTTCATGAAAGATGCCAAACGTTTGGAAACGGCCGTCTCATTATTAAATGCCCTAGAAGCGGTGGTACAATTTCAATTGCCCTACAATTCAACTCTTTTAAATCAGTGGCCAGATTATGCTTTGCAATTGTCGGGTCTATGGACACCCACTTTGAAATCATGTCCCATAACAAGTGGTTTGGACATTGCCGGTTCTTTGGCCGAAGAAACCATGGCCATACCTTTGCCACAGCCAGTGCGCACTAATGAATTGTTTTCGGAATCTATATCGAATAGTCCTTTTCGTAGAGGTAGCAGCTTTCCGGTGGAGGACTTAAATTCACGCATAAATATTGATTTATTTTTGCAAAAAGTCGATGAAATGGAAGAGGATGAAACTTTGGAAGCTGGAGCTGTTGCAATGGAGCCAGAAATAACACAACAAGTTATAAAGGAGGATATTAAACGAGCCAATGAAGCAGAAAATAAGGATTTGGGGAATATGGAGAAAACTTTAAGTGGTGGCAATTCCTTAAGTAATCTAATGCAAAAGTCTTGGTCCTCTGAAATGAGTAATGCCGAAAAATCCAGTTTAGATGATAAGGAACGTTCTATAACGTTTCAAAGGTCACTAAGCCTTACAAGTTCGGCTAGTTCTTTGCGTTCACCATTGGGCGACCGATGCAGTTACAATACTTTGTTGCGTAAACATGAACGTCAACGAGAAATCGATTGGACTGAGGTGTGGGAAAAGTTTTTGCAGCAAAATACCACCACTAATTTAACAAACTCCCAAACTACTCTACACAATGAGGATAATAACGGGGATGAAGATAATTTAGAAACAGAATCGAATACCAGTAAATCAGATTTTGAACTGGTTTCTGGCAGTGCTTTGGAAAAGTTTGATATTGTAGAGTTGCAAGAAATGGTGGAACAATTGTGTAAATTGGCCAGAGAGCCGGGTTTAGATGCTCAAGGTTTTTTGTGTAAATCCTGTCAGCATCCTTTGGGTATAGGTTATTCTAATTTTAGGTAAGTTGTTGCTAGAAAATCATTGCTGTTTGAGCTTAAAGAATTTCATATTTACTTCTTTAATTCTATATATAGGGTATGTGCTTTTAGTGGCAATTATTATTGTGATAGTTGCATGGACATTGAGCTAGTGCTTATACCAGCTAAAGTTATTTATAATTGGGATTTCCGCAAATATAACGTGTCCAAAAAGGCAGCCTTATTTTTGGCTGAATTTCGCAGCCAGCCTTTTATCGATTTACAGGTAAACCAGGTGTAATTTATGAAAAAAATTAAGAAAAATCCATTTTTAAAATTTTTTTTAACCAAAACTTTTTTCACCAAAATTTTTTTTTTCACCAAAAATTATTTTCATTCTTTATCTTGTTATTTTTGGAAAAAATTAAGAAAAATTAATTTTCAATTTTTTTTTTTACCAAAAATTTTTTTCGCCAAAATTTTTATTTTCGCCAAAAATTTTTTTTCACCAAAAATTATTTTCATTCTTTATCTTGTAATTTAAGAAAAATTATGAAAAATACCATTTTACAAATTTTTTTTCACCATAACTTTTTTTTAGCGAAAAATAATTCTTTTCGCCAAAAATTATTTGGTGAAGGTTATATAAGATTCATTACAGCTGAATATATATCATTCATACTTGTTTTTAATACTTTTAGATCTTAAATCCCGATATTTATAATGCTTCAGAGGCCATGGCTGAATTGCAGGCTTTACGCATACGCCTTAACTTTATACGAGCGTATTTATGCACCTGCAGTCCCAAAAGTTTCGAAGAGCTGCAGCGTCAATTCTTTGGCAAAGAATATTTATACGAGCACATACATCAGTATTCCATAGGCGATTTACCCATGATCCAGCGTGGCACTTTGTATCAACAATTACACAAGGCATTTAAAATGGGTGAAGCTCATATTCTTAAGTGTGTATTATGTAGTTATAAGGGTTTTATATGTGAAATATGCAATAGTTCTCGTATATTATATCCCTTTCATATAGAGACAACATTTAGGGTGAGTTTTAAATAGAAAAAAATTAAATACAAATTTAGTTTATTAATTATTTATTTATTAACAGTGTTCTCCCTGTGGCGCTGTTTTCCATGCGGATTGTTTAAATGAAAAACAACCTTGCCCCAAGTGTGAACGTCGCCGCAAACGTGTTTGTACCATAACACCGGAGGTGGAGGAGAATAAAGAGGAAATTTTAGAATAAAAACTAGTTTTATGTGTTAAAAGACTATGAATTATTTATATTTTATAATGAATATATTTATAGGAATGTATGTTAATCTGCTTTAAAAATATTATAGCAGCAAAAAATAGATCGATATCAGCAAAAAAATCATATTGCAAAAACGAATAAAATATTTAAGTCAATACATTATAATAGTTTACTATTATATTAGTGCTTTAATTGCTTAAAATACTTTTTTTCTCTTTAATTTAAAGGCAAATAACCCTTTGTAAATTTCTATCTTTGAAATTAAAGTACAAACGAAACTTCAAATGAAGCCGAATTAAACTATAAACAAAATTACAAATGAATCATAATTTAAAGTTTTAAAACTAAATTTAAGGTGTAAAAAAGCAACTACAAATGAATCCTAATTTACAGTATAAAATGAACTACAAATTAAGTAAAATAAAAGTAAAAACGGAATTACAAATGAAGCCGAATTAAAACGAATAATAGGAACGACAAATAAAGAACATTTAAAGCAGTAATAGCCCTGACAGACATAGGATTTGTATACTATACTAGCGTAGTATACTACATGTGTGTCAACCTATACTTTAATTAAACCATCAAACACTATGGTGTAAAGCTGGTTCGTATACTATGAATATGTACGTAGTATACATATCGTGGTATAGAAACCACATGTCTGTCAGGGCTATAAAGGAACTTCGATTGATGTGGAGACTAGATTGTAGTCCGGAGACCACAATGCCACTAAAAGTCTAAGCCACATTTTCTCAATATCTGGAAGCGAGTCCTTATACTACACCAATAAACTTTAAATACAAAAACAAACAAAAAACAAGATTTGCGAATAATGGATCTATGATAAATATACAATTAACACAAGCAGTTTAAAAAATTATAAAAACATTTCGTGAAACTACTCCAAGACAAGAGTTTAAGAAATTCCCAAAAATTACTCCTCCGGGAGATTATCAACAATCTAAAAATGTAAATTAGTCCTCGAACAGTTTGAGGCTGGTCTTGGTTGCTATCGCCCCGCGAAAAAATTCTTATTTCTAAAAAATTCACACTGCTAGTATACAATTTGCCAAAAAAAAACCTTTAAACTTGTGGAAAGAGATATGCCATACTCAAATACAATTTAAGAGGTAGTAATGGCAGAACATTTGTTTGGGAAAGAGCCTGGAACCCAAATACACAAATGAGACGGTCAAGTTTGGCGGTGGCAATACTAAGGTGTGGGACAGTTTTTTTAAGGCAATGGAGATTCCAGCACGACAATGACACCAACGACACCTCACCTCTAGGGCTGTAACCGAGTGATTATAATCCAATATGTCCTGCCCAATCCTATGCATAACAATATATTAACGTTAAGTCTTAATTTAATTTGTACTTATTTTAAAATTATTATGACACAGATTTTTTGCATATTTACCTTTTTTCTAATCAATATTCTATGGAGTTCTCCTGCTATTCAATGTTTTAATAACATATAAAATAACGTTATATTTTGTTTACGTTGCCAACTTAATGCTCGTTATAATTGTGTTTAGTTATCGATAAATACATATGACTTAATTGTCATCTCTAAAAGTTAACATTGTTGCCATAGTGTTAACATGTGAAAAATCGCTAGATTGAACAAGAATTTTTTATTTTTTATAATCAAAGAATGTGCTAGATTTTGTTGTTGTTGTATCAGCATAAACAATTTTACAATAATCAATCTGGGGGTTCTGCATTTTGTCCAAGAAATTGTGCTACTTCAACAGGATGAAGTGAAGTAAGGGTGGCTGAATAGTTAATTATGTGGATGGTGTCATGAGGATCCTGATCACAAGCTGGACATAAGGACGGCAAGGTCTATGTGGGTCCAAAAGGCGTTCAGTCTGTTGCTTCATCCTGACCTAAGTTGTGCCAGAACGACTCTTGTTTTACGCGGCAGAATCTTCTCAGCGTCTGCTATCGGTGGCGAGCGACCTCCAAGTACGACATTCACACGGCATCCTGCTACCGCGGAATTGATGGCGTCTCTGTGAATGTCGTTCAAAGCTGACATATACGAGCGGCTATCATATGGATCCTGTATATACCTCTGTATGCTCTGCTCGTATTTCCGTAGGTCCTGTCTGACATGCCTCGGGGGAGACTCCAACTGTGTGATATTGAAGTTTGGATGACTCCTTCAAATTTCAACTGTTGCGTCAACATGACGTTGTGTTCCTTGACCTTTAGAACCTTAGTTTCCTCGGGAAGCATTCCCACGACAGCCGGTTCTACGTACCGGAATGACCCGAAGATCTTCGGACAAGGGCTGTCAACCCAGCAACAACAACAAAGCTGGATTTTGTTAAACTTTGTGCTGTTGTCTCGAATTTTTTAGGATAGGTTAACAGGCAGCCGCATGGTAGAGAGAGGAAAGAGAGTAGCTCACTTAGGTGCTGACAATAGGTCCCTTTGTGTTACCTGAAAATAGAAATGAAAAGAGAATGCCAAAGTCAGATAGAATAAAGAAGTAAAGAGGAAGGAGGTCAGAAGAGCGGTGAGGAGAATATTATGCACCAGTCAATTGAAGGATATTAGGTCTATCCGTGGAGATTTCCGTGCCTGGCTTGATTAGCCATTTTTTCTATTTAACAAAGCCATTGATGCACTCTAACTTCATGTCCGAACGCTCAGAAATATTATTTAAGGAACGATGTCCCAGAAACCTGATGCGTAGATCTCCTAATGCCGGACAATGACAAAGACGATGAAAAATGGGCTCATCCTCCTCTTCATATTGACAACTTCTACAGAAGTCGTTATAGGGCGAGCCAAGTCCCCTCGCATATTTGCCAAAAATGCAGTATCCGGTTATCACATATAATAAAAACTCCCCGGAAGTTTTTTTCCCTTTTCTCATTTTTCCTATTCAAATTCAATGGGGAAAAAACTTCCAGGGAACAAACTCCCGGGGAATTTTTTATTCATAATTGAGCTGTATGGCGCATTTTTGCGCCAAAATATCAGCAGATGCTCGATGTTAATGTACCCACATGAGTACTACTGTTGAATGATTTTATTGCCGCCTGATCATCAGTATATATACGAATATCCGTGCCTGATATCTTGTAATAACTGAGCCGATATTTCAGCTTCAATAATGCTATATTCATTTGGAATTATAAAAGATAACCTAATTCCGAATTCCTGAATATAGACATCTGCGCCAGCTCTAGACCCGTCCGTATAGACTGAGAGACTCATTTTGTCATGTAAAGGTCCACCAATTAGTTCCGTTTTGTATATAATTGAGAAAGCGAAGTTCCTCGATGGGAAGGGCAATGCAATAATCAATATTATCTGGTAGATTCTGTATACTTCCGATTATACTGGAGTGAAAGTATGGTACAAGTTTCCATGCACCAATCGCATTTTGCCTGAAGGCCATTAATGCCATTTTTCTGGCCATTAGAGCGACTTTGTTGCAGTCGTTCTTGTGACTCCTGTTATCAGGATTGCCATTCTCCATAAAACCTTAATCGAATAGCATAGAAATACAGCCTTTGTCTAGTGCCTTCCACCATACAGAGACTCCATAGAATAATATCGGCTTAATGACCGTTTCGAATAATTAATCGGGGTAGCGAGAAGTGTGGAATCCTTTACTTCCTTGTGAACAGTACAAGCTTGGTTTTGCTTGCGTTCACATTCAGTCCACTGTCAGTACTACACTTAGTATACTGACTTAGTATACTGAGTGCAGTTTGCAACCGTGGATCCCAGAGACTGCCACTGCAACGTAATTCGCATAGGCGACAGTCTAATAACCCATGAGATCCAATTTCCTGAGCAGGCAAATTATGGAAAGATTCCACAGATGTGGTGATAAGACGCCTCCTTGAGGATACTTACGGATACTTTTGAATGCAAATAAAAGCCGTTTAGTAGTTTGAAAATTGTAACAACTCTTTATTTATTTAAAAATGTACAACAACAGAATTAAATAGTCACTCAATGTTTTTTATACACGTTTATAAATTCGCAGAAATACAGATACCCTTTATAATGTACAATAATTCACTTGAAAAATACAGCACACTTTAAGGCACTCAGTTGATGTGTATTCGAAAAGAGTCTCTGATAAACTCACTAACGACTGCGACCTCTGCCACTATTTATAACACTGCCATCTGCACTCTAGATTGTTCTTTAACTGTCTAGAGCTTTCTAATACATATGCCATCTGTGGTGTACTTTCTACAATGTTCTTTAACTGAATATTCGAATTCGAATATACGGTCGCAGCAAACAGCGTTGCCATACTTACGATCAATGGTCAACTGAAAGCTTTTATTCAAGATATTTTACAGTTTGCTATTACAGCACTGCTATTTGAAAGCATTCTGCTACTTTTAAATCAGCCGTGTTAAAATCGTTATATTTGAATTCAAGTACAATTTCGTAACAATATTGATGCTAGAAAATTTGGTGATTCTGCGAAGGAAACTGCAGGAATATTTACAACCAAATATCCATTTAGAAATATATCGGCAACAGTTCACAAAATCCTTTATCATGGGAATACAAACCTTTTCGCTGAGCTTAAAGAATTTCCAAAAAAAAAACCAAACGAATTCGTCTCCAACATAAATATTTATTTACATACATAAGCTACATATGGCATCATTTCTTTATACATTAATACAATTATTACAAACTAATTTACAGATACTTAGATTTAAATTTAGACTGCGTTTTTATTTTACATCAATCAGGTACATTTACTTAAAATACATATATTAATAATTTTTGTTTTTTCTTTCATTTCATTAAGCTCTAGATTCTGTGGGATTTAAGCCAATATTCTTTAAAGTACGTTTTAAACGTTTCCAAAATAATTTACGCTCCTCCGGATGTATATCTCGTTTAGCCTTTCCACCCGGCCACTTAATATAGGTCTTTACATCCATTAAATACTGTAAATTTTTAGGTCTCTTGCTGCGCGGTATCTCCTCCAACAAAACTAATATCAAATGATCTTTGTTAAGATCAAAAATACGATGTTGAGCCAATTGCATTTCAAATTGACACCAATGACTAAGCAGAAAATTAGAGGATATTATAAGCATTAGAGCTCTGGAGCGCTCCATGCAGGACACTATATTGTCCAGAATGGTGACGCCAATTTGAAAATCTCTTTCATGCAGACATATGGAAATATCGCCAGTTTCTTCAACATTGGGCATAAGTTCCTCCACAATCCAGTCGCGATCACTTTGACAATAAGAAATGAATATATCATAGATCATGTTGGGATTTTGATCGCATAAATTATTGAATTTATTGATATTGTCTTGGGAGACGGCAGATAAAAGAGCGGCAGATTTAAGGGAGGAATAGTAGTAGTAAATATGCCAACGTTTCCAATAGATAAGAATAGCCAAGATGGCCACTGCTATTAGGCTGCCTACACTGGCCATAACATAGGTAGTTAAAGAGTCCAATTCCTGCACGATATCCTCCACCAAAGAAGTTCTTTGACAGTCCAGTCTAATAAGGGTTTGGCGTTCCGTTTCATTGTAGCACCAGTAGTGTTCCTCCTCATAGTCCAAGAGTTGTACCTTAAATAGAGAACTATTTATTCTTTCATCATACGAATCGGAAGAGTTGTAATGATGGCAAGCTTTTGAGCCATTGAAACTATTAAAGGCATCCAAAATGAAGCGCATTTTTGGTCGGCTTTTAAAGCTATGAGTTTTTGTTAACTTTTTGGCAGACTGCTTGAGTTTCAAAAGGTTTTGCGACCACACCAAAGAATGTATATCCAGGTTTCTTAAACTGCTGTTGAAAAATAGTTTGGAATGTTCTAAAATATGCTTTACATGGCTATTGTTTAAATGGATGTTGTTTAGCAGGTCTGGCTTCAAATTTCCTTTACATTTGGCCTCTTGATTGTTGACAGCCGCTATATCCACTAGATCACGCAGCAGGCAGTCACAAATGAAATTATTATCGCCCAGACTTAGATAAACCAAATGGCTGAAATCCTTTAGCATTTCCGAGGTAATAATATTGATATTATTATCCTTAAGGCTTAGAACACGTAAATTTTCATTGTCCACAAAAACTTGGGAATACCAGTTGCCCACTTGATTTGAGGTTAAGTCCAAGATCTGTAGCTGCTTTAGATTGCTGAAATGATCGACAGACAGGGTGTTGATATTATTACCAGCCAAAGCCAGAAAACGCAAGTTGTGCAAATGTTTCAGCCAAGAAAGATCCTTTAAATTGGACTTTTCAAAGTACAAATAGCTCAAGCTTTTGGACATGTCCTCAAAAACATCTTCGGTGATGCTGAAAGCAGCATGGGTATTACCCGATAGATCCAAACCAATTAAGGAAGAATTTTTGAATATACCATTGCCAAATACCGGAAAGGAGGTATAACACAAACTCAAATACTTAACACTGGGTCCAATATGAGTAAAAGCCACGGCACTGCCTCGAGTTAATTTGGTATGCGACAGATCTAGATATATTAGATTGGGTAGAAACTTAAAAGTGTTTTGCTGAATATTAACGCCATACATTAGTTTCATTACAGATTCCAGAGTAGGCGAGGCAATCAATTGATTCATAAAGGAGTCATAGACATTGGTAAACGATAAATCCAATACTTGCAGCGAGGGAGTATAGAAAAATGTATCCGCTTTTATGGTTAACATTTTGTTATAAGACATATAAAGACTTTTAAGATTGGTTAGATTTTGGAAAGCTCTTTTGCTAATAAACTCTATATTACAATTACTAATATCCAATTCCATAAGTGAAGGCATATAGGGAAATGTGGCCCAGGCTATACCCTCCTGGGTTTTAGTAAACAATTTTGGGGTTTCTTGCTGTTCACGCAAATGTATTTCATCATCATTTAAAATACAAAGCAAATTGCGATCGGCTGCCTCATTGTTTATATCTATAAATGGATTACCCTTGAGGCTGAGATATTTTAAACTCTTAGCCATCATTTGCAAGCTTTGAAAAGGAGCAGCCGTTAAATTATTATAGGCCAAGGAAGCCGCCACAATATCGAAACTTTCTCCAAAGTCCGGCAGCAACTCCAGTACTTTTTCATCGCTGCTAATGTTATGAAAAGACAAGTCCAATTGTTGCTCAGCTTTTAAAACCTTCAAATTCGATTCTCTTAAAGTGCCATTGCTATAGCACCACCACAACAAAGCCGTCTTAAGAGAGTCCAGCAAACAGTTATTCTCATCATTGGCACTTTTCAGCTTAACCAAAGAATTTTCCAGCAACTTCTCCTCTGTATCCCAAGTAATACCAGGACTGGCATACGGTGTGGTATACTCAATTTCATTAGCTGTCACTATAGATTCTTCTAAATGGCTGCGAGTAGATAATTTTTCATTGAATTGGACATTGGCAGTTGTAGTATGATTAAATGTATTATCATATGAATTGTTGTTACTATCTTTAAATTGATCGCTTATCGTGTTGGAGTTTATTTTGCCAATACTCAGACACAATATTAGATTTATATTAGTTATTATTTGAAATAATCTATACATGTTTTGATTTCTTTAAAGCGCAAATTTAAATTTCTTTTCAATATCATTAATAACGCTGAAAATCTCTTTATTCCAAGTTTATTATAATTTTATGGGCTCTATGTAATTGTTTTTTGTTGTTTTTGTTTTATTTTTATAAAATATTTATAATTTATAGCCTCTTTATTTATTAACACTCCATATTTGTTTATTTTTATTTTATTTTTTTATTTACTCTCTAGGAATTCTTTGTGATTTTCGTTACTCTTTTTGTTTTTTTTGAGATAACGCTACCGATTTTAACCGTTATTTTATTATATTTGTTTACCGTTGTAGTCTTTAACAAATGCCAACTGCCGAATTACTAATATTGCTCAAATTTTTTTTGGTCAACTTTGGCAAATAATTGGTAGGTAGTAGCTGGTAGCTTATCATTATCAATTTGTTTTAATGTTATTATTATTATTATTGTTGTACTTGCTTTTTATCAGTTTGTATTTATATATGTATTTATATATAGGGCTTATAAAACTATCCTTTTCTTTAAATTATCAAAATATGTACGAATAATTTGCTTCTAGTACCATACACTTAGGAAAAATTCTGTTTCAAATTTAGATATAAATAATATGCAGAATTGGTATTTTTAATGATTAATAAACACGAGTTCTTAATTTGAAGATTATAAGTATAACAATCAGGCGCGGAACCAGGTCAACCATCTGGAGATGGGAAATAAATTAAAATTTATTTTACATTTTTCCTTTTTTATTTAACAACTAGTTAACAAATACAAATTTTAAATATTTTTAGTTAAACAAAATTAATTTGTTTCCGAAGTTATTTTTTTTAATTTTTTGGAAAATTTTTTTTTTCGAATTATTTTTAAATTTCATAACAATTTTTTTTTTTTGGTGAAAAAAAATTCGGGTTAAAAAATATATTTTCCGATTTTGACCCATTGTAGGTCCAACTTACTATGGCCTTATATACGTCGTACAGTGGCGCCCGTAGAACAAGTGAGTTTGCAAAAATCAAAATTTCATGTGCCCCTAAAAAATATTGAATAAACCTCTTTTACAGTTAATTCTCCAACGATTTCAAAAATGCTACTCTTATTACAATCAGATTATAGATATAGCCCTTCAAAGTTGAATGATTTTCTGTTTTCAAAAAAAACAACAATTTTTAGGTAATTTGGTCCTCTTTCAAATACAATACAGTTCAACCACTGTATAAAAAATGGAAACTTTTAAACTTCTGCAAGAAAGAAGTGTAAAACGAAAATAATATTTAAAAGAACGATGTAAAAAGCATCCTGTTTACAGTTATTTTATTTTATTTTTAAATTCTGGTAATTTTTCACAATTTCTTTTTCAAAGTTAAAGAAAATGTCTAAAGTTAAGATTTGTGAAGACTTAAAAAATAAAATAATTAACGATTTTAAGGCTGGTTTAAAACAAAAAAGTATCTGTGACAAATATTCAATAAATAAATCAGCAGTTTCAAAAACTATAAAGAAAGTTTGTGAGACCGGTTCTGTAAAAACTCAACATTTAGGTGGAAGACCTCGTAAGACTACTCCTAGACAAGATAATTTAATAGCGAGAGAGTTCAAGAAATTTCCAAAAATAACTCCTCGAGAGGTTTTTAATAGCCTAATAAGTACCAGAACAGTTAGTCGCAGGGCAAATGAGGCTGGTCTTGGTTGCTATCGTCCTGTGAAAAAAACACTCATTTCTAAAAAGAACCGTTCTGCTCGTCTACAATTTGCCAGGGATCATTTAAACTGGTCGATACAGAAATGGAATACTGTCCTCTTTTCCGACGAATCCAAATACAATTTAAGAAGCAGTGATGGGAGAACATTTGTAAAACGACCAAAGGGAAAAAGATTAGATCCAAAGTACACAAATAAGACTGTAAAGTTTGACGGTGGCAATATTATGGGTGATGGGGATGTTTTTCAGGGCAAGGTATGGGCCCAATTCATATGATAAAAGATACCATGACAGGTATAGGATACAGAACCATATTAAACGATGTTATGTATCCATACGCTGAGGAAAATATGCCCCTAGTTTGGAGAATCCAACACGACAACAACCCGAGACACACCTCTAGGGTTGTAACCGAGTGGTACGAGTGGTACACATCCGAGGTACGTGTTTTGAAGTGGCCTGCTCAATCGCCAAATCTCAATCCCATAGAAAATCTATGGGAAATTGTAGATCGTAAAATAAGGACCCAAAATTACACCAGGAAGGGAGATTTATCGGAGGCGGTTATAAGGGAATGGCAAAATATTTCAAAGGAGACCATTGACTCTTTAATTGGTTCAATGCATTGTCGATGTGTAGCAGTTATAAAAAATAAGGGATACCCAACAAAATATTGAGTTATAGCAAAGTTTAGACCGTATTTGTTAAAATAATACCTAAGTTTCCATTGTTTTGTCAATGCCGTAATAAAGAAATCTTTTAATTTTGTTTTCTCATTTTTAGAATTTAATTAATTATGTCCTTTGTTTTTTGTTAAATTAAGTTAATAAAAGTATACAAATAAAATACTACAAAAATGTTAAAATTTTTTAAAAAATTATTTCAGATTTAACGCCACTAATTAAATATTTGGAAAAGTTTTCATTGTTTCGTCAACCACTGAATATTAAAAATCGATGTTGTCCTGGTTTTTTTCTCATATCTCAGCCATTTGTGGGCTGATTTTGCTGATTTTAAATAGGAAACTTCTCGAAAGTATGTCTGACAGAATTATTGAAGATTTGGATAACGAAGATATCTGGGGTCTTCAGAAAATTGATTTCAACAGACGAACCCGATTTTTTTTTCACCAAAAAAAAAAATTTAAAAAAAAAACATTTTTTTTTTAAATTTAAAAAATAAAAAACAAAAAATTTTTTTAAAATATTAAAATTAAAAAAAAAAATTAAAAAAAAAAAAAATTTTGTTTACCAAAAAATATTTAAAATTTGTATTTTGAAGTATAATTTGAGGTATAATTTGGCACAGCCGAATATACATAGCTTTCTTACTTGTTATATATGTATATAGATTTGTCTTTTTCACCCCGATGGATCCGCGCATGCCCACCATCGGGTACCGATTGTTATGTTATGTACGTTTTGTATAAAAAACATTTAGTTAGTTTTTGTATTACTATAAACCATCTTTGGTAAATTTCACATTGGATAATGTATGTTCCGTGTGTGCCTTGTATAGATTGATAGTCCCAAAACCTAGTAGTAAGATATGCAAATACTTCTCTTTTTGTTTTGCGTTTTATTTATTTAATAATTTATTGAATCTGTCTAACAATAAGTATTCAAATCGTATAACTATATTTAAATCTAAATCTAGGGATCGATCCCTAACCAGACCATTATTGACAATTGGGCCTCAAATTAATAGGGGTGGTTGATTGCATTTGGCTCTGTGCTAGAAGTCCAGCAAGCGGGTTCGGGTGGCTTTGTAACTTTTTAATATATTTCTCACGGACTTTTCTAAACTCATCCTTTACCAATAGTACATCTAGATCTCTGTGGATGTTCTCATTTCTTATATAACATGGTACGCCTGGTATGATTCTAAGAATTTTTGATTGGAATCTATATAAGATCAATACTGGTATTACTAGAAATTCCCCACAATTGGATTCCATATGCCAAAATTGGTTTGAAAATACTGGTATACTAGAATATCGGTTTATTTAAGCATCAGGACTAACGATAGCTTTGGACTTTTGAAATAGCCTCAGGAGCATTTAGTTCGTCAATTTCTTTAAGAATCGGTACTATTGAATTTTATTTAATTTTGGATCCGGACTAACTTTGTTTCCAGACTTCGGGAATAACCTCTGAAGCACTTAGAACAACGTTTTTTTTTTTGGTTGGGCATAACGCTTGATTTGGAACTTCAGAAATGGGATCTGCAGCATTTAATCAAAGATTTCATATTGGATAGGGAACATTTTATAATATTTCTTTAAAGATCAGGATTAACATTGGGTGTGAACATTAGGAATAGCCTGAGCAGTATTTAGTTTGGCGGTTTATTTAAAGATCAGGACTATTAGTTGGTATTATCTTTAAGAATCGGGACTAACTTTGCTTTTGAGTATCAGAAATAGTCTCAGAAGTACTTAGGAGAAGGATTTCCTTATGGTTGGGTATAACGTTTTATTTAGGTGTTCAGAGATGGACTATGCAGCATTTAAACCAAAGATTTCGCGTTGGATAGGGAATATTTGATACTATTTCTTTAAAAATCGTGATTAATATTGGCTATGGACTTCAGGAATAGCCTGAGCAGCATTTAGTTCGGCCTATGAAATGTTATTTTCTTTGAGGATTGGGATTAACTTTGCTTTTGGACTTCAAGAATAGCCTCTGAAACACTTGAAGTTTTAGCAGCAAAATCTACATTCATCAATCATAAATACCAACTCCAAACATCCTGGTTGTAGGAAATAAAGGAAAAATAAAAAAAAACAATAGTATACTGGATGACTTTAACCATTGAATGCTATATACTTTCGGGTTAAGGAAAAGAAAATTTTGCTAGTTGTTTTGTTGTTTTCGGAAACCAAATTGATGAACTGGGATAATATTTTTCTCATTTAATATGATTTTCATATGATTTTCTTTTGGAATACTTTTTCGAATTGCATCGATATGCAAGAATTTTGTGAAAACCTAGAAAATATAATTTTTAGTTCTACGACCAATATTTCGATATATTACAAGGGGAATGGAATTGTTAAAACAAATTTTTGGCAAGGGTTCACTGTGGTTCCAAATCAAAATCTCGGTGGACAAAATTATTTGGCGATGTAGAAATTACAAACGGAATGACAAACTTATATATACCCTTCTCACGAAGGTAAGGGTATAATTAACGAAAATATGATTCAAAATTTGTTGAACTTCTGGCGCTTCTGTCGAGAAAACGAAATGTCCAATTGAAAAACCCATTTGTATCGGAGGAGAGCAGATTGTCAGTTTCCGAAAAAACTTAGTTTTTCCAAATTCTGAAGATACCGATTTTCATAATTTTGTCCACCTAGATTTTCATTTGGAACCACAGTGGGGTTGATGAAAATTTTAAATTTCCGAAAGCTTAAATAAAAATGTTAACATACATATATTTAAATTTAAATCTACGTCAGGTATACGCTTGCCAAGGCAGCCCGAAATCATATTTAAACATTAATGCCATAAAATTATCTAATTAATAAAGTCAATTGGAAGGATATTAAAAACGTTTTTCTCTGTTTTATTTCAATTTAAATTTATCCGCCTCTATAAAAAACACCTTTTATTAAAATTTGTACATGCTAAATGAAGCAGCAAAAGTATTGCAACGATCACACCGACTAAAACCGTTGTATCCAGGTGAATTACTACAAGGTGGAGTTAATCACACAGCTGATTACTTTTTTCGCTTATTTGGTTCTAGCCTCTGTTAAAGCTAGTTTTTATATTTCAATATCTACATATTCTAAGCTTATTAATAAAATATTTATTTTTTACATAAATAAGTTAAGCTACCACTATGCAATTATCTACACTATTTTAAGTTTTAATATACATTTTTTTATTTTTCATTTGTTTTTTGACATTTACTAAGACCAATTGTAGTTTTTGTAGAACTGCCACCACCTTATATGAATTCGCTTAGTGCTGTATTTTTAACGGCAAATTCCCAAGAAAGTTGGCAACGCTACAGTGGACTTTAGTACTTGCAGCGATCTCATTTTTTTTTCTGGCCAGTCAATTGGATTTATTGAGCAGAGAGGTAGTTTTCCATATGATTTCTTTTTTTTTTTGTATTTTGTGCAGATTTATTAAATTAATCTATTATTTTCTTTTTTTGTAAATTACAGTTTGCTTAGTTGTGCCAATTTATTCCTATATTTTACTTGGGTTATATTTATTATTAAGTGTAAACAACAACAATATGTTCAGCAGCAATACAGCTCGTGGTTTATTGCGTACTAGTCTCGTAAGTTTTATCATTTTCTGCTACCACTTGTAGCATGTGTATGTTTTACTAATTAAGTGTATCTTTTATTTAAATAGTTACACCGTTGCAAGAGTACTTTGGTGTTGGCCGAGCATAACAATGAGGCATTGAATCCTGCCACTTTGAATACCATTGCCGCCGCTAAGAAGATCGGTGGTGACGTCACAGTCTTGGTAGCAGGCACTAAATGTGGACCCGTAAGTTGATAAAAAGTTTGCATAACACCTAATGATGTTGTCTTTATTGTGTTGGTATTGCTTTGTTTAATTATGAAAATATGTTTGTGTATTTTTTACAGGCCTCGGAAGCTTTGTCTAAGGTGGAGGGTGTTGCCAAGGTGTTGGTAGCTGAAAATGAGGCCTTCAAAGGTTTCACTGCCGAATCCTTGACTCCTTTGGTAGTGGCTGCCCAACAACAATTCAAATTCACCCACATTTTGGCTGGCGCAACGGCTTTTGGCAAAAATGTTTTGCCCCGTGTGGCTGCTAAATTGGATGTTTCCCCAATTTCGGAAATTATCGATGTCAAGAGTGAGGACACCTTTGTGCGCACCATTTATGCCGGTAACGCAATTATGACTTTGCGCTCTAAGGATCCCGTCAAGGTAATTACCGTACGTGCCACCAACTTTGCCCCTGTAGCAGCCACCGGCGGCAGTGGTGCCATTGAACAGGCGCCAGCTGGTGAATATGCCCAAAATTTGAGTGAATTTGTCAGCCATGAGTTGACCAAATCTGACCGTCCTGAATTGACCAGCGCCAAGGTGATTATCTCTGGTGGTCGTGGCTTGAAATCCGGCGACAACTTTAAAATGTTATACGATTTGGCTGATAAATTCGGTGGTGCTGTGGGTGCTTCCCGTGCTGCTGTCGATGCCGGCTATGTGCCCAATGACTTGCAAATCGGTCAAACTGGCAAAATCGTTGCCCCCGATCTATACATGGCTGTGGGTATTTCTGGTGCCATCCAGCATTTGGCTGGCATGAAAGATTCCAAGACCATTGTGGCCATCAACAAGGATCCCGAGGCTCCAATCTTCCAAGTAGCCGATATTGGTTTAGTGGCTGATTTATTCAAGGCTGTGCCCGAATTAACTGGCAAATTGTAATTTAACAACAGAGATTAACTAAACAGTAATTTACCATCCTCCAACAAAAAAAAAGAAGTCGTTCAACAAGTTAAACTTGTGGTCGATCGGCATAATTGTCTGCCTGTTTGTTTTATAATGAATGGCCAGTGTGATTGGAATCTAGAGTGCATTTATTAATAACCAATTAGTTAAATTTTAAGTCTAACCAAAAGTTGTAAGTTTTATTTTGTTTTTCATATTTTTTTATGCAAAAAAGTCATCCTACAAAAAAGTGTGAATATTTTTTTTTTGCTTTAAGAATAAAAAGCTTTTTCAAATCTTATAGAAAACAAAAACAATTATACGATCGACCGACCATCTATTTTATTATGCTATTGTTGTTGATATTTTGTATTAAATCTATTCTTATCAATTGACTTTGTTGTTATATTACGCAAGCTTTTGAAGCGTTTAATATGTAGTTGAATTCATGAGATGTTGTAGAGGTTTTCTAAGGGTTGCCTAGTGTCAATGAATTGATTTAAAACAAGGGAATCTTTTGGTCACAATCAACAAATGGAAGGAATTTTGATAGATATATTTCAGAGATGTTCTGATACGAGCCTTTGTGGTAATAATACAAATTAGCGCCTTTTAACAAATACCCAACCTTGCCTTTTCATAAAAACTTTTGAATTTTGTCTGTAAAAATAATCCTTTCCTAAATGGAACTGATGAACTGTTATTTCTGACCATGCATGACTAAAGTCCAGATTTTTTAAAGCAGCGGTTAATTGTACCAGCAGCGACATCAATTCCATAACCTTTTTTGATATCTTTTTTAATTATACGCAACTTTATATGGAATTTCTAGGAGTTTTCATACAATTTTACGCCTTAATATTTCATCAAATTTTAATGGACGTCCTGTTGGTGGCAAACTTTAATATTTTAAATATTATTCTCCCACTTTTGCCGTAGATTGTACTTTATTTGCCAACTTGACATATACAGCCCAATTATGAATAAGAACTCCGCGGGAGATTTTTGCCTTTTCTCATTTTTCCTATTCAAATTCAATGGGAAAAAACTCCCAGGGAACAAACTCCCGGGGAATTTTTTATTCATAATTGGGCTGATAATATTCCGTCGTCGGTGGATAATTCTTTTCGTTATTTTATTTGAATTCCTTGACAATTGGCATACGAGTGCTGTTTTTGTTTTCACATTGTTTTTTTTAACTAATGCATTCTCACCAATTAGGTTTTTGACAACTGAGTTAGGTCTATGACAGAAGAGTTTCCGACCTATGTTTATTTATATATGAAAATCTTAATGTAAATTATCTATTTCGAAAATTTCTTAAAAAATTAAATTTTTATCGAAAACAAATTGAAATTTGGAGTAGGGAAATGATTTTCTATAAAATCTTAAATTTTTCTAGTACTAAAATCTAATGTGTAACTTCCTTATTATCACCATTTGTATTAAAAACATTAGCATACTTTCAGGCTAATTAATTTACTGATCCCAGCAAATATTTGATTGCATTGTTTATCACCCCTATCGTGAAATTTATGTTGCCATGAAATATCTATTTTCCTCGAAGGGAAAGATATTCCCCTGAACTTTCCATTCACAATAGTTGATTTTGTTTGTAACAGCTGTTTATTGATTACAAAATTTCACAACATGGGGAATTTTTTCACTTGAACAAAGTTTATATGTAAAAAAAATGGAAAAAGGGAACCTATTTCATGTGAAATATTTATTCTCTATAGGGGTGTATGCTTGCGTATAAATGGTAGATGATATTTTATTTTATTATAAATTTCGATATTTTATTCTTGTTTAGTAAAAGTCGCACGTTAAAGTCGATCAGTTTTTCGAAAAATGATAACTCCATCGTTGTTAGCATACAATTCTACCTTGGATAGGATATACAGTATTGGCCATAACTAAAGCACCCCCTCAATGAATTTTTTTTATATGGTATTTTTTTGTATAAAATCAAAGTTTTAAATATCTAAGGAGTGAGATCGAAAAATTCTTAACATACATATATGTTTATAAAAAAGAAACCACTAAACTTACAGCTTTAATTTTTTTTTTATTTGATTGAAATTATTATTACAATTTACAAAAAAAATTATTTTTATAGTTTTAATCACTAGTGATGAAATTTTGAACCTTTTTCGGAAACCCTTCCATTAACGTTTTTATAGTGCTTTCTGTCACTTTGCTCGAACATGTAGTCCATCTCCGTTTAAAATCTACCACACTTTTGGACACCTTTTTTGTACTCTTCAATTCTCTTTTAACAAGAGCCCAATATCTCTCCACTGGCCTTAGCTCCGGGCAGTTTGGAGGATTTGCCTCTCTTGGTACAAATACCACATTATTGTTCTTGTACCACTCAAGGGCTTGTTTGCCATAGTGACAGGATGCCAAGTCAGGCCAAAAATAAGTGGACACATTATGAAGTCTTATGAATGGAAGCAGCCTTTTTTGTAAACATTCCTTGATGTAAATTTCGGTATTTATAGAGCCCGTTGTAACAAATGAGTGGCTTCTTTTGCCGCAACTGCATATTGCTTGCCATACCAAGAACTTTCTGGGAAATTTTGTCTGCTTTTGGGTCCTAAACTTTTCTTCAACATTCCCTCGAGCATCAGCAACATAAAATTTTTGACCTGGAAGTTGCGAAAAATCTGCCAGAACATACGTTTCGTCATCCATTATGCAGCAAGAATATTTTTTTATAAAACTTGACTTCAATTTCCGTGCTCTGTTTTTGGCCTCTAAATTTTTAGTAGCGTTCCTGTCAGGAACTTTTTGAGCCTTGTATGTTTTTAAACCTGCATTAGCTTTAACTTTTCGTACCAAATAGTCCGAGCACTGAGCTAACCGGGCTGCTTTCCTACCGGATGTGTTGGGAGCTCTTTTGAAAATGCGTTCTATTTTTTTGGCTTTAGAAACATCATGTGGACCATTCCTTCTACCTGAACCAGGTTTTCTATCAACTGACAAGTTCTCCCGGTACTGTTTAATAACATTGGAAACAGTTTGACGGCAGACCTTTGTATGCTTGGCCAACTTTTTGTAAGACCAAGTTGGGTTTTGTTGAAAATATTTAATAATTTCAGTACGCACTTTTTTCTGATCACTCATTTTAATCAGATTAACAAAAAAATTAATATAATTGACATTACACATAATAACTGACATGTTTTTCAAAGGTAACTTGATCAAAAAAAAATTCAAATAATACTTGGGTTAAAAAATGTAATGAAAAACGTGTGTTAAGAATTTTTCGATCTCACTCCTTATTATGTATTATTTTCATTTGTTAATATGTTTAGTATTGATAAACAAATAATTTCAAAGTTAACCTTTCCATAAGAGGTAACTTAAAATCAAAAAATATTTTAAGGTAGAAAATGAAACCTATCCTTCAAGGATAAACTATAAAAAAAAATGTTAATTAATTTTTTGTTGCAAATCCTTTGTTTTGGATGGCACAAGAACATCTCTTTGCATAGAAGATATTATGTTTTTATGGCGTTTTTCGATATTCCTTCCCAGGCTATTTTAACGGCATGAAATAAATCGTGAAAATTACCGATCCTTATTTCCGCAATTTTTAACGATTTATTTTCATATTAACAATGTGCCACAAGTTCTCAATAGGATTGAGATCGGGAGATTGACCAGGCCAATGAAGAAATTGAACCTTATTGCTCTGTAGAAAAGTCTTACAAACTTTGGAGGGGTGCTTAGGATCGTTATCCTGTTGGAAGCTCCCTATAATTGGCGTCTCTTCACTGGCATAAGGCAACACATTACGGTACATGAACCGATCCATAATCACATAAATTTTATGATTTGGCCCAAATCATTGATCAGAAAAGCAACCCCAGACCATTACATTGCCTCCTCCATGTTTAATTGTTCCTTTGCAATACTTAGGATTCAGTCTTTCTCCTTTTGGTCTGCGTACACGTCTTATTCCAGCGGAACTTTTTAAGTTGTATTTGAATTCGTCAGGGAACAGTACTGTCTTATATTTTTGGACACTCCAGTCGATGTGGGCTTTGGCAAACTTCTTGTTCTTTGCTGATAGAAATGCTTTTTTTTGCTGGTCGTCAGATGAATAATCGGGCTTCTACTACTCTTCTACGGATTGTTCTTTCGCTAACGCATAATCTTAAACTTGTTCTTACTTGACTAGCGGATGCTGTACAATCTTTTTGTATTGCTCTTTTGATCAAGTAATCATCATATCGTGTGGTTTTACACGAACGACCTGCAGAATGCACCGGTGATATGCGGCCAGTCTTAAAAAATTTTGAAACGAGCCAGAAAATAACTGATCTGTTAGTTGAATATTTTTTACTAAATTCATGTAGTGATAAGCCCGTCTTCCAGTCTTCAATAACTTTAAATTTAAACTTGTTCCTTGTCATTGTTTTTTTCACAATAAACTGTATAAAACTTAAATTTTGCACACTACGTCTTCTTTTATTTTTATCTTTTGCAATTTTTAAATGCATTCATTGTGATTCCCGATAACTCACATTGCAAATATGCAGTACCGAGTCAAATTTTTAAACATCTTATAAGAGGGTGCTTTTGCGTTGCGTTGCGTTTTAAGTTTTTATATGATTTATCATTTTAAATTAATTTTTAATAAAATTATCTTTTACTAAATGAATATTAAATGAACATTAACAATATTAGTTAATAAAATATTGTTACGTTTTAACCTTTTCAAAACGTTGGTTTATTTCCTTTAAATAAACCGGATACTTTTGATTGCAAATAAAAGCCGTTTAGAAGTTTGAAAATTGTAACAACTCTTTATTTATTCAAATGTACAACAACATCAGAATTAAATAGTCACTCAATGTTTTTTATACACGTTTATAAATTCGCAGAAATACAGACACAATTTATAATGTACACGAATTCACTTGAAAAACACAGCACTCAGTTGATGTTTATTCGAAAAGCGTCTCTGATAAACTCACTAACGACTGTAACCTCTGCCACTATTTATTCGATGTTAATAATGCCCACAGATATGTTACACTTTGCTATTACAGCACTGTTATTTGAAAGCATTAGGCTACTTTTAAATCAGCCGTTAAAATCGTTATATATCAAGTACAATTTCGTAACAATATATACAAAATACATCCCAAAAAAGCCGTTTTTATCAAAAAAAAAATATGATTTCAAAAAATCCTTTGAGGGGGTGCTTTAGTTATGGCCAATACTGTATTTAAAAAAAAAATTTGACAAAAGCACGTCCAAAACCTCAAGAAAAAATTTTTTTTTTGTTTTGGAAAAACTGCTACGCCATCGATTTTAGCGTACAATTTTACCTTGGAAAGGTAATATTTAAAAAAAAAAATTAAATCACCCGATTTTTTTTATAATTTTGTTTATTAAAAAAAACCTTAAAAATAAATATTGAGAAAAATTCAAAAATTTAAATTTGGACGCCTCGAAAATGATTTTTTTTTTACTCATGCCAAAAGCTATCGAAAAATCGATGGCACAATATCGATTGCTAAATCGACCCACCCTAATATTTAACCCTATTAACACATTTTAATGATGTTTCGATAATAAAACTGTAAAAATCTCCCTTTAAATGGTATTACATGAAGAATTGGTTATAATTTAATTTTTTTTGGTTTCATTGCATTAATTCAGAGAGAATCTAAAAAAATCAAACACTTGTGATAAAATAAAAAAAAATTTTTTAATAAAAATCTCAAAAAACTGACTTGTATTGGGACAAAGTTATAATTTTTAACATTTCTTTTCCTAAATTGACAGATGACCACGTACTGCTACCGCTTATTCTCAACATTACCTAAAATAAATTGGTGATACCTAAAACCGCAGTGTCCGAGCGATAGGAACAATTGAGATCTACGTTTGGACAGGGTAATGAACCGTTTGGACTGTCTAAATCCTGGTAAGTTACCTCAAAATCGAGCGAATTCCGAATAAATCCAAAACCGAATTCGTTCCATAGTGTATCCACGTGGCAAGCCAAAGAATGGTTCAGGACATATTAACGATCGTCGGATATCACTTATTGGCCAGAATAATGGGCCGATTATGGATGCCAACCGAACTTCAGTTGCATTGTCAGTTGCCTAAATGCTATTACAGATGGCAGCTGGCAGCATCATTTTCTGTTGCCAAATGGCAACCAGAAATTTGCGTTTGCCCTCTGGCAACGCAATTGAAGTTCGGTTGCCATCCATAATCAACACATAAGGCTCTAAGAGCTGCCTGGCTATCCAACATAACAAGGATCGTAGTATTCCTTAAACATTCATTAGACCATATAAGGATGACGTAAATCTCCGCATGAAATATTGATGGGTATGTACCCTTTTAAAAATTGGGCCGATAAATACCAGACCCAGTGTCTTCATTCGCCTGTTTAAAACCAATGGTAAACCACACTTGATCATCATTATCCTGCCACCATGTCTGATTTTTCCACACATCCCTAACATGTGCCCAGAATATCCCCGGTAGTCTGGATATTAGGGTATTCATTCGACTAATGATCGTTCGATTAATCGAATAATTTCTTACGAATAATTGTTCGAACAATTTAAAAATGACCATTTTCGAATAACGAATAATTCGAACAATTTTATGTAGAATAATCGAATAAAAGGAATAAATGTTCATATATATTTTAATTTATTAAATTTTCATAATTTCAAATTTAAATAAGTAATAAGACTTACAAAAATTGTATTGTTTCTGAAATTCGAGAAATAACTAACGACAAAGGAACTTTCGATCACTATAGATGAGTGTTCCGATAGCTCCTTCTATAAAAATATAAATATTACTGCAAGAATTTACAATTCTAAAAACAAATCTTTCAAAATTTTTAACTTAGGACTTGAACCAATGAAAATAAAAGGTACGGAATAAAATATTTGTTATTTAGTTGGCAGAATATTAGAAGAATCGCAATTAATAATAAAAATTGTAACTTAGATTAAAGTGGAGTTGAATGTGATGGAGAATGTGATTTTGAAGCGGTCGGATCTATTTATTGACAAACATTTCAATTTCTAATGAATTTGGTTTTTGATATTGTGATCTTTTACTACATTACCAGTCCAAGTACTCTACATTGTGAATACCGCTAGAGTATAATTAATTTAATAAAGAATTAGTTACTCAATTTAAAACCCGAATTAATGAACGACATAAAAAAATTCTTAATACGTTTATATTGTATTTGAATTCAGGATCATGTCCAACTAGCTCAAATTTTTTAAAGCATAGCTCCAAAACGGAAACTAAAGGATTTGCTAGTCAATTGTTTTGTAGATTGTTCGGGAGTTAATCTGAGCAGAATATTTCTGTTGAAAATTGAATAATGATGGACTTTGTTTTCGAATGTTTTTTAACAATTTCAATACTTGAATTGTTAACTTTAACGTTATTTTTTGTTTTTCTTTAACAATAAAATATTAAAAAACCTACATCAAAACTTCGTTCTTTACTTTTCTAAAAAATTATATTATTCGAATAATTCGATTAATTTTAAACGTGTGATCGAATTATTCGAACAAGTTAAAATCGCTTATTCGAACAAGAGAAAAATCGAATAATTCGAATTCCCTACTGGATATACTTCTATAGGCTTTCTCCATTATCAATATATGTAAGGGTGGGATGTGTAGGTTTGCATAGAATGAGTGGGTTCATCATGGACCCAGTAATTGAAATACAGATGAGGCGATAGACCTATGTTATTATTGGTCTTATCACTGTAATAAAAGACCAGTAAATCATCTTCGGTTTTAACCCTCACGTTTTTTCAAAATTTAGCTGCAGGCTTAGATTGCCCTAGTATCTTTTTTCGTAGTAAAAATTGCAAGTGAGAGTCCTATAAAGTGTAACCCCAAGATATTTTACCTCTTTACAAAACCCTATAGATGAGCCTTACAATGTAGACACTATTAAACTAATAACTCTTCGTTTGAAATTTCCGTTTTAAAATTTGCTAATAAAACAGCTAGTTTTGTTGGAATGGGTTTTAAATTTCTTCTAGACATGTGTTTTGAGGCAATGCAATAATTTATTTTGACATTTTTGATTAGTTAGGACCGTTAACGTTTTTCGTATCGATATTTAATGTAGTGAGTATTTTTGGGGTAATAAAAACTTTATTATGGTTGGCATACATATTAAAATGTTTATTTTTAAGATTATTAAAAAGTATAGTGCATATATCAAGGTTAAATAAAATTAACAACCCAACATTGTTAGTGAAAAAACTTAATTTGATTATGAAAATGGAATTAAGAATTAATTCTTTCGAAACTTTTGTTTCACTTGCATTTGCTTTATTTTAAAACTATGTACATTTTTTAAGATTATTTCCAAATACAAATAGTAGGGACAGTATTTAGTTGTCTTCTATAAAATACTAATTAATATGTCTACCATTTATTTTTAGAAAATTTAAAAATTCATTTTTAAATGTCATTTTCCAGTAAGAACCAGCTTATGCAAAGAGCGCAATTATGCAAACTCATTCCAATGAAATGAAATTAATTAAAATTTTTTGGATTTGTTTAAATTAAATTAATCTGATGTGTTTAAATTAGAGAACATAGAATTTAAAACCAGTTTAGGTATTACAAAAAAAAAGAACAATAAATGAAAAGAAAATACCTACATAATGTGGAAAATTTTAAAGAATTTTTTCTTAAATGATTAACAAAATTTTGTGTGGGGTACCTATACAAAGAATACTTAGAAAAAAAAGAATCTCCCAGCTCTATAAATATAATTAAAACAAACTACATACAATAAAAATTAAATAAACTACCACATTTCATCTAGATAAAACTTGTATCTTCTATATATGTATATATAAACGTACATACATATATATAAAAGATAAAAGAGATGATAATAGCCGGTAGACATGTTTAATAATAACCGTTAATGTAAACAAGTTATAACAAGTCTCTTAAAGTTACCTAATCACACTCTTACGGAGAGTACTTACTATAGTATGAATAAGTGTTTATGTAAAATGTATTTAAAAAAACAATGTATTTATTTATTAATTGCTCTGGCTTTTGGGATTATTAAACTTTAATGACACAGTAACAGCATTTAGAAATAGATGTTTAAAAAACACTTCTTTCCATTTATTTCTAAGCCACCATATGGCGGTGGTTTTATTGATAAGGATAGTTTAGTTTTTTCTAATTATTATGAGGCATTTTAATATGAAATTACAAATTGTATAGAGATTTTAATCAATTAAAGAGAGTCTGTCAGTCTGTCTGTCTTCCTTATATAAATGTTGTACATGTTGTTGTTGTATGCTTGTTTGTTTGTTTTTATTTTTAAAAGAGCACAAGAGGAGGGTGTGTATTTTTTGTTGTTATTGTTCATAAATCTCCTCGTGTATGTTATTATTGTTTTTTTTTTTCATTTTATTATTATTATTATTTGCACATGCTAATCGAAAGTAACAAAACAAGTTTAGCCAATTTGTAAACATAATTACTAAGCATATTTTTTGTTTGTTTGTTATTTACCTGCTCTACCATATTTAGTGATACAATAGGAAGTGGCAACTAACTTTATAATCAAAAAAATCGTAGTTATAGTTAGTAAAAAATAATTAAATGATTTTTAAATTGCTTGATGTATTCGTACATATTATATTATAGAAACCCAATGAATATTTTAGCTAAATTTGTAGCTATTTACTATTGAAATAATGTCATGAAATTGTTATGTGTTTGAAATGAATAATTGTTTAAACAAATAATGTGCATAGTCATTAAGGTCGAGATTAGGATGAGCTACTTACAAATGATGTCAATATAGAGCTATGTATACCCTTCACCATGTGTGGTTTGTCATTCGGGATCATTATAGATAGCAGAGTCAATATAGCCATATCCATCTGGCCGTTATGTTTAAATGAACTTTTCGAAGACCCCACATAGGTTAGGTTAGGAAGGGGTGTACACTATGTGCACTTCAACTCGGAGACCTTGAGGTCCATTGTGATTCCCTTCAATAGATACAGTGGTTGACAAAACAATGGAAACTTTTCCAAATATTCCATAAGTAGAACAAAATTTAAAATATTTTTTTAAAATAAAATTTTTTTTTTTAGTATTTTATTTGTATACCTAGTTTTATTTATATAAATTAACTGGAAAACAAACAACATAATTAATTATATTCTGAAAAAAGGGGACAAAATTAAAAATATTCACTATTTCGCTACTGACAAAACAATGGAAACTTTTAAACTTCTGCAAGAAAGAAGTGTAAAGCATCCTGTTTACAGTTATTTTATTTTTAAATTCTGGTAATTCTTCACATTTTCTTTTTATAAGTTTTTCGCATAATTGCTTTTTTCAAAGTTAACGAAAATGGCTAAAGTTAAGAAGACTTAAAAATAAAATAATTAACGATTTTAAAGCTGGTTTAAAACAAAAAAAAAAAGAATCTGTGACAAATATTCAATAAATAAATCAGCAGTTTCAAAAATTATAAAGAAATTTAGTGAGACCGGTTCTGTAAAAACTCAACATTTAGGTGGAAGACCTCGTAAGACTACTCCTAGACAAGATAATTTAATAGCGAGAGAGTTCAAGAAATTCCCAAAAATAACTCCTCGAGAGGTTGTTAATAGCCTAAAATTAGAAATAAGTACCCGAACAGTTAGTCGCTGGGCAAATGAGGGGCTGGTCTTGGTTGCTATCGTCCTGTGAAAAAACCACTCATTTCTAAAAAAGAAACGTTCTGCTCGTCTACCAGGGATCATTTAAACTGGTCGATACAGAAATGGAATACTGTCCTCTTTTCCGACGAATCCAAATACAATTTAAGAGGCAGTGATGGGAGAACATTTGTAAGACGACCAAAGGGAAAAAGATTAGATCCAAAGTACACAAATAAGACTGTAAAGTTTGGCGGTGGCGATATTATGGTATGGGGATGTTTTTCAGAGTATGGGCCCAATTCATATTATAAAAGATACCATGACAGGTATAGGATACAGAACCATATTAAACGATGTTATTCGCTGAGGAAAATATGCCCCTAGTTTGGAGTTTCCAACACGACAACGACCCGAAACACACCTCTAGGGTTGTAACCGAGTGGTTACAATCCAACGAGGTACGTGTTTTGAAGTGGCCTGCCCAATCGCCAGATCTCAATCCCATAGAAAATCTATGGGAAATTGTATATCGTAAAATAAGGACCCAAAATGACACCAGGAAGGAAGATTTATCGGAGGCGGTTATAAGGGAATGGCAAAATATTTCAAACGACTCTTTAATTGGTTTAATGCATCGTCGATGTGTGGCAGTTATAAAAAATAAGGGATAAGACTATATTTGTTAAAATAATACCTAAGTTCCCATTGTTTTGTCAATGCCGTAATAAAGAAATCTTTTAATTTTGTTTTCTCATTTTTAGAATTTAATTTATAATGTCCTTTGTTTTTTGTTAAATTAAGTTAATAAAAGTATACAAAAATGTAAAGATTTTTTAAAAAATTATTTCAGATTTTAGGCCACTAATGAAATATTTGGAAAAGTTTCCATTGTTTTTCATTAAAACTATATTTTCAAAAAACCGAAATGTTAAAGAAAACCGAAACCGGTCGAGTTTACATAGATGAAAAAACCGGTTGGCCGGTTTTCGATATGTGTCCAATCATACAGTACCCAGTGATTATACCCGTAAGAAGCGTAATTAAATTCCTACTAAGAGACAAAAGAGTCCTGGTCCTATCCTCTGTCAGAGAGGGCCAGAGCATACTGGATATTGAACAAGAGATGATATTTGACCACCTGAGTTCCGTCTCACTCAAAGCCCATTCATCTATCAATTTCGATACGGTCACCATAAAGCATACTTATACATATTTTCTGGATCGTTATGTTGAAGTCAACTTTTCGAAGCCCCCACATGATTTATACATCAATATATCCGCTATAGTAACGGTTCGGTTGATATTTAAATTCGGGAATATCGGCCAAAATAGTCTCCTATACACTTTGTCCAACGTTTCTCCAATTTATGTATAACTTCCATCGTTGGAGTCAAATCTCTTTCCGCCGAGCCATTTCTGCAAGTTTGAAAACAAGAAAAAGTCACTAGAAGCAAAATCCGGAGAATAGAGCGTAGCTTAATTCATGGATTTTCGGCATGGAAAGCTCTCTCATAACCAAGAGATCATTCGAAATCGAAAGCACAGAGCCATGTAAGATGTGTAAGGCTTCCACAATCTCTCGCACTTTTAATTTCACGTTTCGTTAACGTTTTCAAAACGGCGCAAAACCTTTTCCATATTGAGGTTAAACAACGACAAACAGTCCTGCAAAGTTGTCACACGATTGAGTGTTGAAGGAAGCATTTTCATACCCAAGGGATCATTCAAAATTTAAACCACTGAGCCATGTGAGATATCCACAATATCGGACTTTCAATCTCCGATCGGCTAATACCATGTCGTGAATTGTTTTATTTGATTCAGTTGTAGATACCTCAACTGGGCTTCCAGAACGTTCGGAATCTTCCGTGTTGGTACGGCTACAACGAAATTCATTAAACCACTTGTTTACCATGTGGTTTAATGTATTTATCAAGCTTATCCATTTTCTCCTCAAGTCACTAACTAAATGATGCAGCTTGTTCAAATATTGACAGGAGACAACTATCAGATGCCTGACCCGCACTTCTATAAGGAGACTATCTTGATTTTTGATCTATATCTGGATTACTAAGAGCTAGTTTCTTACTTGTCAGTTAAACTCAGCTGAACACGCTGTTATATTAAACCTGAAGCATATTTAGCCGGGATTTAACCAATGATTGTGTTTCTCACTAATAGATTAATTTTGTTAGCATTGCCATACTTTTGAGTCAAATCACATGTTTATTCCTCAAATTTGTTTATATAAATATGGCAACACTTTAAATATTATAAGAAAAAGCAACCGCGTACATAACTTTTTTAGTAAATTTTTACTTTGTAAAAGAAAAAGTAACATTAAAGTATATAAAATGTATATTAAAAATTATATTTATGTTAATAAAGCAAATCAAAACAAAGAGCTGCTGAGCTGAATTGTTTATTTTATTTTTCATCTGTTTGTGCTTTAGCATTTTATACTTAGGTTTAACTCATCAATGATGCTCAGTTAAACCTAGATTATATAGTAACAAAACAATAAGTGAGAAACACAATTTTTAGTTTAATCTAGGTTTAAGCGATAAATGTAGATTATCTTTATCCCAGAAACTAGCTCTAAGTCGTTAACATAGACAATGTGGATATATAATGATCTTGGGATCTTCCATTAGGGACTTCCGAACTTTGACATTTATTCAGTTTGTTTTGCCAAATCACCATTGACGGATATAGAGTTCAAATGATAAAATTGTTTTATTAAAATGGTTATTCGGTTCGAGCAACGCTTCGCCCATCTTCAGCGATGAGGATGAATGGGTATTCAGCAAACGAAATCCACATGAGATCCAAGAGCTGTCCAATGCATCCCGAATATTCTTTTTAGCTACGTTTATTATAATATTGTTTCTGCCTTTAATGTCTAGGGCTTACAATAAGTAATTAAATCTTATAACTAAAACTAATACGGTTCTCTCAGTGGAGAATCATATTTGCCAAATTGGTATCAAATTAAATAAGTGGTAGATCAGCTCTACGCCTTGATCTGCCTTGAGTTACTGTAAGCAGCCTTGCTTACGTCGCCAACTAAAGCGTCGCAGTGTCATCTGCAAAGTTGGAAATGGTTAATTCCTTGGAAACGGACAAATCAAAGGTGGATAGATAAGTAAGATAAGCGTTGGTCCTAGAACACTTCCCTGAGATACACCAGCATTGATCGCAAAATTGCTTGTCATATAAGCTATCCGATAGGTAAGACTCTAGTATTTTGATGGTACTAGAAGGCAGTAGGCATTTTATCTTGTGTATTAGACCTTTATATCAAACCTTGTCAAAAGCCAGGGCAACATCTAGAAATATTGACGAACAGTACTTTTCAGTTCAAACGATGCCAATGTCAAATCCTTTCCTGTCTTGGGAGATTTTCCAATCATTCGAAAAAACTCCTAGCGACAAGATCGCATTGAATAACACTGTGAACCCAATAATTGCCACATCTGGCAGATTTCCAACCAGAGAAGGTGTAATTAAATCATAACCTGGGGATTTTTTTTAGTTTAAGATTGTCTTTTATGATTTTCTAAACATCTTCTTGACTAATATTGATTAGGTCAGAGTCTGTTTCAATGCCAACAGGCAACTCTCCTAATACCAGGTACCATCAGATTTTCTTATCGGACTTTGACCCTCTATCGGTGGCATAATGTTAATCCGGAATATTTCACTGTTTTATCTGTTTCAATATTTGTTTGAGAACGACATTGGTCAGGCCATCACCGTCAACGGCGAGCGCTATTAATAGAATATTAAGTACTTCTTTTGACCAGAATTGGATGATGTGGTCACCAACGTCATGTGGTTTCAACAGCAAGAGCACTACGTGCACCCAGCTCATGCCACATTGGAAAATCTGCACAAGTGATTTGAGGGCATGGTCATGTCACATGCAGGAGATGTGAACTGGCGAACGAGATCGTGCAATCTGACCCCGTTAGACCTTTTCATGTGGAGTTTTAATAAGTCACAAACCACAGCGGCCCTCAAAGACAATGATTTATGCGAAAGAGTAATGGAAAATTACACACTTTGGATGCGTGCCACTCAGCGAAGTCTCGGCGGACGTTTTTGTTGTGTTGAGTATCAGAAAAGAACTGTCATTTATTAAAACTTCAAATAATTCATTACATGACATAGTGATATAAACTTAGTAACTACTTTGTATAAATAGGTTATTCAAACATTTACAACATTCCGCCTGAATAAATTATTTATACAATTGATTATATAAATATTAATTTAAACCAGATTTAGAGCTTAGTAATTTCAGCTTGTCAGCACTAACTGCCTTAGTGAGAAAATCTGCAACCATATTACTGGTGTCCACATATTTCAAAATAACCTCCTTACTCTCAAGCTTTTCTCGAATGAATTTCGCTTTCAGGTCGACGTGTTTAGTTCTGTTTGAGAATGAGTTGTTCTGAGCTATATTAATCGCACTTTTGTTATCGCAATTAAGTATTATCTGTTCTTGTTGTTCTTGTACCAATTCTCGATGTAAACGTTGCAACCAAATACACTCCTGAAGAGCTGACACCATCGACATGTATTCCGCTTCAGTTGAGGAGAGTGCGATTGTGCGTTGTCGCCTTGTAGACCACGAGATCGCTCCACCTTCATATGTAAACAGATATCCTGTTGTTGAGCGCCTGTCATCCACATTACCAGCCCAGTCTGCGTCACAAAAACCAACCAGACCACCTTGACCACACTGATACGTTAGTCCTTTATCTATTGTGCCTTTGAGATACCTCATAACTCTTTTAACTGCAGCCCAATGAGTTCTACCGGGGTTCGCACTAAAACGGCTTAACACATTCACTGCATAACTGATGTCGGGACGAGTTATTTGTGCTGCAAATAAAAGACATCCCACAGCCTGCATATACGGCACATTCTCCATTTCCTTTTTTTCAATTTCATTGGTGGGACACATTTCCGATGTTAATTTTTGACCAACATCCATAGGGGTCGATACTGCCTTACATTCAGTCATTGAGAAACGCTTCAATATATCCTCAATATATTTTGTCTGATCAATTCTGATTGTGTCATCCTTATAATCACGGGAAACTCTCACTCCCAAAACTGAATAAGCTTCACCCAGATCCTTCATTTTGAAATTTGTGGCCAAATCATATTTTAGTCGATTGATTAAGTTAATGTCGTTGCAAAACACCAATACATCGTCGACATAAATTGCAACATATAAAATAATCGAACCTTTTATATAGTAATACACGCATTGATCGACATCGCTCCGCCGCAAACCGAATTTCAGTAGCACTTCATTAAGTTTCTTATTCCAAACGCGGCTAGACTGCTTCAAGCCATAGAGCGATTTCTTTAAACAACAAACACGACTGCTGCCGTCATTAAAACCTTCCGGCTGCACCATAAAAATCTGCTCTTCGAGGTCGCCATTAAGAAACGCTGTTATTGCATCTAGCTGATGAATTATTAGCTTATGTTTCGCTGCCAAGGCAAGTAAAAGTCGTAAAGATGTGTATCGCACTACAGGTGCAAACGTCTCCTCGTAGTCGATGCCTTTCTGCTGACTACAGCCTTTTACAACCAGTCTTGCCTTATGACATATTTCGTCACCATTTGCGTTGAATTTTCTTTTAAACACCCATTTGCACTTAATGGGCTTTTTGCCTTGAGGCAAATCAGTCAGACACCACGTATTATTTGCCGTTAGGGATTCCATTTCTGAAATCATCGCTGACTTCCATAAATCAGCATTTGCAGATAAAATAGCTTCGTCGAATGTTTCGGGGTCACCCTGTTCGCCATCACACTTAGTGTGCGTAACACATAAATTATATCTTCGTCGAGGCTTACTAGCAATGCGATCTGATCGACGGACATTGTGCTCATTTTCGGGATCACCATTGTTCTGCTCATCGCCATTTCTGTTGGTAGCGCCGATGTCAATTGCGTCCTCAAACTCGTCACTATCAAAACCAATGAAGTCTTCCTGTTCACCAGTTGACAATTCTTCACTACTTTCCTCCCCTGAATTGGCAACTTCCTGTTCAACACCAATATGAACTAAAGGAGAAGTAATGTTAGTAGGAACATTTTCAGTGACACATACCCTCTTATTGTCTTCAATAAAAATGACATCACGACTGATTATAATGTTGCGAGTAGTTGGATCCTGTAGTCTGTACGCCTTACTTTCATTGCTGTACCCCATTAAAATGCATTCTGTAGACTTTAAATTCAGCTTAGTACGTTTTTGTTTGGGTACGTGTACAAATGCCTTGCTACCAAAAATACGCAAATGTTTCAGGTTGGGTTTCCTACCCGAAAACATTTCTTCCGGACATCTGTCGTTACCACGGCACGGCACAAGATTAATCAGGTATGCTGAGGTCATTGCAGCTTCCGCCCAATAAACGTCACATAATCCTGCGTCCAGCAACATACATCTTACGCGTTCCATAATAGTGCGGTTGATGCGTTCTGCCACGCCGTTCTGCTCCGGCGTATATGGTGCTGTTTTCTGATGCTGTATGCCACAATGTGATAGGTACTCTTCAAATTTCTTATTAGTATACTCGGTACCGTTATCGGTGCGTAAAATTTTTATTGTGGCATCACATTGATTTTCAGCAAGCTTCTTAAAACGCATGAATTCATCCAAAACATCTGATTTACGCTTAATTGGCACAACGAACACTTTTCTTGAATAATCATCGACGAAGGTCAAAATAAAACGTTTTCCAGAAAAAGATTCTGTACTAATAGGACCCATTACATCCGAATGCACGATTTCCAATAGATTTGTTGCACGGTGACCAGTATCGTTAAATGACATACGCGTTTGCTTACCCCTTATGCAAACTTCACATTTCTGGCCCAAATCTTCATTATTGCATCGTATGCCATTTGATGAACCCATGACTCTCTTAAGGTTTGAGTCACAAATATGTCCAAGCCTTCTGTGCCACAATTCTGAAACGTTTGTAGCAATTAAAGCGTTTTCACTATTTTCCAAATTTACGCCGCAATTTAATTTGTATAAATTCTCACAAACTTCCGCCGTTGCCAACAATTCACCGACTTCGTCAAAAATCTTGCACTTGTCGGCTTCAAAAAGTACTTTATTGCCCTTTAACGTCATTTGTCTCACAGACAATAAGTTAACGGACATTCCAGGAACATATTCAACGTCTCTAAAAACTGCGGTGGTCTCTTTCCCGCCTGATTGTAAAACAACATTTACGTCTCCGGCACACTCAATCATCATTTTCTCGTTATTTGCAATTACAACATGTTTATCGTCGACTTTCTTTGTATTGCTCAAAATACTTTTGGTATTTGTCATGTGTGAAGTCGCCCCTGAGTCTATAAACCACTCTTCAATATTGTTGTTGTTCTTTACTGTATGTAGACAAGACGATGAAAATAAAGAAGTTGCTAACGAATTTCTTTCCTCATTCTTCTTTTTCGTTGCGTTTGGTTTTGCTCTTTGTGGACAATTTTTCGCCATATGCCCTTCTCCCTTACACGCATAGCATTTGAATTTGCGAGTGTTTTGTTTCTTATTAGAAACCAAGGCCTTCTCCACTTTTGGACAATCAAATTTTGCGTCCTGAAGCAACAAATTTTTCACCATATCAACGCTTAATTTCGACTTGGAGTTCTCCACTGCCATCACGAGTGATGCAAACTCGTCTGGTAAACCGGCCAGCATGAGTGAGGCTATCAATTCATCATCAAGTTTTAGCCCACTTTGTTGAACTTTCAGCGACATCATTATCATTTCGCTAACATACTCTTGTACACTGCCAAAGTCCGATAGCTTCATCTGGACCAAACGTTTGAGAAGCTCGACTTTCCTAGTTAGTCCCGTGTCTTCAAAAGCATTTAAAAGTGCGTCCCAAGCTTCCTTTGCAGTGTCCGCTGTCGCAATGTGAGCAAAATTCGATGGTTCCATCATGAGCGTGATTTCGGCTAGTGCGCGTTCATCTTTTTGAAGATCGTTGCCAGTAGGAGCTTCGCCAAGACCTACATGTACCATTTCCCAACAGCCCTTTAGGACTAAATATGATTTTGCGTGGCGCTTCCATACGTCGAAGTTTTCCCGACCACGCAATTTATCAAACGGGAATGACAAATTATTTGCAGCCATTCTATCGTCGCAATTTAAATTTTTTTTTAAAAAAAATAATGTAATAAACGAATTTAAAAACCGATTTAACAAGTTCTCGAAATTTTCCTTCTACTTTTCCTCTTTACACTTGTTCTCTTTAAATTTCGCGCGTCATGAGGCCCATAACCTGTTGTGTTGAGTATCAGAAAAGAACTGTCATTTATTAAAACTTCAAATAATTCATTACATGACATAGTGATATAAACTTAGTAACTACTTTGTATAAATAGGTTATTCAAACATTTACAACAGTTTTCATTTCATAAATCATGATGTTGGACCTTTCACTCCCAGCAAAGAAAGATATCAATAAATAATTTCCATTCTCTGCACATGCACATGATGTTTACTGGGTAGTTATGTAGTTGAAATATGTATGAAACAGAAATCTACATTTCCATTAACAAGCGGTGATAACAAACTAGAGATACAACCAGTTTATAAGTAGGGTAGGGTACATAATATACAAATCAAAAAAAAAATAAATAAAACGAATCAAACCAATACAGCCGAAGTAGTAATCGTAAAATCAATCCACTAGTTGCTGCATGACGATCAGACAGAAATCTTTTGCATGATGCAGTAACTATTCAAACTTCTGAAGCGGTTGGCTCAAACGGTTAAAAACAAAAAGAAATTAGAGAGAAAAATTAACAAATAAATTAAATAAAAAATAGTTTAAAATTGCATTAATAATAGAAACAGAAAGAAAAATTTAAAAAGGAGAAATGAATAAAAAAATACGTGTGTGTGTTATAGGAGCGGGTACAGCTGGCTTGTCGGCGGTGAAAAATTCTTTAGAGCATCATTTGGAAGTGGTGTGCTATGAAAGGGAGAATCAGGTAGGTGGCACCTGGGTATACGAAGATACCGATGCCACTGTACAGTGTGATGAGGAGGTACATAGTAGCATGTATCAGGGTTTAAGGTATTTGTTTTCTATTCATTTGGGAAGGAAAATTTATTAATAATACTAATTTTAAATAAAGAACAAATCTGCCTAAAGAGGTCATGGGTTTTCCCGACTTCCCCTATCCGGAAAAGTATGAATTGTCATTTGTCACTTCCGCCGATGTTTTAGATTATTTGAATCTCTATGCTGATCATTTCAAACTAAGAAATTACATTAAATTTGAACATGAAGTGATACGCGTTAAACCACGTCTCAATAAGGAATGGGAGGCAAGTATTTTTTTTCTTTTTGAATTTTTATTTTTGCATCATGTTTGATAATGATAATTATGATGATGCAATTTAATGACAGGCTTAAGTGAGCTTAGAGAAAAGTTGTTTGTTTTTTTCTTTATTTATTTTCTTATTTCTTATTTTTTTTTAACCATTAGATCCATGTTTTGAATCACAAGACAAATGTCTTGAGTATAGAATATTTTGATAGAATTTTTGTTTGCAATGGCCATTATACGAAACCCCAGTACCCGGATATACCCGGCATGGATATTTATCGTGGCCTGCAGTTACACAGTCATCTCTATCGTACGCCAGAAAAGTTTAGGGGTAAGTCTTCTATTAAGTTTATATTTATAGCTTTTGAAATTTCCAAGTGCAAAGCAATATTACAATACTTTAACCTAAAATTATTCAAAATTCATTTTAACCCAATAAATATCGATTCAAATCTATGAACTGTTTTTCTTAAATTCTTAAATAGTGTATTTTTACAAATTTTATTCAAACAAAGAAATATATTCGTTTGCCCCCTGTCTATACCTGACAAATATTTATCATAACAATTAATGACGTTTGTCTAACCCCCTGTCTATACTTGATAAATTTGTATCATGATAAACGTCAAAATGGCTGTCAAGATAAAAAATTATCAGATATATTCCCCATTTTTTAGTATTATTGCTTCGTTATGACAAAACTGTTAGTGCTTTTGCTAAGACAACTTTGTCTTGACAACAAATGTCATTTATTGTTATGATAAATATTTGTCAAGTATAGACAGGGGGTTAGGAAAAGCATTAACAATTTTGTCATAACGAAGCAATAATACTAAAAAATGGCGACTATATCTGATCATTTTTTATCTTGACCAACATTTTGAAGTTTATCATGATAAAAATTTATCTGGTATAGACAGGGGGTAACAATTTTGTCATAACAAAGCAATAATACTAATAAATGGAGACTATACGTTCTGCAGCTATCGAAAAAAAGTAGTCGGACGGGGCATGGTCAGGACTATAAGGCAAAACTTCCCAACCACTTTATTCTAAATACTTTTTAAGAGGTATTGCAACATATAGCCGAGCGTTGTTATGATGGAATATTAAGGTTTCATATCTTGCCGCATACTCTGGTCATTTTTCGGCCAATGATCGCTTCAAACGAATCAGTTGCGTTCGGTCCAGGTTCACCGTTTCCTTTTTTTATCTTGACCAACATTTTGACGTTTATCATGATAAAAATTTATCTGGTATAGACTGGATGTAACAATTTTGTCATAACAAAGCAATTATACTAATAAATGGAGACTATACGTTCTGCAGCTATTGAAAAAAAGTAGTCGGACGTGTCACGGTCTGGACTATAAAGCGGTTGAGCCAAAACTTTCCAACCACTTTATTCTAAATACTTTTTAACAGGTATTGCAACATATAGCCGGTCGTTGTTATTATGGAATATTAAGGTTTCATATCTGACCGCATATTCTGGTCGTTTTTCGGCCAATGATCGTTTCAAACGAATCAGTTGCGTTCGGTACATGTTCCCTATTCCCTTTTGCTCCCACCAAAAACCGAGCATTACCTTAGCGCCATGAATATTTGACTTTGTTGTCGATGCGGCTGGTTGGCCGGGATTCACATACGATCTCTTACGCTTGAGTTTATTGTAATGTATCCATTTTTCATCGCAAGTAATGATTCTCATCATTTCGGACGTCTTTCAAGGTCTTTCGGCTTCAATTCGTATTTCCCTGCTTTTGGATGAATCCTGAGCTTGCAAACGTTCTGAAATTCCAATGATTTAGCAAGCTCTTGTTGAGTTTTACAGCAATCTTCATGGAGTAATGCCGCCAATTCTTGTTCTTCAAACTTTTTTGGGCCTGGACGGTCGTTGTCTTCCGTGTAAAAATCAGCACTACTGAACTGCACAAACCATCTCTCGCACATTGTAGCCAATGAAACACATTCACCATAATTTTTGGTGAGCAATTGGTGGGCTTCAGCGGCACTTTTCTTCAAATTAAAGAAGTTAAGCAAAAATTCCCGCATTCCCAGACCTTAAGATAACGACTTTAGACTTCGGTATTTAAGCCCCAATTGTGTTTCCAAGTAGCGACGAATGGGTTGGAACTAGACAGCTGTTTGAAGGGGTTGCAGTTTTCACAGATGGGCTGGCACTGGAGCCCGAGTTTATGTAGTAGATGAGGACATCAAAGTGTCGTACAGACTTCCAGACGAATGCAGCGTCTTCCAGGCAGAGATCTGGAAAGCCATGGATTTAATATGGGAACACGTCACACAGGATTCTGTAGTGACAATTTATGTAGATATTCAGGCTGAACTGAGGGCTTTGAAATATCATATGGAACACTCGAGCAAAGTGTAGAAAAGGGCTCTAGATGACTGTAACATACAAGGAAATGAGATAACAGATGAACTGGATAGACAGAGTTCGTATCTGTGTTATATTAATAGGAACTGGGAGGTTAAACATCCTATATGCCACTACTATAGGTTGAGCTTCGAAATTTTCCGGGACTCTACGAACCAATCCTGGTGTAGTAGCACAGATTGCAGGGTATCCAGGGCTATTTGGCCAAAATTGAATGCAAAGGCAACCAGACTACTAATTGAGTTGGATAGGAAAAGTCTCAGGTCTTTAGTAGGAGTGATAAATTGGAGACTTCATTGGTAAATGGGATATGGGTGCACAGGACTTCTGTAGCATGTGCAAGGATATTGGGGAACTAAGGACTGTCCCAGATTACAGAGTTTCATGCAAAAATGTCTATTGGTAAGATTCCATGATGAATCTAGGTAATCGTTTAGGCTTCATTAGGGAAATAGGGACTGGGAGGTTAAGCATCCTATATTCCACTACTATATATTGAGCTTCGAAAGTTTCCGGGACTCTACGAACCAATTCTGGTGTAGTAGGATAGATTGCAGGGTGTCCAGGGCTATTTGGCCAAAGTTGAATGCAAAGACAACCAGAATAATAATTGAGTTGGATAGGAAATGTATCAGGTCTTTAGTAGGAGTGATAACAGATCACTGCTCCATTGGAGCATTCATTGGTAAATGGGATATGGGTGCACAGGACTTCTGTAGCATGTGCGAGGATATTGAGAAACTAGAGACAGTGGAAATAATTCGGTTTAACTGTCCCATATTACAGGGTTTCAGGCAAAAATGTCTAGTGGTAAGATTCCATGATGAACTCTTTTAGGCTTCATCAGGGAAATAGGGAGGTTAAGCATCCTATATTCCACTACAATATATTGATCTTCGAAAGATTCCGGGACTCTACGAACCAATCCTGGATTGCAGGGTATCCAAGGCTAAAAGTGGTGTAACCCAAAATTTTTTTTTGGTTGGGTATCTACCTTTTGGTATTCAAAAGCAGATGAAGCTTAAAAATATTTTTTGCACAGAGCATAATATAACAAAGTAATGTAGCAAAAGTGGTGTAAGTCGAATATACCACTAAATAAATAGTTTGGGGTTACACCACTTTTGCACTGATAGCCTCATTTCACAATATATTTTATTTTTAACCCATAAAAGCACACAAATTAAATTTCTCTATTTCCCTATGAACGTTGTAGCTATGAAATCATGATAATGCCCAAGCGAAAGGAGCTAGCTGGCTGAAATGTTCCACAAATACTCTCTGTTAGGTAAGGTTTGTTTGGTATTTTCTGTGGGGGACCTTGGATGAGGACTAGGGACAAAAGTTGCCCGATCTTCGCCATTATTTACAGTATAATTTCAGAGCACTTAGAATTAATCATTACAAATTTATATCACGATTGCCGCATAATCAACATATTTATTACTGAACAAACAGTATTCCAGGGGGACATTTGTATGAAATCATGGAACGTATTGCCCATTTTCAATACCAAATAAACATTATCCACAGAGAGTATTTGTAGAAAATATCAGCTAGCTCTTTTCGTTTGATCCCTATCGTGTTTTCAAAAGAGGGACAGACATAGCTAGATTGTGTTAGAATCTTATTGGAACCAAGAACATATATTTTGATGGGTTACAATCGGAATGGCATAAGTTTATTTTGAAGGAGGGTGAATTTTGATCTATTAATATGATATTTGTAAAAGTTTCCATTATACTATCAAACCACTATATAATAGGCAGCTTTTGTTGTCATAGAGAAACTTATTCTAGTTCTTATTAGCGATAATTCCATTATTTTAACAAACTCTCGAAGGATCTATTGTATAAACAACAATTTATATGCCAAATCTAATCGAACCTACAAAACGTGTAACCAGATTAAAAATATGTATATGCCTCATTCTTATCTTAACAAAGTTAAAGGAAAACTTTTAGATTGTTTTTTTTTACGCAAAAATTTATTCATTCAATGGAAATGAGCCATGAAATATTTGATATTGTTAAATTAAGCGTAATTAAAATTGATGTCTGTCAAAAGATATGAGTAAACAAAAAAAAAAATAAATAAAAATGTGACCACTAACAATTTGTAGCGTTTAAGTCTAGATAAGATTAGCCATCCAAAAACATATACGTTCTAATTTGTCTACAGAGTAATAACCGATATTTTTTTAAAATCAAAACATTAAATTATTGTATAAAAATGCAGCACTTCCTGATAACAACCTACAACCTATACATATATCACGTCAGACAACAATTTAGACTTTAGCTGATTAGAATCCGGCATTTTTGTTTTTAGTGTGAATACTACAACTCGTAAATTTTGAATGATTAGAGGCGAGAGCAAAATAAATATATTTTTGCAACAGTATATCTGAAGGACAGGAAGTTAAAAGAATTAATAGATTAGATGAAGTAATTAAATAATAGTTTTACTAAAAATTTAAAAAAAAAAACTATTGCATTTGTTGCCATGCTATCGTATCATGTCATATTGTCATAATGTTCTAGTCTCAATTGAAAAGGCTTCCCTGGGTAGTTTGACAATAATCCTACCTTTCAATCCATTGCATTGGAAGCTCTTGGATCTCATGTGGATTGGTTTATCAAATTAAAGATATTTCAAAGACTTTGCCAAAGAAATCTGAATCGGCAATGGTTCAATTCCGGGAACAATATTATTTAGTCCGGACTGCCTGGCTGGCTTTTACATTAATTCAGGGTCATCCAAAACTAGTTTAATTTAACAATTTTACTACTACAATCGTTACCCTTCACCTTCGTGAGAAGGGTATATATAAGTTTGTCATTCCTTTTGTAATTTCCACAATATAATTTTCCGACCCTATAAAGTATATATATTCTGGATCATTATAGATAGCGAAGTCGTTATAGCCATGTCCGTCTGTCTGTTGAAATCAAGTTTCCGAAGCCCCCAAACTAACTTACATACACGATTCATACATCAATATCTCCGGAATTCTTCCGGATCGGTCGAATCGAATAAATCGGTCCACAAATGGCTGGTACATAAAGAAAAAACCAGGACAACCTCGATTTTTTACCTATTTTTGTTCTATATCTGGATTACTAAGTTTTAAATTTAAATTTTTTTTTTTAAATTTTAATTTTAAATTTTTTTTTTTAAATTTAAATTTAAAATTTTTTTTTTTAAATTTTAATTTAAATTTTTTTTTTTTAAATTTAAAAAAAAAAATTTTTGGTTTACAATTTCTTTTTTTTTGGGGATTTTTCGTATGAAAATTTAAAAAGTTAATTCATTCAGGCCTGTCACAGAATTCCATTTCGATCGAAAGTAGAATTAATTTCGTATTTTGCTTCTTCAGAAAAAGTAAAACGAAAATTTCTTTCGGAATGAAACCACTTTCAGTTTTCAAAGTGGAATTGATATTTCTTTGTAATTATTTGTTTTTCTAAAATTTTTAATAAATTTCTGTACCAAAAGGTTCCTTTTTGTTTTAATATAAAAAACGCTATCAAATTTAAATCAGAAATATAGAATTATTAAATATTTTTGGAATTAGTAAATTACACGGAATCTGAAGAACCTCAAACGAAATAGATAGGAATAAAAACCACGGAATTGAAACCATTCCGAACAAAATGTGTGACAGGCCTGATTATTTATAGAATTTATTTCTTATTGAATCATTCTAATTTCTTTAAATTTCTCCTTCAAATCCATAACAAAATAGCTTAAAAAATTTATTCACCCCTATCGGCAATAACATGTGAAATTTTGTTCCCATGAAATATTCATTACCCTCGAAGGGAAAATTGCTATCGGGAATATCATGATGAACTTTACATTCACAATAGTTGATTTTGTTCGTAACAGCTGTTTATTGTTTACAAAATTCCATCTAAAAATTTCACAACAAGGGGAATTTTTTTCACGTGAACAAAGTTGATGAACGAAAAAAGGAAAAGGGAAAATATTTCATGTGAAATGTTGATTCGCGATAGGGGTGATTAATTGATTACATTTTTCTTCAATTCAAATCTAGTACAAAAAGACTACACAGAATTTTTTTTTTCTGTGTAAAGAAAATTTTTTCAATTAATTTTGTAAATGATTTGATTTAACAAAAATTTAATCATTCAAAGTTTGAATAAATTCTGTTATTAATTAACTTTATGCCCGTAATTTCTACAAATAGATACCTATCAGTGCTTAGTTACTTATGGAGTAAAAACATTTAGTATTTTTTATCCGTAGATATGAATTTAAAATGAATGTCAAGTTATCTTTTAGGTAAGTTTATCAGATGGGTATTTCACACCGTAGATATTTATTTGTTGAAATTACGGGCATTAATTCAGTTTAAACAAAGGATTGGGATTGAATATAAAAAATTAAATATTAGGAATGGAATTATGGAATGAAAGGCTGACATTCTTTAATTACGGATTAAGATTTTAGTGAATTAAGCTAAAATTTTATTAATTAATTCGAAGCTCTGATATTTAATCACCCCTATCGCGAATCAATATTTCACATGAAATATGTTCCCTTTTAATTTTTTCGTTCATCAACTTTGTTCACGTGAAAAAATTCCGCATGCTGTGGAATTTTTAGATGGAATTTTGTAAACAATAAACAGCTGTTACGAACAAAATCAACTATTGTGAATGAAAAGTTCATGGGGAATTTCACGATAGCAATTTTCCCTTCGAGGGAAATGAATATTTCATGGGAACAAAATTTCACTTGTTATTGCCGATAGGGGTGAATAATAATTATAACATTAAGTTTTTACATGAAATTTGGCTATAATATTCCTAAATTACAGTATCATTATATATTTCGGGAATAGCCGAAAACAATGTCGATGGTTTAATATAAAAATGTCCTAACTCGTGTTTTTTAAGTCTAGATTTTTTTGGATACTTATGATATATGATCGGACCATTTATCGAAATAAACGAAAATCTGGACTTACAAAAAAAACACGAGTTAGGTTTACATATTTTGAGTTTTTATATAAGTAATCGAATTTTGGTCTGAAAAATTAGTGATCACAGATCGAGCTCCTTTTATTGATTAAACGCTTATTGGCCAAGTTATTAGCGATTTTAGATATTGTGATTTTTTATTAAAAAAAATCGATTTTTGGCTAGAAATATGAGTGATCACAGATCGAGCTGCTTTTCTTCATTAAACGCTTATTGGCCAAGTTATTAGCGAATTTAGATATTTTGAGTTTTTATATAAAAAATCGATTTTTGTTCAGAAATATGAGTGATCACAGATCGCGCTGCTTTTCTTGATTAAACGCTTATTAACCAAGTTATTAGCGAATTTAAATATTTTGAGTTTTTATATAAAAAATCGATTTTTGTTCAGAAATATGAGTGATCACAGATCGCGCTGCTTTTCTTGATTAAACGCTTATTAACCAAGTTATTAGCGAATTTAGATATTTTGAGATTTTATATAAAAAATCGATTTTTGTTAAGAAATATGAGTGATCACAGATCGAGCTGCTTTTCTTGATTAAACGCTTATTGGCCAAGTTGTTAGCGAATTTAAATATTTTGAGTTTTTATATAAGTAATCGAATTTTGGTCTGAAATATGATTGTATTTTGCAGATGTATTTAATTGCGGAATATGTATTGCGAACATTAAAAAAAATTAGTTAAATCGGTCCAGGCGTCCTGGGATTTTAGATATATCGGAGAAAAATTGGAGTGGTTAATTTTTCTTTCAGTAAAAACTTAAATTGAATAACTATGATCATTTAAACAAAAAATTAGCCAAATCGGTGTAGCCGTTTTCCGATTTTAGATAAATCGAAAAAAGTGGGCGTAAAAGCGGGCGTGGTCAATTTTTCATTCCGTAAAAACCTAAGTTGGGCTATGACCAACATTTAAAAAAAAAAAATTGTCTAATTCGGTCCGACCGTTCTCTACTGATGCAATTACCAACGAACATTTGATTTTTATTATATAGAAGATTTGGATCCCGAAGATTTCTGGGGTCTTCAGAAAATTGATTTCAACAGACAGCTCTCTTACTTGTTTATTTATTAAAATGAAGGGTATATAAGATTCGTCACAGTCAGACTTGTTTTTGATTTCTAATATTTTTAAAAATATAAATAACATTTGGACCCCCCATGGTCTGCTTTTGTTTCCAGTTGCAATCAATTGGGTTATCAGTTTAAAATTACATTTTTTTTATTTATAAAACTGATGCTAAATAATATTTACTTACGTAAATAACAAAAAAACAATAATATTATTATTTTATTCATGGTTTACAACAAATTAATTTATTTATTTATTGCATTTCCCCTTCTGCCCTACCACAGATCAAACAGTTTTGGTTATTGGTGCTGGGCCCAGTGGCATGGATGTCACTCAACATATTGCTAAAACGGCTAGACAAGTATTTCTCAGTCATCATTTGCCCGAAACGCCACCCACCGATTTCATGGGACCCGTAACACAGAAACCCGATGTCCAGTATTTCACGGAAACGGGCGCTGTCTTTAAGGATGGCACTGTAGAGGATTTCGATTGTGTTGTTTATTGTACCGGCTATCAATACTCATTTCCCTTTCTGAGCTGTGATTGTGGCATTTATGTGCAAAATAGTCATGTCCAGCCCTTGTACAAACAATGCATCAATATCGAGCATCCCTCGATGGCCATTATTGGTTTGCCGTTTTTAGTTTTGCCCACCCAATGTTTTGATATGCAAATACGTTTTGCTTTGAAATTCTTTAGCAATGAATTGGAATTTCCCTCGAAGCAGGAAATGATGGATGAATTGCAGCGTGACTTGGCGGAGCGCAAGGAGAAGGGCATGCGGCAATGTGAGGCCCATAAAATGGGACCCAAACAGGTGAGTTTAATAAATTAATTAAAGCTATCCTCCAGGTTTCTAATTATAATTCTCTATTGTTTTAGTATGAATACTATAAAGAAATGTGTGAAATGACTGGCATTACCAATATTAAACCTGTGGTGGCGAGTATTATGCAAGATTGTAGCAAAAAGTATATTTATGAATTGGAAACATATCGCACTTATATATTCAAGATTTTAGATGATGAAAATTTTGTGAAAATATCTCCCAACTGATAGCTTAAATACATATATTGTTGTATAATTTCTTTAACCTTATTTTTTATTAGTAATAGTTTAATAATAATAAAATTATAAAGTGTTGGGTTTTAGATTTTAATTAACGGCTGTAAATACATATAATAGTTTGAGTTTTTTTTTATTAAAATGATTTGTTTTTTTATTTAATGTATTGTATATAATCTACGCTCAATAAACTTGAAAATAATTATGTACTCATGTGTTAAATTCTATTGCCAACATTATATGTTCATGTGTGGACCCCAGAAACATTTATTTGCAGAAATAATGTTCAACATAAACTGTTAAAATTTCCTTTTCACCTTCGTGAGAAGGGTATATATAAGTTTGTCATTCCGTTTGTAATTTCCACAATATAATTTTCCGATCCTATTTTTTATATATATTCTGGATCCTTATAGATAGCGGAGTCGATTACATGTCATGTCCGTCTGTCTGTTGAAATCAATTTTCTGAAGACCCCAGATTTCTTCGGAATCCAAATCTTCAATAATTCTGTCAGACATGCTTTCGAGAAGTTTGCTATTTAAAATCAGCAAAATCGGTCCACAAATGGCCAGGACAACCTCGATTTTTGACCTACAGTGAGCCTAAAAATTGAGTATACACCAACAATTATTTGATTTTTTTTAAGATAATGAAAATTCTAAAATTTATCCATCGATTTGCTGGAGATTGAGTTGAATAATAGATTCGGTTGTGAAAAAAAATAAGATTTAAGTCGGACTATAATGATTTTCATGATCTTAAAAAAAGTCAAAAATTCGCTAGTGTTTACTCACTTTTGAGGCTGTGTGTATATCTGGATTACTAAGTCATTAATATAGACAATATGGATATCTAATCATAGATATTTCAAAGACCTTTGCAACGACGTATATAAGACCATAGTAAGTTGGACCTACAATGAATCAAAATCGGAAAAAATATTTTTTAACCCGATTTTTTTTTCACCAAAAAAATATTTAAAAAACAAAAAATATTTTTTAAAAAATTAAAAAAAAATTATTTTTTGAAATTTAAAAAAATTAAAATAACAATTTGAAAAAATTTTTTTTCCAAAAAATTAAAAAACAACTTTGGAAAAAAAAATAAATTTTGTTTACCTAAAAATATTGAAAATTTGTATTTTGAAGTATAATTTTGTGAAGGGTATATAAGATTCGGCAAGGCGAAAATAGCTCTCTTACTTGTTATATATATAATAAACAAATTCTTGTTACGAAATAAAGATTTTGAAAATTCTATCAAAATTTAGAAACCAAAAAATTCAATAAATTTTCAAATAAAATGAAAAATATTCAAAAATATTATTAAATTAAATGAAAAATAAAAATTTACACTAAATTGTTTCTCTTAAAATAGTGTTTTTGATTTGCAAAACCTAAACAGAACATAACCTTACCTTAATATTGAAAGGCCCTAACTCGTGTTTTTTTTAATGTCGAGATTTTTTGTCTAATTATGATATATGAGTGTACCATTTATTGAAATAAACTAACATCTGGGCTTACAAAAAAGAAACAAGAGTTATGGCCTTTGCTAGAAAAGATCAAATAAGCAGAAAATTCAAAAATAAATTACCTATGCGAATTTCATGAATACGTGCTCTTTCTATCCCTTGACCATAAACATAACGTTCCGTTATTCTGCCGGCGTTATTTCTTATGTTAAGAAATAAAAATTACACGTGGAGACAGAAACGGAAACAGAAAAGCTTCACCGCGAATTTTCTGTACTTATTTAATTATTTTAAAAAGAACAACAAAACATAAAAAATAAACGAAACATAACAATTCAACCAACAAGTAAATAATTTTCTTTAGTTTTAATAAAACTCGACTTGGAAAAAACTCTCTCGCTGATTGTAGATGTTGGAGAAATCGAAAGTAAGCCATGATAAAAAATATCCAATGCCTCAGTTATTTTTTTAGTTATTTTCTAAGCATATAAAATCTTCCATTATAACATTGAGGTCCTTTTTGGATTTTTTGAATCATGTATATTTGAATCATGCTATATCTGATAATTTTTTTTATCTTGACAACCATTTTGATGTTTATCATGATAAAAATTTGTCGGATATAGACAGGGGGTTATAACGAAATTAGTGCCTAATAAACGATTGAAATTAAGTATTAGTCGGAACGACAGAGAGTTTTAACTCTTTGCGGTTTGGTGGTTAGTTTACTAACCACATTTTCTATAGTCTTTAAAACATAGTTTATTGGAATCAAGTGCCATTTTGCTAAACAATTATAAATATGTATAGTCCCGGTCCACATTGTGAAACATTTGCTGCAAAACATTTTTTAATTCTCTTTTGAAACTGCATTCGTGTCCACACAGTGAAGTTTTTGCTTTTCAGTTTTTGACATTTCTGTACAGTACGAATACGAACGAATAAATGTGGATGACATACTCAACAAAAACTTCATGTACATGAAACAAAGTTCCCTTTTTCAAACTCAATGTTTTGCAGCAAATGTTTCACAGTGTGGACCGGGACATATTAATTTGAAAATATTGTAAAAATCAGATTTTTTAAGAGACTTTCACGCATTCAATAAAAAAACCACAGAGTGTTTATTGTTCATCGAATTCAGTGTTACTTTGATATTTTGGTTGTTTGATTAGAAAATTTAGTCAAAAATATTCGATTTAAAAAAAATTTAAACGAAACAAACATTTGTATCATAGTTATTTTTAATGCCAAACTAACCACTTCATTCCACAAAAAAAAAACCTTCATTCCCACGACAGCCGGCTCTACGCACCGGAATGACCCGAGTTTACTCGGCCAAGGGCTGTCAACTCAGCAAACCCTGCTGCTACAACAACTCAAAAAAACCTTGGAATGAGGTGGTTTTTTCATGTTTTGATTAATTTTTTTCTTACTGGTCCATGTATGTAATGTCATCACGTGAGAACGGCTGGAGCGATTTTGCTGATTTTTTTTTTATATTTTTTCGAAAACTCGGAAATTCTTTTTTTTTGTGAGTTCAGTCAACTGTAATAAAAAAAGCTCCCTAAAGTATGCAGTACAAATTTAGTTATTTTATTTGCAAATAAATAAGAACAGGCTGGGTTGGAGAAACTTGAAGAACAAACATTAGTATACGCTACCGGGCGAAGCCGGGGCGATCAACTAGTTTTATAATAAACTAACCTTGATTAAAGTAAAAATGCAATTGTTTTGATTTTAAACTTATACACAAAAAAGCGTGGCTGAAAGAGTTAAAGAGTGGACAAGTGTAAAAAGAGGACTAGAAATAGAAATTATACCATTTGTGCTGTTATGTTTTCCAATTACAGCAATTACGATGTATATAAGTAAGTTGGACCTACAATGGGTCAAAATCGGAAAAAAAATTTTAAACCAAATTTTTTTTTCATCGCAAAAATTGTCCCATATTTTTTTTTTAAAAATTAAAAAAAATTAGGAAAAAAACGTTTTTAAAAAAAAATAATAAAACAATTAGAAAAAAATGTTTAAAACAATTTAAAAAAAATTAATTTTTAAAAAAAATATTTTTAAGTAAATTTGGTGAAGTGTATAAATTTGTGCTAAAACAAAGTGGTTACGCTTTTTTGAATAAATATTTGCCATGTGTGACTCTCTCTACCTTAAGTTGTATTTAAAGTCAATAATTACAAAATAAATCGATATTTAAAGATAACTGCTAAACTACAAAACCAATCTATACTAAACTTTATAACTCAATAGAGTAATATCTAAGCTTTCTAAATAATGCTTACACCACAAAAAAAAATAGTACATGAAGTTTTATTTACTTATCACTTCCCCGGTTTCCTATTGAACCCGAAGGTCAAAGATGTATTTTAGTTGAAACAGTAAATCCACGGTTTTGGATTAAATGGATATCTATAATAAGCGATAGAGACCTTCCAACCATACAGGAGCGGAATTGCCTCAATCGTGACCGAATATGGAAGTTATAATAAAATGTACTTACGGCCATTTTCACAATGTACGATTATTTCATTTTAACCGGAAAATTAACTTACTGTCGGTTTGTTTAACGGGGACCATTTAACCAACGGTTACCGATTTACGTTTCACCATTATTTGATTACTTAACCAAAGCATTCAGTAGAAAGTATGGCAATAATGCATACATTTGTTTACGAAAAATAGTGTAATGAAAGATTGAAATATAAAAAATTGTCTAAAAGACGGCATAAAAAATAATAATTTGTGTTTTCTTACGGCCATTTTCACAATGTACGATTATTTTATTTTAACAGGAAAATTAACTAACTGTCGTTTTGTTTAACGGGGACCATTTACCATGGTTTGTAAGTGCAATATCCGGGTGGTATATGGATCACCCCGTGCAAAATTTACTTTTCTTCGCTTTACACTTTTAAAAATTATAAATATTACAAAAATATAAATGTTTTTCCATGTTCTTTTATTATATTTCTTACAATTAAGATGCTAACCGGCGAAATTTGTTCGGTTATATTTAACAGCAACTTTGTTGTTAAATAGTGTCAATTAAGAATTAATCGTACATTGTGAAATTCAAATTAGCCTAACTTGCGGTTAAAGTTCACGTTAACTTTTAATCGTACATTGTGAAAATGGCCGTTAATCTTAAATATGAAGATGACGAACAATTTAACTCGATGTAATTCGGCCCAAAGTCTCCTGGAGTTGATTCAATTTATCCCATCGAAATAGCACTCAGCAATTCTTATACAGCCCAATTATGAATAATAATTCCCCGGGAGTTTTTCCCCTTTTCTTATTTTTCCTATTCAAATTCAATGGGAAAAAACTCCCGGGGAACAAACTCCCGCGGAATTTTTTATTCATAATTGGGCTGATAGTGAACATATGGATTATAAAGGTACTCTCGACAAATTCATGGTACTAAGAGGCTTTGTGGATTATAGTATTAAATAATTCAAATGCAAGCATGACGAGTATTTTTGAAAAAACAATAAAGCCAATTTGCAAAAATGTGATGTGAAATAAACAAAAACAAATTTTATAAATTTAACGACTTCTGTATATGGCTAATGTTAACATTCTAGTAATTTTAGGAAGCCAGTTAAAGCTTTTTTTTTAAAGCGGTATATCAGAATAATTTTACGTATTGTACAACACAACACAAACAAAACAAATTAGTTTTGTAAATTTTCACAAAAAAACAACAATAAAATTAAGTGTTCCTTTTTGTTGTTGTTAATTACAAACATTTTTTACCAAATAAATTTAATTTACTTGCAACTTGTGAATCACACTTAATCTTACCAAAATCACTGAATCGAATATATCGTCATCTAAAATGTAAAACAACGTATCATCAAAAAATTCGAAATTGATTTTATTATTGACTAGCTGACCCGACAGACGTTGTGATCACTCATATTTCTAGACAAAAATCGATTTTTTATATAAAAACTCAAAATATCTAAAATCGCTAATAACTTGGCCAATATTTCTAGCCAAAAATCAATTTTATTATTTTAAAACTCAAAATATATAAATTCGCTAAAACTTGGCCAATAAGCGTTTAATCAAGAAAAGCAGCTCGATCTGTGATCACTCATATTTCTAGCCAAAAATCGATTTTTTTTTTATTTAAAAACTCAAAATATCTAAATTCGCTAATAACTTGGCCAATAAGCGTTTAATCAAGAAAAGGAGCTCGATCTGTGATCACTCATATTTCTGACCAAAAATCGATTTTTTATACAAAAACTCAAAATATCTAAAATCGGTAATAACTTGGCCAATATTTTTAGCCAAAAATCAATTTTATTATTTTAAACCTCAAAATATCTAAAATAGCTAATAACTTGGCCAATAAGCGTTTAATCAAGAAAAGGAGCTCGATCTGTGATCACTCATATTTCTGAACAAAAATCGATTTTTTTATATAAAAACTCAAAATATCTAAATTCGCTAATAACTTGGCCAATAAGCGTTTAATGAAGAAAAGCAGCTTGATCTGTGATCACTCATATTTCTAGCCAAAAATAGATTTTTTTTAATAAAAACTCAAAATATCTAAATTCGCTAATAACTTGGCCAATAAGCGTTTAATCAAGAAAAGGAGCTCGATCTGTGATCACTCATATTTCTGACCAAAAATCGATTTTTTAATTAAAAACTCAAAATATCTAAATTTGTTAATAATTTGGCCAATAAGCGATCTGTGATCACTTATATTTCTGAACAAAAATCGATTTTTTATATAAAAACTCAAAATATCTAAATTCGCTAATAACTTGGCCAATAAGCGTTTAATCAAGAAAAGGAGCTCGATCTGTGATCACTCATATTTCTAACCAAAAATCGATTTTTTATATAAAAACTCAAAATATCTAAATAATACAAATTATTGTATTATTTAGTTGATATGAATAAATTTATTTAAATTATTTTTATTTTTATACCCTTCAGCTTCGTGAGAAGGGTATATATAAGTTTGTCATTCCGTTTGTAATTTCTACATTTTTCATTTCCGACCCTATAAAGTATATATATTCTGGATCCTTATAGATAGCGGAGTCGATTAAGCCATGTCCGTCTGTCTGTCTGTCTGTCTGTCTGTCTGTCTGTCTGTCTGTCTGTCTGTCCGTCTGTCTGTCTGTCTGTCTGTTGAAATCAATTTTCTGAAGGCCCCAGATATCTCCGGGATCCAAATCTTCAACAATTCTGTCAGACATACTTTCGAGAATTTTGCTATTTAAAATCAGCAAAATCCGTCCATAAATAACGGAGATATGAGCAAAAATCCGAGACAACCTCTGAAAATTTCATCAAAAAACACAATGTATTGCATGCTTTGACAAAAAAGCAACAAAACGTATGTTTTTGGATGTGCATGCTTTGCGTATTTTGTTTTTTTTGTGTTTTATTTCTTTTGGCGTTGTTGTTGTTTTTTATACAACTATACGTTTGTTTGGTTGTGTGTTGGTTTTTTTGACAAAAAAGCAACAAAACGTATGCTTGGATATGCATGATTTGCGTATTTTGTTTTTTTGTGTTTTGTTTCTTTTGGCGTTGTTGTTGTTTTTTATACAACTAAACGTTTGTTTGGTTGTGTGTATGTTTTTTTGACAAAAAAGAAATAAATCGTATGTTTGGATGTGCATGTTTTGAGTATTTTGTTTTTCTTTTGTGTTGTGTTTCTTTTGTCGTTGTTGTTGTTTTTTATACAATAAAACGTATGTTTGGATGTGTGTTGGTTTCATTGGCTTGCGTATTTTGTTTCTTTTTTTTTGTTTCGTTTGGCGTTGTTGTTGTTTTTTGTGTTCTTGATAAATTTATGATGCTGTACGCTGAAAGTGGGCAATGTACATACATATATACTAATTATAAAAAATAATAATACATCCACAACAAAGGTGAAGGGTATATAAGATTCGGCATAGCCGAATATAGCACTCTTACTTGTTTAAATTTAAATATTATAAATGTTAACCACAAAGAGTAAACAACTTTTTGACACTATCAAACTCAACATAAATAAAACAAACAATAATCAGCTGTAATAGTAACTTCCCCTTATTGAATACACCTTGGATGATACCAAGGCGTATTAACAAGGTGAGTGCGTCCCGGCAACAAATACAACAATGCAAAAACAACAGGCAATTTGTTTTTGTTAAAATGTACGGTAAATGTCAAAATCAAGGCGAATTAAAATATTACTATGTTATTTACAATAACAAATGTAAACATAAACAAAGTTTGACATATAGTGTACATAAAACCACAGCGAATTAAGAAACAGCTGATTTTATGCACTCACCTTGTTAATACGCCTTGGATGATACGTTATTTTGGTTTTAGAAAACAACAATTAAAAAAATCGTAAGAAAAATATATTTCTAGTTTCGTTGTAAGTTAGATTTGAAAATTTTGTTTCAAAATCTCAAGTAGTTTCTATTTTACATTGTTTTGTGGCTTCTCCTATAAACTTTTGAAAAGTGATTTTACGTTATTTTGCATTTCAGGTGCCGAAATATAGATTTCTAATTTTTTAAATTAAATTTTTTTTTAGGTTCTTACGAGTAGCTACATCGTAAATTATGTTTTGGAAGTGTACCTGAGTACACATACACATCGTGAATTTCTTATAGGGACTGCTGGACTTAAGGCCTCCCGAAAAACTTAATATTAAAAAAAAAAAATAGAAAAAAAATTCAATAACTTACATTATTTCTTATACTTTCGTTTAATTTCTTCCGTTAAATCGAAATTATCATAAATAAAGCTCTTTTAAAGATGTAATAGAACTTTAGATTCTAAAGATATAACCTCACAGCCACTTTCCTTGCCAATATCGTAACCCGTTTGATACAAACGGCACCCTGTTTGGCCAATTTATGAACAGCAACAACCGCAGATTTGGTTAGGGGTGATACTTTCTTTAGCAATTGTGTAGAAATTATGGGTATTACTAGTACTTGCTCCACTATAGTGTCAACTTCTAGTTGGAAAATAATTGTTTTAAGTTAAATCTTACTTAATAACTAAAATGTGTATGAGTTACCATTTTCCACTTTTCTTACTATAGCTGGATTCTTGACAACTCCAATATTATTTTCATCGGCTTTTAAAGAAGCCGCTAAATTAGTAAACCCCGGGGGTGGCTTGCAGATTTTTAAGTTAAATCTTACTTAATAACTAAAATGTGTATGAGTTACCATTTTCCACTTTTCTTACTATAGCTGGATTCTTGACAACTCCAATATTATTTTCATCGGCTTTTAAAGAAGCCGCTAAATTAGTAAACCCCGGGGGTGGCTTGCAGAATACCATGTCTCCTTTTTACTATAACAGCGTATTACGTTTGCTTTTTACGGCCTAGATATCATACCAGGCATTAGCCATATTTCAAAGGATTCTTTATTTAAAAAATCCATTAATGTTTTTCACAAAATTGCTAAATTATAAAAATAAACTCAAAAACTACATTTTGCCGCTTTTTTTGTTGATTCATCAACATAATAACGTCAAAGTAGTGTCAATAGAAAATAATAAAAAAAAAGAAAATTGTTCTATTTTAATCAATCTGGCTACTTTATACTCCGGATGCTCCGGCTGACATCAGCCAGTTTGGCTGACGTCAGCCACGGTGTTGCCACCGGTATTGCCACTTGTTGGTTTTAATACAAATTGTATGTGACAACACAGTGTTGCCAATAACTGTTAGTTTTAAGACAAGAAAACTTTGTGTTGGCATACTTTTAGGCTGATATAATATGTAATGTTGCCAACACCACAAAACAGAAGAAAATTTCCAAAAATGCCTAAAAAATCTAATTAAATAATTATAAATTGACTTGAATATTATTAAAAATCTATTCAGTTGTAGATAATTCAGTGTAAATGAAAGATAAAAGAAATTATAACTGTTTTCGGCAATAATAAATTAACGAGACAAATTGGCATACTTTTAGGCTGATGTAATATGAAATTATTAGCTATTTGTCATCTGGACAATTTCTTTTTGAAATCGATAAAAATTCATCACACCTTTTCCAAACGATCGTTTTGAATTCGTTCGATTTTCATTACCTAATGGTTATTTCTAAATGCAAAACCCTCTATATTTCCATTATTTTGTCTAAATTTCACTTATAAAATAGGCTTTCTTACAAATTTCGATTAATTGTTGATCGCCCCTTTCATGCTTATATATTTGACCTGTAATACATTTTGCACAAACCTTCAAATTATCAGTAGTTACAGAGTTTTTTCTCTTTTCCCATTTTTAATACTGAATTTGAATAGGAAAAATAGGAAAAGGAAAAAAACTCTCGCGGATTTTTTATTCATGATTGGGCTGATTGTAAAATAATTTTACATAGAGATTACATTGATCTTCCTGCTCAAATTAAACCATATATAAGTCATATTGAATCGAAACCCTTATATTCTGATAAATAAATAGAAGATTTTAAACCAGACAAAATCCATAAAAGCTTAATTAAACTTAAAATTATAAAGAAAAAATATACATAGTGGAAACTAGAAAAAAATCAAACAAAAAATTGACATATACGAGTATTGTTTTTGTTTTCACATAGTTTTTTTTTACTAATACATTCTCACCACTTAGGTTTTTGATAACTGAGTTAGGTGTTTCCACTCTTGTGTATTTTACCATGTTAATTATTTTTAATATTATTTGCTAATTATTTGGTTTTTTCCCCAAACCTTTTGATTTTTTTTTACCATTTGGCATGTTTGCTGGCTGGCGCCCCCGCCTTTCAAACTGCTGTAAATTACCCAAGAAATTAAAAAACAAATCATATTTTTTTTTTGTTGGAAATTAGAAATTACAATTTATTTCATTCTCTTTTTCATTATGTTCTTGTTGTTATTGTTATTATTGTTTTGTTGTTGTTTGTATGTGTGTGTCTGCTGATCTTATTGCAATAAGAAAAAAAAAGATATTTAATACAATTCTTTTAAAATAAATTTTTTGCTTAAATAAAATGCCACTGTTTTTATATGTTTAATTTGTTTGAACAATAAAAATGATGGAAGATGGGGCATAATAATACAAAATACACAATATAAAGTGAAAAAAAACAATACAATTTTTATATAAAAAAAAACACAATTATCAATAAAAATTTCGGGCAAATAAAAAAAAATTCTGCCAAGAAAAAAAAAAGACAACCAGAAGAACAGAAAACCAAGGAAAGCAAAAATAAACTTTTAATTTAAAAAATTTTTAGAGAAAAACAACAGGTTGAACACCGCCACATTTTCAGCATCATAAATGCAGCGGCGAGCAAGGGTTGTTAAAAATTCTGAAAAAATTTGTTTGGGTTTTAGGGTTTATTTTGTTTTAGTTTAAGGTTTTCAATTATTTGGTTACTTTTTTTTTAGAGCAAAATTTCGATTATTTAAGAGAAATTCTTTTAGAGAATTGTAAAGAATTTCTAATTATATTTGAGTGTGTGTGTGTGGGGGAATTTTACGATTTTTTTGTAAGGTTTTTTTGTTGTTTTTTTTTATATACTTCAGTTACTTCTTTTTCTTTCTCTCTTCTCTACAAATTTGTTTTGTTTATAATTTGCTACTACAATTTGTTGTTGTTTTTATTATTATTATACATAATACAATACATATACATTTAATTAGTTATTATAAAGTTTTTGTTTTTGTTTTGTTTTTCATTTCTTTTTTTTAGCATAACTATACATAACAAAGTTAATTTTATTATTTGTTTTTTTAATTATGGGTGTTGTGTTTTTTTTAGGGTGGTAGAGAGGATGTTTACAATATACAAAAAAAGTTTTAACAAAACGTTTGAATTTAAATATTTTTTTTTTTTTAAGAAAAAAAAATATTTAAAATTTAACTTTTAGGTTGTTAAACTTTTCTGGTATAAAGGTCTTTATAAATTTTGAATATGTATTGAATATATATATTTTTATAAATACCATAAGTTTGTTTGTTTTATAGCTTATCACAAATGAAAATAATCATATTAATTTATTTATTATAGTTTTAATATTATTCTTAGAATTGAACAATCATTTAAACATAAATATATTTATATATATATATATTTTATTATTATTATTTTAATAATTATTATATAGGACTTATTTTGTAGTATGTATATATGATTTTTAAGGTTGTTTTGTATGCTTTTCTTTTTTTTGTTAAACAAAAAAGGTTTTAAATAATGTTAAAAGCAGTTCTCAATTAAGAAAATTTCTTTTAAAATAAAACCTTTTTCGGAATTTTATATAAATTTAGGAATTCCTACAAAAATTCTGTAAAACAAACCTATTAGTTTTTGTATAAATATATATACAAATTTATTAGATGTTATAATAAAAATCACTTGTGTGTGTGTGTGTTTGAGTTTCAAACAGAATTTTTGTTATTCATTCAAATTTTATATAAATTCCTTAAAGAAGAAAAAACAGTTTCTAGTAAGGGAGCTAATCATTTGCAAAAGAAATCTCTTGTAATTTAAGCTACCATTACTTTGTTTATTTTCTCTCCTTTATGTGAACTCCCTTTATTGGCTGATGTTTTGTTGTTTGTTATTGTTTGTCTTTGTTTTTTGGTTTATCTCTTTGTCGTTTATGATTTTGTTTTTGTAATAAGTATATTATTGTGTATACTGGTGGTTTTTCTCACTAAATTTCTTTTTCTTTTTTGTTTGTTTAATTTAACATTAAATTTATTTTTGTTTTGTTCTTTTATTATATATATATTTAATGATGAAATGGTATGTTGTTGTTGTTGTTTTTTTAATTTAAATTACATTTTAATATTATAATTTCTTTAATATTTCTATTTCTATATATATAATAAAAGTGTATGTGTTGTTTAAATTTTTTTAACAAAACAAAAATATTTAAAAAAAAAAACTTTAAAAAACAATTTAGGGAAAAAAATTTTTGTTTGTAATAATTTTTATTTGCTATACTTTATTTTAAATAATAATAACGACGACTCTATATATAATAATGACGAAAATAAAATAAAAACGAAAACATTTAACATAGTAGTGGGTGTGTTTGTGTGTAAAATACACAAAAAAAAATAAAGGAAAACAAAAAATGAAAATAATAAAGATAAAAATTTTAAAAATAAAATTTAGGTTTTTTGTTTAATAACAAAACAATAACTAACTAACACCATACAATAAGCCAGCAAATAGAAAAAAAACCAAAACAAAACCAAATAATTTGTTTTAGTGCCTCAAAAACGGACCGGACCGTACCTGTTCTAACCTAAACAATCTATTCTATATATACAAATTGTTTAAAGGTTTTTTCTTAGTTCCCCCTACACGGTTAAAAATATATGACTGAAACGTTTCAAAAATAAAACATTTCATTTTTATTAAGAAAAATTGGGTTTGTTTAATAAGTTTTCTTAATTTTTCAGGGGAGCAGGAGGAGGAGGGACTTTTAGACATCATTTGTTTAAAACAAAGAAAACATAAAGCTTACTTTGAAAATTTTTTTGAAGATGTTGATAGTTGTAGTCCTTGGTGTTGTTGGTTGTTGTTGTTCTTTTAAATGGTTGCATAATTTTGTTAAAGTTTTTTAAATAATGCTGCATTATTATTATTATTAAAATTCTTCTTAATAATAAACATGATGTTGTTGATAATGTAGGTGTAGGTGTTGTTGTTGTTTTTGCAGTTGTTGTTATTATGAATTTATTTTGTGTACAAGTAGATGGCAACAATGAGACCGTACAGACCCAAGACTTCAGCGAAAATGAGAATCAAAATCATACCGACAAACAGGCGAGGCTGTTGGGCAGTACCTCTGACACCGGCATCACCAACAATACCGATCGCAAAACCAGCCGCTAAGCCAGAGAAACCTACAGCCAAACCAGCACCCAAATGGATGAAACCCCTAAAATAATAATAATAACATTGTTTTCATAAGCACATTGTTCTTAAAGTAACAAACTAAAAAAAATAATAAAAAAATTTAAAAAAAAACCTACTTGTATAGGGTGTATTTTGATGGTTCGTCCAAAGCACCAGCAATAAGGACAGCTACGACCAAACCGTAAATGGCAATAATACCAGCCATGACAACGGGAATGATGGATTTCATGATCAATTCTGGTCTCATAACTGACATAGCAGCGATACCAGTACCAGATTTGGCTGTACCATAGGCGGCTCCCAAAGCTAAAAGGAAACATTATAGAAATAAAACAAATTAATACAATTTATATAAAATAAGAAAAAATTATCGAACATTTATTAAACAAAACTGTAGCTAATAGCGAATAAAACCTAGTAATGTCCGTTTCTATCCCTTTTTAAGACAGATTTGCAATTTACTTGTGATAATTTAAGTTTATCCCTAAAAATCTGTTTCTATATAGAAAATATTATAAGAAATTTTTAAGAAAAATCTGCATTAAAACCAGCTGGGTTCAATAAAAGAAGATATTTGTCTATAAAAATCAAAATATTTATGAAATTTAGTTTTATGCATGAAAATTTAAACGTTTTTCTGCATTTTTTTGTTCCTATATAGAAAACAAGTAAATTTTAAGAAATCAACTTGCTTCAATGTTTAAAGGTATTTTTTAATGATATCTAACGATAGATCTTCAGTAATATTGTTTGCTAAGATGTTAATGAAAAGGCTCAATGGCCAGTTCTTTACATATAAATGACTTTCTTTAAAAATAGTTAGGAAAAGGGCAATATTTTTTCACCAGTGAAGAAAAATTAAGTGAAAATCTAATGAAATATGGAATAAAAAGGACGACATTTCAAAGAGAACAAATTAATTAGAACAAAAAAGTGCAAATGTAATATTTTTGCAAGAAATTTACAGGCTGTATGATCAGTTTTTTCACATATAAAGCCTTTTTTTAAAAGACGCAGGAAAAAGGGCCAAATTTTTCCACCAAAAATTAAAATTTAATAAAAAATCAAATAAAATAATGAAATAAAAACTAAAAAAACATCATTCAAAGACAAATAAAGTCATATCAAATGGACAGGACTGCAGGAAATTGGCAGGCTGGATTGCCAGTTCTTCAGATATAAGACTTTTGTTTGAAAAGGTAAAGGTAAACAATGCTCCTGTCAACAAACATCTGTCAGTTGACTCCTGTCAAAATTTCAACAAGCTGCGTCATTTAGTTTGTGTTTGCTAGTTATTAATAGCAGACTACCCCTCGTGAAAATCATTATAGATTGAAAGTGCGAGATAGATATTGTGGAAGCCAGAGGTATGGCATATCACATGCCTTAGTGACTTCAATTTTGAATGATCACTTGGTTACGAGAAGATGGCAAAAATAACTATTTTGATGACCTTGGCAAAATAATCAACAACTTTCTAATTCTTTAGATGAAAACATTTTGCAGTTGTGTTTTGTTTAATTAAATATTTGTGTAATATAACTAAAACAATAATTGATTCATAATTTTTAGAGTTTTTCTTAAACAAAATCGTGAAAAATACTTTACAAAAAAATCGCCATTGATAAAAACTAATTTTCTTTTGTTTACTTTTAAGCTAATTTCCTCCTAAGAGTTGCCACTTGAGTTCTACTACACACAATCAAACAGTAAGGTTACTTTGGTATAACAGTTATCTTCATGGATGACTGCTATTTTTTTGTTGTTGTTGTTGTTGTTGTTCATGTTTGCATATGTGTCACAAAAATGGAATTTGTGTAATAGTTAATACAAATAAATAGAATTACGAAATTTATTCAATAACATAGAGGTAGGTACCTACGTTATAATGCATATTAAATTATTATTTATTATAATTTTGTGAAGTAATTAAAAACCAAAATGGCCAATTGTTGATACTTCAAATTTTAGTCATGTGATTGAAAAAAAAAAACATACAAACAAAAGCTCTTTTTATATTGTTTTTTCATTGAAACAGTAACAGCAGAGAAAAAATAAAGCTTTTTTTTGATACTCATATTGAGTTTCATACAAAAAAACCAACAACAACAGCAGAATAAATGATAACGTTATAATATTAATGATGTATCAAGAAAACCCAATATAACAGAAAAACACACACGCACAAACACTTAAGAAATTGGTATTAGGGGAGAGGAGTAGCAGAGAGGGTTGTTGGGGGGACCCACAATGAGGCTAAATGGGAGTAATGAACATAATAAATGAACAAGTAAAGAAAACCGTAAAAACTTATCATAAAAATAAACACATGACTGTTTCGGTTTCTTAACTTTTTTTTTATATATAAAAAAAAACACTGAAAAGCAAACATTGTTAAAAAGATAAAGAAGTTACTAAAAAAAGTTCCAGAATATATCAGAATATATAGCAAAAGAAATGACAGTAACAAAATCCCCCTACCCCTTATTATAAAAAAGAGAGTTGTAGGTATAATTGCAAAGCTAAAAAACAAGTTTTAAATTTAATTGCAAAAGATTTTTTTTATATTATGATTCAATAAAATTAGTTGTATAATTGTTTTATTTATTTTTTATACATAAACTTCTCTGCTCTCATGTACACATTATAATAGCAAGTAAATAAATAAATATTAACAAGTGTAGAGACAAACTAATGAATAAATTAAACAAAAACCCCAAGCAACAACAATAATCATCATCACATGACTTTTTCAAAGTTAATGTTTAATCAGAAAATTATTAAAATGTACAAAACAAAGTTAAATACAGACATATTAACTAACTAACTGGCTAAAAACCAAAGCAAAACAATAGCAAAAACAATCGTGTTTTGTAATAAATTAAAACCAAACCAAAAATGTATTAATTTTCTAAAACAGGTAAGTTAAAACAAAAAAGAGAAAATACAACAACAAAACCACACACTTGTCATGTAAATAGTGGCCTTGCCAGATGGTTAAGTTTATATGTCATTGTAGTGGTACGTGTGTTTGCATGTAAAGGGTGTAGAGCAGACAACACAAAAATAGTAATTTTTTCTAAAAATACTCTTCTCAAGTTATTTATAAAGAATGAATAAAATAATTTCTTTTTAATTAACATTGATAAGTGCCTATAACAACAACAACAATAGCTTGAATCAATATTTGTTATAAATATATAACATTTATAGCAAGATGAAAAAAAAGAAAGGAAATTGAAAGAATTGCAAATGAAAGATGCAAATAAAAGCAATAAAAAAAACACTTGTCATGTAGTATTTGGCCTTGCCAGATGTAAACAATTTTGAAAGACTGTTTTATAAAGGGAAAAGGAGGAGGGGGAAATTAAACATTTTTTTATTATTCCAAACAAAAAAAATTAAATACTTTAACTAGGAATATAGAGATTACTACAATTACAAAAAAATAAAGTAATTTTAATTCAATTAAATATCAGTACCTATAACAAATTCAAAATTTATAATTACAAAACGAAAACAATAAAGAAATTATGCAGGGAATATTAATAAAAATTGAAATTGTCAAACTATAAAAATTCACTAGAAGTTTAATTAAAATTTAAAAATTAGAATCAACTTAAGTTTTAAAAACCAAATGCCGGTAATTTCAAATAATTTGATTGAAAATGAAGATTGTTTTTGATATAGAAGCATTGCAGCCAATTAAGGAGTTAGCCGTCCATTAATAAAACAAATTGAAAAGTATAGTTGGTCAAGCCCCAGCAGCAAAATATTTCTATTTTTAAATTTAATTTTTTTTAGGTATATCGTGGGAAATTTTCGAAAGTAAGCTATGTTTAATGGAAACTATATTTATCCATGGACCACAATAGCCATGAAATTATTTATTATTTATATTTGGATACCAAACATTCTTAAAAAATTTATGCTCTCAATGTGAATTTCGGAAGTGGAAATTTAATGGGAGTTTTGACCAATTATGCATAGATCCTTAATAAATGTTTAAATGTAATTTTTCTTTTTATAAAAAACTTAATTGTGGAACAATTTGTATGGATACTTATACAAATCAGACATTTATGTCAATAAACTCTTATTTCCGAAGGTGAAATATTGGACCGATTTCATCTAATTTTAATAGGCGTCGTTCTTGGACCGAAAAAATTATATATGTGCTAAATTTTATCGAAATATTTTCAAAATTGCGACTTTTACTTTGCCCACAAAATTTACATGAACGGACGGAAGGACATTGTTAAATCGTCTGAGAATCAGCTCTATAACAATATAACCTCCCCTTCATCCATAAAGATGATGTAGCGTATTGTTAATACAAACTAAAAGTTTAGTCAATGACCTCATATTATAAATTCAAGGGGTTAAATTTTGTAACTACTTATTTAAAAAAAAACATAATATAAAAGAAGTTGTAACCTTCTTTTATATATTAAAAAATGACACCTCAACCCCCTATTTTCGCTTAAATAACCTTTATTTTTCAACTTGAAATTATCTTCTAAGCAATTATTTATAAATAGAATTTACATTCTGCAAAATTTTGAAAAAACAAAAAGAAGTTTATTTAAATATTTCTAACAATTGAAAAATTCTTTAAGAATTCTTTATTTCTAAAACCTTATTTATCACTGAAATTCTATAAAATATGTTTAAATAGCTGCCTTTCATGCTCATTACGTAGTTTTATTAAGATGCTGGTAGTTTTTTTTCACACCACTGACCTTTTTTTTAACAAAAATAGTAAAGTATACCAGTATGTTATTTTTGCCTTATAAGGAAACTGATACACACATTTTCATACTTAGTACATATTTATGCTTATAAAAAGAATATTAAAGAGTTTGCGCACTTTAAACAAAAAAAGAAAAAAAATTGTTTATAGCAATAAGGGAAAAATAGTTAAAATATGAAAAAAATTAATAAAATTTTGTAACAACAATATAAATTATTTGTTTCCATATGATTGGTTAAAATAATAACGCCCCTTTGAAACAATACAAAAAATGGAATATGAAAATATTGAACAGCAACATATATAAAGCATGACTCAATAATTTTTGTGGTGTAGTTTTTTTTTTACTTATATATTACAAAAGAAAAGTAATATTACATGATAGCAAGAACATTAAGTCTAAAACTTAAAAATTGTTGAAAAAAACTAAATGATTTATTTAAATTAAACTATTATTAAAGGGGAAGTTTTTTAAAGTTTGATTAAATTAATTTTGCTTTCAAAACCTACATAATATTGAGTTTAACTAAAATTTTATTTTAATAACTATTGAGTGTTATTATTACCTGACTTTTGTTAATGAAAATAAAGAAAAATAAATTAAATTTTGAGAAAATTTAAAAATTTTCTAAGAAAAATGCTCAAAATTTATTTCAAAACTCAGTGATTTTCATATTAATTTTTAAAATAAATTTGCTGTTTGTACTTCTGAATCAGGCCCTAAATGTAAAATTATTTTCAGAGAAAATATAAAGAATTAAAGGTTGCAATCAAGCAAATTCATATTTTATGAAACGAAAATTTAAAAAAATATAGCAAAAAGAGTTTAATTAATTGATTACTTATAATTTGGAATCATTTATCTTATATTGTTATAAGATTTACAATATTTTCCAAAAATGTTTAAATAAAAACATTTTATTTGTTTATTTCTTAACAAAAATTAGACATTCAGTTACTAAATTTTGAAAATTTTAACATTAAATATTTGAATTTTAAAAAAAGTTCTACCTAGACATTTTAATAAAGTAAAAAATTATAAATTTAACCAATAATTTGATTAAAATATTATTAAATCATTTTTGTTTACAAAATTTTATATTTAAACATTTATCGTTTAAAAATGCATGTGACTTTTTACTAAAGTATTAAATTGAAATACAATTTAACTCATATGACTTTAAATAATCTTAAAAGAATTCTTTTAAATTAAAAACAGATTTCTTTTGTATTTCCTTTTTTGTTATCATTAAATGGTATTTTAATCTTATCAATTTGTGTTAAAGTTAAGAAAGCATGTGATAACACAAGGTACACTAAAGTACCAGACATGTGATTAAACTATTCTCAACTCACATGCATTTTAAAAATAATTATACTCAAATAACTGAAATTTAATTAAAAAACTGATAAAAATAATACCCTAAACAAACAAAAGGCCCCAAAAAACATCATTACTTAAACTTCTTTTTAACTCTAAACAAAAAATTTAAGTATGGCAACTTCTTGACTTTAAAGCTCAGTCTTGTGACTTGTCAAACTAAAAAAAAGCAGCAACAAAATAAATAATTGAAGGTTGACTTAACCTACAAATAAATTATTTTATCACACTCTTTTTTTTTATAAGAGAGAGATAAAAAGTATAACAAATTAAACTTTAAAGAATGTAATTAATGAATTGTTATACAAATTTAGTAATTGTGTTTGTTAATAAAATAACAAACATGTTTTTTGTTAATAAAAATTCTATTAATTCTTTTTTAATTAAATTGTCAGGCGCATTGTTCAGTTTTGTTGTTGTTGTTTTAGTAAAGTATGTAAAATATGCGTGTGTATTGTTCATATATATTTTTTTTCTTCTCGTTTTTCTTACTTTCTATTCTCTTTCTTGCATCTCTCTTTTATTGAATCTTTACTTTAGTGGCTGTATCTGCCAAAATATTCGATTTTTCCCCCAACCTTATATATTTTTTTTCTGCCCTAGCATATTTTTTTCGTTTTGTAAATTGTAAAAAACTAAAAAAAATTCCCAAGTTTATTAATACAATTAAAAAACAGAGTAATTCTTTGTGTTTCAAAAAACATAAAGCTATAATTAATGTTAAAAATTATTTAAGATTACTCACCACTGAAGATGATAGCTGAGGCGGCTCCCATAACACCGAAGAAGGGTCCGTAGATTGGATTATCGCTTCCTGCATCTGCCATTTTTAATGTGTGTGTTTAAAAATCGGGGGTTCTACAAAAGAAAAGTTGATTTTGGTTTGGTTTTAAAGCTCTCGTAGTAGTTTTCTTGTGTAATTCGTTTTAAATTTTCTTTTTTTTTGTTTAAATTTTAGTATTATAGCCAGCAGCTGAAAGTGCTTTCTTTTTTTTTCTTGCTTGTCTTTTTTACTTTTTCTAAATTTTTTATCTTCTATATTTTTGCACTCAAAAAACAATTGCGCCTTTACTTTGCCAGAGGAGGTGTTTTTTCAGAGTGAGTATTCTCTTCGACGGTTGCTAAACGACTGTATTTTCTTGTCTCTATGACCAATAAAAACGACTACAGAATTGTAAAAAAAAATAAAAATACAAAAAAAATGTGACGTTGTCATTCATTCAGTTTTTTTCCAACCAGAAAATTAGTGTCAGCTTAAAATGTGTGAAATACTTAACAAATTGTTACATTTAGTTAAATATTAACTAAAACTAAAGCTACAATTAGTTACTATTTAATTAAATTTTAATTAAAATAAGATTTTCCTTGAATAACAAATTTTTTTGTTTAATTTTCTTTTATACACATCTGGCAACTCTGTAGTTGTATGTAGGTGTATGTGAGAGCATTTTTTTTACTCAACACAAAGAGAATGTCAAATTCCTCGAAATGAGATTTGCATTAATACAAACATTTTGCATTTATCATTGTTTTAATTTAAATTGTTAACAAAATTTCCAGTTAAACTTTAAAATCCGGGTCATGTGATCTTTGCAACACTGAATTTTAAATCTTATCTTTGGGAATTTTCCTTTTTTGGGCGAAAATAAACTTTAGTTTTTCACCTCCTCTTTAATTTTTTTTTAGTACTTTTTTAAAAAAAAAAACTTTATTAAAATTTTCTTTTAGTGGTTTATTTTATGAAAAACCCTTTAAACTTTTAATGAAATCGTCATTTTGTGTACTAAAAATCAGCAAATTGCACTTTGCCATTTTTACTATACAAAAAATCGCCAAAATGCCGATCTACCAAATCTGGCAACAGTGTATCGTTGTAGTTTTCTGACATTATGCTTTGCTCTCCTGTTCGTAACTAAAAACAGTCGTTTATATTCCGAATTTTCCACGATTAGAAATAATCTGCTTGAAAGTCGGCTGTCAAGCACCCAATATAAATTTGCATTATAATAGTGCTTGAAGAGAATACTGATGAGCTAGGAGGAGCGCTGGATATCATGCGCATTACAACCGCATGTGTTTGTGTGATGTGACAAATTTGAAGTTACATATTTTCTGTCTTAGAAAAAGTATGGCAGCGCAATCGTTTTTTTCCAGCCTTTTTGTTTTAAATATTTTTTTTAGTTGAATTTTCTTCTTTTACAGTCTTTTATTAAAATTCTTGTTTCTTTTTTCAAATAAAACACTAAGTTCTTTGTTTGTTTATGTTATGTTTTTTTCTTTTCATATTTCCACACTCACTTGACTAAAAAAAGAAATTGATTTTTTTTCTAAGTACTTTGTCAAAAACTTTTACGTTTTTTTCTCGGTTGTTTTTTTTGGTAACTGCCTAGGAGTTTGCGAAGCACGCTTTTTGTTGGTTGGTCGCTGACTGGTATTCCACTCAATTTTTGCTGTCCAACATCAATTCTGGTCTAATATTTTCGTTATACATGTTGTCTTATTTACACACTCTCTTTGTTTTCTATACATCTTTCGTTCACTCGCATGTCTTTCGATTTAACAGCTCTATATTACTTTCTCATTTTACTTTGATTTCTCACAGTCATATGACTTGTTCAGCTGTAGACATTTTAGAAGCTTTATTTTTATTGGCCGTTAGTTTTGGTAATCTTCCATGGGAAAACCAATAACAACATGTAAATAAAGTGTTAATTGTGAATTAGATAACGTTAGCGGAGACACAAACCTTTGGTATGAGTTACAATAGGCTTAATGACAGCTAGTTGCAGGGTTGTATTTCACTGGGGGGCTATGTTTAGTGTGCTTAAATATAATTAACACAGCTAAAGGTGATATATTGGAGATTTTTAAAGAAAACTTTATTACATTCAATTTTTAATAAAATAATGCTCTTTCTTGATTTGCAGAAACTTTTAAACAAGTATTTGATAATGAAAATGTCAAATTTATAACCCTATGCAACTGACGTGGAATAATTTTTACAATATAACTGATGTGGGGCCTAGCAGACCCATTTTTTTAAAAGTATAACTTATTTTATTTTGTTTCACTTTACGAAGTTACGCAAAATTAGCTTTCTGCGGTGTCAGACAGACTACGACATCAGTTGCAGAGGGATAATGTAAATTTATTTGCTATTTTATAAATTTAAATCTAAATATTAGAAACAAAAGTGATAATATTATTTAATACATTATCGCCTTGATAGATTTAATTTCTATTGCTAAACATTGCAAAATGCACATCAATAACTGTAGTAACCATGTATTTTTTACACCAAGATGTGATAAAATGAGAAAAAGTTCAATGTAAATAAAAAAGTCGATTTAAATAAAAAAAAAGTCGAAAAGTCGACTTTCCAAAATTTTAAAATAGTCGAAAGGTTAACCTTTTGTTTCAACTATAGAACCCTATTTCTCACGACTTAGGTTTTTTCTCTCAATAACGCTTCTATGTATATATTGTTCTATAACCATAACTATTAACTTTACAATCGTTTCCACGGTGTGATCCAAAGTAAATTAATAAAGTAGACTCAGTAGAACAGCTGACTATTTTTTTTACTTTGGTCTGAACTGTCAATTCACTTGTGGTTGTTGTGGCGAAAAATACAACAAGCCCAAAAGCAAAAACAACAACAGGCAACTTTGACAGCTCAGACCTTAAACCAAAAACAAAATTGCTTGTGGTTTTTGTAAATGTTGTATTTGTTGTAGTACTGTCGCTACTTTATTAATTTACTTTGGTGTGATCTATCAATCAATTCGTTTAATTGATTTTATTTAACATCAGTTCGCTTTTGTGGTATATATTTTAATTAAAGACATAACCCTCCTTTTCATCCAGTAAAGTAACACTATTTTGATATTAAAAAGGATTTAGTGGCTTAAATACCTAGAATGGCATCAAGTTCAACACTACCAGTTGCACAAAAATGGGCTTACAAAGAGCAGAAAATGGAAAAAGTTAATTATGTGTGGACCAAAAATATTTTTACGGATTATTTTCATGATAGAAATTTTTCGGATTCCCCAGTATTCTCTGCCGATGGTAATAAAACTGTATGGCAATTGCGTCTTGGAAATCATGAAGTTTATCGGGGCATGTTTTTCATAAATATTTTTTTAAAATTCGCTCAAGAAAAGGAAGTTACAGCCATATTTAAATATTCTGTTGTAAATGGTAAGCATGAAAAATTAAATCTTGATTCACGAGAGGCACATCGGATTGAAAAAGGTAATTTTTCGAAAGCCCCATTCCTTATTCCCAGCGATTTTCTTTTTAAAAATCAGTTACATGTAGAAAAAATAACAATATTCTGCGACATATTCGATGTTGGCGACTGTGTTAATACTTCAGGTCAACCAAGTATTGAAGTGGCCGATTCCAAATTAAGCGAAGATTTTTCCAAACTCTTAGATGATGAGAAATTTACTGATGTAACATTAGTCGTAGATGGACATGAATGTCGGGCTCATAAAGCTATATTGGCTGCTCGAAGTGCTGTATTTGCTGCCATGTTTGAGCATGAATTCGAAGAGCGTAAATCGAATTGTGTTGAAATAACGGATATTCAACCTGAGGTTTTGTGGGAAATGCTAAGATTTATATATACTGGCAAAGCGCCAAATATAAACAAACTGGCCAAAAATCTCTTAATAGCAGCTGATAAATACGCTTTGGAAAGGCTAAGTTTAATGTGTGAGGATGTGCTGAGCGTTAATCTGAACATTGAAACAGCTGCTGAAACTCTAATATTAGCAGATCGTCATAGTGCGAAACAATTGAAAGCAATTACTTTAGCATTTATAAATATGCATGCCATTGCTGTTATGCAAACTCCAGATTGGCAAAAAATTATCGAAACAAATGCATATTTACTGGCTGAGGCATTTCAAGTGTTTGCTGCACAACATTGCCCGAAGATTAAGCCAACCAGAACGGAAAAGTAAAAAGTTAAACTGATAATTTATTAGCAATACAATCGACTATAAATATGTAACTGCCAAAGCAAGTTAGTTTCCATATATTTTTTTTAAATAAGTTTTTGGATAAATTTTAATTTGTATTTGATCCTTTTTTTTGTAATCATTAAAGTACCTATTTGAAACAAAAATAATTTATAATAATACATTTTCTGAATTTAATTTTTATTGATCCTTTTTTTTTTGTAATAATAAAAGTATTTGAAACAAAAATAATTTTTTTTTATTAATTCTTCATTTACATAAGCGAGCCCTTAAGGGTCTTATATGGTTAATAAAAGCTACTAACTACCTATGAATAAAAATTCCCCGGGAGTTTTTCCCTTTTCTCATTTTTCCTATTCAAATTCAATGGGAAAAAACTACCGGGGAACAAACTCACGCTTATTCATAATTGGGCTGAATATATTATCTCAATTTACAATCACCCTTATCGTGGTTGGCGTAAACTTCATACGCCTAAGTCAGTTTCGTACTAGATTAAAGAAACAGTTTGCTTTTTATCTTTAATCTAGTACGAAACAGTCGTAGACGTTTAGGGGGAATATGTAATTTGTTTCTAGCACCAAGTATTTACATTAATACCTATTTGTATTAGACAAATAGGTATTAATGGCCCATAATCATAGTCAAACACTAAAGTCGGTTCTTTTTAAAAACAACTTTAAATTAAAAACCCGCTTTATATTATTTCCCAACTATAGTCAAAATTAAAGTATGTTTTAAATTGAACCGACTTTAACTGGGTGCCACCTCAAATGTAGAAAATGTTTTCATAGAATATACAACAAAATACAGACAAGTGGCACTGCTGAACAGCTGACATAGAAAATTAAAACGAAAACCAAAAAAGCTAAACAATAAAAGTAACCGGGACAACTAAAGAAAAAAAGTTTTTTGTGGTGGAAAAATGGAAAAGATAAGATTAATATCATATTTAGAATATTTTGGTACTAATTTTATTGATAACTGTTCAATAATTGCAAAATCTCTGCCAAATTCTTGTAACTTAATTTTTTTTACTTTTTGCAGAAGTATTTTAAATGGCGAAGAACAGCTGATGCTGTTGTTAAATGAGTTAATAACAGCTTCAGCTTGTTTTATTTTTACAGTCGACTTTAACGTCAAAAATATACTGTTACGAAATTGTACTTGAATTCAAATATAACGATTTTAAGGGCTGATTTAAAAGTAGCATAATGCTTTCAAATAACAGTGCTGTAATGGCAGACTGTAACATATCTGTGGGCATTGTTAAATAAAAGCTTTCAGTTGATTTGATCGTAAGTTGGCAACGCTGTATTCGAATATTCAGTTAAAGAACATTGTAGAAAGTACACCACAGATGGCGTATGATCTAGAATATTCGAACTTTGACAGTTAAAGAGCTTTCTAGATGGTAATGCAGTGTTATAAATAGTAGCAGAGGTTGCAGTCGTGAGTTGAGTTTATCAGAGACGCTTTTCGAATAAACATCATCTAAGTGCCTTACCCCATGTCTCCACGTAGCAATATTTATTGCTGCAATTGTCAAATTTTATTGCGTCAATGAAATTTGCGAGTGTAGACCGCAAATTGCCATATATCCATTGTTACAATCCATTGCGCAATGATTGCTCTGCTGATTGTCTGAGCAATTACTGCTAAGCAATAAGCTGTCAGTTCAGTTGTCATTAATGTAAAATTTCTTCTTTCTATGATTCGATGCGATTAATTCATCCATATTTAATTTATTTAAGAACCAAAACAAACAAAAAAACAAAGAAATTAGTGAAAAAATCATTTAACGTAAAATAAACCACAGTTTTTCATAGAACTTCTCGCTTTGAAAATTTTGTATTTGTGACGAACGTTTTCTCCACCTAAAGCAATCAGCAATTACTCTGCTGTTGCTCTGCCGACGTTATTGCTTGAGCTTAGCAATAAAAATTGCTACGTGGAGACCTAGGGTTAAAGTGTGTTGTGTTTTTCAAGTAAATTCGTGTACATTATAAATTGTGTCTGGATTTCTGAGAATTTATAAACGTGTATAAAAAACATTGAGTGGCTATTTAATTCTGTTGTTGTTGTACATTTTAAAGAAATAAAGAGTTGTTACAATTTTCAAACTACTAAACGGCTTTTATTTGCAATCAAAAGTATCCGGTTTATTTAAAATAAATAAACCAGCGTTTTGAAAAGGTTAAAACGTAACAATATGGACGTTGTTAAGAAAAAAACGTTGCTGCACGCACATATATATGTACATATAAACATACCTTTCTTTTTAATAAATGTTTTAAACTTTTTCTTACAGTTTGGCTACTTTTTTAAAAGAAAACTGTTTTTATATTTTTGAGCAAATGTCAAATGTTACCAGCGTTGCCAGAAAAATGTTGAAAAACAGAGTTGCATTAGCAAAAACTCGTTGTTTGTAACTAGTTTATCTCAAAAGCTAGTTATAAACAACTTATAACATGTTTATGGCGTAGGTGTAAATGCACAATTAGGTTTTTTCCCTCAATAACGCTTCTATGGATATATTGTTCTATAACCATAACTATTAACTTTACAATCGTTTCCACGGTGTGATCTATCAACCAATTCGTTTAATTGATTTTATTTAACATCAACTCGCTTTTGTGGCATTTATTATAATTAAAGACATCACCCTCCTTTACGTCCAGCAAAGTAATTTGGTACATATTAAAAAGGATTTAATGGCTCAAATTCCTAGAATGGCATCATGTTCAATACTACCACTTGCCGAAAAATGGGCTTACACAGAGCAGAAAATGGAAAAAGTTAGTTATATGTGGACCATAAATAATTTTACTGATTGTTTTCATTTAAGAAATGTTTTGTATTCCCCAGTATTCTCTGCCGATGGTAATAAAACTTTATGGCAATTGAGTCTTGCAAAACTTGATCCTCATTATAACATGTCTTTTATAAATATTTTCTTAAAATTTGCTGAAGAAAAAAAAGCTATAACCAAATTTAAATTGTCTGTAGTAAATGGTAAGCAAAAAAAATAATTTTTTTTACAGGAGAGGCACGTCGGCGTGAAGAAAGTTCGTGTGTCACATACTATATTTCTAAGGATTTTCTTTTTAATAATCAGATACCTGAAGACAAAATAACAATATTGTGCGACATATTCATTTTGGGCAACATTGTTACTACTTCAAGTCAATCAAATATTGAAGTGGCTGAATGCAAATTAAGCGAAGATTTTTCCAAACTTTTAGATGATGAGAAATTTACTGATGTAACATTAGTCGCAGATGGGCACGAATTTCGGCTTCATAAAGCTATATTGGCTGCTCGAAGTGTTTTTTTTTGCTGCCATGTTTGAGCATGAATTCGAAGAGCGTAAATCGAATTGTGTTGAAATAACGGATATTCAACCTGAGATTTTGAGGGAAATGCTAAGATTTATATATACTGGCAAAGCGCCAAATGTAAACAAAATGGCCAAAGATCTTTTAGTAGCAGCCGATAAATACGCCTTGGAAAAACTAAGTTTGATGTGTGAGAACGCGCTGAGTGTTAATCTGAGCATTGAAACAGCTGTTGAAACACTAATATTAGCCGATCGTCATAGTGCAAAACAATTGAAAGCAAACACTTTAGCATTTATTAATAATCATGTCATTGCTGTTATGCAAACTCCAGATTGGCAAAAAATGATTGAAACACATGCATATTTAATGGCTGAGTTATTTGAAGTGTATGCAAAACAATTTCCGGTGATTAACCACCACAAATTAAACGTAAAAAGATAAACTGATAATTTGGTCCTATATGCAATGTTTTCCATGTTTTTATTTAAAAAATAAGTTTTTTTTTGTGATAATAAAGGTATTTGAAACAAAAATAAAATTACAATAATTTGTTTTAAGCACCAAGCATTTATGTGCATTAATCCCCTGTTTATACCTGATAATTTTTTTATCATGATAAACCATTTGTCAAGATAAAAAAATTATAGGGCACTGCTACACGTTCAATATAGGTATATTGACCGCGATCCAGTATCATGATATTTATTGAACTTGTAGCATCCAGTAGGGTAAAGTCCCTATTTATTACTATTATTGCTTCGTTACACCCCGTCTACAACAGACATGAAATGCTGTTAAAACATGACGTTATAAAAGAGTTGTTAAAACATTGAAAAAAACGCTGAAATGATGAGTCTATATCTAACACTAACATCATGTTAGTGTTACACATTTCATGCCAGTTGTAGGCCCAGTGTTATGACAATATTGTTAAGGTAGGGTCACACATGGCACATATTTGCTCAAAAAAGCGTAATCACTTTTTTAGCACAAATTTTTTAGATCAAACAGCATCAAATAAAATATAACTAATTTTTTTGTTTTGAATCATAAGTTTTTGAAATAAATAAAATATCTCAAATGTACAAATTTTATTTAGTGGTTACGTTTTTTCGTCAAATATTAGTTATGGGTGACCCCATCTTTAGTCATAGAGAATTATACATAGAGACGAGACACTCCGATTTGTCAAACAAAAATACAACAAATTATATGTCTAATAAAACAACAAAATACATATATTGACTAACATGTGAATACCGCTATTGACTAGCATGTATTTTGTTGTTGCAAGAGTTAGGTTTTTGACAACAGACTTAGATTTTGGACAATTACGTCTCGTCTCTATGTTACCCAATGCCTTTAGTGCTTTTGCTCAGACAACATTGTCTTGACAACAAACGTCATTAATTGTTATGATAAATATTTGTCAAGTATAAACAGGTGGTAATCGATTGTTTAATTTTTTTTATAACAAAAAAGTCTATTTACACTTCCTTCTTTTCAAAGTTTATTTATACTTTGCTTCCTTCTATTTCAAACTTTTTGTTTTCCTTTGGATTTGTTCCCTCATTTTCATAACACAGTGTTGCATTACAAACAAAATCCAACATGCCCGCCAATGCTTATACCAACTAAACACAGTTTAACGGTAAATTTGTATTGTCAAAGGATAAACATGAACTATTGTGAATGAAATTATTAGCTTTTTACATAGATTGTTGCAAGCTACACATGAGTTTTAGTAAAAATTTGAAAAAAAGTGTAAAAATCATATAAAAAAAGGAAAAACTTAATAATTTTAAACAACTGTAGTGTAATAAAGTGTTTTTGAAAGTGATAAAATAAAAATAAAGTGTTTTTGAAAGTGATAAAATAAAAAAATTAGTTTTTTTTTTAAGCAGTGTGTGAAATTAAGTGCTGGCCAAATGTGGCGGCAAGTTTGTGGAAATTAAATTCATTTAAATCAGTTTGATTAAAAGTTATTGTAAAGTAAAGATTTCTTGGTAAATTTTAAGAAAAACTCTGCAACAAAGTAATTATTTTTTGGTGTTTAAAAAAATTATTCCAAATCTTGTGTTTTTATATTGTTTTTGTTTTATTATTATTATTAATTTATTAACAAACTTAAAATATACAGTGAATCATTTGGAATAGCTAGCATTTCTATATTAGTACTTTTCCAAAGCCTTGGTCAACAAAGCATTCATGTTGGTCAATAGAGTACGAGGATCTTCAGCCAAACCAGCACCCACCATGGCATTGACAAACAATTGCTGCACCAGCAAATCAGCCAATTCAACATCAGTGGCACGTAAGTTGTTTAATTTTTTAATAATTTCATGTCTAAAATGATATAAAAAGAATAAAAAGCAAAATGAAAGAAAACAATTTTAAGCAACTACTACTAAAAAAAGGTTCTGTAAATCTTAAAAAGACAAAAATATATGTTTGACTTACTTTGGGTTAATTTCCAACTGAGGCTGCAGCAGAGCATAACGATTTTCTTCGGGCAGCTGGTGACTTTGTGTGCGTATAAAATGTCTGGCGGCAGCCATTTCCTCTACCGTCACTACACAGGGATGTGTATCAAGTTTGGTGGTCACACGTACATTGGCTACCTTACCGGCTAGTTTTCCTTGAATCCAGGGTAATAGTTCATCGACTTGTGATCTCAACAAACTGCCCTCGCCATAGTCGTTGACCTCATCACCGCCTGTACCCTGACGCATTTCCTTTTCCACCGACACCAAGTTTTTGCTTTTGAACATGCCCAATTGCATTAAAACCAATTCATCATAGGGATCGTAACAGAATAACACTTCAACATCGCGTTTCTTTAGGCCCTCATAGTAGGGAGACGATTCGGCCAGAACGCGATTAGGTGCTGCCAAATAGTAAACATCTTTCTGTTCGCCCACATTAGCACAGTAGGCCTCCAAAGAGATACGTTGGCCCTCTGGGGTTTTGGATGACTCGAAACGCAACAACTTGGCAATATTTTCCTTTTCTGTCTGATCTTGGGATGTAACAATGCCCTCTTTAAGGAATAGGCCATAGTCTTTGTAGAAGGCTTCATATTCAGCGGGTTGTTTATTGGCTTTGTCCAATAGGAAGCGCAAAATGCGGCTGGTTAACACATCAGACAATTTCCTAAAAGTCCATAATAATAAGTTGGTTACAGCTGGTTAAATAACAAATTTTAGATTTTTGTCTAAATCACCTGATTAAAGCACTATTTTGCAAAAGCTCTCTGCTTAAATTGAGTGGTATATCCTCTGAATCGACTACTCCCTTAACAAATCTTAACCATTTGGGCACTAGATTGGCTGTTTTCGATTGTATCAAAACTTTGCGTGTATACAAGGCCACACCCACATCACCATCGCGTGTCATATCGAATAAACCGGGTTTGCCCTCGGGGAAGTAAAGCAAAGCACGTATGCTAAGGGGTACATCAGTCTAAAAAGAAGATTTTAGAACATTAAAAAATATTAGTAGATATTAGTAGATAAATATTAAACATTTTAATATAGTAGTAGAAAATAGCCTTTTTTAAATTTTGCTAAAATTTGAAAATATATATAACATTATAATCATATTTTAATATTTTGACAAAAAACTCTTAAATTTAAAATTTGAAAATAGTAGTAGAAAAAGTACTTTTTTTAAATTTTGCAAAAATATTAAAACTATTAGAATTTAAGTAAAGCATACAACAAAACAAGCTTACATTTAAGTATTTTGGCTAAAAATTAAAAAATTTTAAAAAGTAGTAGATAAGTTTCACAAAATTTTTATAAATATCAAAATTTATATCCAGAATATTAAAATTTCTTTTAATATTTTGACAAAAATCACTTCAATTTCAAGAAAAAGTACTTCTTTAAATTTTGCAAAAATATTAAAATTTTTTAATTTATGTAAAAAATACAACAAAACAAGCTTTCATTTAATTATTTTGGCTAAAAATTAAAAATTTTAAATAGTAGTAGAAAAGTACTTTTTGAAATTTCACAAAATTTTGATAAATATCAAAATTTATATCCAAAACATAAAAATTTAATTTAATATTTTGGCAAAAAACACTTTAATTTTAAATTTCAAAAAAGTAGTAGAAAAAGTACTTCTTTAAATTTTGCAAAAATATTAAAAATTTTAGAATTTATGTAAAGCATACAACAAAACATGCTTATATTTAAGTATTTTGGCTAAAAATAATAAAATTTTAAATAGTAGTAGAAAAGTACTTTTTGAAATTTTACAAAATTTTTATAAATTTCAAAATTTATATCCAAAACATAAAAATTTAATTTAATATTTTGGCAAAAAACACTTTAATTTTAAATTTCAAAAAAGTAGTAGAAAAAGTACTTCTTTAAATTTTGCAAAAATATTAAAATTTTTTTAATTTATGTAAAAAATACAACAAAACAAGCTTGCATTTAAGTATTTTGGCTAAAAATTAAAAAATTTTAAAAAGTAGTAGATAAGTACTTTTTGAAATTTCACAAAATTTTTATAAATATCAAAATTTATATCCAGAATATTAAAATTTCTTTTAATATTTTGACAAAAAACACTTCAATTTCAAGAAAAAGTACTTCTTTAAAAATATTAAAATTTTTTAATTTATGTAAAAAATACAACAAAACAAGCTTTCATTTAATTATTTTGGCTAAAAATTAAAAATTTTAAATAGTAGTAGAAAAGTACTTTTTGAAATTTCACAAAATTTTGATAAATATCAAAATTTATATCCAAAACATAAAAATTTAATTTAATATTTTGGCAAAAAACACTTTAATTTTAAATTTCAAAAAAGTAGTAGAAAAAGTACTTCTTTAAATTTTGCAAAAATATTAAAAATTTTAGAATTTATGTAAAGCATATAACAAAACATGCTTATATTTAAGTATTTTGGCTAAAAATAATAAAATTTTAAATAGTAGTAGAAAAGTACTTTTTGAAATTTTACAAAATTTTTATAAATTTCAAAATTTTTATCCAATAGGTATATTAAAATTTCTTTTAAATATTTAAAAAAAAAATACTAAAATTTTAAATTTCATAAAAGTACTTTTTGAAATTTTATAAATTTCAAAATTTTTATCCAAAACATAAAAATTTAATTTAATATTTTGGCAAAAAACACTAAAATTTTAAATTTTAAAATAGTAGTAGATAAAGTACTTTTTTTAAATTTATTAAAAATTTTAAAAATTTCTAAATTCAAAAAAATTTCATTTTAAAAATAGTAGTAAAAAAGTAATTCTTAAATTTATTGAAACGTATTAAAAACTTTAGATTTTATGAAAAATATATTGCAATTTTTGAATATTCTTACCTTATAATGCAACACAAAACGTGGCGTATCAAAGGTATTGCCAATGAAACGATAAAATTCATCATGTTGCTCTTGGCTAACTTCCTTAGGTTCCATCAGCCACAATGGTTGGATATCATTGGCCCGTTGACCATTCAAATAAATGGGAGAGCCCACAAAATTGCTGTACTTTTTAATCACCGATTTAATACGATCCTCATCGGCATATTCACGACACTCGGGCTTAAGATGTATCACAATCTTGGTGCCATGAGCAACACCCTCAGCTTCTTGAATCTCATAACTACCAGAGCCATCAGTGGACCAACAAAGACCGGGTGAATTGGTTTTGGAGGAACGTGTGAATACCTCTACCTTATCGGCCACCATAAAGGCCGAATAGAAACCCACACCAAATTGACCAATAATATTTGAGGAATTCTCGGCGGCCGCTCCCTTTTCTTTAATTTGTTCCAAGAATTTCTTTGAACCACTGCGTGCTATGGTACCCAAATTGTTAACCAATTCTTCGCGTGTCATACCGATACCAGTGTCTTGTATGGTCAACTGCATGCCCTGTTTATCGGTGGCAATTTGTATTTCCAAAGCACGATCAGTGGCTTCATAGTCCTTTTCCTGTTCGCCGGCTGTGTGTATGGTGTAGCGGAATTTTTCCAAAGCATCACTGGCATTTGAAATTAATTCTCGCACGAATACTTCATTTTCGGAATACAAAGAACGTGCTACTATGTCTAAAAGCATTCTAGTTTCTGCTTGGAATTCATGTTTGTCGGGAGAACCCAAGGGCTTTTCAGTTTGTGTGACATTATGGCTGCCTGCCTCGGCCGATAAGTGGCGCACATAATTAACGCCTAAACAATAGATAAATATTGTAGTTATTTTATTAAAAATACATATCTTTGTATGTAGGTTGGTATGTTTTTATATATTTACCATTCAAATTCCAATTTCTTTTCCATGTTAAGCTATTGATGCTGCGTGCCAAAGGCCGGGTTGCATAACGTTGTAAACCGGCCGCTGGTGTTGTTAATCTTAAAAGACGTGCGGCAAATGACATCTTTACGTTAAATTAATTTATTGTCTTTTTAGTATTCGTTAATAAATTTATTTCTAATTTAATGTTTAATTTACTATTTATGTTTTTCTTTTTAAATTGCACGTTGTGTGTAGAATTTTTGGTTCAAATGTTTCGCCTCTTGTCAGAATTCTTCTTCGTGTTGTTAGAGGGCATTCACAGGGTAATGGAAACCTCCAAAAACATATGTTTCTATTAACACATTTGGGTACGTTGGGGTCTTTGGTAAGGGTCAGACACAGAGACTTATCATGCTTTAATCTGTTATATTAATAATTAAAAGCAACAACTAAAGCATGTTTTCGTATTTAAAGTAAATTTAGGCTTTGTTAACCTAATTTTTGGAATAATTTATTTAAGATTTAATGAAATTTTTAATGTTTGAACGACTTTATTTTTCAAAATTAATTAAGCTTTTCGTATAATTGTTAATCTAAGCACGAATTGCTAAGAATTTTTTTTAAAAAAAGTTTCATACATCAAGATTTTTTTATAAATAACCCGACATTGGGAAACCAGGGCTTAATTTCTTATTTAGTTTGAGGATTTCTTAAAATTTTGACAAAAAAAAATACAAAAATTTCAAAGGGAAAAAAGGAGTAGAAAAAGTACTTTTGCTAAGAATTTTTTTTTTAAAAAAGTTTCATACATCAAGAATTCTTTATAAATAAACCGAGATTGGGAAACTAGGGCTTAATTTCTTATTTAGTTTGAACAACAGTGAGGATTTCTTAAAATGCTGGGAATAAATGATGTGTTTTTGAAAGCACTTTTGGATTTGAATAACATTTTAAAAGTTTTAGTTTACAAAATCTAAATTTGAGAACGAATTGCATTTACATAAACATTTAAAAAAACATAAGGTTGTTTTTTAATATTTTGCTCAAAAATTATAAAACTAGAATTAGTAGTAGAAAAAGTACTTTTTTAAAATTTGCAAAAAATATTTATATTTCATAATTTATGTAAAACTATAATAAATTTTTAATATTTTGAAAAAAAAATACAAAAATTTCAAATGGAAAAAAGGAGTAGAAAAAATACTTATTAAAATTTTTCAAAACAATTCAAAATTTTAGAATTTATGGAAAATATTTAACTAAGCAAGCTTTTTTTTTTAAAAATATGTCAACTAAAAATTATAATAATTGAAATAGTAGTAGAAAAGTACTTTCTTTTCAATTGGGAAAAACAATTATAAATTTCAAAATTTATTTATTTATTTTATGAAAATAACACTAAAATTAAAAATTTCAAAAAAGTAGTAGAGAAAAAATTTTTCAAAACAATTAAAAATTTTAAATTTATGAATAATATTTAACAAAACAATCTTTTATTGTAAATAATTTGACTAAATTTAAAATAATTAAAATAGTAGTTTTTTTTTTAATTTGAAACAAGTTTTATAAATTTCAAAATTTAGTTTAATAGGTATTTTAAGAAAAAAAAACTTTATTTTCAAATTTTAAAATAGTAGTAGAAAAGGTAGTTATTAAAATTTTTCAAAACCATTCAAAATTTTTGAATTTATGTAAAATATTTAACAAAACAAGCTTTTATTTAAATATTTTGAAAAAAATTATAATAATTAAAATAGTAGTAGAAAAGTACTATATTTTTTAATTTGGCAAACATTTTATAAATTTCAAAAATATATAAAATGTTTTTTTAGTTTTTTTTAAATAACACTAAAATTTAAAATTTTTAGTATTTTTTTTTTAAATAACACTAAAATTTAAAATTTTAAAATAGTAGTAGAAAAAGTACTTTTTAAAATTTTTCAAAACAACTAAAAATTTTAGAATTTATGAAAATTATGTAACAAAACCAGCTATTATTTAAATATTTTGACTAAAAACTACTACTACTACTTTTTTTAATTTTTCCAAAAATTTTATAATTATTAAAATTTGTTTAAAAATATATAAAACTTTAATATTTTAAGAAAAAAAAATATTAAAATTTCAAATTTTAAAATAGTAGTAGAAAAAGTACTTTATAAAATTTTTTTTAAAACAATTCAAAATTTTGAAATTTATCGAGGGTCTATATTCAAAACCCTTTATCTATATTATATTATTTTCTTTTGGCTAAAAATTATATAATATTAAATAGTAATAACTTAATTCAAATGAAAAAAAAATTTCTTTTAATTTTTTATACTAAAAATAATCAAATTTTATATTTCAAAATAGTAGTAGAAAAAAAGCGTCTTCAAACAGTTGTACAGCTTCAATTCACTCGTCCCTAATTAGTAATAACATAATTAATTTGAAATTCCGAAGTCTAAAGTCGTTACCCTATGTTCCGATATCCATGTAGGGATACTAGTCTGATCAATTAGACCTACCTCGTACAAGACTCAAAGAGTCTAAACAAGTTCCTAGCCGCCACACTTGCCACATAGTTATTTTGGTTAAAAATGTTAACATCTTTAAAAGTAGTAGAAAAGTACTTTTCAAAATTTTCCAAAAATGTTTATAATTTTTAAAATTTATATAAAAATATTTCCTTATAGTTTGACAACAACACTGAAATTTAATATCTAAAAAATGTAGTAAAATATTTACTTTTTAAAATTTGTCAAAATAATTAAACATTTGTATTTAAATATTTTCACTATAAAATTAAATAGTAGTATAAACTGGCATTTTAAATTTTAATTTCTTTTTTTAAAAATTTAAAAATTTTTATGAAAATATAATAATTTTTTAATATTTAGACAAAAATTAAAATTTTATAATAGTAGTAGAAAAGGTACTTTTAAAAATTGTTCAAAACCATTAAACATTTTATTAGAATTTATGTAAAAACAACAAAACAAGCTTGTATTAAAATATTTTGGCTGAAAATTATATAGTAGTAAAAAGTACTTTTTTAAGTATGTAGTTTTTAAAATAATGGCAAACATTTTATAAATTGAAAACTTATTTTGACAAAAAAAAAAATTTAAAACTAAAATTTAAAATTTGAAAATAGTAGTAGAAAAAGTACTTTTTATAAATTTTCAAAAGTATACCAATTTTTGTAAAAAAAAACAAAGGCTAAAGCTGATGAAATTTTAAAATAGTAGTAGAAAAGTACTTTTTTAAATTTTGCTAAAATTTTATAAATTTTAAACTTTTAAACTTTAGCAAGAAAAACACTAAAATTAAACATTTTCAAATAGTAGTAAAAAAAGTACTTTTTAAAAATTTTCAAAACAATTCAAAATTTTCGAATTTATGAAAAATATAAAACAAAATAAGCTTTATTTTAAATGTTTTTAATAAAATTGTAAACATTTTTTTTATTTGTAAAAAAGTACTTTCTTACTAATTTATAAAATTTTGTATATTAAATAGAAAAAATGTACTTTTTAAAATTTTGCAAACATTTTACGATTGATATACAATTTAAACATTTTGTAGAGGTATTGTCAAGTTTAAATTTCACTTTGAAGTGGATGCAGTAAGTCCATCAAGTATACATAATATCCATAATCCTAATCATTCATCTAAGCAGTGCATCAATAATGAAGATAACATGTAAATACCCTAGAGAAAAGGAAACCGACCGATAGAACTGGTGCCGAGATTGGTTCATCAGGGGTGAGGAATAGTTCGAATTCTAACAGTTTATATGAAAGAGATCTGTCACTTAATATGACGTCGTCAGTCATCTCGTCGTCGTCCACAACGTTTACAATAGACGACAATATTCATAGAGAAAAGGGAACCGACCGATAGAACTGGTGCCGAGATTGGTTCATCAGGGGTGAGGGATGGTTCGAATTCTAACAGTTTATATGAAAGAGATCTGTCACTTAATATGACGTCGTCAGTCATCTCATCGTCCACAACGTTTACAATAGACGACAATACATTTCAACATTTTCAACAAGTGTCGACAAACATTTTCAACAAGTGTCTTCGAAATTGTTCACGATAAAGTGAAAGACAGTAATATAAACATTTTATTTGTCTTGTCATCTGTAAAAATAGATATAAGGAATATTTGATTTTGATGCGCCTTGAATGACAGATCGATCATGTCTTGAGATTCCTAGACGTTGGCGTATCTATAGCCCAGTCTATAGGAAATCGTAGACAACTATGTCAAACAAGTGAGCGGCAGTAGTAATCTCTAGGCGATAATGGGATATCTTTTGTTGTCGGGTGAGAATATGTAGTGAATAACAGTGAATATTTTATTGATGCTTTCATTGCGACACTTGTTTGGAAAACCTGACGATGATTTGGATTTATTATTATTATTATGGGGATTGTACGCTTTGACGATGAGGTTTTGAAGACATGACCAATGTGACTTTGTTTATTTTCATTATTTTCGGTCTCGTCAGTTTGAGATAAACGATATTTTGAAGTCTTTAACTCTAAATCAAATTCCAAATTTAGTTGTATAAAGCAAATTTTCCATATATTAATCAAAACAAATTCTTTTATTTAACCAACTTTTATTTATCAGCTGGAGATCTTTAGCGCAGCATAAGTATTTCAATACTGACGTCTTACAATGCAAATAGGGAAGCCCACGATCACTAGACTACAGTATTTACTAATAATTGTGCTATCAAACTTAAGAAACCATATGATCTATTATCTAAAAAAAAACATTACTTTAAATTAAACCATATGATAGACACAACACATGACGAAGTCAATGTCGTCAGGTGTATTTAAAAGCTGTTGTCAAGATAAGATTAAATGCTGGCAATAACAATTGGTCATTGAAGAACAACTCAAATAATAATAATAAATAACATTTACACTTCATTTCAATTATGTATGTTTGTTTGAAAAAGCGTCAAGAAGGGGGTTTAGATACCCCCAACTTGATCACTTGAACGTTAAGTTTAATTCAACTGATAATTTTATTTATAAATATGTTTTCGTAGCTGCTCTACATAATATTACCAAATGTATTTGTTAATAGAGTTAACTGTAATTAACATTAATCTGTGTAGATTGATTAAAGTGGGGGAAGCACGTGATGTTTGAATTTTGATTAGGAAGTACAAAATGTTTGGCGTATAACACATTTTTTTTTTTTGCTGATAAGCTATGATAGCACCAGTAGTTATGTTTTTAATATAGCCAGCAAAGAAACTGAATTGAATAATGATTTTGAGGAATATGACTTAAAAATGCTTTTATTTTGTAACATTTGTACAATATGCTATGAGCTTTTCCCATCTTTCTGGAAACATGGATTCCGAGCCAAAAGAATTGGTCATCTTTTGAATCGAAGAATGAATCAAGCGAATTTCGAATACTCTGTCCAAAGTGAAGCTTATACCAGAGATAGAGTTCCGCATTGATCGCAACAAATAGTAATCGGAGCGGGCACAATCCAACTACTTTTTTTTAAATAGTTTTTAACAAGCATTTCAACATGTGACCGAGCGTTGTCATGACGGAATATTACAGTTTCATATCTGGCCGAATATACTGGACGTTTTTCGGCCAATTCTCGTTTGAAACTGATCAGTTGCGTTCGGTACAGTTTGTCTGTGATGGTGTGGTCAGATTTCAGCAGCTCATAATAGTTATGACCCTTTTGGACCCACCAATTACAGAGCATTACCTTAGATATTTGGATATTTGACATTGCATTCGATTCGGGCTTCACATGCGATCTCTTACATATTCGCCATTGATTCTTTTACGTTTTTGAAGTTAGTCAATGATTGACATACTAAACTTGGCCTTCTTTGGCGTCGATTCCCACTATTTTGACTGCTGTTTGGTCTCTGGTATGTTGTGGTGGATCCACGGTTACGAAACAACACAAAAACTTGTCCATATTGCGGCCAAACATTTCTGCGAAGTTGTCATACTATCGCGTTTGTGGTCAATTCTGATGGAAGTGATCCTTCAAAACTGAAACCACTGAGTCATTTGAGATGCCTATGGCTTCCACAATCTCTCGCACTTTCAATCTCCCATCGTCCAACACCATATCGTAGTTTTTTTTAATTTATTTCAGCTGTATATACCTTAACTGGGCGTCCAGAACGTTTCACATTATCCCAGCTTGTACGGTCACAACGAAATTCAATAAACCATATTTTTACCATTGAAATTGATGGTTCAGAGTTTCTATAGTATTTATCAAGCATAGCTTTGGTTTGAGTAATGGTTTTTTCCATTTTCTTCTTCAGTCTCGCGGTAGTTTGCTATCAATGGCTGTCAAACACAAACTAAATGACCCAGCTTGTTAAAACTGTCAACTGACAGATGACTTTGTGCAAGAGCACTGTTCTGTTAAGAGGCGGGAAATTCAAAAAAAGGCATAGACTTATTGACCTGTCCTCGTATAACATACTGTCTGTGACGAACTTTGTGAAATAGTATATTTCTTATTCTAAAGGTTTTAGTAAAATCTTGCAACTTTAATCCTTTCTCTCATGGAGTCAAAGGTCTATCTTAAGCTTCGATTGAAGCTAATCCGACTACATAAAGACCTAAATTTCAATTTTTATTTTCTGAATATTAAATTCGATTTCTCAATTTCAATTGTTCTAGTTCTGTTCTAGTTCTGTTCTAGTTCTGTTCTAGTTCTGTTCTAGTTCTGTTCTAGTTCTGTTCTAGTTCTGTTCTAGTTCTGTTCTAGTTCTGTTCTAGTTCTGTTCTAGTTCTGTTCTAGTTCTGTTCTAGTTCTGTTCTAGTTCTGTTCTAGTTCTGTTCTAGTTCTGTTCTAGTTCTGTTCTAGTTCTGTTCTAGTTCTGTTCTAGTTCTGTTCTAGTTCTGTTCTAGTTCTGTTCTAGTTCTGTTCTAGTTCTGTTCTAGTTCTGTTCTAGTTCTGTTCTAGTTCTGTTCTAGTTCTGTTCTAGTTCTGTTCTAGTTCTGTTCTAGTTCTGTTCTAGTTCTGTTCTAGTTCTGTTCTAGTTCTGTTCTAGTTCTGTTCTAGTTCTGTTCTAGTTCTGTTCTAGTTCTGTTCTAGTTCTGTTCTAGTTCTGTTCTAGTTCTGTTCTAGTTCTGTTCTAGTTCTGTTCTAGTTCTGTTCTAGTTCTGTTCTAGTTCTGTTCTAGTTCTGTTCTAGTTCTGTTCTAGTTCTGTTCTAGTTCTGTTCTAGTTCTGTTCTAGTTCTGTTCTAGTTCTGTTCTAGTTCTGTTCTAGTTCTGTTCTAGTTCTGTTCTAGTTCTGTTCTAGTTCTGTTCTAGTTCTGTTCTAGTTCTGTTCTAGTTCTGTTCTAGTTCTGTTCTAGTTCTGTTCTAGTTCTGTTCTAGTTCTGTTCTAGTTCTGTTCTAGTTCTGTTCTAGTTCTGTTCTAGTTCTGTTCTAGTTCTGTTCTAGTTCTGTTCTAGTTCTGTTCTAGTTCTGTTCTAGTTCTGTTCTAGTTCTGTTCTAGTTCTGTTCTAGTTCTGTTCTAGTTCTGTTCTAGTTCTGTTCTAGTTCTGTTCTAGTTCTGTTCTAGTTCTGTTCTAGTTCTGTTCTAGTTCTGTTCTAGTTCTGTTCTAGTTCTGTTCTAGTTCTGTTCTAGTTCTGTTCTAGTTCTGTTCTAGTTCTGTTCTAGTTCTGTTCTAGTTCTGTTCTAGTTCTGTTCTAGTTCTGTTCTAGTTCTGTTCTAGTTCTGTTCTAGTTCTGTTCTAGTTCTGTTCTAGTTCTGTTCTAGTTCTGTTCTAGTTCTGTTCTAGTTCTGTTCAAGTTCTGTTCTAGTTCTGTTCTAGTTCTGTTCTAGTTCTGTTCTAGTTCTGTTCTAGTTCTGTTCTAGTTCTGTTCTAGTTCTGTTCTAGTTCTGTTCTAGTTCTGTTCTAGTTCTGTTCTAGTTCTGTTCTAGTTCTGTTCTAGTTCTGTTCTAGTTCTGTTCTAGTTCTGTTCTAGTTCTGTTCTAGTTCTGTTCTAGTTCTGTTCTAGTTCTGTTCTAGTTCTGTTCTAGTTCTGTTCTAGTTCTGTTCTAGTTCTGTTCTAGTTCTGTTCTAGTTCTGTTCTAGTTCTGTTCTAGTTCTAGTTCTGTTCTAGTTCTGTTCTAGTTCTAGTTCTGTTCTAGTTCTGTTCTAGTTCTAGTTCTGTTCTAGTTCTGTTCTAGTTCTGTTCTAGTTCTGTTCTAGTTCTGTTCTAGTTCTGTTCTAGTTCTGTTCTAGTTCTGTTCTAGTTCTGTTCTAGTTCTGTTCTAGTTCTGTTCTAGTTCTGTTCTAGTTCTGTTCTAGTTCTGTTCTAGTTCTGTTCTAGTTCTGTTCTAGTTCTGTTCTAGTTCTGTTCTAGTTCTGTTCTAGTTCTGTTCTAGTTCTGTTCTAGTTCTGTTCTAGTTCTGTTCTAGTTCTGTTCTAGTTCTAGTTCTAGTTCTGTTCTAGTTCTGTTCTAGTTCTGTTCTAGTTCTGTTCTAGTTCTGTTCTAGTTCTGTTCTAGTTCTGTTCTAGTTCTGTTCTAGTTCTGTTCTAGTTCTGTTCTAGTTCTGTTCTAGTTCTGTTCTAGTTCTGTTCTAGTTCTGTTCTAGTTCTGTTCTAGTTCTGTTCTAGTTCTGTTCTAGTTCTGTTCTAGTTCTGTTCTAGTTCTGTTCTAGTTCTGTTCTAGTTCTGTTCTAGTTCTGTTCTAGTTCTGTTCTAGTTCTGTTCTAGTTCTGTTCTAGTTCTGTTCTAGTTCTGTTCTAGTTCTGTTCTAGTTCTGTTCTAGTTCTGTTCTAGTTCTGTTCTAGTTCTGTTCTAGTTCTGTTCTAGTTCTGTTCTAGTTCTGTTCTAGTTCTGTTCTAGTTCTGTTCTAGTTCTGTTCTAGTTCTGTTCTAGTTCTAGTTCTGTTCTAGTTCTGTTCTAGTTCTGTTCTAGTTCTAGTTCTGTTCTAGTTCTGTTCTAGTTCTGTTCTAGTTCTGTTCTAGTTCTGTTCTAGTTCTGTTCTAGTTCTGTTCTAGTTCTGTTCGTCTTCTAACATCTTTGGCAAATAAAACACAATTTAATTTACAATAAATTTACAAGTGATCCTTAATGATCATGTTTATTTATATGTTTTGTTGTTGTTTCATATTAAATAAATTTATAAATGAATATTGTTGTTATAATTTTGTTTTTATCATAAGTTTATAATTTATTATAAGGATTTATATATATTTTTTTTTTTGCTTTTTTTCATGGATTACTACATACACATTTATTCTTATTTTTTTTGTAAATTACTATTTTTTTATTATTAAATATGATTTATTATAAATTTTTAAATACATTTAAGACTAAAAATTAATACACTTTCTACATATTTTATGTTTTTTTTGGTTGTTATTTTTTATTTTATTTTTTTCAGTTTATAAATCGTAAGAAATTTGGTTTTTCTTTTTCATACACAAAAAGGGGGAGGGGAAGTTTATTTTATTTTCCGGTAAATTCTAGTAAAAATGTTTTATTTTATATTCCCATGTTGTTTTTGTTTGTAACTGTTAATTTGTTAATTTGTTGTTTTAAAGTTTTATTTTTCCTTCTTAACATTTTGTTTATTTTTGTTTTCATTCTTAAGTTTTGTTTGCAAAATTTGAGGTAGTTTTTAGATCTTTTTATTTTATTTTTTTTTTATAAATTTTTTGGTTTTTTTATAAACTTTGTTTATATTTAAAAAAAATTCTCGGTTTTTTTAATACAATTTGTGCATTTCAAATGTTTTCTTTGTTTTGTTTATAAATTATTTGAGATGTTTATTTAAAGAATAAAAATTAGATAGTATTTAGTAGCTTTTGTTTATAATTCATTTAAATAGATCTCATATTTGTGTATAACATGTTTTTTGATCACTATTCTTCCTTTTAATTTATAATTCTTTCATTGGCTTTTAGTCTTGTTGAAAGCTTGATTCCATTTAGTACAAAACAACAATTGTTGAGATATGAAACGAAATTGAAAATCAAATTCAATTTTAAGGTTTTTATAGCGAATATAAGATTGACTCATTCACAGTAGTCGTGTGAATGAGCTATTGTGAATGTTGAGCTCTCACAATCGTGTTAAACAAGTTTCTTTTGTGCTAAATTGTTGAATTGAGTTTTGAGAAGCTGTACCCAGCATTATTTTTAAGCGATTGGTTCATATTTGGATGCAATACAGCTTTTGTGAATGGGGAGCGTATCAGAAAAGATGTTGATGAGATGTTAAAAAGCAGTTTCGACAGGCTAACACTTTTTTCCTTTAATAAAAAAACACGTTTGAGATTCTACTGATCTTGTAGTGTAATTTGCCCTTTAATTTTGGCTTAATTCAGTAGTAGAGTATTCCAAGATTGTATAAAGAAGATATTCCTCGGAATTCCATGAGACCTTTTTAAATTGAACTATAAATCTACCATTTCTATAGAGATTTCCTTACAATTTTCGGAAAAATTATAAACATCATTTTACATTTATGTAGATTTCTTTCGTGTGTTTATGTTATTTTTTTTTTATTTTTCAATATTCAAAATATTTGCATTTGTTTTATATTAAAATTGTTTTTCTTTCCGCTTTTTTTGTTCTATAAAAAAGTATAAAAATCTTTTCAGTATTGCTAATTTGATGTTTGTTTTAATCTTATGTTATTTTTGTTGTTGTTGTTATTATTTAGACCAAAAACTAAATATTTTGGGGAAAAAAATTGCTTATATTGATTGTAATATTTTATTTATTCATTCATTCATTCTCTTATGTATTTTTTACTTCTTTTTTTTTTTGCTAAAATTTTCAAAATTTAATTTAAAACTTTTACAAAGGTCAGCAAAGTTTGAGAAAGTTTTGGGGTTCAGTGATTTTAAGGTGGCAGTGTTAAAATTAGTTTTAATGCAAAGAATCATAATCATCAAAATGTGTGGTTTCAAAGGGAAATATTTTATTAGATGTTGGTAATGCTTAAAAATGTAGTTAATTTGCATTCAAAACTAGAACAGAACTAGAACAGAACAGAACTAGAACTAGAACAGAACTATAACAGAACTAGAACAGAACTAGAACAGAACTAGAACAGAACTAGAACAGAACTAGAACAGAACTAGAACAGAACTAGAACAGAACTAGAACAGAACTAGAACAGAACTAGAACAGAACTAGAACAGAACTAGAACAGAACTAGAACAGAACTAGAACAGAACTAGAACAGAACTAGAACAGAACTAGAACAGAACTAGAACAGAACTAGAACAGAACTAGAACAGAACTAGAACAGAACTAGAACAGAACTAGAACAGAACTAGAACAGAACTAGAACAGAACTAGAACAGAACTAGAACAGAACTAGAACAGAACTAGAACAGAACTAGAACAGAACTAGAACAGAACTAGAACAGAACTAGAACAGAACTAGAACAGAACTAGAACAGAACTAGAACAGAACTAGAACAGAACTAGAACAGAACTAGAACTAGAACAGAACTAGAACAGAACTAGAACAGAACTAGAACAGAACTAGAACAGAACTAGAACAGAACTAGAACAGAACTAGAACAGAACTAGAACAGAACTAGAACAGAACTAGAACAGAACTAGAACAGAACTAGAACAGAACTAGAACAGAACTAGAACAGAACTAGAACAGAACTAGAACAGAACTAGAACAGAACTAGAACAGAACTAGAACAGAACTAGAACAGAACTAGAACAGAACTAGAACAGAACTAGAACAGAACTAGAACAGAACTAGAACAGAACTAGAACAGAACTAGAACAGAACTAGAACAGAACTAGAACAGAACTAGAACAGAACTAGAACAGAACTAGAACAGAACTAGAACAGAACTAGAACAGAACTAGAACAGAACTAGAACAGAACTAGAACAGAACTAGAACAGAACTAGAACAGAACTAGAACAGAACTAGAACAGAACTAGAACAGAACTAGAACAGAACTGGAACAGAACTAGAACAGAACTAGAACAGAACTAGAACAGAACTAGAACAGAACTAGAACAGAACTAGAACAGAACTAGAACAGAACTAGAACAGAACTAGAACAGAACTAGAACAGAACTAGAACAGAACTAGAACAGAACTAGAACAGAACTAGAACAGAACTAGAACAGAACTAGAACAGAACTGGAACAGAACTAGAACAGAACTAGAACAGAACTAGAACAGAACTAGAACAGAACTAGAACAGAACTAGAACAGAACTAGAACAGAACTAGAACAGAACTAGAACAGAACTAGAACAGAACTAGAACAGAACTAGAACTAGAACAGAACTAGAACTAGAACAGAACTAGAACAGAACTAGAACTAGAACTAGAACAGAACTAGAACTAGAACTAGAACAGAACTAGAACAGAACTAGAACAGAACTAGAACAGAACTAGAACAGAACTAGAACAGAACTAGAACAGAACTAGAACAGAACTAGAACAGAACTAGAACAGAACTAGAACAGAACTAGAACAGAACTAGAACAGAACTAGAACAGAACTAGAACAGAACTAGAACAGAACTAGAACAGAACTAGAACAGAACTAGAACAGAACTAGAACAGAACTAGAACAGAACTAGAACAGAACTAGAACAGAACTAGAACAGAACTAGAACAGAACTAGAACAGAACTAGAACAGAACTAGAACAGAACTAGAACAGAACTAGAACAGAACTAGAACAGAACTAGAACAGAACTAGAACAGAACTAGAACAGAACTAGAACAGAACTAGAACAGAACTAGAACAGAACTAGAACAGAACTAGAACAGAACTAGAACAGAACTAGAACAGAACTAGAACAGAACTAGAACAGAACTAGAACAGAACTAGAACAGAACTAGAACAGAACTAGAACAGAACTAGAACAGAACTAGAACAGAACTAGAACAGAACTAGAACAGAACTAGAACAGAACTAGAACAGAACTAGAACAGAACTAGAACAGAACTAGAACAGAACTAGAACAGAACTAGAACAGAACTAGAACAGAACTAGAAGAGTTTTTGCGTTGTTTCGCAACCGTGGATCCACCACAACACACCAGAGACCAAACAGCAGTCATAATAGTGGGAATCGACGCCAAAGAAGGCCAAGTTTGGTATGTCAATCATTGACTAACTTCAAAAGCGTAAAAGAATCAATGGCGAATATGTAAGATAACGTATGTGAAGCCCGAATCGACACCAATGCCAAATATCCAGGGCGCTAAGGTAATGGCTCTGTAGTTGGTGGGTCCAAAAGGGTCATAACTATTATGAGCCATCACAGGTAACCTGAAACGAGACGCCCTGATTCTTTTGAAGCGAGCATTGGCCGAAAAACCGCAGAATATGAGGCCAGACATGAAACTGTCTTATACCATCATGACAACACTAGGCCAATACCTGTTAAAAAGCTCTTTAGAATGACGTGGTTGGCAAGTATTGCCTCACCCGCTTTATAGAGCAGACCTTGCCCCGTCCGAATACTATTTGTTTCGATCGATTCAGAACGCTCGCTAGATTCGTAGGGTATAATCACCCCTACCGCAAATTAATATTTCACATGAAGTGTATTTCATTTTCCCATTTTTCGTTCATGGGAAATTTTTAGATGGAATTTTGTAAACAATAAACAGCTGTTACGAACAAAATCAACTATTGTGAATGAAAAGTTCAGGGGAATATCACAATAGCAATTTACCCTTCGAGGGAAATGGATATTTCATGGGAACATAAATTTCACATGTTTTTCACGATAGGGGTGTATAAGATTTAATATTGCGATTTGAAGTGTTAATAATAACTGTAGAATGCTTAGACTCCATTTTTAACTCAGATCATATAAACCAAGTTTAACACTGCTACTAAGTTTAGCTAAGCTGACCAAAGTAAATGTTTTAAAGATTTTATATTAATAGTTAATGTTTTTTTTTTGTTTTTCTTTAAATTATTTTCAAGTGTTGAGTATATTATTTAGATTTTTTTGTTTTTTTTTTTTTTGGTTGGGGGGTTTGTTTTTAAATACTTACAACTATTTTTACTACACAGTTATAATTGTATATAGTTTATAGATGTATACATATTTGTTTTTAATTTATTAATGATTATTTTTAATATTTTCTTGCTTTCATTAAAGTAATAAGTATTTTGTTGTTATTTAAATCCTTTTTACAGCGATTATTTTACAAAGTTTTATGCAAATTTGTTTTTTATGTTTAAGAATTACTCAGTCGTAGTAGCTTGATTTTTTTTTTGTGTATTTTAATTACATATTATTAAATGTTTATGAGTTTTTTTTTTGGCAGTGTTTTTATTATTATATTATGTATATTTAAATGTATTTTTTTAAGGTTTAATAATAATAATTTTTGTTTGTTTTATTTTGCAAATCTTTTAACAGGATTTTCATTAGTCGAAAATTGTTTCCCTTTATAGTGTAAGAGACGCTTCTTGCTTTTAAATACGGAATTTGTTTTGGTATTTTGTGTTTTTCTTTTTTTTAAATCTAACAAACAACACTTACGATTTTTATTTATAATTTATAAATTTATTTTTTTTTCCAGGAAAAGGCACAAAACTTAAAATAAAACAAAAAACGGCAAAATATTTCAAAAAATTTTTTTTATTTTTTTTATTCAAAATTTTTTATTATTTATTTATAAATTTAATTTATGGGGTTTTAAAAATAGTCATTTCTTTTTATTTTTTAACTAATTACAAAATAATATATTTAATTAATTATACAAAAAAAAAAGTAAAAAAAAATAAACTTAAATAAATTTATTTGTTTTGATTCATTTTCCAGAATCTATTGACTAAATTTGTCCAAGCAAACTAGTTTTAAAAAAAGCTTTTATATTTATTAAGATTTTGTTGTAAGTTTTAAATATTTTATTAAATATATTATGTTAGGTTTTATATATTATTTAAATTATATAATTTTAGGGGAATTTAAGGAACTTAAAGTATAGATTTCTTTTTTTAATTTATTTTAAAATATATTTGCATTGTATTGGCTGGAGTTTTTGTTGTTTTATATACAAAGTATTGTTTAATTAAGGGGGGAGATGTTTAAAACTAAGTTTTTTTCTTTCTTAAAATTAAATATTTTCTATTTAAATCATGGTTTTTTTATATACATTATTTTCTCTATTTAGAGATCATTTTTTCTAAACACAGTTAAACAGACTTTTTTGAAACATAATGTTAAAGAACAGTAGCAGTTTTTTGATTTTCTGTTTTAAAATGAGACAAAGATTATCAGCGATCACAAACATTAAACTAGGAGTTCGAAGGACCATAATTATACCCTTCACCTTCGTAAGAAGGGTATATATAAGTTTGTCATTCCGTTTGTAATTTCTACATTTTTCATTTCCGACCCTATAAAGTATATATATTATTCCGGATCCTTATAGATAGCGGAGACGATTAAGCCATGTCCGTCTGTCTGTTGAAATCAATTTTCTGAGACCCCAGATATCTTCGGGATCCAAATCTTCAATAATTCTGTCAGACATGCTTTCGAGAAGTTTGCTATTTAAAATCAGCAAAATCGGTCCACAAATGGCTGAGATATGAGGAAAAAACCAGGAAAATTTTCTGAGACCCCAGATATCTTCGGGATCCAAATCTTCAATAATTCTGCCAGACATGCTTTCGAGAAGTTTGCAATTTAAAATCAGCAAAATCGGTTCATAAATAACGGAGAAATGAGCAAAAAACCGGGACAACCTCGATTTTTTACCTATTTTTGATCTATAACTGGATTACTAAGTCATTAATATAGACAATATAGATATCTAATGATAGATATTTCAAAGTCCATTGCAACGATGTAGATAAGGCTATAGTAAGTTGGACCTACAATGGGTTAAAAATCGGGAAAAATATTTTTTAACCCGAATTTTTTTTTCATCAAAAATTTTTTTTGTCATAAATTTTTTTTCCAAAAAAAAAAAATTTAAAAAGAATTTAAAAAAAATTTGGAAAAATCTTTTTTTAAAAAAAATTAAAAAACAATTTCAAAAAAAAAAAATTTTGAAAAACAAAAAAAAACAAAAAATTAAATTTTGTTTACCTAAAAAAATTTATTTTAAAGTATAATTTGGTGAAGGCTATATAAGATTCGGCACAATATAGCTCTCTTACTTGTTTTAAAGAAATAAGAACAAATAATCATCAAAACAAGACAGAATATAAGTGAAAAGTTGCTATTGTGATATCAAGGACCACAATTATTAAACTAGGGGTTCGAAGGACCATAATTTTAAAGAAAAAATAACAAAAAACAAGATAGAATAAACATTTTCTCTATTTGGAGATAATTTTTTTTAAACACAGTTAAACAGTTGCTATTGTGATATCAGGTACCACAAATATTAAACATTAAACAAGAGGTTCGAAGGACCATAATTTTAAACAAATAATAATCAAAACAAGGCAGAATATAAGTGGAAACTTGCTATTAGAAACCACAAACATTAAATTTTGATTTCGAAGAACCATAATTTTAAATAAATAAGAAGAAATAACAGAACAAACAAGACAGAATATAAGTGATATTGCGATATGAGGCATCACAAACATTAAACTAGGAGTTCGAAGGACCATAATTTTAAAAAAATAAGAACAAACAATAATCAAACCAAGAGGGAAAGTTGCTATCAGGGACCTCAAACAATAAATTTTGAAGAAGGAGTTCGAAGGACCATAATTTTAAAGAAATAAGAACAAATAATAATCAAAACAAGACAGAATATAAGTGAAAAGTTGATATTGCGATATGAGGCATCACAAACATTAAACTAAGAGTTCGAAGGACCATAATTTTAAATAAATAAGAACAAAGAATAATCAAAATATGAGGGAGAAGTTGCTATCAGGGACCTCAAACAATAAATTTTGAGGAAGGAGTTCGAAGGACCTTAATTTTAAAGAAATAAGGACAAATAATAATTAAAACAAGATTGAATATAAGTGAAAAGTTGCTATTGGGATATCAAGAACCACAAATATTAAACTAGGGGTTCGAAGGACCATTATTTTTAAGAAATAAGAACAAATAATAGTCATAACAAGAGGGAATATGAGTGAAAAGTTGCTATTAGGAACCACAAACATTAAATTTTGAGTTCGAAGGACCAAAATTTAAAGAAATGAGAACAAATATCATCAAGACCACAAACATTAAATTAGGAGTTCCAAGGACCATAATAAGAGAACAAATAATAATCGATAGAAGACAGAATACAATTCAAAAGTTGTTATTGTGATTTCTTCTTTAAAATTAAAGACTCAAAGTACCTTATTTAAAACGAGCAAGAGAGCTATATTCGGTTGTATTCAAATTTTTCTAATTTTTTTTTTGGATTTTAATTGCAAATTTTTAATTTTTTAGTAAAACAAATTTAATGGCAAAATTTTTTTTCAAAATTTAATTTTGTAAAAATTTTTTGGGTGGAAATTTTTTCGGTTTCAAAAAAATATTTTTCTAGATTTTGACCCATTGTAGGTCCGACTTACTATGCCGTTATATACATACGTCGTTGGAAAGGTCTTTGAAAAGGTTAAGAACCTTATTTAATTTTCCAAATTTTTTTTTAATTTATTAGCAAAACTAATTTTATGGGAAAATTTTTTCAAAATTATTTTCAATATTTTTTTTAAAATTTTTTTTAAAATTTTTTTTTTTGGTTAAAAAAATTCGGGTTCAAAAATATTTTTCCCGATTTTGACCCATTGTAGGTCCCACTTATTATGGCGTTATATACGTCGCTGCAAAGGTCCTTGAAATATCTATCATTAGATATTAATTTTGTCTATATTAATGAGTTAGTAATCCAGATATAGATCAAACATAGGTAAAAAATCGAGGTTGTCGTGGTTGTTTTCTTATAGCTCAGCCATTTGTAAGTCGATTTTCTCGGTTTTCAATAGCATTCTAAGCGAGACTAAAGCTGATATATTGATGTATAAGTCATGTTATGAAAGTTATTTGGGGGCTTCGAAAAATTGATTTCAACATACAGACGGACATGGCTATACCGGCTACACTACGAACCCAACTCATGGAATTACATATTAAAAGTTGTGGTAAAAAATAACTAATGGAAATCTACCATGAAATACTTTCAATACTAGTGCGAAGGACCAAACATAATATAAATTTTAACAAGGTGATTAAAAAATCACAGTTTTAAATTTAACTAGGTTGTAAATTAATCTAACTGGAAGTGCTCTTGGCAGTAGTTAAAGAAATAACTATAAATTTCTAGACAAAATCACCAAGTAAGAAAAAACTAATGAGTTCGAAGGACCACAAACAACAGGAAATGTAAGTGAACATTTAATATTTTGATTTTAGATTTAAAAACACAAATTTTAACATTAAATAATGAGGTAAACAGAAATAAAAAGAAAAAACCATTAAAGCGGTATTTAAAACCAAAGTTCAATTTTAAAATAATCAATTCGATGGATCACAAATCATGCAAACCAGTAAACAGAAATAAAAAGAAAAAAAAACATAAAAAGACATTTGGAAACGAAGAATAACTGACAATTGTAAATGGAAATAAAATGAGCAAAATATTGGACCCATTGTAGGTCCAACTGGATCCAAAATGATCTTATATACGTCGTTGCAAAGGTCTTTGAAACATCTATCATTAGATATCCATATTGTCTATATTAATGACTTAATAATCCAGATATTGGTCAAAAATCTAGGTTGTCCTGGTTTTTTCCTCATATCTCAGCCATTTGTGGACCGATTTTCTCGATTTTAAGTAGCAACCGATCCGGAAGAATTCACGAAGGTGAAGAGTATAATAAAAAGAAAAAAATCAAGCAATATTTAGCGAAATGAAACTAAACAAAATTATCGTTATGCACTGATATATTTGTGGTTGCAACCACCATTATCAGGAACTTAATTGAATCGTTTATTTCAAAAACCAATTAAGCAACAAAAAATCCAAAATTGAGATATTGGGCGATTACTGTTTTGTAAAGGTAAATGCAGCGTTTAATGCAAGAAAAATATATAATGCCCCACAATTATGGTGTAGCAAAGCCGAAAAATCCTTGTTTAGAGCATAAAGAAGTCAAGTGACAGCGCTTGACTGGCCCTAATACTGGCCCTATTTTTCATAAATCTTGTAGGTCTCCATAAATATGCAAAACACAAATTTTGTAAAAGTAATTTTTAGGTAGCTAGGAAGTTTTCTTTGATTTACTCAAAATTAATAAATTGTTGCTTGACTGATTTTTGAAATAATAGATAATTTAAACAAAAGTACTGTTATGAAACTAAAATAAATTTGTTTTTATTTTTTTTTTTAAACAAAAATTAAGATACACAAAAAGACTAGGTACTTAAAAAGAGGGTGGATAAGGGGAAACATTTTAACTTTAATAAACATGAAATTATAACAAGAAGATCAAATTTAAGTTAACACCATTTAATGAAAAAGTTTGTAGTTAATAGAGCAAGACTTGGAAAGCTTATTTTAAAAAAGAGCTTTCATCTTAAAGAGACCTACAAGTGAAAACATATGTGCTTAAATTTATGATAGAGTTACCTAACTTTGTATTTTATTGTATGATTTTCATAGTTAACCCTTTGAAAATGACAGAAAAATGTTTTTTTAAAATAAGAAAACTAAAATTATTCAAATTCAAGCTTATTACAGTTTTCGTTTTCAATATTTCAATACTGCTTAGACATTTTGAGCTTAATTGTGTTGAAAACTAATTTAAATAATTATTCAGTGATTTATTTTCTCGTAGGTACCATCTTACAATGAATGACAAAGTTTGTGAAAAACGAATTTTGTTGAACGAAAATATTACATGGGAGAAAAACTGTTCAGTGATTGAGATAATGAAAAAGAATAGAAATTTGGGTTCGTAGGACCATTTTTCAAAGACTTACAAATATGGTGAGAAAAAATGCTGTTGAAGAAAACGAGAATAACCGAAAGACAAGGAATTATTTAAAATACTTTCGTATTTCTGGAAAAAATAATACATTACACGATAAACAGAAGACAAATATAGAACAAAAATGATAATAAGAAATAAATTTGGGTTCGCAGGACCATAAAAGCATGAAAGGCGTATCAGAACTTAACCAATTCAAAATAAAATAAATTTCTGTTCTTAAAAGTGGCAGCATTGTAAGTCAGTCTAAGCAAAATAATGGAAATTTTGATTCGAAGGACCATCTTACAAAGACGAACAATGATTGTAAGATATTGTGTTGAAGGAAAACAGAATGCTGGTAGGAACCAAACAATTATTAACTAAACGATAAACAGAGCAAGAAGAAGAATTAAAAAAGACAAATATAGAGCAACAAAGATAAATAAATTTAGGTTCGAAGGACCATAAATATATTGAAACGCATGAAATGCGTATCAAAACTCAACCTATTTAAAATGAAGGAATTTTGACAGCATCGTGAATGAGTCAAAGAAATTAATGGAAATTGGTATTCGAAGAGCTTGCTGGGAGCTACTCAATCAGCAATTTAAAAACGTTTGCGAGCAGCAGGATTCATTCAAAGGCAGTGAAATTTGGTACCATACAAATTGATGCCGAGAGACCTTGAAAGAAATTTTGCTTCATTCGCCTTATAGCCCAGAACTTTCGCTATTGTTTCGATCGATGCAGTACGTTCTCTGGAATACGCTTCACTTTGGAACAGAGTAATCTGATATTGGATTGATTCGTTCTTGGCCTCAAGATAGCAGTGCTTTTGGCTTGGAATCCATATGTTGCCAGAAAGATGGGAAAAGATCATTGCTAACAATCGATAATAGTGGTTGGCGTAAAAGTTTTACGCCTACGACAGTTTTGTACTAGATTAAATAAACATTTTGCATTTTATATTTAATCTAGTACAAAACTGTCGTAGGTATAAAACGTTTACGCCAATCATGATATCTAAATCATAAATTTTCAATAATTAAAACTTTTCAAAGAAATACAAAAAAGATCTGAATGTCCATCGTTACACTGTTTCAAAAGCCATTAATCAGTATTAAGAAAGACTTGAACATTGAAAGAAAAACTGGATTAGGAAGAATAAAAGGTCAAACAGATATTGGTAGGGCAAAAGAAGTCGAACGACTCTTTCGATAAGCACCGAACACTTCTATGAGCAGAGCCAAAGCTAATGCTGGGTTAAACTTGTTCCAGAACGCAATGCGGTAAATAACTTAGAAGCAAAAGAATGATCGAACAAATTTGGAATTAAAGAACACAGGAAAGGTATCCGATTTTAAGCATAAGTGGAATGTCCGATTTTAAGCATAAGTGGAATATTGAACGGTTTAAGTTTTTTCTGACTCACACTTTGTATGGTTCGAAGGGACGGCCATCTTGCACTGACTGATAAATATTGAGAGCAAAACTGACTTGAATGATGTGAAAAATCAAACAATTCCCAAAAACAAGGATACAAAATATTAAATTTAGGTTCGAAGGACCATAAATGCATTAAGAAAATGTGAAATACAATGAAATAATATAGTGTTTAGCATGATAAGACTGTCTTAAAGGATTAACAGTAAATTTAATTTTAATTTAAACATTCTATTCTTAACAAATTAAATTAAGAGAGTGGAACAAATAAAAGGAAATGAAATTTTGGTTAGATATAGAGAGCAAAAATGACTTAAATGATGAGACAAATCAAACATTCCACGGAAATTTGGGAAAAGAATAGAAAATCAAATAAATTTAGGTTCGAAGGACCATAAATTTAATAAGAAAATGTGAAATGATAGGAGCAAGAGTGAATTTAATTGTGAATTAGAAGATTCTGGTTTTAACAAATTAATTTAACAGAGTCGAAAAAATAAAAGGAGGGAACATGTTGGTTCGAAGGACCATTTTGCAACGACTGATAAATATTGAGATATTGGGAGCAAAAATGATGCGACAAATTCAAACATTACATGGAAAAAAGGGAAAAAATAGAAAATCAAATAAATTTAGGTTCGAAGGACCATAAATAAGATAAGAAAGTGTGAAATACAATGAAATGATAAGAGTAGGAATAAATTGAATTTTGAATTACAACATTCTGTTCTTAACAAATTAAATTAAGAGTTTCTAACCACTAAAAGGAAAGGAATATGTTGGTTCGAAGGACCATCTTGCAAGGACTGATAATACAGTGAAAAAAATAGAAAATCAAATAAATTTAGGTTCGAAGGACCATAAATTTAGTAAGAAAATGTGTAAAACAATGAAATGTTAAAGTGTTTGGTATGATAAGACTGTGTTTAAGGATTAACAGTAAATTTAACTTAAATTTATTTGGTTAAAATTAATTTAACAAAGTCGAAAAAATAAAAGGAGTGGACCATCTTGCAAGGAGTGATAAATAGTGAGAGCAAAAATGGCTTAAATGAAACATTCCACGGAAATTTGGGAAAAGAATAGAAAATCAAATAAATTTAGGTTCGAAGGACCATAAACTTAAAAAAGAAAATGTGAAATACAATGAAATGTTATACAGTTTGGTGTGATAAGACTGTCTTAAAGTATAAACTGTATTTGTGTTTTGTGGTTCAAAAACTTTGTCTCAAATTAAAACAATTTTTATTTTGTATATTTTTTTTTTTGTAAAGAATTAGTAAAAATTATTATTTTTTGTTTGATTTTTTTTCTAATGACACAATTTAATAAAAAGCAAAGCTTTTTTTAGTTGTTTGCTGATAGTTTTGTTCTAATAATTAAATGAATTGTCTAAAATGCAATTCATTTGTTTAATAATAATATTTTTGTAGGATTAAGAGGGGGGCAGGGGGATGTTTAATATAAATTTCTAACTTTACTACAGGTTAAAAACTAATGATTATCGTAAAAGTTGGGGGGGTTTAATTTTTATGATTTTTTTTTTAATTTAAATTTATAAACTATTAAATATAATAATTAATATAAGACGTGGGTTTTGTTTTGTTTTGTGTTTTCTTTTATATATAAATTAAATTTTATAATTTGTAGGTATGTATAATATTTTACGATTTTTCTTGATGTTTTAATTACATTTTTTGTTTTATTTGTTTTATATATATGGCAGTGATCTTGCCTATTGATTTACGCACACTTAAATTTGTTTTTTTTTTCTCATTACGACATTTAATTATTATTTATTGAAATTGTATTTTTTGTTTGAAATTAAATATCATCATATCACCTGGCTTCTACAACAAAAAAAAATTAAAAATTAAAATTTAAGAAACACATAAAAACATTAAATTAAAACTAAATCTTGTCACTGTTGCTCGTTTGTCTTTCAAAAGAAAAGAGTTGAGAAATAAAATCTTCAATTAAAACTTAAACTAAAGTTTTTCTACTACATATTTATCATTTATATCAAAAAATTTACAATTTTATATGAAATATATAAAATAAAACTCTATTTACAAAAACTTAACTAAATTAATTCATTAATTAATTAATAATATTAAATAATGTATTGTAAATTACAACTAAATTGGGGGGGTTTTGTTGTTACAGGAAATACTTTATGTTTTTTGTTTACAGCACCACAATGAAAGCCAGCGAAATAGCGGGAAATGTAGACACAGAGAGAGCGAGAGAGAGAGTGAGTTAAAAACTCTCTTTTAGCTTAACGTGTTACTATAATACGATTTTGTTGTTTTCTGGGATGTTTTTTGCGCTGTTGCATTTGTGTATTGGTAATGGTTAAAACGTTTTGATAACTCGATATTGTTTCCGCCGTTGTGGTAGTACCATCTTCTTCATCGTCCTCCTCCTCCTCCTCATCATCGTCATCATCTTCTTCTTGGTCTTCATTCTCTGTGGCCACTTCCTTGTTATTATTATTATTATTGCCTGGCTTATTCAGTTCATTGTGCTCATTATCATTGGTTGTTGTCTTGCCATTTGCCTGATTGTTGCTGTCGCTTTTAGCTCGCTGATATTGCTGACTCAAGGCATAATCATTTTCAAAGATATTTGCTGAATATGGCATTTTGTAGGCAGTCATTAGCAGACTTTCGACTTTATTCTTTTCGGTTGGTTTCATTTGTTTTATATTTACAGTTTTCAAAAACGGTTCCGTTGACTCGGGCAGCCATTCATCCGAAATTCTAAAAAGAAAAACAAAGAAATTAAATATGAGTTCATAAGGTTAAATAGGAAAAGTTCTTAAAAAAGTTATGAAGAAGAGTTGGAGGTTGTTAGGATTCAATATTTGTTCCTAAATGAATAGATTCTTAATAAAGGGTATTTCATTAAGCGCTTCCTATCTTTAAATTTAAATAAAACAAAGTGTGCAAGACCTATCGATGCCATGGAGTATGGAATATAACATTGTGCTTATCAAAATACCGAAATTGTCCAATTGTTCATGACTCTGGCGCATAAATCATGCAGAATTTTACCGATGGCATGGATTTCGTTGGCTTTGAGGTCCGCTAAGGTTTGTGGCTTCTACGTATAGACTTGCGACTTAAGAAAACCCAACAAGGAACAGACTAACGGGGCCACGTGAGAAGACCATGCCTACAAATCTCTCGTGCAGATTGTCCAATGAGGAACGTAGCGCCGTTCTGTTGAAACCACATGTCATTGGTGTCCATATCATCCAATTCAGGCCAAAAGGAGTTAGTAATCATTGACCTATAGCGCCCACCGTTGAATGTGATGTCCTGACCAACCTCGTTCGCAAAGAAATATTAGACAATGTTGAAATACCAATTCCTCCAGAAGTGGGCCTCATCGCTGAAGATGATTTTTTTTAATGAAAATTAGGGTCACGTTCCAACTACTACAGGGTCCATTCAGCGAACACACATCGTTGTCTGTGGTTGTTTACCTTCAGCTCCTGGGTCAGTTGAATTTTGTACGGGTGTGGGCTCAAGTAATGACACAAAATTCGCCAAGTTGTGATCTGCGAAAGGCCGAGTTCTTGAGAGCGACGCGAAATTGACTGTCTCGGATGAATGTTTTCGGCAGATCTAGCGTTTCGTAGTCAGGCGATTGTTGTTTCATTGTTTGCTGAACCAGTGAACTCAAATTTATCGACCACACTGCGAATATTCCTCTCGATAGGACGATTATGGCAACCGTAAAATGGGATTGTTGCCCAAACAGAACGCCCATTTTGATAAAACTATTTTATCATTTGCAGGTGTTGATGAATGCATTTATGGTGATTTGGCAAAATGAACTGATATGGCCCCTATCAATGAAAAAATTCGGAAGTCCCTATTGGATGACCCTTTATAATTGGCATTCCTGGGTAGTTGACAGCAATCCTCCTTTACAATCCAATTATAAAGCACACTATCAAGGATTTCGAGGTCTATTTCATTGAAGACATCACAACGTTGCGGGGCATAGAATTCTTCCACGTCTGACCAAAGATACAAGTATCCTGACGCACCGAGGAATATCGGCATTGGACTTGGCACCAACCAACGCTGCATTGGCGTAAACCAATCTTGGGATAGCGAACGGATGTCCTTAATATTCATTACATTGCAATGAATCTTCATTGGGACAATTCATGTTAGTCTTTTGTGACGGCTCGTTAATGAATGCGGGCATCAGTTGGAGTAATTTCACTGATAAACTGCCACCTTTGCTATCAGACTTCCCAACACTAGTAGCGTGTCATCGAAAAACTGCAAAACGAATTCGGGAACAAGACCTTCACACAATGATGCTGGACATATATCTCGGTATTGGACTTGACACCAACCAACGCTGCATTAGCGTACAAATCTTGGGATAGCGAACGGATGTATTTTATATTCATTACATTGCAATGAATCTTCATTATAACAATTAATTTTAGTCTTTCGTTAATGAATGCGGACATCAGTTCGAGTAATTTCACTGATAATCTGTGATCTTTGGTATCCGTCTTCCCAACACTTGTATCGTGTCATCGAAAAACTGCAAAACGAATCCGGGAACAAGACCATCACACAATGATGCTGGACATAGATCTCGGAATTGGACTTGCCACTAACAAATGCTGCATGGGCTTACCAATTTTGGGACAGCGAAGGAATGTCCTCAATATTCATTACATTGCAATACATCTTCATTGAGACAATTAATGTTAGTCTTCGTTGACCGCTCTTTAATTAATGTGGGCATCAGTTCGAGTAATTTCTCTGATAATCTGCCACCTTTGCTAACAGACTTCCCAACACTTGTAGCGTGTCATCGAAAAACTGCAAAACAAATCTGGGAACTTGATTTGGAAATTAGGGTCTACGTGGAAAGTCCTGCTGCCATGAAAGTGTATTCAAGTAAACCGTGTCCAATAGAGAACGAGAATGACTTTAATATCCACAAATCATTAGTTAGATTATCGAACAAGATTGATGAGTGGATTATTAGAAGGAGGAAACACAGATGTTCCACGATCTCTCACAAGAGAGTATCAAGACCCTCCTGGATTTCGGTATTGCACTTCAAATAGACATACTTTACGGGTATTATATCTATGACAAGCAAAAGTTGTATGGATAAGGAGGAAGAGAAATCAATACAATATCGTCTGCGAATATCCCACAGTTAGGTATAATTCTATTCTCTGTTGGGTGGTGTAATTTATAACCTGATGAAACCAAACATTATGCAAGTCCATATCAACAGTTGCAGACTTGACAGTTATGCTTCTCCCTTGACTAAAATAAGCTAAACTTTGTTTTGTCGGGGTATACATTAACGCCACCAACGATTCGGAAGTTCTGTAAGAGCTAAATGATTAAGGAAACAATGCAATAAAATGTCCTCAAGCTAACAGAACAACTGTTGAATTCCTTTTACTGGATTAGCTGCTGACTTTCACAAACTTTGTTCCAATTTTGAATGGTTAAGATTGGCATTTCTGCCGTTTCAAGTGCGTTCCAATATATACCTTCGACTCACATGTTAGAGAGGAATACCAGCTAGTTAAGAGAATTTTTGAATAGTGACTTTTAAGGACATCGATCGAGAGCATGAAAACTTTACATATGCTTTTTTTAAAAGTGCCAAACGAAGAAGGAATTTCGGAGATCTATTGGACCTTCCCGATGAATGTAGTGTCTTTCATGAATTTCAAAAATATTTGAGGTCTTGAAAGGATCACAGGAGATCTGTTGGATAAAGGTAGTGTCTTTCAGGAATTTCATAAATATTTGCGGTCTTGAAAGGATCACAGGCACAAATCGAAGCTGCTACATGACTGTATAAGATCTCTGAATGAGTTGATGGAATACTAGGAGGTTAGATTGTGTTGGGTACCAGGATACTGGAATATCGAGGGCAATGAGGTTGTGGATGAAGTTGTAAGGCCAGGCTCGGAACAGTACTTTTCAATTCAATCCAATCCTAGATGAGCAGATCAGATTGCAAAGTCTGAATATGGCAGGTACTGGAATTAGTGTTAGGATAATCATGGTCATTGTCATGTTAACTATTGAAGGACATGTGAGGAGCACATAACTAAGCTGGGATATCTTCTGCCTTATCAGGGCAACCAAGTGGCTAACTAACAGCTTCAAAACGATCAAACTGATCAAATTTAGTTTTGCTATTGAGATATATGAGGAAATTAAACTGTTTAGTTTCAATGAACGCACAATACAGTTGTTTTTACTACAGCAAGCAAGACGATAGTTCGTTATCAGTCTCTCCAGCATATGATTCTTCCACCACCATCTTAAATAGTTTACGAAAGAGAGTTGCGTGCATAACAGAGGAAGCGTTTCGTCATCAGACGATTGTATTAAGAACCACTGGACTCAACTTCCACCACACTGCGAATATTCCTGGGTAGGACGATTATGGCAACCGTAAAATGAGAACGCGGAAGGTTGTCCGAACAGAACACCCATTTTGATAAAACAATTTTGTCATTTGCAGGTGTTGTTGAATGCTATATGCTTCGTAGGTGATTTGGGAAAGCAAATTGAATAAAGCAAAAGAAAAGTTTTGTATCAGTCTTGAGTTTGTTCAAACTCCCTTTCCTTAATAAGAAAACTCGCTTACAAATATATAAAAATATATAATTTCTCCAGCTATAACTTTTTCCAAAACCCAAATAGTAATAATTTCCAATTCTACTTACATTTCTCTGGGAGACCATTGTATAAAGCATTCCATATTTCCGGCAAAGTTTTTGCGTTTCATAATACATTGACCCTGGAAAGTAATTGAATTACAGCCATTGGTTAAAGTAGAAATTTGACGTAGACGATGTTGTAAACCCTCCATAATGCCAGCATCAAAGAAATCAAACATGCGGGCTGTAATGTTAATAAAAAAGGAGAAAGAAAAAGGAAATTAAATAACACAAACCATAACTCAAACTCTTAAAAAAAAAACTAACCGGAAAAGGGTTGACGTCTGTAGCGTAACTTTTTGCCATTTTTACGCAATTGCTTGGGTACCGGAGGATCAGAGGTACGTTTGTTGGTGCTCTCTTTGTTTTCGGTGGCGGTGAAATGATTGTTAACATGCTTTTGTAAAGCCAACTGGAAAATAATAAAAAAAAAAACATAAATTTAAACAAGTTCTTGTAGTAGAAATATTTAAATAGTAAGGAGAATATAACTTACCTGAGAACCAAATCTTAAACCGCAACCTTCTACAATACACTTGAACTGTTTAGAACCGCCATGTGACAATACATGTCTCTCCAGCCATCTACGCGAACAGGACTCCTTTTGATATACCTTGCAGCCCACCCATAGACAGGAGAAGGGTCCAGTTTGTGTGTTTACATGCAAATGCTGCATATGATCCAGTAATTTGGAATTACTTTCATGTTTCTTATTGCATTTGTTCCAATAGCAGACACCATCATGTCTTTTGTTGCCCTTGCCGCCATTGGCCGGGAAACGTATGGTTTTTGGTTGTGAGAGTATGGGAGAAATGGCACATTTGGGTGCATCTTTAGTGAAAGCTTCCGCCAACTTGGTGTCTATGGTGGTGGAGAGCAAATCAAAGGATTGTAGAGAGTACGAGGTGGACGATGATACTGTGGATTTGGAGGTAGAATCTTGTGATTGCTGGGGCTGAGACAATGAAGATGCCACCGAAGAGGTTTCATTTTGAGATTCCTCATTGCATTGAGGATCTTGTATCATGGGTGTGGCTGGCGGTGTTTGTGTGTCCGATTGTGAAGGAGCCGGAGAATTTATAATTTCCGAGGCCGTCGATTCAGATGACGAGGCAGCAGAAGAGATTTCTCCACTTGAAGATTTCGATGAAGAATCCATACTTTCGGTATTGCTAAGACTGCCACCTATGCCCGATTCGGGAGTGGCTACATTTCTGGGCTGTTTATCGTTTTCTTGTGTAGACGAAGCCGACTTGTCCTCGCTTAGACTTAATTTACTTTCCTCATTTTCCGGCAGCGATACACTTATACTAGCCTCCGAAGAGTCGGAGGATATACAAGTTGATGTAACCATTTCGCTTAACATGTCGCGTGAGGAGGCTCCCATGGCGCAGGAATTTGAAGAATTGGAATCACTTAGGGAATTTGAGTTGGAGTTTGAGCAGGGATTGGGTGTTACCGATGCTGCTGGTGACAATATCGAGCATTGCGGTGAATTGGCCTCCGAACTGGTTATAGAAGCCGGAGTAGAGGCCTCTAAAGACAAATCTGCGGCCGATGATACTGAAATGGAATTTGAACTAAATGAGGAGGAGGACGAAGAGCACTCATTATTAAGGATATTATTGGGTTGAGGAGACAAAGACTTTTCGGTGTCTTCTTCCTCTAACTCGGCAGTGGTGGCTGTTAGAAGCTCCTGCTCCTGTTTGATTTTCAAGTTGCCAGGAATTTGTCCTGTGAAACTGATGGGATTTTCGCATTTAACTAAATCCTTTTCCTTGAGTACAGCTGGTGTATTAGGCTCATCCATTGGTTCATCTTTGATTTTACTTAAGCTTTCCAAGGGCTTATTTGGAGTTGAGGTGGCGGTGCTGACCAGCGATTTAAAGTTGTTGCTCTGTGCGAAATTTGAGGTTAAATTGAAGGAAACTGGTGCCGGAGCTGCTACCAGTGGCAGCGCAACTTGGGCAACTTGGGCAACTGTTATTAAGGGAGCTGGTGTTATACTTATGGCTCCATTGGAGTTTTTAACCAAATCAAAGAGATCAGTAGTGGTGTTAGGTTTCGTGCTGACACTTGGGCTGCTGCTGCTAACGCTTACTTTGGTTTTTGTTATTGATGTGGAAGTATTTGTCACACATGTTGCCATATTGCTGCTCATATTAAGCGGAGTGCTGCTGTTGCAGTTGCTTAAGTTTATTAGATTTCCCTGTTTCATGTTCATGGTTTGCGTACTGCTGGCCGTTGTTAGTTTGGGCGCAATATTGACCAGTTGTGTGGTTTTCGGCGCCGACATTACCGGACTTATAGTGACACTACTATTGCTTAAAGACTGCGTTGTCTTGGGCTGTACTGCAGTGGTGTTGGTGCTGGAAATGCTAACCAAAGCCGGTGTAGGCAGTTTACTGTTGGGAGTCTTGCTTAAGTTGGCTGCTCTGATGCCCTTGGCTGGTGCTGAGGTCAAGGCTACCGGCTGCTGTTGGGCTGCCGTCATTGTGGGCACCAGTGGTGGTGGTGTGGTCGGTGTTGCTATTATTTTACCTGAGGCTGTAGTTATTTTACCGCCATGGCTTTTGTTAACCGATTTCCCACTAAGATTCTGTTGTTTACCAGCTGTATTGCGTTTCTGATAGGGTTTGTTGGCGTTTTGGTTAGCTTTGGAGTTGGTGGTGGCCACATTAGAGTGGGAGTTGTTGGTGGTGGTGCTGATGGGTTTATGCGCTGTTCTGTTTGATATGGTGACTAAGGGTGGTGGTTGCGAACTTAAGGTGGTATAGTTGGTGTTGGCTTTTACTATCGCCAATTTGGCAGTGTTGTTTGTTGTTGTTGTCGTTGTGGCGGATACGGTGGCCGCTGCTGCACTCATCATGGTTTGCGGCAGCTGCTGTTGTTGCTGGCTTGTGGTTTGCTGTAAAGTATTCGAGATTGTGGTGATATTTGAGTTATTGTTGTTGGTATTGTGCGTTAATTGTTGTTGCTGCTGCTGTTGTTGTGCGGTGTTGGTTAAAGCCACTGTGGCTAAAGGTGGGGGCTGAGTACTGTTAATGAAATGTTGCTGAGCCAAAGCCAATTGTTGCAGTTGTTGCTGCTGCAAGTCCTGCTGTTGCTGCTGATGATCTCCCGTTTGCTGTTGGGGTGGAGCAAATATCGAACTTAAGGCCGGTAAGGGAGCCGGTTGTATGGGCTGCAAGGCTGGCAAAGCTAAAGCCTTTTGCTGCTGTTGCTGATGGTTTACCGCTAAGGCTGCAGCTGCTTGGGCCAGCATGGCTGGCAAAGAGGCTGCATTAAGCAAGAGACCCGCTGGAGTGGCCATAAACACAGGCTGCTGTTGTATATTGGCTGCTGCTCCCAGTCTTTGTAGCTGTTGCAGTTGCACCTGCTGCTGTTGTTGCTGCTGATTGGCCGCTATGGCTGCCGCTATTTGTTGCTGGAATATTTCCTGAAAACTATTGGCCGAGGCGGCATTTAAACTATTCAAGTTGGCCTTTTGCTGCTGCTGTTGCAATTGCTGTAATTGATGCTGCTGCTGTTGTTGCTTGATCAGCAAATCCTGCAGATCAGCTGCACTTAAGAGATTGAAAGGATTGCCGGTGTTGGTGGGCGCTGTCATGGCCGCCGAGGTGGCTGTGGTGGTGGTGGCTGTGGTAAACTGTTGCAGCTTAAAAACAGTGCCATTTAAAAAGTATTGGGCAGCTGCCGCCTGGGCTGCTTGCTGCGTAGAGTGGCTGTTATTGTTGGCGGCCGCATTATTGTTGTTCTGTTGATTATTTGCCTGGGCGTTCTTGACCATATTGGCGGCCGTGGCTAGATTGTTTAACTGCATTATGTTGGCTCCATTGGCGGCCAATAGCTGTGGCAATTGGACTAGATTGGGTAATTGTACAGCCGGCAGCTGATACAAAGTTGTGGCTGTTGGTGGCGGCGGCGGTGGCACTGCATTGGCTTGAGTTGTGGCCACTGTGGGATTGTTGTTCGTTGCTTGCGGCATTTTATTTGGGGTTAAATTTGATTTGCCACTTAAGGTTTGAGCCTGAGGCTGTTGATTTTGTGTTTGAGCTGTTGGCAAACGTATAGCGGTGAGTAATACAGCTGGAGCGGCAGCCGTTTGAGCCGCTGTAGCCTGTTGTTGGGTTAAATTTGTAGCAGCTTGTGCTGCTGTAGCTCCAGACATTAGCGTCAATTGCTGCTTTGAATTGTCCTGTTTACTAGCCAGCATTTGCTGTTGTTGCTGCTGCATTTGTTGTTTCATTTCGGGTGTACGCGGTGCAATGGCTACATGTTTCTTGGCTGGCGACTTCCCCGTGGAGCCGCTCGAGTGATGATTGTAATTATGATGACTGTTGGAGGGAGTTTTTCTTAAGTTGGGCGCCACCTGGGCAATTTTGGTAGGTTTGGGTCGTTCGATTTTCTTTAAAGCTGGCATTGGCACTGGTTGTATGGACAAATTGTTGATGGGCTTTGTATTGGCCGCCACAAATGTGGTGCCTGCAGTGATGGGCGCTTGAACTGTTGTGACATTCAGTTGGTTATTCGCCAACGTGCTTATTGCTGAGGTGGTAATGGTGACGGGGGTGCAGGTGGTGGAGGAGGGCACAGAGCTGTTTATGCTACTAAAGTTTAAATTAGTAGTTTTGGCCAATTGAGAAGAGGCATTAATGCTGCCATTACCATTACCATTGGCATTGGCCTGTTTATTGTTCTCCTTTAGCTGGGCCAGGATATTGAAATATTTATTGAGCGAAGCGGTGGTGGCGGGAGCACTCATTGTTAAAGCATTGGTGGTTATGGAATTGTTATTGCCGCACGAGGCCAGGCCGGATGTAACCACACTGGAGGCTTTACTATGGGCTGCTTGCATTTGTGCCTTCATTTGAGATTTAAAGTAGCCGGTGATCTTGGTTTGTGACTCTTCTAAAGCGGCTGCTTTCAGTCTTTTGGCTCCGGAATTTGTATGATTTGCTAGATTATTGAGATGAGCGGCATCCTGTACATTTTGTACACGAGACTTTTTGGCCGCTGAGGGAGCAGCTGGCATATCGCCGGCGGCTATATAAGGAGCTATTGTACGTTTCTTGGCTTGTGGTGAGTTGCTGGTATTTGTACCTGTTGCGGTTACGGCGGTTAATGAGGTGACCACAACTGCTGAACTCAGAGCAGAGGTGTTTGACGAGTTGGTAATGGTGGAGGATGTATTTGTTCCTGTTGTTAATGATAATGAGGATGCAGATGATGATGATGGTGTGGTTGTTGTACTCCAAGGCCATTGTAAAGTGGGTAGATTTGAACATCGTAATGTGGCAGTGTTGTGGTTGTTATTATTATTATTATTGCTATGTTTAGCATTTGATGTATTAAGATTATGATGTTTTGTTTTATTGCCGGGACCAGCACTGGCATTGCTGCTGGTGGGCGTTATAGTCAAAGAAGCTGGCAGGTTATTGGTTCTTACACATAATGATGCTGATGTGGATGATGTTGAAGAGGATGATGTAGTTACAGCTGATGAGTTTGATGTTATGCTGGTATGATTAGTCCCCCCAGTGGATTTGTTAGTGCTAGCTGCAGCACCTCCAGTATTCGTAACGAGTATTGTTTGGGGTGACATATTGCTGGTGCTGTTAGTTAATGTTGACGTAGTATTATTATTATTGCTAATTAAAGCTGATTGCTGTTGCTGTTTTAATTGCTGCTGCTCCTCACTCAGACACAAATGAGGGGGACTGTAGGGCGAACCAGGCTCTGAGGCATCTTCGCTAGAAGCGGTACTGGAATCGGTACAACTTAAAGATGTTGCCACTCCACTATAAATAAACAATTTGAAAATTTCAATTAGTTTTTGTTTTTTTTGTTAAATGTCTCACATTTCATATAAAATACTTTTTAACTACCTATTATTTAACATAAATCCCTTTATTTTCTATTAAACTCATAATCAATTGGTTTTATTTATTTTATTAATAGTTCTATAAATTCGTAATTTAATTTATGTTTTAAATGTTATCGTTATTACAAAATTTCATTGAAATTAGTTGGGTTTTATTATGATTATTTGCTAGTTGCTTGTTTTGTACTTTAATTTATTATTTTTTTCCTATTATTTTTATTTCTCTGTATTTATCTGCTTTAGTTTATGCTTCTTTTTCTATACAAGCGCGTACAACAACAATAACAACAACAACAGCAGCAGCATGAGCAAAGAAATAATCAAGCAAGCAAGCAGCTGTTTGCAGCTGTCAAATACAGTAGATACTATTCATAAGAACTGTTGTTGTTGTGCTTAAACAAATACAACTCTAAGATCATGTCTGCTTTTACATACCTCCCTAAAGTATGCTACAGAAAATTTCACACTAAAGCAATGAGGTGAAATCACACACACACAAACTGTTACAATTGAGTGAATTCGCTCATTGAGTGTTGTATACAGTGTAAATTAAAGCTAATTAAATAGTTAAGCATAATCCAGTGAAAACTTCATTTTAATTTTAAAACATATTTATTTTTGTTATATGAATTGTTTGTTTAATCTTTTAATTGCTTACAGATTAAAATAAATTCTGTTATTTACAAGTTTAGTTACAAACAATGAAGAAAACCATGAATTAAGATATTTTTAGTATGGAAACGGCAAAGAGGAAGAGAAAAACATTTAAATTTAATTTCAAATACCTAAATAATATAAAACTTGGTGTAAAATGCATTTGCTTTATCATAAAAGCAAATAATTAAAAGAAAAGTTTGTAATTTTGTTTCAAATGTTTTCTCAACTTGATGCCACCTTTTTTGTTCTATTAAGTTTTCTATGACGAAAGTGAAATTCTTTAAATATTTACCACAGATTACACAGAGATGAATCTGCTTCAGGTTCCAGTAATATGGCAATAGCAAACAAACAAAAGAAAATTTCAAAATGTTTGGTGGTTTGGAAAGAGGTACAAATATATAACACACTCGTTGCCTATTGACAAAATGTATTTTTGAGTATTTTCTGTCAAATACTCAGATAAAATGATGTGTCCTAAAAACATGATCAATTCGGACACTGATGAGGTTGAGAAAGATTCGCAAGATTCATCCCCAATATGTGGTCGACAGTGATCCTAATGTATTGTTACGTGATAATTACGAGAAAATGTATTTGAATTCAAATATAACTGGTTTAAAGTTGCATCATCTTTCTCAACATTTCTATTTCTGGAGACTTCTAATTGTGGACAATGTTTTTTACCGTTCGATTAACAGCAGATAACATGCTACTGGAAGGAAGATGGCGCTGTGTATAAATAGTGACAGAGGTTGCAGTCGGAGTTTAGTTTATCATAGGCGCTGTTAGAGTTGATGTCTTGTACTTATACAGCCCAATTATGAATAAAAATTCCGCGGGAGTTTTTTCAATGTGAAAAAAACTCCCGGGGAACAAACTCCCGCGGAATTTTTTATTCATAATTGGGCTGATAAAGTGTAATTTAACTTTATGGAGAGAGTCATTATTAAATATTCCAATTCCTTTTTTTACCCCACTGAAGTGAAATGCGGTAGAAAAAAGCTAAAAAGTACGATAAACAAGAACAATTTCGGAACTAATGGGATTGGCAAGGATCCACAAACTGAGAGACTCCTGAGAGACTGCATTATTGTCCTTCTAAGACCCCCAAAAAAATACTAAGCAATAATATTTCTGGTGCAACTAAGAATGCAAAGGAATAATTGGCTTTGGTTTCATATAAATTGAACCATTTCCCATGTCTTGAGTGGCTGATTACGGCATAATTTATGCAGATATTTCACTTAAATGATAGATCGCCCAAAATCATAATATTCCAAAAGAAGAATGTGTTTATAAGAAGCTCAAAGAAATCAATAGTCCGTTGCTACTTATAAATTGGATAGTTGGAGGCCTGCCATCTTCGAAATAGACTTATTAAGACTCATCTGTTTTGAGACAGTTGAAATGTTTAATTTCCCATTACTGGCTTATAAAGCAGGCTGAATTTGAGCGATGGTATGAGCTATTTTGGCTTTGAGGTCCGCTATACTTTGCATAGATGTGAGACTTAAGAAAACACCAGAAAAAGTCTAACTGGGTCAAATTGCACGATCTCGTAACCTCCAAGTGAGATGACCATGCCCTCAAATCACTCGTGCATAATGTCCAAAGTGGCATGAGATGTGTGGCATCTGGAACTGTTCTGTTGAAACCACATGCCGTTGGTGTCCATATTATGGTCTGGCCAACGTCGTTCTCAAAGAAATATCGACCGATGACGCTACTAGCATAAAATCCACACTATAAGTGACTTTTTCGGGATACATTGGATCTCATGTGAAACACATCGCTGAAGATGATTTTTTGATGAAAATTAGGGTCAGTTTACAACTACTCCAGGGCTCATTCAGCGAACACACGTCATTGTAACTTCAGCTCTTGTGACAGTTGAATTTTGTACTGGTGTAGGCGCAAATAACGACACAAAATTCGTGGTCTGCGAAAGGCAACTGCCTCGGATACTCCTGCCTACTGACACGGACATCGGCGATGCTTTCGGCAGATCGTCGTCGTACGGGTGTTGATTAATTGTTTACTGAAACAGTGGACGATTATAACGACCATAACATGGGAGAAGCACGCGGAAAGTTGTCCAATTTTGATAAAACTATTTTACAATATGACCGCTATTAACTGTCAAAGATCGGAAGTCCCTAGTGGAAGACCATTTAGAAACGAACAATCAAGACTTATTTGATTTTAGACAATATTAAATTCCAGCATATGAAGAGAGAGAATCCAACGAATGAAGAGGATCATTACCATAAATAGGAACTCAAATAAATCATTGTTTTAATGACACCCAATTAAAAAGTTGGAACTTGCAAGTAAGGCCTTCCTTGATCGTAAAGACTTTCAGAAGTTAGCATTAGCAGCAATAACGAAATATGGGGATAGTTACTATGGTGGGATATGAACACGGATCAGCCCGTCATGTAGCATTGATTACAAAGTATGAGACTCAGTAATGGCAGGTCATTACCAAGACTTTGCTGGGTGTCTGTCAGCAATTGACACTAAAGATCTGTTAATTTGAATGAGAATATAATAGTTGTACTTTTGGGTCTGTCAATGGATTTTGATATCGGTTGATATCTGTAATAGTTTATTTCATTATTTTCTCATTTTTATACCCTTCACCTTCGTGAGAAGGGTATATATAAGTTTGTCATTCCGTTTGTAATTTCCACAATATAATTTTCCGACCCTATAAAGTATATATTTTCAGGATACTTATAGATAGCGGAGTCGATTAAGCCATGTCCTTCTGTCTGTCTTTCTGTCTGTCTGTCTTTCTGTCCGTCTGTCTGTCTGTCTGTCTGTCTGTCTGTCTGTCTGTCTGTCTGTCTGTCTGTCTGTCTGTCTGTCTGTCTGTCTGTCTGTCTGTCTGTCTGTCTGTCTGTCTGTCTGTCTGTCTTTCTGTTGAAATCAATTTTCTGAAGACCCCTGATATCTTCTGGATCCAAATCGTCAATAATTCTGTCAGACATGCTTTCGAGAAAATCAGCAAAATCGGTTTACAAATAGCTGAGATATGAGGAAACAACCAGGACAACCTTGATTTTTGATCCAATTTTGACCTATATCTGGACTACTAAGTCATTAATATAGACAATATGGATATCTAATGATAGATATTTCAAAGACCTTTGCAACGACTTATATAAGACCATAGTAAGTTGGACCTACAATGAATCAAAATCGGAAAAAATATTTTTTAACCCGAATTTTTTTTTCACCAAAAAAAAAAATTAAAAAACAAAAAAAAAATTTTTAAATTTAAAAATTTAAAAAAAAAAATTATTTTTTAACCCGAATTTTTTTTTCACCAAAAAAAATTTTAAAAACAAAAATTTTTTTTTAATTTAAAAAAAAATTATAAAAACAATTCAAAAATTTTTTTTCCAAAAAATTAAAAAAGGAAAAAAATAAATAAATTTTGTACACTTCAAAATGTTTAAAATTTTTATTTTGAAGTATTATTTGGTGAATTTATAGCTCTCTTACTTATTTATATAGTGAAAGTCAAAATGTACAAAACTTTTTGATGTTCTTGCTTTAAAAGCTGCTTAAATTTGTGATTTACTTTATAAGAATTGAAGGAAGTTTCTAATAAAATATTAAAATTTAACACCACTTTTGTGGAAAATAAAACAAATTATTAAAATTTAACCTAATAAAAAATTAAATTTAAAAAAAAAATAAAACACTAAAAGAAATTCCATAAATAATGATTTAACAAGAGTAACAATATTTATGCCAACATAAAAGCCCCATTAATGAGAAAATTTTACTTTTTATCTGTGAAAGATACCAAGAAATTCCCAGAAAAGCGGTCATAAATTCAAGCAATAAAAATTCCGTCGTCAACCTAAACAAATATTTGAATAAAATCACTTGTTTTTCAATACAATACAAATTAAATAAAATAAAACATTAACATTTTTATAACATAGACAGACCACCATTAGAGATTTTATAACAATTTTAAGAGACATTTTTTTAGAGGAAAACTATGATATAAATATTGGATTCTAAGCCACTTTAAATCATTAAGGGATTAACCTTAATAAAGCAGAGTTGCTGTGAAAATTCGATGGTGAAAGTTTTTATTGAAGTATCTGTTTCAATCTTTATAGATTTTATAGCAGATTTAACTGCTTTATGTTCTTGTTTTAAATTTTCATTATGGTTAGGTTATGTATAATACGGCTAGTGCTGGTATCAAATTATTTTTCTAATTTAAATCTAAACATAAGCATAAATAAGTTTAATTGTTTTTTTATAATTCTTTGATATTTGAAATCTATTGTAAATAATCTTGTAATAGGGTCTTTCGACAGATGATAGCAGCCAGTTTCTATAGAAAAATCACAATGGACAGATATAGCTTTCACCAACACGTAGAAATGATAAAATTCTTTTATCAAAATCGGGCAAAATCTGTTCGGACAACGTTCCGCGAGCTTCGCTCATTTTACGGTCGTTGTAATCGTCCTACCGATAGCACTATTCGCGGTGTAGTAGATCAATTGCAGTCCTTTAGTTCAGTAAACAATGAACCAAAACCCACCCTTATAAGGGCACTGCTACACGTTCAATATATATTGTGATATTTTGATCGCGATCCATTGTAATGGATCACGCAAAATGAGGTTATTCTGCGATTTGGATCGCGATCCATCAATACTACACGCTACACGTTCAATAAATATCGCGATACTGGATCGCAGTCAATATATATTGAGCAGTGCCCTAACGACGAAACGCAAGATCTGCCGAAAACATCGCCAATGTCCGTGAGAGTGTGCCGAAGAATCCAAGGCAGTTGATTTCAAATCGCCCACAAGAATTCGGCCTTACGCAGACCGCAAACTTGGAGAATTTTGCGTCGTGATTGGCGCCTGTACCCGAAAAAAATTCAACTGATCCAACAGCTGAAAGTACACGACCATAGACAAAGCCAGGTGTTCGCTGAATGGGTACTGCAGCAGTTGGAGACTGACTAATTTTCATCTTCAGTAGTGAGGCCCATTTCTGGATGAATGGTTACGTCAAGAAACAAAACTGTCTATTTTGGGACGATACCAATCCACATGATATTGAAGAGCATCCAATGCATCCCGAAGAAGTCACTCAGCTCTGTTATGAATAAAGAATTCGTGGAAGTTTTTTCGCTTTTCCCATTTTCAACATTGAAATTGAATAGGAAATAAAGGAATATAGAATCCGGGGGAGTTTTTTTTTCGCATTTTCAACATTGAAAAGGAAACTCCCGCGGATTCTTTATTCATAACTGTCCACATTTATTTGATAAAGACATTGGCCAGGCCATCCCCGTCAACGGCAAACGCTATAGGTTGATGATTACCAACATCCTTTGGTCTGGATGGTTTCAATTGGAAGGCACTAGGTGCCACACAGCTCATTCCACATTGGACATTCTACAAGAGGGATTTGAGGGCATGGTCCGACCATAGACAACGACATGTGTTCGCTGAATGGGTACTGCAGCAGTTGGAGACTGACCCTAATTTTCATCTTCAGTAGTGAGGCCCATTTCTGGATGAATGGGTACGTCAGCAAACAAAATTGTGTAATTTGGGACGATACCAATCCATATGAGATTGAAGAGCATCCATGTGGATTGCATCCCGAAGAAGTCACTCAGCTCTATTATGAATAAAGAATTCGTGGGAGATTTTTCGCTTTTCCCATTTTCAACATTGAAATTGAATAGAAAATAAAGGAATAAAGAATCCGGGGGAGTTTTTTTTCGAATTTTCAACATTGAAAATGCTGTCCACATTTTTTTGATAAAGACTTTGGCCAGGCCATCGCCGTCAACGGCAAACGCTATAGGTCGATGATTACCAACATCCTTTGGCCTGGATGGTTTCATTAGGAGGAAGGCGCTACTTGTTACACAGCTCATTCCACATTGCACATTCTGCAAGAGGGATTTGAGGGCATGGTCATGTGGAGTTAATGTGAACTAGCCACCAAGATTTGCAATTTAACACTGTTAGACTTTTTCTTGTGGGAGTCTTCTTAAGCAGCAGGTCTATGCGAATAAGCCACAAACCCCAGGGTCCCTCAAAGTAAACATAACCCATTTTAAAGGTTAAATTCAGCCTGATTTATGAGCCAGAGTCATGAGTTTTTTCGCTTTTCCCATTTTCAACATTGACTTGAATAGGAAATAAAGGAATAAATCCGTGGGATTTATCCTTTGGTCTGGATGGTTTCAATTGGAAGGCGCTAGGTGCCACACACCTCATTGGACATTCTGCAAGAGGGATTTGAGGGCATGGTCATGTGGAATTAATGTGAACTAGCCACCGAGATTTGCAATTTAACCCTGTTAGACTTTTTCTTGGGAGTCTCCTTAAGCAGAAGGTCTATGCGAATAAGCCACAAACCCCAGGGTCCCTCAAAGCCAACATAACCCATTTTAAAGGTTAAATTCAGACTGATTTATGAGCCAGAGTCATGGAAAATTGGATATTCCCTATAATCTCCACCCAACAAAGTCAAGGCGGTTATTTTGCAGGATGTTATATTTCAACGAATAGAAAATTTCGAGGATATTTATTTAAATTTAAAGTGAGGAAGCGCATAAAGAGAGTTCATTTATATTGTTAATAAAGTATTTAATTAAAACATTGTTCAATCTATTTAGCTCATACTACAAAAGTTCTTAATTTTTTACCGTCGGTATTTTTTAGTTATAAATTTAATATTAAGAATTATAGCTAAACCAATAACATTTTAGTTTAAGTAAAATTATATATCTGCAGAATCTTGTAGTTAATTATACAGCTCTAAAGGTTTTCCTTTGATACAAATAAATGTTTGTTGAATATTGCTAACAAATATGGGAACGGCTGTGGTGTTTTGGAAGGATCTTCTCTGGGGAAAAACTTTAATCTGATACAGCTGTTGTTCAAAAATAACAATCGTTAGTCAAATGAGTCTCGAATCGTTTCGGAGTGAAAATTCAATTGTAGTAAGAACATCATCTGCAGTTCTTTCTTCTCTTTTATCTATCGACAGGTAGATTATAATCTCACTGAACTGTTGAAACCTTTGAAATTCATTTGTTCATTCCATCAAATGTTTTACCTGAACACTTTTTCTAAACATACAATGCAATACGGATAATAAGAGAAAATATGATTAATCAGTTTTCTTCTATAAATAATCATAAAACATCCAGCAGTTAAACCGACAAACAAACCATAATCTTTTCTGTTTAAAAAGGGAATTCTCTAAAGTCTCCAAAAGCAATTTTCACGGAATAAGAAATGTAATCAATCAGTTCTTCAACTGTTCAAGACTGCGAATGATTTTGGAGGACCAAAAAATGTTAGAAATAATAAAAAATTAAGAGAAATTGGTACAATATATTCTGTATGACTGCATTGAACTCTCCAGGAACACAGACTGAGATACTTTGCTAAATGCTCATTATCTGGACTAGTACAGAGAAATGTATTGCTAATGGTTCTGGTTATATTTGTCGAAAGCCTTGGTTTGTTTCTATCCAACTAAAGTTTAGAGTTGGAAGTTTGGAGCGGTGCTGAGGTAGTCGAAATGCTTCCCAATATGAATGTTTGGAAGAGTTTGTATTCGGAGGCTGGAATCTATAACTGCAGTTCCAGGAACAATTAAAACTGTGTATATAAATGGACGATTAAGTTGCAAAGCTGTTGATAATAAGCCATGCAATAAACAATCTCTGTATTCTGGGTATAATCAGAATACATGGTTTGGTTAATGGTGCCCATAGCTACTCGCAATGTATCTCAAAGATAATCGTGTTACAATATCGAAGGAATGTATAATCGAATTTGTACTCTGAGGCACTGAACAATAACTACAGATCGAGAAACGATCGAAACGGTGGAGATGTCAGACCAATTTAGTGTCTAAGAATTTGAAAAAAGCCATGCAACAAACAATCTCAGCTTTTTGGAATTTCAAACATTCAATGGAGTCTATTATTAGACAATTTCAATGACCAGTTTCAGCGACTACAAGTTTTTATTATTATTTTTCTTAGAACTGGGACACTGCAAGAATGTGTAGAGGTTTGGCATGAAGATATTTGATGAATGGAGTCAAGTAATACTTTCTTCTTCACCATAATCACTAGATGTTGCTCAGTGCTAATAATTCTTGGATTTTTCTGGGCTATTAACTGCCAAAGAAGTTGAAAACACGTCAATCTTCTTTTTTTGGGATATAGTCAGCAAAATATATGATAACTTGGTTTACACATGCAAATTTTATTGAACTGTTCCAAAGACCATTACAGAGAAAAATCAACTGCAAGATAGTTTTCTTCTTAAATTAATATAGTGCAAAGGTGTGTAGAGGGTTGTAATAACGATTTGTCATTAATGGAGGCAAGAATCTCTCTCTTAGCCACCATAATATTGTTACGAAATTGTACTTGAATTCAAATGTAACGATTTTAACGGCTGATTTAAAAGTAGCAGAATGCTTTCAAATAGCAGTGCTGTAATAGCAAACTGTAACATATCTGTGGGCATTATTAACATTGAATAAAAGCTTTCAGTTGACCATTGATAGTAAGTTGGCAACGCTGTTTGCTGCGACCGTATATTCGAATTCGAATATTCAGTTAAAGAACATTGTAGAAAGTACACCACAGATGGCGTATGTATTAGAAACCTCTAGACAGTTAAAGAGAAATCTAGAGTGCAGATGACAGTGTTATAAATAGTGGCAGAGGTTGCAGTCGTTAGTGACTTTATCAGAGACGCTATTCAAATAAACATCAACTGAGTGCCTTAAAGTGTGCTGTGTTTTTCAAGTGAATTCGTGTACATTATAAAGTGTGCCTTTATTTCTGCGAATTTATAAACGTCTATAAAAAACACTGAGTGTTGTACATTTTAAATAAATAAATAGTTGTTACAATTTTCAAACTACTAAACGGCTTTTATTTGCAATCAAAAGTATCCGGTTTATTTAAAGGAAATAAACAAACATAAACAATATCTAGATGTTGTCAACTGCAAATATTTCCTGGATTTATCTGGAGGATGAGATGTAATGTGCCAAAGAAAGTGAAAATAAACCATCCAATAAACAATTTTAGTTTTTTTGGGTTTTAATCAGGAAAAATTGAGACAGTACTTGATGAATAGAATGATACATTTCTCTTCCAAAACCACGGCTTCCATTTTGCATAAATTCACATTTAACAAATTCAATTTGAATGGCGATTTGAAAGTAATTTTCATAAATTTTGTCAAGAGCTGCATTTCATAGTCCTAGGCCTTAGTAATATGTACGATTTCACGTAAAAATTAGTATCAATATTTATTTTACTTCATAATTTCCCATTTTGGATCAACTTGTCCAGTTGATCCAAAAGATATCAATTAATATTAAACTACAATAATTTTATAACCTGACCTATAACAGAGTGTCGAAAAGGTGTCACTTTAGCCTTTCCTAGGCCACTGACATGTTAAGTCAGATCTCTTTCATATAATCATCATGGAACATCCGAAGAACTAGTGGCATAACTAGTTCTGTAACAGTTTCTTTCCTCTAAGAACATCAAGGAAGAGTGATTATATCAAGAAGAAATTCGAAATTTCTAACAAATTATTATTCCTGGAGTTGAAGAAATATGATTTGAAAAATTGTTATAATGATAGAAAATACTTCACAACTTGATTTTCTAACTGAATAATGTGCGACTCATTGTTGTGTTTGTATGGTGTCTTGGCGGGAAATTTATAAATCCATGATTTGTTTGCCGCCGGTGAATTAATATAAATTCAAATATTCAAAAAAACACATCCAAATAAGCATTGAGAACCTAAAAACTTGAAAGTATTTTTTAAGTTTAGAGATGTTTTGTTCAATTCAAAAGTGGTGATTTTGATACGGAAGACAATGATCGTCAAAGTCAGCCAAAAAAGTCCAAGAATTGGAGGCATTACTACATGAAGATTGTTGTCAAACTCAACAAGAGCTTGCCAAATGATTAAGAGCTGTTCAAGCAGCAATTTCAAAACGGATTTATTCATGGGTACCATACGAATTAAAGCCGAGAGATATTGAAAAAAAATGTTGCATGTTCGAAATGATGCTTGAACGCTATAAAAGAAAATCATTTTTACACCGAATCATTACTTGCGGTAAAGAATGAATCCTTTAACAATAACCCAAAGCGTAAGAGATCTTATGTGAAACCCGGCTAACCTGCCAAATCGACACCAAAGCCAAATATCCATAGCGCTAAGGTAATTTTTCGTATTTGGTAGCATCAAAACGGTCCTATCTATTAAGAGCTATTGAAATCTGACCAGACCATCACCTGTACCTGAATGCAATTGATTTGTTTGAAGCGAGCATTGTCCGAAAAACCTCCAGAATATGCGGCCAGACATGAAACCTTAATATTCCATCATGACAATGCTCGGCCACATGTTGCAATACCTGTTAAAAAGCATTTAGAATGAAGTGGTTGGACAGTTTTGCCTCACCCGCTTTATAGTCCAGACCATGCCCCATCCGACTACTATTTGTTTCGATTGATGCAGAACGTACTCTCTGGGATACGCTTCACTTTGGAACAGAGTATCCTATATTGGCTTAATTCGTTCTTGACCTTAAAAGATTAGCAGTTCTTTTGGCTCGGAAGCCAAAAGATGGGAAAATGTCATAGCTAAAATATCAATACTTTTAATAAATTTTTATTGCACAAATGTTTAAAAATAAAAGCAAAAAATTTAAAAAAATCACGCATACAACCAATATTATGGAAGGTTTTATGTGACACAACTATTCTTCCATCATACTGATGTTGTTTGGTATCATTATCTCATGTTGAAGCAAATTCTGTTACAAGATATCCACATATGACCAGCGTTAAGTAGATGTAGAATTCTTGCAAACTATTTGTCGACAAAATGTGAGTTACCCACAAGAATGCTAAAGAAATCGATAGTGTGAATCTGCAATACAATCTACAAAGACTCTAAAAACATGTGTCTTTCAATGTCTTCTTTCAAAATTTTAGCAATAAATTGATTTTCAGCCTAACCAAAGTTGGACAAAATAAATTTATTCTTAAAATTACTTATTTAAGCGAATCAAAGGCGTTTCAAAAGTAATACATTCAGCAAAGACTCTAAAATCCCGACTCTTTCAATGTCCTCTTTCAAAATTTTAGCAATAAATTGATTTACAGCCTAACCAAAGATGGACAAAATAAATTAATTCTTAAAATTACTTATTTAAGCGAATCGGTGGCGTTTCAAAAGTAAAATATTCTGCTAAGACTCTAAAAATATGACTCTTTCAATGTCTTCTTTCAAAATTGTTGCAATAAATTGATTTACAGCCTAACCAAAGTTGAACAAAATAAATTTATTCTTAAAATTACTTATTTAAGTGAATCAAAAGCGTTTCAAAAGTAATACATTCTGCAATGACTCTAAAATCCTGACTCTTTCAATGCCTTCTTTCAAAATTGTTACAATAAATTGATTTACAGCCTAACTAAAGTTGGACAAAATAAATTAATTCTTAAAATTAGCTTTTCAAAAGTTATACATTCTGCAATGACTCTAAAATCCTGACTTTTTCAATGTCTTCTTTCAAAATTGTTGCAATAAATTAATTTACAGCCTAACTAAAGTTGAACAAAATAAATTTATTCTTAAAATTACTTATTTAAGCTAATCAAAGGCGTTTCAAAAGTAATACATTCTGCAAAGACTCTAAAACAAGACTCTTTCAATGTCTGCTTTCAAAATTGTTGCTATAAATTGATTTACAGCCTAACTCAAGTTGGACAAAATAAATTAATTCTTAAAATTACTTATTTAAGCGAATCGGTGGCGTTTCAAAAGTAAAACATTCTGCTAAGACTCTAAAAATATGACTCTTTCAATGTCTTCTTTCAAAATTGTAGCAATAAATTGATTTACAGCCTAACCAAATTACGAAAAAATTAATTTATTGTTATATAAATTGATTTATATTCTTTTAGTTAAATTCTAAGATTTCTTTTATGCCTTTAAGTTTAAGGGCAAACAATAGCTGTTTATTTTTTGTCATGTTCTCTAACAGTTTCTAAAGTTTCTTCAAGTTTAGGCTTTTATCGAGCATAAGGAGGGGAGAAAAACATCAGCAACTTACCATAATAAATGTTTGAACTTTTATCCTTTTTTTGTTGTTGGCGAAAATTTGTTCTCACAACATTTGGCCGTCGGCAAAATTGCAATAGCAGAAATAAATAAATTCCCAAAAAAATAACGTGAGAAATTTCAGGTAATCCTTTTTGGGATGTTTAATGGTTCGTAAAGTGATTTCCCACAAAATAAAACCAATACATAGGTGAATTGTAGTATGACAAGAGAGTACGCAAAAAGCAGTTACTTAGAACTTTAGTTTAATTTAGAGAGTGAGAGGAGTTTGGGTGTGGGATTTATCAGATGTCCTTTTTTTTTTGGATGAGAGTGATTATTTATTATTAATTTTCTCTGAGATTTTAATTTGTTTATTTTTATTCAGGTAACTGACACTAGAGTTTGTTGTTAAATTTTGGTTTTCTTTGTTTTTATTTTTTTGGCTTTTCTTTTTTTTATTTTCTGTTTATTTTACTTTTTGGTAGTTTACGTTATTCCGTTTGGTTTTGTGTTCTAATACAAATTTTATTTTTATCAATTTTATTTTTTAGTTGTAGCTATTTGTGTTTAAGGGTTCACTTGATATTTGTTTTATTTATTTTTTTTTGGTATATTTTAACACACACACACTCAAACATATTCACCATGCTTTTTCTTTTTCTTGCTGTTTTTGTTGTTTTATTATTAGGCAGAGTGAGAAAAAGGACCACTCCACTGCTGCTTCTTCTATTCTTTCTTTTATATTTATTTGTTGTTGTTGTTTTTTTGTAAATATAGCTGTTATTTGGTTTTAGAGCGCGAGAGTGAGTGTGATAGAGAGTAAAAGTAAATGTTGGTAATAAAACAAACGATAGAAGAGAATGTTTTTTGTTTTTTTAACACGAGTAAACTGACGAGTGCACGTTAAATGAAAAACGAACGTGAGTAAGTGTGAGAGACCGAAAAAGAGGGAGTACACATAAACAAATAAACTAACAAAAATAAACGGTTTTACACGTTACAAATACAGGAAGACTCGTTTTTTTTTATGTTATAACAGGATTTATATATCCTAGTATAGATTTTTTTTAGCTTCTTCTTCGTGCTTCAGCTAGTATTTTCTATATAGATATAAAAACCGATATTTTATATATTTTTTGTTTAAATAAATTCCTGGTTTACATACACTTTAATTAAGTTGCTAAGATTTCATAACACTTTTTAATAATTTGTTTCTGGTTTCCATAACTCTTAAATTCAATTATTTTCACACACTAGTTTCCATTTTTTTCTGGGGTTATAAGTGGCAGACATGTAATAATTCTTAATTTTTCGGTTTATTTTTTTCAAGTAAAATAAATAAAGTAGCCGCTGTGTTTAATGATTTTTAAAGTTGAAAAATTTTATTTCATAAATATTTTACTTTAACACTTTAATCTATTAAATTATTACACCGACTTTGTTTTATTTTTTTTTTAATATTTTACATACTTTTTTGTTTAATGTATAAATTTTAGTATATACATATTTATACTGTATACAATATATATAATTTTTTTTTTATTTAAAAAAAAACTTTGTGTTTTAATGAAAGCAGAATATTGAAGAATATATTGTAAAACATAAGACAAAAACACAACTGATACCGTAATCTTCACTCATTACGTTTTTCCGTATCCAGCGTCCGTACACAATAAGGGAAAATTTTCGACTGGCTTTTTTTCGGGCTCTGCATGTTGAAAACACAGTCAAATATTAATGCAACATAACAACAACAACAACAACTACTACACAAAACATTCTAGCAGCAATAACAACAACAACAACCACTCACTCACTCTTTCATTTGAAAACAAGAAACCCAAGAGGAACATTAAACTGCCAGCACAAACAAAAAATCCCTGCTTTCTAAGGCCTTTTTATGAAAAGAGCACCGCCGCGCCGCATAACTTTCAAGCTAAAAGTGCGTGAGTTTAGAAAGAAGAACAAGAAGAAACAACAAAAACACCAACAACATCTCTTAAAAACGGGAATCGGGAAACGGGATGATTTCCCTGTATTTATTTTTTTTTTTCACTTTTTCCCTTCTTTTCTCACATCCATACATATGTTTAAATGTTTGAGCACAACTACAACTACAAACACTCTGAACACATCCGAATGCATACATATGTTGCACAGTGGGTTTGATAAACAAAAAAAAGTGGTAATTAATGGGAATCTTGTAAACTATCAGCCCAATTATGAATAAAAAAATTCCGCGGGAGTTTGTTCCCCGGGAGGATTTTCCCATTGAATTTGAATAGAAAAAATGAGAAAAGTGAAAAATTTCCCGGGGAATTTTTATTCATAATTGGGCTTTATATGTGTGATTGTGAAATCAAGTTTGAACGAATCGTAGAGGAGGACATAGGCTTTAAGAAAATGCAATTTGTGACCTCTGGTGGGCAAATCTGAACAGATTCTAATGAAACTATGTTATAAAGCTAAGGGGGAAAGCAAATTTCATTAAATTCTCACTTATAGTTTAAACGCCTGCATATAAAAGGTTATTCCAAAGGCCCTAACAGAGCTAGGAAGCTAGATTTTTGTACATCTTTACAATAAAAGACCACTGAAGTATGTAACGAATTAACCGCCCGCGATAAATGCAGTTATATGGGAAATAATTAAAAAAAAAAAAGTTCCAAAATTTCCCCATTTTAAATTGTAATTCCAAAGGCCCTAGAAGAGCTCGGGAACTAGATTTTTGTACATTTGGAGAATGTAGCTTTACAATAAGTTAACACTGAAGTATGTAACGTAATAACTACCGCAGATAAATGCAATTATATGGGAAATATTTCGAAAAATGCCCCAAAATTATCCCATTTTTAAACGCCCCCATATAAATTGTATTTCCAAAGGCCCTAAGAAATCTAGGAAGCTAGAATTGCTTGGGAACGTAGCTTTACAATAAGGTATCGCTGAAATATGTAACGTATTAACTGCCCGAGGTAAATGCAGTTATATGGGAAATATTTAAAAAAAAAGTCCCAAAATTACCCGAATTTTAAACGACCATAATTTCAAAGACCCTAAATATGCTAGCGCGCTAGATTTTTGTACATTCGGATAGCTTGAGAATGTAGCATTAGAATGCAATTATATGGGAAATATTTCGAAAAAAAGTGTCCATAATTTCAAAGACCCTAAATATGCTAGCGCGCTAGATTTTTGTACATTCGGATAGCTTGAGAATGTAGCATTAGAATGCAATTATATGGGAAATGGGAAATATTTCGAAAAAAAGTGACCATAATTTCAAAGACCCTAAATATGCTAGCGCGCTAGATTTTTGTACATTCGGATAGCTTGAGAATGTAGCATTAGAATGCAATTATATGGGAAATATTTCGAAAAAAAGTGTCCCAAAATTAACTTCCACATCCCAAAAAGGATTACCTTAAATTTCTCACATTATTTTGAGAATATTTCTCCCATTGCAACTTTGCCGACGGCCAAATGTTGTGATAAAAACATTTTCGCAAAAAAAAACAAAGGAAAAAGTTTTATTATGGTCCTAGTTGCTCGATAAAAGCCTAAACGTTAAGAAACTTTTTGAAAAACTTTAGGAACTGTTGGAGAACATGAATAAAATGGAACAGCTATTGTTAGCAGGAACTTAATAGATTATTATTAATAGAAATTAAAAGAAACCTTAGAAAACCAACTAAAAGAATATAAATCAATTTATATGAGAAGAAATTAATTTTGTCGCAGTTTGGTTAGGCTGAAAATCAATTTATTGCAACTATTTTGAAAGAAGACATTTAAAGAGTCATGTTTTTAGAGTCTTAGAAGAATGTATTACTTTTGAATTGCTTTTGATTCACTTAAATAAGTAATTTTAAGAATTAATTTATTTTGTCCAACTTTAGTTAGGCTGTAAATCAATTTATTGCAACAATTTTGAAAGAATACATTTTAAGAATCAGGATTTTAGAGTCTTTCCAGAATGTATTGCCTTAGAAAAGCTACCGATTCCTTATAATAAGTTATTTTAAGAATTAATTTATTTTGTCCAACTTTGGTTAGGCTGTAAATAAATTTATTGCTAAAATTTTGAAAGAACGCATTTAAAGAGTCAGGATTTTAGAGTCTTTGCAGGATGTATTACTTTTGAAATGCTTTTGATTCACTTAAATAAGTAATTTTAAGAATTAATTTATTTTGTCCAACTTTAGTTAGGCTGTAAATCAATTTATTGCAACCATTTTGAAAGAAGACTTTTAAAGAGTAATGTTTTTAGAGTTTTTGCAGAATGTATCACTTTTGAAACGCTACGTTTAAGTAATTTTAAGAATAAATTTATTTTGTCCAACTTTGGTTAGGCTGTAAATCAATTTATTGCTAAAATTTTGAAAGAAGGCATTTAAAGAGTCAGGATTTTAGAGTCTTTGCAGAATGTATTACTTTTGAAATGCTTTTGATGCACTTAAATAAGTAATTTTAAGAATTAATTTATTTTGTCCAACTTCGGTTAGGCTGTAAATCAATTTATTGCACCAATTTTGAAAGAAGACATTGAAAGAGTCAGGATTTTAGAGTCATTGCAGAATGTATTAATATTGAAACGACTTTATTCGCTTAAATTTGTAATTTTGAGAACAAATTAATTTTGTCCAACTTGAGTTAGGCTGAAATTCAATTTTTTGCAACAATTTTGAAAGAACGCATTTGAAGAGTCAGGATTTTTGAGTCTTTGCAGAATGTATTACTTTTGAAATGCTTTTGATTCGTTTAAATAAGTAATTTTAAGAATTAATTTATTTTGTCACAGTTTGGTTAGGCTGTAAATCAATTTATTCCAACTATTTTGAAAGAAGACATTTAAAGAGTCTTGGTTTAGAATGTTAGCAGAATGTATTACTGTTTTTGAAAAGCTACCGATCGTTTAAATACGTTATTTTAATAATAAATTTATTTTGTCGCAGTTTGGTTAGGCTGTAAATCAATTTATTGCAACAATTTTGAAAGAAGACATTGAAAGAGTCAGGATTTTAGAGTCTTTGCAGAATGTTTTACTTTTGAAACGTTTAAATTTGTATTTTTAATTATAAATTTATTTTGTCCAACTTGAGTTAGGCTGTAAATCAATTTATTGCAATCATTTTTAAAGCAGGCATTGAAAGAGTCTTGTTTTAGAGTATTAGCTGAATGTATTACTTCTTTTGAAACGCTAACGATTCGTTTAAATAAATAATTTTAAGATTTAATTTATTTTGTCCAACTTTGGTTAGGCTGTAAATTAATTTATTGCTATAATTTTGAAATAAGGCATTGCAAGAGTTAGAATTTTAGAATATTATATATCAGATTGTATTGCATTTTTCCACATGCTACCGATTTCTTCAGTATTCCTGGGTAACTCACATTTTGTCGACAAATAGTTTTCAAGAAATCTACTTATTGCTGGTCATATGTGAACATCTCGCAAAAGAATTGGATTCAATATGAGATAATGATACCAAACAACATTAGTATGATAAATGAATATTTGGGCCACATAAAACCTTCGATATGCATATAAGTTGAGTTTCTTTAAGCTGTTATAGATAATATTGGATGTATGATTGAAAAAATGCGGGATTTTTTCAAATTTTTAGCATTAATTTTAAAACATTTGTACAATATAAATTTATTCAAAGTATTGGTCATAAATAGCTATGACCTTTTCCCCATCTTTCTGGCAACATATGGATTCCGAGTCGAAAGAACTGCTCATCTTTCGAGGTCAAGAACGAAGCAAGCCAATTTCGGATACTCTAGTCCAAAGTGAAGCATATCCCAAAGAGAGCGTTCTGTATCGATCGAAATAAATAGTAGTCGGACGGAGCACAATCTGGACTATAAAGCGAATGAGGCAAAACTTCCAAACCACTTCATTCTAAATACTTTTTAACAGGTATTGCAACATGTGGCCAAGCATTGTCATGATGGAATATTAAGGTTTCATGTCTGGCCGGATATTCTGGGCGTTTTTCGGTCAATCAGTTGCATTTGTTACAGGTACCCTGTTATGGTCTGGTCTGAATTCAGCAGCTCATAGTAGAATAGGACCCTTTTGCCTCACCTAAATACAGAGAATTGCCTTAGCGCCATGGATATTTGGTTTTGGTTTCGATTCGGGCTTCACATACGATCTCTTAAGCTTCTGGTTATCGTAATACATCCATTTTTCATCGCCAGTAATGCGATGAAAGCAGCATTTCGGACATGTAAAATCGTCTTTCAAGGTATCTCAGCTTCAATTCGTATGGTAACCAATTTCCTTGATTTTAGATGAATCCTGCTGCTCGAAAACCTTTTGAAATTGCAGCTTGAGTAGCTCCCAATGATTTTGCAAAATCTTGTTGAGTTTTACAAGAATCTTCATAGAGTAATGCCTTCAATTCTTGGCCATCAAACTTTTTTTTTGGCTGGCATGGGCGATCTTTGTCTTCCGCGTCGTAATCACCACTTCTAAACCGAACAAATCATCTCTCGCACGTTGAAACCGATGGAAGTTTTGCACACCAAAGGTGATCGATTATGATATCCTGTATTTCATCTTGTATTCCTACAAGGTGGTCACAAATTATATTTTTTTCAAGGCTGACATAGCCTAGAAGACATTTCCCCTACAATTCATTCATACATCAGTTTGCAATCAGACCCAGCAGTTTAGCAATTTTTCCCGATCGACACCACTGTGTGTGTTTATACCTATTTGTTTTTGTATTCATGTATCGCTGTTGTTGTTGTTGCTGTTGCTTTTCATTTCTTCCTCTTTCTTTGTATGTTTACAAATGGATGATGGTGCTAATGCCTCTTTTATGTTCTAAAAAAAATACAATGCACCACACACTCACTAGCGCTCACACGCGTATTTCGTTGAACTATAATAAACAGAATAAAACAAAAAACACACTACACTACAATATTGTTTATATAATTGGGGATAGAATTATAGCATGACTTGAAAAAAATAGTTACTGTGTAACTGTTAACCCCAATAATATTCCCGGTCCAAAATCTAGACAGTGCTGTTTACGATATCACGGATATAACGATTACTCAGCATCAAATATGATGGGCAATTGGCGTTCCCATGTCTTTCTCCTTGAAAAAAACTCTTGACAACAGAACTGTTACAACAAGAACATCTTGGGCAATCAGAAGTTTTTGTCCATAAAAGTCTCCTTCTCCAGATGACAATATACTCTTCAGCTTTTTCAAGCAAATGCTCTTATTAATCTTTGGATCATGACTGCGCCTATTACATGTTCTATCAAGGTAGATAAGTAGCATTTCAAATTTGCCTATTCTAAGACTTTGAGGACTTTAGATCAATCAGCATTACCTTCTTTCTGCTAAAGACCCTAGAAAGATCGAACATCACCTGAACCAGGAACTCTATTCAAGACCAAGACAACATGCCAACAGCAAGGTAGATCCACATAAACCCCGCTTCACTCACTAGTGAAAATTCTCTGAACCACAGGAAATTTACTTTAATTGTCTTCTTGGATATACAGTCTAATTATGAATAATAAATTCCGCGGGAGTTTGTTCCCCGGGAGTTTTTCCTCCCATTGAATTTGAATAGAAAAAATGAGAAAAGGGGAAAAACTCCCCGGGGAATTTTTATTCATAATTGGGCTGATAGTGAAACCAGGATCAGTTATTAACATCACAAGAGATGTGAGTGTTAATTCAGCTACCAATTCAGATCATGTGAATGTTGGATTTTGCTCAGACCTGCTGGTTTTGAGACTATCACTTGGAACACTGGACCTCTGTAGTATAATTCAGGCTGATGGAATGACTGAAAAAATAGCCAAGCAAACATATTAAATATCAAATGGTATCAGCCAGGGTATCCATCGAAAATTGTCTATGGATTTCGGGTGTATCTTGAGGATATATCCAGACGTTTATGGGCTAGAGACATCGCCATTGCTATGTTAACTGGCCTTCGTTACAAGGACTTCTGCTGAAGCTGTAACAATGAGTAGGAGGAGACAATTAAACACCTGTTCTGCCACTACCCAGCCTTTGGCAAACTTAAGATTGAAACTCTTTGGACTCCTAACTTGGACTCAAGTGAGTTTCGCTTCAGGCTGCTGCCAAAACAATCAACAAATTCCAAAATGGGACTTTGTTATCAAACTTCTTCATAAAAATGGTATTATTTAAGCAAAGAGGTCAATAAACTGATTTAGAATAAAAAGGATAATATACAGGATCTGAATATGGGGTTGAAATATTCCAACCTATCCGGCAATCAGGTAGCCACACTTAGGGGTTTCCTTTCGCACATTAAAACTGGTTAGAATATTCGTTATAATTTAAACAGAAGGCAAGAAATTTTTAACACACAACAGCCACATATACATAAGTAGATTATTGTTTGCCCAGCGAATCGAATGCTTCAGGTCTTCTGCTATTTGTTAAAATATTAATTTTGATTTAATATTACCAATATTTGTCTATACACTCTGATATCAACTGCTTTAAAATGTCGCATTTACATCAGAAGATGCTTTGAAAAGCTGAATTATACTAAAGTCTTTTATATACTTCAATTGTTACTATGTTACAGAAGTTATTTTTATTAATAATTCTACTTAGTTCTGAAACAAAACTTAGGAGAATTCAATAAACTCAAAGAGGAAGAAAATATCTTAATCAGTAGAGGGATTAGATAAAACTGCACAAGAATATGAGAGCTCTTAAAGGAACAATGGAGTAACAAAATTCTGTATGAAACAATTCTAGATCTTAAGGATTGTGAGTGTGAAGAATGAATCAAATGTTTTGAGCAGAAAGACAAGGGAATACAGGCCATTTTGGAATTAAGATTATATGCTTTTAGAGGTACAATCAATAGATGCAGGGATAAATATTTATGGATCTTATTGTCCATATACCTGAAGCCGTTTTCGATACAGGTTCCATGGCGAATATACCCGTTAGATTAGAATATGACAACGGCCACCCTCTTCCAGAGAAAATAATTCAAATATTCTGACTGAAGGATACGCTTTCTTATGGTATCTAGACAAACCAGTTGAAATCGAGACTGTCTTATTCAAGGCTAAATTGTGGCTATAAAATTAGTCGCAGATAAATTTCAGAAGCAATGTATATCGGGCAAGGATATCCACATAATTACTGAAGGAAAAACGGTCATTAGATCCCTAGGGAATATCAGCTATCTCTAGAGGAGATAGCGAAACATTGATTGGTTGTCCTTACAAGGGTTCCTGAAATTGCAGGGCTAACGCACTTGCACCTTGGACTGATATTGGATAGTAGTAATCCTAATTCGTATCTAACTGCCCAGCACAGAAGTACATTGTATAGTAAAGGGTATTTCATTAGGCGCTTCCTATCTTTAAATTAAATAAAACAAAGTGTTTGTGAGATATCATCGAAATTTGTTATTCGTTTGAAAGGCCTGGACACTATGTATGGAATATAACATAGTGAAAATATCCACCGTGGATTCACTGGATGGCGCGCATCCGAAATGTACAACTTTCCATGACTCTGGCTCATAAATCAGGCTGAATTTTGCTAATGACATTGGTTATGATGGCTTTGAGGGCCACTTCACCTCCACATGAGATGACCATGTAGCTTGAGCAGTGTGGCACGTATTGCTGTCCTTTTGAAACTACATGTCGTTGGTGTCTATATCATCCAAGTCAGGTCAAAATAAGTTGGTAATCATCGGCCTATACCGCTAGCCCTTGACGGTGATGGCCTGACCAACCTCGTTCTCAAAGAAATATGGACTGTTGGTGCCGCCATCCCAAAATCCACACCAAACAGTGACTTTTTGGGGATGCATTGGACGCTCTTGGATCTCATATGCAGGCCTGTCACACATTTTCTTCGGAATGGTTTCAATTCCGTAGTTTTTATTCCGATCGATTTCGTTTTAGGTTCTTTAGATTCCGTGTAATTTATTAATTCCAAAAATATTTAATAATTCTGTAATGCTGATTTTAATTTGACAGTGTTTTATATATTAAAACAAAAGTGAAGTTTTTGGTGCGGTAATTGATTTAAAATGTTAGAAAAGCAAATAATTACAAAGAAATATCAATTCCACTTTCAAATCTGAAAGTGGTTTCATTCCGAAAGAAATTTTCGTTTTACTTTTTCTGAAGAAGCGAAATACGGAATTAATTCCACATTCGATCGGAATGGAATTCTGTGACAGGCCTGATGGATTGGTAATGCCCCAAATTCCACCATTTTGTTCGAACCCTAGAGAATATCGGCGGTCTTTCGAGGAGATAGTGAAACATTCATTGGCGGCCCTTACAAAAGTTCCTGGAAAGGGCAACATTGATGGATACTGCAGACCTAACGCACTTGCGAATGTATCTGGACACCAACCCAGATTTGAATGTGTCTGGTTGGTATTATATTCCTTCCTTCTCAAGAGGGATAAACACAATTAAAAATTTCAAATTTCACACAAACTTTATCTCAAACAAACTAACCCAAACTAAGAATGTTGGCAAGAAGAGACCACATGCAGTTAAATGTGGACTGGATATGCTTAAGCATAGGACACGATTTGGTATACATCTGCTTAGATTCTTACCTAGAAACCTTATAGCGTTCATTGCACGTTTATAAGGGTTCAACTCCCTTTTACAAGAAGAACAGCGGACAACTAAACATATTCTCTGTCATTTTGCGGTATTTTTAGATATAAGAAGTGGAATATTTTGTCAGCAAATATTTATTGGCATAACCTGCCTCACTAAACGTGATTTGAGTAGGATCCAGACCTTCATTAGATGAACAGAATGCATGGAGAGTGATGGAGACCAAGAGACATAGGACGAAGGGTGCGATAGCAATAAGGACTTATACTTGAACTGCCAACTAAACATAACCTGTGATCACTGAATGTATGAAGTTTTCTTGGGGGAGAAGACAATTTGTTGCTGTATTGGGTGTATGACTTAAAAATGCGGGATTTTTTTTTCAAATTTTTAGCTATAATTTTGAAACATTTGTACAATATAAATTTATTCAAAGTTTTGGCCATTGCTAGCTACTCTAATACAAAGTGAAGCGTATCCCAGACAAAGCGTTCTGCATCAATCGAAACAAATAGTATTCAGAAGGGGCATGGTATGGACTATAAAGCGTTTGAGGCAGTACTTTCCAACCACTTCATTCTAAATACTTTTTAACATGTATTGCAACATTAGGCCGAGCCTTGTCATGATGGAATATTACAGTTTCTTGTCTCATCACTTGGTTCCCTGTGATGGTCTGATTTCAGATTTCAGCAGCTGTTAATGGATAGGAACCTTTTGTTCCCCCCAAATACAGAGAATTACCTTAGCGCCATAGAGATATGGCTTTGGTGTTGTTGTAGTTGTAGCAGCATGAACAATTTTACATTAATCAATCTGGTTGTTCTGCATGTTGTTCAAGTCCAAGAAATTCAGCTACTTCAACAGGATGAGTCCATAAATCCATTGGACTGAGTGAAGTAGGGTTGGCTGAACAGTTAAATATGTGGAGGGCGTCATGAGGACCCTAACCACATGCTGGGCATAAGTTAAGGACGGCACTGTCTATGCGGGACCAAAAGGCATTAAGCCTGTTGTTCAATTCTGATATAAGTTGTGCCAGAACGACTCTTGTTCCACGCGGCAGAATCTTTTCGGCGTCTGCTATCGGTGGTGGGCGACCTCCAAGTACGACATTCATACGTTATCCTGCTACCGCGGAATTGAAGGCGTCTCTGTGAATGTCGTTCAAAGCTGTCATATACGAGCGGCGATCAAATGGATCCTGCACATACCTCTGTATGTTCTCCTCGCATTTCCGAAAGTCCTGTCTGACATGCCTCGGGGGAGACTCCTGTGTGATGTTGAAGTTTGGATGACTCCTCCGATGACATCCCAGAAGGAACTGTTGCTTCAACATGACGTTGTGTTCCTTGACCGGCAGAACCTTGGTTTCCTCGTGAAGGTGGTGTTCGGCTGCGTTTTGACTGCTTTGAATATTTCTCCACTGGGTATCACTCAACGAAGGCTACCACACTGGAGCAGCATAGTTGACCACTGACCGACCAATCCTCTTGTAGGTAGCAAGCAAGGTTTCTTTGTCCATACCCCAAGTACTGCCGGCTAGTACTTGGAGGACCTTGTTCCTATTTGGCAGTTTATGCGTGATTGCAGTGGCGTGTGCTGAGGAGGTAAAAAGGCTATCAAAAGTGACACCCAAGATTTTCGGGTGGTTTACTGTCGGAATTTGTACCATGACCATGATGCCTAAGTTCAGTTTTACCTCCTTCGTTCAGGTGGTGAAGAGTACGCTCTGTGGATGCACTGGGAGTTTAGAGAGGTAGAAGTCAAACAGGAGCGGCGACAGGACCCCTCCCTGAGGGACTGGCTTTGGTGTCGATTCGGCTGGTTGGAAGAGCTTATCATTAGATCTCTTCCACTTCGGGTTATCGTAATGGATCCATTATTCATTGCAAGTAATGATTCCGTGCAAAAATTATTTTCTTTTATAGCGTTCAAACATTATTTCAGATCCTCTTTCAAGTTCTTGATCCTGCTGCTTGCACAGGATTTTAAATTGCTGCTTGAGTAGCTCCCAAAGATTTTGCAAACTCTTGTTGAGTTTGACAACCATTTTCATGGAGTAATGCCTTCAATTCCTGGTCTTCAAACTTGTTTGGATGTTCTGGAGGATCTTTGGCTTTGTCCGTGTCAAAATCACCACTTTTAGCCTTGAATCTGAAGAACTTTATTAAACTCTGTTATGTTCTTTATGAAATTGAAAAACTTTCCTCCATTTAAGCTTGAATCAAGCAAGACTTTGCAATCTCTACTATATTTTTCTGAACTCTACTGTCTGTGTCAAAATCACCACTTTTAGCCTTGAATCTGAAGAACTTCATTAAACTCTGTTATGTTCTTTAGGAAATTGAAAAACTTTCCTCCATTTAAGCTTGAATCAAGCAAGACTTTGCAATCTCTACTATATTTTTGTGAACTCTACTGTCTGTAAACCAACAAGAAGAACCCACATGTAAAAAATAAACTCTCTTTGGAAAAAATAATGAACAAAATATAACAAAAACAACAAAACTGAATTGTTGTTGTTGTTGCAGTATTATAAAATATTGTTCCCTTATCAAGTTGTATGAATGACTGACTGACGGTTGGTTGGTTGTTTGGACGGTCGGTTCTGTCGCTGTTTGGATAGCATGGTTGTCATTTAAACATTAATTTTATGTTGCAGGCTGGTTATTACTACATAAGACTGTGTGTGTGTTTGTTGTTGTATTATTTTCATTTCATTTTACTTTCCTCTACTGCTTTTACTACCTCTGGGGTTTTCAATGCTTCATCCCTCAAAAAAAAAAAACAAGAAAAAATAATCAAACAGGGAATTTTGTTTTAATATAATGATGGTGATGATGATGGTTCTTTTTCGTCTTCTATTCCAAGTCAAATGCTTGTGTTGGACATCATCATCATGGGGTTTTATGGAGGAAGAACTTAAACTTCCCAGTATTTTATGGTTTTGTTTGGTTTGGTTTACTATTTACATTTTATGCCAGAGAGTAAGTTTTTTTTCTGTTTTCTTTCTTGATGTTTGTTTGTCTTGTGATAGAAAGAAGAATATGTTTCAGTCACGTATACAAAATACCAGAATTAAAGATTTTTTTTTAAGTCAAAAAAGAAACAAGTTATTTTATTATTATTTTTCAGTTAAAACAAAACAATAATTTTATTTAACAAGTTTGAAAAATGATTTATTGTTTAATTTTATGACGGCATGTAAACTTCAAGTTCAATAATTGACTATCTTACTCTAAACCTTTTAACTTCCTGTTTTTCTAACTTTGTTCAAGTAATAAGTTTCCAAATACTTACAAAAATATGATTTGTTTGGCAACCCCTCCTCGTCCCCCCCCCTCTCCCTAATCTAACTCTTATAACTTCTCAAATATTTACTTTATTACTGGTGCATGATTTTTCTGAACAAGAGTACGTGAGATTGAGCGTGTTTTTGTTTGTTTTGTGTGTGAAAAACTCATTTATAATTCCCTGCCATTTGCCAGAGTATAATTTTTCAATATACAACACCAACAACATTATCATACAAACTCGTATATTTCAACGTGCTTAGAATAATTTCTTTCTTTTCTTTTCTGTTTTATTAAATATAATTTTATTTAATTTTTTTTTCCTTTCGTGTAATACTGACTGTTGTTGCTGTAATTAGTAAACATAACAGCACAGGTGGAGTAAATTCTATTTGTACTCCTCTTTTACACTTCCCTACACTTGTCTCCTCCTCTCTCTCTCTCTATCGGTCTTTGGCATTCTGACTATTACTCAATTTAAATTGTTTACTAGGCATTCATTTTATTATAAACAATAATGCTTGCTGACAGCATGGCTGCCAGATTTCATGGATTTTTTTTGATGTAATATTCAACAAAAGGCTCAGGTTTAAAATAAATCATATTTTAGCTTTAATCGTAGGTATTTTTACTATTCTATTTTAGCTTCAATCATTGTTGTTTATTTAGTTTTAGATTAGCTTCCATTATAGCTCTATATACAGTCCTAGATTGACTTTAATTGCATGTATGACTTAATTTTAACTCTTCGCGTTTTGGTGGTCTCTTTACTAACCATCTTTTCTATAGTCTTTAAAACTTAGTTTATTGGCATCTATTGGCATTTTGCTAAACAATTATATATTTTGAAGTCATCGTTTATGTTTGTTTGCAGAACTTTGGCGTCAGGGTGCTCTGGTTAGATAAAAATATTAATTTGAAAATATTGTAAACCGCAGTTTTTTTTAAGGACTGTCTTGCATTCAATTTAAGTACAGAGTTTTAAATGTTCATCGAATTCAGTGTTACTTTGCTATTTCGTTTGTTTGACATTAAAAAATGCCAACTGCCACTGTGGTTAGTAAACTAACCACCCCACTCCACAAAAAAACCTTGGAATTGGGTGGTTTTTTTATGTTTTGATTTATTTTTTCTTACTTTTTATAATAACCTAACCTTGATTAAAGTAAAAATGCAATTGTTTTGGTTTTAAGCTTGTTTTTAATAACTTACAAGTCATTTTGAAAGGTCCATATCTGTCATTTATTCTCACTTAGTTATTGAAAATTATAGTGGAAACATGAAAGTTTTTTTTTAGCTTCGAAAATGTTGAATTTTGTACCTACAAAGCGTCATCTGCGGGAAGTTTTGCTTTACTTCTTTAATTTGAAAAAACAAAAGCCCCTGAAGCTCAACGATAGCTCAGCAAAGTTTAAGGTGAATGTGGTTCATCGATATCAACCTGTGAGAGATGGTTTGTGAGGTTCAAAAGTGGTGATATTGACACAGAAGACAAAGATGGCCAAAAAAAAGTTTGAAGACCAAGAATTGAAGGCATTACTCCATGAAAATTGTTGACAAACTCAACAAGGGCTTGCAAAATCATTGGGAGCTACTCAAGCAGCTATTTCAAAACGTTTGCAGGCATCAGGATGTATCCAAAAGCAGGGAAATTGGGTACCATACGAATTGAAGCTGAGAGACCGAAAAGAAAAAAATTTTTGCACCGAATTATTACTTGCGATGAAAAATGGATGCATTACGATAACCCGAAGCATAAGAGATCGTACGTGAAGCTCTGCCAACCAGCCGAATCGACACCAAAGCCAAATATCCCTGGCGCTAAGGTAATGCTCTGTATTTGGTGAGACCAAAAGGGTCCTATCTATTATAAGCTGCTGAAATTTTAGCAGATCATCACAGAGAACCTGTAACGAACGCAACTGATTCGTTTGAAACGAGCATTGACCGAAAAACACCAGATTTGACAGACAGGCCAGACATGAAACCATAATATTCCATCATGACAACGCTCGACCACATGCTGCAATATCTGTTAAAAAGTATTTAGAATGAAGTGGTTGGGAAGTTGTGCCTCAACCGCTTTATATACCAGACCTTGCCCAGTGCAACTGCTATTTTGTTACGATCGCTGCAGTACGCTCTGGTATAAGCTTCACTTTGGCTTGATTCGTTCTTGGCTTCAAAAGATGAAGATAAAAAGTATTTAGAATGAAGTGGTTGAGAAGTTTTGCCTCAACCGCTTTATAGACCAGACCTTGCCCAGTCCAACTGCTATTTTGTTACAGAACGCTCTCTCTGGGATAAGCTTCACTTTGGCTTGATTCGTTCTTGACCTCAAAAGATGAAGATAAAAAGTATTTAGAATGAAGTGGTTGGCAAGTTGTGCCTCAACCTTTTTAATCCAGATAGCTGCAGAACGCTCTCTCTTTATGTGATACGCCTCACTTTCGAACAGAGAAACCGATATTGGCTTGATTCGTTCTTGGCCTCAAAAGATGAGCAGTTCTTTTGTCTCGGAATCCATATGTTGCCAGAAGGATGGGAAATGGTCATAGCTATTAATGACCAATATTTTGAATAAGTTAATATTGTACAAATGTTTCCAAATAAAAGTTAAAGATTTGGAAAAATACCGGGTTATTAAGTCATACACCCAATAGCTTCAATCATAGTTATTTTTTTTATATTTAGAGAAGCTTTCATACAGTCCTATATTGACTTTAATCGTAGATCTTTAAATAGTCTTATATAAGATTTAATCGTAGTCTTATATTAGCTTCAATCGTGGTCTCTTTACAGAGTCTTTGTTTAGATTAAATTGTAGGTCTTTATTGAGTCTTAAGTTGGATTCAATCGTGGTCTCTTTATAGAGTCTTTGATTAGCTTCAATTGTAGGTCTTTATATTCTTTGATTAGCTTCGTGGTCACTTTACAGAGTCTTAAATAAGTCTTTATAGAGTCTTGGATTAGCTTCAATCGTGGTCTCTTTATAGAGTCTTGGATTAGCTTCAATCGTGGTCTCTTTATAGAATCTTAGACTAGCAACAATCGTGGCTGTTTACAGAGTCTTAGATTAGCTTCGTGGTCTCTTTACAGAGTCTTAGAATAGCTTCAATCGTGATTTATTTATGGAGCCTTGGATTAGCTTCAATCGTGGTCTATTTATAGAGTCTTTGATCAGCTTCAATCTTAGCTCTTTATAGAGTCTTAGATTAGCTTCGTGGTCTCTTTATAGAGTCATAGATTAGCTTCAATCGTTGTCTCTTTATAGAGTCTTGGATTAGCTTCAATCGTAGGCCTTTATAGAGCCTTTCATTAGCTTCAATCGTGGTCTCTTTATAGAATCTTAGACTAGCAACAATCGTGGCTGTTTACAGAGTCTTAGATTAGCTTCGTGGTCTCTTTACAGAGTCTTAGATTAGCTTCAATCGTGATTTATTTATGGAGCCTTGGATTAGCTTCAATCGTGGTCTCTTTATAGAGTCTTTCATTAGCTTCAATCGTAACTCTTTATAGAGTCTTAGATTAGCTTCGTGGTCTCTTTATAGAGTCTAATATTAGCGTCAATCGTGGTTCTATACAGAGTCTTAGCTTAGCCTTAATCGTGGTCTCTTTATAGAGTCTTAAATAAGCTTCAATCGCAGGTCTTTATAGAGTCTAAGATTAACTTCAATCGTGGTCTCTTTTTAGAGTCTTAGATTAACTTCAATTGTACGTCTTTATAGAGTCTTAGATTAGCTTCGTGGTCTCTTTATAGAGTCATAGATTATCTTCAATCGTTGTCTCTTTATAGAGTCTTGGATTAGTTTCAATCGTAGGCCATTATAGAGTCTTTCATTAGCTTCAATCAGACTAGTAACAATCGTAGCTGTTTACAGAGTCAAAGATTAGCTTCTTGGTCTCTTTACAGAGTCGGAGATTAGCTTCAATCGTGGATCTTTACAGAGTCTTAGATTAGCTTCAATCGTGGTCTCTTTATAGAGTCTAAGATTAGCTTCAATCGTGGATCTTTATAGTCTTAGATTAGTTTCGTGGTCTCTTTATAGAGTCTTAGATTAGCTTCAATCGTGGTCTCTTTATAGAGTCGGAGATTAGCTTCAATCGTGGTCTCTTTGTAGTCTTTGATCAGCTTCAATCGTGGATCTTTACAGAGTCTTAGATTAGCTTCAATCGTGGTCTCTTTATAGAGTCTTAGATTAGCTTCAATAGTGGTGTCTTTGCAGAGTCTTAGATTAGCTTCAATCGTGGATCTTTACAGAGTCTTAAATTCGCTTCAATCGTGGTCTTTTTACAGAGTCTTGGATTAGCTTAAAGAGTCTTTGATTAGCTTGATTCGTAGTTCTTTATATAGCCTTAGATTAGCTTCAATAGAAGGCCTTTATACAGTCCTATTTAAGCTTCAATCTTTGTTCAACATTCATATTCTAGCTTTATCTGGCATCTCTCTTGTAATAACTTCACTGTCATTGCTCTCTGCTCGTAATTTATTATTAACATAAATGCTTAACTCGAAAAACTAATTTTTTTTTGTAAAATTATTCTTTAACGTTTTTTCTTCTTGTTGTTCTTGTATTACAATAAACGTAATAAAATTTATTAAATAATACTCACGGGAGTAAATACAAAAAAGAAAAAAACGAAAAAGGGTAAATAAATGTTTTATTTATTCAACCATTATACACATGCAATAAACTCTATAAACAACAAAATAAATAAAAGGTTTTTTTTATGAAATGAAAAAAAACCTATTAAAAGATTCTTCACCTTTTTTCCTTATCTAGAGAGAAATCAATCAAGTTTAACAGCTCTTAACTATTATTACACGGACACACAAGACATGTCATTCATTACAAATAAAATATAAAAAAACAACAAAATGATAAAAATAATGATAATGAGGAAGTGGAACACGTATGTTTTGAGTAAGAAAGGGTAACAAGGTATTATGGACATAAGTTTAAATAGACAAAATATAATTGTATACATAAATATTTTATTAACAAATTGGGTCATTTAACTTAGATTTTACAAAACTGTCAGAGTTTGGTTTTTGAACAATAAATTGTAATATTTAGTAATGATATTGCTTTCAAATTGCTGTAAATAGAAACAGGTACTGTTCAAACTTGTCCGAACAACAGCTGTCTCTATAAATCAGCCTTTTCATACCCCAGAATAACACTGTACCCCACGATTCTATATAATTTCCGAGTTTTTGCGAAAGAACTTGTCTGAAATTAGCTTTTTCCTTAGTCATAGTCTTAGATTAGCATCCATGGTAGCCCTGTATACAGTCGTAGATTAGCTTCAATCGTGGACTCTTTATAGAGTCTTTGATTAGCTTAAATTCCAGGTCTTTATAGAGTCTGGGATTAGCTTCGATCGTGGTCTCTTTACTGAGTCTTATATTAGTTTCAATCGTGGTCTCTTTATAGAGTCTTAGATTGGCTTCGATCGTGGTCTCTTTATAGAGTCTGAGATTAGCTTCAATCGTGGCTCTTAGCAGAGTCTTAGATTAGATTCATTCGTGGTCTCTTTACTGAGTCCTAGATTAGCTTCTTTATAGAGTCTTAGATTAGCTTCAATCGTGGCTCTTTGCAGAATCTTAGATTAGCTTCATTCGTGGTCTCTTTACTGAGTCCTAGATTAGCTTTAATCGTAGCTCTTTATAGAGTCTGGGAACAGCTTCAATCGTGGTCTCTTTACTGAGTCTTAGATTAGCTGCGATCGTGGTATGTTTTCAACGCAATCTTGTACCAAAGAAAACCCTTACGGACTTTCGAAAGCGGCTTTTTCTTCACGACTTTCGTAATATAATAGCGAAGGAAAATAAGATACTAGGAAATAACCTGTTCAGTGAAAAAGCTGGGGTTTTATAACGTTGGGCAAGGTACAGGCAAGGCTTTTCTTAGGCTGAGTTTCAGGTGTGTCAGGCTAAAGAAGACTTTAAATTGTGGCTCATTATTCTGTACATCAACGTCTCAAAATTAGTTTATCGGATAGAAATGGCTTTTCATTAGAAGGGTCATGGTTCAGCCATTATATTGAGTCTTTTTGGTAGAGATTGTTCGCATGTGATCTGACAACGGACGGTTAATCTGCTAAGAAGCTCCCTGAAATCTCCGAATGTCCTGGAATGTGAGAAGGTTATCAAATCTTACATACCGAGACTTGGAGAGTTCTTAGGTCAATGTGGAAGTATGGGCAACAAGAAGGCTTACAAGTTTGATATTAAGAAGGGCTTCTACCTGGACATCTTCAACCTCGTTAATACTAAATCATTGCAGCTCTTCAAGAGGGTCCATGAATATGCCCACAACTGAGAAAACTGTCTCTCGAACGACAAGAAAATTATGTGGAACTATCGAATGGAAAGAAGCCTTCTTCAACCTAGACAATACTAAATCTTTGCGGATGCTCAAGAGGGACCTTAAATATTCCCACTACTGAGATAAATCTCTGTAGAACGACAAGAAAATTAGGGGGAATAATCCAAGATGTTCAAATTAGTGTAACCACAGAACGTTGGAAACTGAGATGACAGCTGCAACGCATGGGAGTTTAAGATACTTTAGTTGAAGGGCAACGGAAAGGAGCCAAATATATGTTTAAGATGGTGTTTTTAGAAGACATATTGAATTGTGATCACTCTTGACTCTCATGAGACTTTGGTTCATAGGGAATGCGAGAAGCAGGATACTACTTGGTAAGCATTTCGCATGCCGAGAAATATACTTAAATCTGAAACACATCAGAAACAAATATCAAAGGGACCTGAAAGGTTTTGTTTGTAACGAATTCCTTCCCAAGTTATCAATAAGTCAGGGTTTCAATAAACTTTATAATCATTTCTTGGTTGAAGTCTATGCTTGCTCGTATGGGAAGGAAGACAAGACAAGACGGGATAATTAATCTTAAATATAGCAACGAATAGAAGCGATTACTACTTGATTGATCAAAGGAACCTGAAAGTTTAAGTTTGTAGCGAATACCTTCCCAAGTTGACAATAAGAGAGGGTTTCTTGATAATCACTTTTTGATTGATGTAAATTTTACTCGTTGCGACTCGTATAGAAGCGAATTTGAGTTTGACAAAGTGCTATTACACTAAATTTTAGATACTATTGTCAGCAGTCATGCAAAAGGAGTACGATATGCAATACTCGAAATGGAACACATCAGGCGATTAAATAGAAGAAAAATTAAGGTTTCTATGGGACATATTGAGTTCCTTGCCTAGATGAGCGTTGTTTGAAATTTCATTGTCTTTCTAAACACTTCGCTTAATAGGAATGTCGTGCTTGCGAAAAAAATTCCTGATTTCAAACTCATTGGTGGTTATCTTAATGTTAGAGTTTCATTCACTTTCTAATTACCTCTTGATTGAAGTGGATCTTCAATTGTATGGGACTACTGGAGACTATCTTCTGTGGAGGAGGAGGTAAACACGAGCTGATAAACTTCAGGAGCAGGAATTGAGGAAACCCAAAGAGGTAAAGGAAACTGCGTTCTTTGACTCTTTGACAATAATTGAGGATAATATATGCTATTGAGGGATTTTTAGAGGAGTATTATCTGCAGGCCGAAGAGTGCGACGAGACACAATCAACGGGACATATGAGGGGTACGAATTGGAGGAACCAGAAGGTTTATACAGTTTACTGGAGACTATTATCTATGGACGAGTAGGAAACCCCGAGCTGATAAACATCAGGAATACGAATTGAGGAAACCCGAAGTAGTAAAAAAGCCTGCGTTCCTTGCCTCTTTCATTGAGTTTTTAATCACCCTTCATTGAGGTATTGAGGGACTTTTAGAGGAGTATCATCTGCTAGCCGAAGAGTGTGACGAAACACAATTTATGGAACATATCTGGATACGAATTTAAGCAACCTGAAGGTTCATATGGAGGAGACAGCGTAATATATACAGTTTAATGGAGAATATTATCTGGGGATGAGTAGGAAACCCCGAGCTGATAAACTTCAGGAGCAGAAATTGAGGAAACCCGAAGTGGTAAAGGAGCCTGCGTTACATCAGGGTTTCATTGAGTTTCTAATCACCCTTTATTGAGGTTAATATACTCTATTGATGGACTTTTAGAGGAGTATCATCTGCTAGCCGAAGAGTGTAGAGAGACACAATTTATGGGACATATCAGGGTTACGAATTTGAGGAACCTGAAGGTTTATATAGAGAAGACAGCGATCTGTATCCAGTTATTTAAAGGATTTCATTCGCTTTCTAATATCTTCTTGGTTTGATGGAAAATTCGTCTACAGTGCTTGTGAAAAGGAGGATGTTACAAAACATGAGCGATACGAATTGAAGGATAGCAACATATCAGGGATATTAAAGAAACCTAAATTGTTCTAACCATCAGGAACACAAATTGAGGAAACCCAAAGTGGTAAATGGAGACTGCGTTCCTTAACTCTTCGACAATAGATCAGGGTTTCATAGAGTTTCTAATCACTCTTGATTGAGGTTAATATATGCTGTTGGGGGACTTTTGGAGGAATATCATCTGTAGGCCGAAGAGTGTGACGAGACATAACTTATGAGACATATCAGGTGTACGAATTGGAGGAACCTGAAGGTTTATATAGAAGAGACAGCGATCTGTATCCAGTTATTTAACGGATTTTATCCACCATTTAATCTCTTCTTGGTTAACGTTGTAGGATAGCAGCATACCAGGGGTATGAATTGGAGAAACCTAAAGTATTCTAAATAGAAATCTACATTTGCTATCTAATCACTATTTGATTTAGGTCGATCTTTGTTCTTATGAAATTGTTGGAGAATATCACATGAAGACTAAACGAAGAAGAGATCGAGACGCGACCTTAAAGACTGCTGGAGCTTGAACTCAACAGATCTCAAAATTTGTTTAAAGGAAACTGAGTTCTTTACTTAGTTGACAATTTCGCTTCTTGATTCAGGTTGATCTTTGCTCGTGAGGCAAAATTAGAGACTATCGCCTGCAGTCCAAATGAAGATTAAGAAGAGATGCAATTCACGGGTTGGAACATATCAAGTGGACGTTTGAAGTGGAGAAACCTAAAGGGTTGCATAGAGAAAACTTCTTGATTGAGTTCAATCTCGCTCCTATAAGACTATTTGAGCACATTACCTGAAGACCAAGCAGACGTGAACTGAAATATCTCAGGAGCATGAACTAAATAAACGTGAAGTGTTGTTTGGAGAAGTCTGAGTTTTTGAACTGGCTGACAATCGATTATAGGGAAATTAGATTATACAAAATTCTTTATCCAGTTCACAACCAGTAAAGTTTTCATGCACTTGCTTATGGTCCTTCGAACCAAGAAATGAGAATATATTTAATTGTTATCATAACAATGTTTTAAAATTCTTTAAGATTTATTATTAAACATAAAATATAACAAGTTCGTTGAATCAAACATCAAATAGGTCCTTCTTAGCCTCCCATGATGATTTTCCAAACATCAAACACAATACTTTAAATTACTTTGAAAGAATCCTGTCAATTTGATTAATTATTTGTTTAACTATAATTTCATTCCTTTCTTTTCAAGATAAATTATGATAACGATGATTCCTTAAATATTTTCACTAAAATTCTTTTAAATGACTCACTGTTAACCTTAAATTGTAAGCGTTTCTTTTGCTTTCTTATTCTTTACTTTGTAGTATTTATATTGAGATTTTGAAAAACAATTAATAAACAATGCTTTAACAACAAACGACTGCACCACCTTCATTATAAACACATATGTACGTTTAAAATCTTAACGAAAAACCGCCATTTAAACATAAATTACAAACATTAATTTCAAAGAATTTACGAATCGAAAAAAAGAAATCACTTCCAACTTAAGTTACATTAAGCGAAAATGCATTTTTTCAATGTGAGCCCAACAGTTCGTTTGTTGTTTTTTTTTTGTATTCCAAACATTAATTTTGTTAAGTCAGAACTTCCATAGAATTTTAACCATGTTATTGGAGTTTTTTTTTTTTCTTTAATATGTAGAGTCATCCGGTGCCGTTAATTATGAACTTAATGACGAAGACAATGACGTTTACGCCAATGTTTGGTGTTCGAGCTGGGTTGTGTTTAACTGTTTTTGCTAAAAAGGTTTTTAGGTTTTTATAGCTCGAAATGTTAAAGACCTTTTTAATAAATATAATGTGTTTTGTAAGTTTTTTGACAGATCAGTTTTATCTCTTCATATGTAGCAGAGAGTCTTGGAGTCTTGACTCGTTTTTCGTTTAACATTTCTGTTTAATTTGAATGTAATTGATGTTAACATTATAAAATTTAAATTAAATTCCTAGAAGAATAAGGCCTGTTTTCATGGGAATTTTGGTTTCTAGTTTGTCACAATGGCCTTGGCAGTTGCACAAGCCAAAACTGCTAGAAAACATTAACAACATTTTGGAGAGAAAAAATATTACTATAATCCAGACTATACTCGTACTATAGTGCAGACTATAGTCTTACTATAATCCAGACTATAGACTTTCTACAGTCCAGACTATAGACTTTATACAGTCCAGACTATAGACTTTCTATAGTCCAGACTATACACTTTCTATAGTCAAGACTATAGACTTTCTATAATCAAGACTTTCTATAATCAAGACTATAGACTTTCTATAATCAAGACTATAGACTTTCTATAGTCAAGACTATAGACTTTCTATAGTCAAGACTATAGACTTTCTATAGTCAAGACTATAGACTTTCTATAGTCAAGACTATAGACTTTCTATAGTCAAGACTATAGACTTTCTATAGTCAAGACTATAGACCTTCTATAGTCAAGACTATAGACTTTCTATAGTCAAGACTATAGACTTTCTATAGTCAAGACTATAGACCTTCTATAGTCAAGACTATAGACTTTCTATAGTCAAGACTATAGACTTTCTATAGTCAAAACTATAGACCTTCTATAGTCAAGACTATAGACTTTCTATAGTCAAGACTATAGACTTTCTATAGTCAAGACTATAGACTTTCTATAGTCAAGACTATAGACTTTCTATAGTCAAGACTATAGACTTTCTATAGTCAAGACTATAGACTTTCTATAGTCAAGACTATAGACCTTCTATAGTCAAGACTATAGACTTTCTATAGTCAAGACTATAGACTTTCTATAGTCAAGACTATAGACTTTCTATAGTCAAGACTATAGACTTTCTATAGTCAAGACTATAGACTTTCTATAGTCAAGACTATAGACTTTCTATAGTCCAGACTATAGACTTTCTATAGTCCAGACTATAGACTTTCTATAGTCCAGACTTTAGACTTTCTATAGTCAAGACTATAGACCTTCTATAGTCAAGACTATAGACTTTCTATAGTCAAGACTATAGACTTTCTATAGTCCAGACTATAGACTTTCTATAGTCCAGACTATAGACTTTCTATAGTCCAGACTTTAGACTTTCTATAGTCAAGACTATAGACTTTCTATAGTCAAGACTATAGACTTTCTATAGTCAAGACTATAGACTTTCTATAGTCAAGACTATAGACTTTCTATAGTCAAGACTATAGACTTTCTATAGTGAAGACTATAGACTTTCTATAGTCAAGACTATAGACTTTCTATAGTCAAGACTATAAACTTTCTATAGTCAAGACTATAGACTTTCTATAGTCAAGACTATAGACTTTCTAGCAAAAAATAGTCTGGACTATAGCAAGACTATAGTCTGGACAGTAGCAAGACTATAGTATGGACTGTAGTAAGACTATAGTCTTGACTATAGAAAGTCTATAGTCTTGACTATAGAAAGTCTATAGTCTTGACTATAGAAAGTCTATAGTCTTGACTATAGAAAGTCTATAGTCTTGACTATAGAAAGTCTATAGTCTTGACTATAGGCTTTTAAAGTCTATAGTCTTGACTATAGAAAGTCTATAGTCTTGACTATAGAAAGTCTATAGTCTTGACTATAGAAAGTCTATAGTCTTGACTATAGAAAGTCTATAGTCTTGACTATAGAAAGTCTATAGTCTTGACTATAGAAAGTCTATAGTCCTGACTATAGAAAGTCTATAGTCTTGACTATAGAAAGTCTATAGTCTTGACTATAGAAAGTCTATAGTCTTGACTATAGAAAGTCTATAGTCTTGACTATAGAAAGTCTATAGTCTTGACTATAGAAAGTCTATAGTCTTGACTATAGAAAGTCTATAGTCTTGACTATAGAAAGTCTATAGTCTTGACTATAGAAAGTCTATAGTCTTGACTATAGAAAGTCTATAGTCTTGACTATAGAAAGTCTATAGTCTTGATTATAGAAAGTCTATAGTCTTGACTATAGAAAGTCTATAGTCTTGACTATAGAAAGTCTATAGTCTTGACTATAGAAAGTCTATAGTCTTGACAATACTATAGTCAAGACTATAGTCTTACTATAGTCAAGAATACAGTCATACTTTAGAAGAGTCTATAGTCTTACTATTGTCCAGACTATAGTCCTGACTATAGTCCAGTCTATAGACACACTATAGTCAAGACTATAAATTATATTGTCTAAAAAATTATACCTTATGTCCCTTTTAAACTACCCTTCACTTCTTTATTACAACCCTTATACAATGATTTTTACTGCTAAACTCTTAATTACCATTAAATTTAGCTTATTTACATATTACCAATCATATTCTTAAATTCTATTGACAATTTCACGCGCCATTTCATCACTCTCTAACACAAACGGCAACTCTTTAACTCAATGTGACGTTAACTAACCCCCAAAGACACAACAAACAAAACAAAGAACACAAACAAGCAACTGTCAAACAAAACCAGCAGCTCTATTTTATTGAAAACTGATTTATTTAATTTTAAATCATATTTTATAAAAAACTATTAAATTATACCTACTTATCAATACTAATAGAAAAAGGACCACTGCATAGTTTTACTCCGTCTAGCTTGATTTGAAAATGATTTAATTTTATGTAAATGCTTTCAAAACTTAAGTAATTGTTGTTGTTTTTATTTGTATTTGTGTGTTAAAATGCTGGTGGCTAAATTTTCAATATGTATGAATACAATTTATTTATTGTCTTGTAATTTACAATCTAACAAACACATTTGTTTAGCATTTATTTGTATTCTCTAGCAGAGTTTGGGAATTTGACTTTGCTGTATCAAGGGCCATTTGGGGGAAGGGGGGCCAACAATTGAACATTTCTTATTCTCTGTTGTATTATTAAGTGCTGCTGCTGCCTCCAGCAATTAAACAGTCTAATGATAATTTAGTTTAGTGTACAACATGGCAACAGCCAAAGCTATAAGCCTACTACTGTATCTAGCAAAAGCTATAACAGAAACAATGTTTAAAAATAATAATAATAATGTTTTAGTCACGTCTTGACTTGAGACAATTTCTCACTGCAAATTGTTGCTGATGCTGAGAAATTCCAATGAGTTTTTTTTGTTTTTCAGTTGTATGGATAATTTTATTAAATAACGTTGGCTACTTTTGATGTTTTATGTTAAGAGATAATGAAGAAACTAATTTGTTTTCAGACTTAAAATAATTACAAATGAGTTTAAGACTATAGTCGATACTATGCAAAACACCATACTCGAGGCTATAGTCAGGACTATAGTAAACCTAGAGTCTGGACTGTAGTAGGACTATAGTCTGGACTATAGTAGGACTATAGTCTGGACTATAGTAGGACTATAGTCTGGACTATAGTAGGACTATAGTCTGGACTATAGTAGGACTATAGTCTGGACTATAGCAAGACTATAGTCTGGAATATAGCAAGACTATAGTCTGGACTATAGCAAGACTATAGTCTGGACTATAGCTAGACTATAGTCTGGACTATAGCTAGACTATAGTCTGGACCATTGAAAGACTATAGTCTGGACTATAGCAAGACTATAGTCTGGACTATAGCAAGACTATAGTCTGGACTATAGCAAGACTATAGTCTGGACTATAGCAAGACTATAGTCTGGACTATAGCAAGACTATAGTCTGGACTATAGCAAAACTATAGTCTGGACTATAACAACACTATAGTCTGGACTATAGCACGACTATAGCAAGACTATAGTCTGGACTATAGCAAGACTATAGTCTGGACTATAGCAAGACTATAGTCTGGACTATATCAATACTATAGTCTGGACTATAGCAAGACTATAGTCTGGACTATAGTCAGGACTGTAGTAATACTGATCTAGAGTAAGACTATAATCCAAAAATATTGTATGACTATAGTCTGGTATGTGGTTGGTATGTAGCTACAAATATTTAATAAAATTAGAATCTTGATTAATGACATAATAAATGAGTTTTCCAAATTTCCAATACTGTCATGTATTAAAATAACAGAGACAAATGATTGATTTTACTGCCCTGATACAAATAAAATTTCATGCCTAAATTTCATAGTCATTTCGTTCTTGATCCCAAAAAAAAAAGACCAGCCACGCCCACTTTTTCCTAAGAAAAACTAGTTTGATAAATGACCATATGCTGGTGATTTCATACAAACATTAAACTTTCTATGAAATAGAAAATTCACTATTGCAAACCATTAGAAAAAAGTAGGGTTAAAAACGCTACAATTGTTCCTAAACAAACTTATGCTACCTTTCTCTCTCTCTTACAGCATGAAAATGACAAACAACAATTAACACCGTTTAATGTAAGAAAAACAAAATGTGAAAAAAAAACAACAATTAAAAGTGTTGCCAACAAATATAAAATACCCTGCTTTTGTAACAAGCACAATTATCCCCCATAAAAATTTGTTCTATTATTTTTCAACAAAAATACCTGGAAAAACTTCGAATATTGTCGTCCCTTTTTTAGGAATAGCAAGTGACATTGAATGCCTGGCAAACAATCCAAATAAACAAACGTTGCACTTATTGTAGATAGGTAGGTAGGTAAGAGGTATGCGACAATGTTGAAAGCCATAAAAGGAAGCATATCAAAACAATACAAATGATGCTGATGTGATATGAATGCGAATGATTTGAATGAAGCCAATAGAATTTTAAATTCTAGTATTTAAAATTTTGTGTAGCAAACACACACAATACAATTACATGAATTTGAGTTCACATGTGGTAACTGAGAGATACAAATCATGCCACACCACACCATACCTACAACATACTACATTTATTAATACCAGAGACAAGGTACTATGTCAGGCCACCATCCATACCTTTTTCATTTACGAACGAAACAATTTGATCACAGCATGTTGCAGGAAAAATTAATCAATAGTGATGAGTTTAGTCAATGTGTGACCAAGTGCTGTGTGCTGTGTCTTATAAGGGCGAATGCTTTGGAATAAAACCAAACAAAAAATGTAGAATAAGTAGAATAAGGATACTTTTATGGTTAATAGAGAGTAAAATAACAATAGCTGAATATCTTGACAGCAACAATAGCATTTAGTAGAAATTTAATATTGATTTCATTTAATTATAAATTCATTTTATAGACTTTGGTAATTGGGCAGCATCTTAATGTGTTTAGAAAACAAAATTAGTTTTCGAAAAAAATATATTATGATGGTATTACTATAGTCCTGACTATAGTCTTACTATAGTATAACCATACTCCTGACTATAGTCTTACTATAGACAGTGCTATAGTCCAGACTATAGACAGTGCTATAGTCCAGACTATAGACAGTGCTATAGTCCAGACTATAGACAGTGCTATAGTCCAGACTATAGACAGGGCTATAGTCCAGACTATAGACAGGGCTATAGTACAGACTATAGACAAGGCTATAGTCCAGTCTATAGACAAGGCTATAGTCCAGACTATAGACAAGGCTATAGTCCAGACTATAGACAAGGCTATAGTCCAGACTATAGACAAGGCTATAGTCCAGACTATAGACAAGGCTATAGTCCAGACTATAGACAAGGCTATAGTCCAGACTATAGACAAGGCTATAGTCCAGACTATAGACAAGGCTATAGACCAGACTATAGACAAGGCTATAGTCCAGACTATAGACAAGGCTATAGTCCAGACTATAGACAAGGCTATAGTCCAGACTATAGACAAGGCTATAGTCCAGACTATATACAAGGCTATAGTCCAGACTATATACAAGGCTATAGTCCAGACTATAGACAAGGCTATAGTCCAGACTATAGACAAAGCTATAGTCCAGACTATAGACAAGGCTATAGTCCAGACTATAGACAAGGCTATAGTCCAGACTATAGACAAGGCTATAGTCCAGACTATAGACAAGGCTATAGTCCAGACTATAGACAAGGCTATAGTCCAGACTATAGACAAAGCTATAGTCCAGACTATAGACAAGGCTATAGTCCAGACTATAGACAAGGCTATAGTCCAGACTATAGACAAGGCTATAGTCCAGACTATAGACAAGGCTATAGTCCAGACTATAGACAAGGCTATAGTCCAGACTATAGACAAGGCTATAGTCCAGACTATAGACAAGGCTATAGTCCAGACTATAGACAAGGCTATAGTCCAGACTATAGACAAGGCTATAGTCCAGACTATAGACAAGGCTATAGTCCAGACTATAGACAAGGCTATAGTCAGACTATAAACGAGGCTATAGGCCAGACTAAGAAAATCTAAGGCAGTTTTGAAGTGATTTTCGCGTTGCCAACTTGTTAAGCTAATTAATTTATTTTAATATTGTAATAAATGCGATTTTAATTGTAATTGAAATCTAACTATTATAAAAGAAGAACTTTTATGAAAAAATGTAGTCTTCAAGCAATTTTCATAACGTCTTTGCCAACATTTGTTTTATATTTTCTTAAAACCCTTAACAAATGCTGCTATACTTTATTATAACATTTATAAACCTTAAAAATATACGATTTTGGGCAAAAAATTTATGATTTTCAGAAAAATTTAAAAAATTGAGTTGCCAACTTAACATTATTTTATTAATTAGGGCTCTATTTTTAGCCTTATTAGTATGTAATAACAAATTCCCTAAAAAATAGAATATTTTGTGTTAAAATTCTTAACATCAATACAATTTTCAAAAAAAAAATCGTATGGCGTTGCCAACATTTTTCTCTTAATTTTAGAAAACCCTTTAGTAATGTAGCTATTGTTGCTTATTAAGTGCCAAGACCTTAAAATATAAATTTTTATACATAAAATTGTAAATTTTCATGAAATTTGTAAAAATTGAGTTGCCAACTTAAACAACTTCTTTAATTGAGACCAATTTAAAGACTTATTCCAAAGTGTAATTATATATTCCTCAAAAAGGAAGATTAATTAAATAGTTTTTTGTTAAAATTCACAATTTTTCAGGCAATTTTCATATCAGCGTTGCCAATTTTTTTTTTTATTAATTTTTAGAAAACCCTTAGAAAATTTAGCTAAAAGTGCTCATAAAATTTATATAACATAAAAATATACATTTTTATTTATTAAATGTAGGATTTCCAGAAAAAACTTTAAATAGCGTTGCCAACTTAAGTAAATTTATAAATTTTAGCAATATTTAAGCCTTATTCACAAGTTTAATAATATATTTTTAAAAAAATTAGCTTTTTTTTATTACGTTTTTATGAAACTTAAGAATTGAGTTGCCAACTTAACAGCATCTTTAATTGAGACAATATTTAAAGCCTTATTCCGAATTGTAAGAATATATTCCTCTAAAAATAAGAATATTTTATTAGTTTTTGTAAAAAATTTATTATTTTAATACAGTTTTCAGGCAATTTTCATTTTAGCGTTGCCAATTTTTTTTTAATTTTTAGAAAACCCTTCTAAAATTTGTCTAGAAATGCTTATAAATTGAAAATACCTTAAAAATTAACATTTTTATACATGAAATGTAAGATTTCCAGAAAAAAACTTTAAATAGCGTTGCTTGACTAACTTGAACATATTAGTTAATTTTAGCAATATTTAAGCCTTATTCACAAGCGTAATAATAGATTCCTCAAAAAATCTACATATTTTATTGTTTTTCATGAAACTTTTAAAAATTGAGTTGCCAACTTAACTGGTTCCTTTAATTTAGACATATTTAGAGGCTTATTTCGAAGTGTAAGAATATATTCCTCAAAAAATAAGAATATTTGATTAGTTTTTGTTAAAAATTCATCATTTTAATAGAGGTTTCAGGTAATTTTCATATCAGCGTTGCCAATTTTGTATTTAGTTTTTTAAAAAACCCTTAAAAAATGTATCTAGAAATGCTTATAAATTGAAAATACCTTAAAAATTAACATTTTTATATATTAAATGTAGGATTACCAGAAAAAACTTTAAATAGCGTTGCCAACTTAAACAAATTAGTTAATTTTAGTAATATTTAAGCCTTATTCACAAGTGTAATAATATATTTTAAAAAAAATTTTTTTATTATGTTTTTCATGAAACTTAAAAATTGAGTTGCCAACTTAACTGGTTCCTTTAATTTAGACAATATTTAGAGACTTTTTCCGAACTGTAAGATATATTCTCCAAAAAAGAAGAATATTTTATTAGTTTTTGTAAAAAATTCATCATTTTAATACAGTTTTCAGGCAATTTTCATTTTAGCGTTGCCAATTTTTTTTTTTAATTTTTAGAAAACCCTTAAATAATTTGTCTAGAAATGTTTATAAATTGAAAATACCTTAAAAATACACAATTTTATACATTAAATGTAAGTTTTCCAGAAAAAATTGCGTTGCCAACTTAAGCAAATTTATTAATTTTAGCAATATTTAAGCCTTATTCACAAGTGTAATAATAGATTCCTCAAAAAATCTATATATTTTATTGTTTTTCATCAAACTTTTAGAAATTGAGTTGCCAACTTAACTGGTTCCTTTAATTTAGACAATATTTAAAGCCTTATTCCGAATTGTAAGAATATATTCCTCAAAAAAGAAGAATATTTTATTAGTTCTTGTAAAAAATTCATAATTTTAATAGAGGTTTCAGGTAATTTTTATATCAGCGTTGCCAATTTTTTTTTTAGTTTTTTTAAAAACCCTTAAAAAATGTATCTAGAAATGCTTATAAATTGAAAATACCTTAAAAATAAACATTTTTATACATTAAATGTAAGTTTTCCAGAAAAATTTGCGTTGCCAACTTAAGAAAATTTATTAATTTTAGCAATATTTAAGCCTTATTCACAAGCGTAATAATAGATTCCTCAAAAAATCTACAAATTTTATTGTTTTTCATGAAACTTTTAAAAATTGAGTTGCCAACTTAACTGGTTCCTTTAATTAAGACAATATTTAAAGCCTTATTCCGAACTGTAAGAATATATTCCTCTAAAAAGAAGAATATTTTATTAGTTTTTGTTAAAAATTCATAATTTTAATAGAGGTTTCAGGTAATTTTCAAATCAGCGTTGCCAATTTTTTATTTAGTTTTTAAAAAACCCTTCTAAAATTTGTCTAGAAATGCTTATAAATTGAAAATACCTTAAAAATTAACATTTTTATACATGAAATGTAAGATTTCCAGAAAAAAACTTTAAATAGCGTTACCAACTTAAACAAATTAGTTAATTTTAGCAATATTTTAAGCCTTATTCACAAGTGTAACAATAGATTCCTCAAAAAATCTACATATTTTATTGTTTTTCATGAAACTTTTAAAAATTGAGTTGCCAACTTAACTGATTCCTTTAATTTAGACAATATTTAGAGGCTTATTCCGAATTGTAAGAATATATTCCTCTAAAAATAAGAATATTTTATTAGTTTTTGTAAACAATTCATCATTTTAATACAGTTTTCAGACAATTTTCATTTTAGCGTTGCCAATTTTTTTTTTAATTTTTAGAAAACCCTTCTAAAATTTATCTAGAAATGCTTATAAATTAAAAATACCTTAAAAATAAACATTTTTATACATTAAATGTAGGATTACCAGAAAAAACTTTAAATAGCGTTGCCAACTTAAACAAATTAGTTAATTTTAGTAATATTTAGGCCTTATTCACAAGTGTAATAATAGATTCCTCAACAAAGCGATATAGTATTTTATTATTTTTGCTTTAAATTTATAATTTTCCACGAAAAGGTTTGAAATAGTGTTGCCAACTTGAAACAAATTCATGTTTTGAGGCAAAATTTAAAGACTTATTCCATTGGTGTAGAAGTATAATAATAGATTCCTCAAAAAATCTGCATATTTTATAAGTTTTTGTTTAAATTTATAATTTTTCACGAAAATTTTGGAAATAGCATTACCAACTTAAAGAAAATTCATAATTTGAGGCAGCATTTAAGGACTTATTACATTAGTGTAGAAGTGTTATAATAGATTCTTCAAAAAATCTGCATATTTTATTAGTTTTGGTTTAAATTTACAATTTTTAACGAAAATGTTTGAAATAGCGTTGCCAAATTAAAACAAATTCATGTTCTAAAGCAATATTTAAAGCCTTATTCCATTAGTGTAGAAGTATAATAATATATTCCTCAAAAAATCAGCATATTTTAATAGTTTTGGTTTAAATTTATAATTTTTCACGGAAATATTGGAAATAGCATTGCCAACTTAAAGCAAATTCATGTTCTAAGGCAATATTTGAAGTCTTATTCCATTAGTTCTTGGTAAAATTTCTCATTTTATTTAACCTTTTAATTAATATTATTAAAATTTCATTAAATATATTTTTTTCTAAGATTCTTTCGTTTAAATTACAATATTTTCCTAAAGGCTTAACAAACAAACATTTTGTCACAATTGTTTGCCTTTCAATTATTGTTTTTTCTTGCTTTTTATAATGGGATTTTAAAGTTCTATTATAAATCCTGGCATATTTTCCTTTTGTTGTCAAAATTTTGAAATGGATGCTGCTAAAAACGACACGTGGTCTTTAAAAAGTAATAATCCGTAATTTCCACACAAAAAACCAGAGCAGTGTAGTAGTAGTACTTTTTTTTAATAAAACTCTTAAATGAAAATATGACAACAAAAACAAGTTACATATTTATTTTTATTTTTTGCCTAAGCAAAGCTCTCACCCCATTTTTTTTATTAAATACAAAAACTGGCACGCGTTTCATCATTAAACATACACACGCACTTCTAAGTACCGAGAATTTATACAAATCTACCAAGATGAAGAGTAACAAAAAATTTGTATTTAAGTTACAGTAATAACAACAACAACAGGCACCCAAACACAACAATAACGAAAAAGAATGCAGCAATAAATGGAGAATGACTAAAAACTACAACAACAAAATACTATTCATTAGTATCACAGTAAGTGGTAGATTCTTAATATGGTTGTTGTAATTTATTTTCAAATCCAGCACGAAAAAAAACGAAGTATAGAAAGAAAAAAAAAATCATTAACATAATAATAAAAAAAATATATACACCCAGCCATACCACAATGTGTTACAACAACACAACATAGGGAAAAATTAAATAAAAAGGGAGAAGAAGAAGAAACAACTCTCTATTACAACAACAAAATGATAAAACTGCATGCACGCATAAACATACACACACACGCACGCATTTTATAAACATTACACACTCATTCAAACAGCTTGACTCAAGCTCATCAATTTTAAACCCTAGAGAACAAAAACAACAACGACAACAAAAAAATGTAAACAAAAAAGCAAAACAATAACAAAACACTTGCGCGTAAAGTTCATAGAGATATTTATATGTAAGTTTGAAACGCAGTGATGCCAAGTAAATTAAAGTAAAATATAAAACAAATTTAATACTAATTATGAACCTAAAGATTTTTTAATAAAAATTAAAAAAAAAATTAACACTTTTCTAAAAAGTAGAATTTTTACTACTATTTTCAAATTTGATAAAAAGTGATATTTTTAACATGCATTTAAAAAGTAATAAAGAGGAATATAATAAAAACAAATTAAGTAATTTTTTACAAGTTTTTCTCAAAAAGTAGTAGCAAATTTTCGACTAATTTAAATATTTTTAAGAAAAAATTAGAAAATTTTAATGCAAATTTTATCAGTATAAAGATTTTTTACAAAAAAGGCACAAATTTAATACTTTTTGAAAAAGTAGTATTTCTACTACTATTTTGGAAATTGATAAAAGTGTTAATTTTAAAATGCTTTGAAACGAATTTTTTAAGAGGAAAATAATGGTTAATTATTAAATAAATTTTAACTACTTTTTCTCAAAAAGTAGTAGAAAATTTACTACAAATTCAAAAATATTTAAGAAAAAATAAGAAAAACTTTAAAGCAAATTCTGTCAGCATAAAGATTCTTTACAAAAAATAAAAAAATTTCAAACTTTTATAAAAAGTAGTATTTCTACTACTATTTTTAAAATTGATAAAAGTCATAATTTTGAACATGCTTTTAAATCTTTTTTTGAAGAGGAACATAATAAATACAAATTTTAAAATATTTTACAACTTTTTCTCAAAAAGTAGTAAAAACTTTACTACTAATTTAAATATATTTAAGAAAAAATATAAGATGTTAAAGCAAATTCTATCAGCATAAAGATTTTTTACAAAAAAGGCACAAATTTAATACTTTTTGAAAAAGTAGTATTTCTACTACTATTTTGGAAATTGATAAAAGTGTTAATATTAAAATGTTTTTAAACGATTTTTTTTAAGAGGAAAATAATGTTTAATTTTTAAATAATTTTTAACTACTTTTTCTCAAAAAGTAGTAGACAATTTACTACAAATTCAAAAATATTTAAGAAAAAATAAGAACATTTTAAAGCAAATTCTGTCAGCATAAAGATTCTTTACAAAAAATGCAAAAATTTCAAACTTTTATAAAAAGTAGTATTTCTACTACTTTTTTTAAAATTGATAAAAGTGATAATTTTGAACATGCTTTTAAAAGTATTTTTTAAGAGAAATATAATAAAAAAAAATTAAATAATTTTTTACAAGTTTTTCTCAAAAAGTAGTAGCAAATTTTCGACTAATTTAAATATTTTTAAGAAAAAATAAGCAAATTTTATCAGCATAAAGATTTTTTACAAAAAAGGCACAAATTTAATACTTTTTGAAAAAGTAGTATTTCTACTACTATTTTGGAAATTGATAAAAGTGTTAATATTAAAATGCTTCTAAACGATTTTTTTAAGAGGAAAACAATGGTTAATTTTTAAATAAATTTTAACTACTTTTTCTCAAAAAGTAGTAGAAAATTTACTACAAATTCAAAAATATTTAAGAAAAAATAAGAAAACTTTAAAGCAAATTCTGTCAGCATAAAGATTCTTTACAAAAAATGCAAAAATTTCAAACTTTTATAAAAAGTAGTATTTCTACTACTATTTTTAGAATTGATAAAAAGTGATATTTTTAACATGATTTTAAAAGTATTTTTAAGTGGAATATAATAAAAACAAATTAAACAATTTTTTACAAGTTTTTCTCAAAAAGTAGTAAACAATTTACTACTAATTTAAACATATTTAAGAAAAAATAAGAAAATTTTATAGAAAATTCAATCAGCATAAAGATTTTTTACAAAAAAGGCACAAATTTAATACTTTTTGAAAAAGTAATATTTCTATTACTATTTTGGAAATTGATAAAAGTGATAATTTTAAAATGCTTTTAAACGAATTTTTTAAGAGGAAAATAATGGTTAATTTTTAAATAAATTTTAATTACTTTTTCTCAAAAAGTAGTAGAAAATTTACTACAAATTCAAAAATATTTTAGAAAAAATAAGAAAATTTTAAAGCGAATTCTGTCAGCATAAAGATTCTTTACAAAAAATACAAAAATTTCAAACTTTTATAAAAAGTAGTATTTCTACTACTATTTTTAGAATTGATAAATGCGACATTTTTAACATGCTTTTAAAACTATTTTTGAAGAGGAACATAATAAATACAAATTTTAAAATATTTTACAACTTTTTCTCAAAAAGTAGTAGCAAATTTTCGACTAATTTAAAAATTTTTAAGAAAAAATTAGAAAATTTTATCAGTATAAAGATTTTTTACAAAAAAGGCACAAATTTAATACTTTTTGAAAAAGTAGTATTTCTACTACTACTTTGGAAATTGATAAATGTGTTAATATTAAAATGCTTTTAAACGAATTTTTTAACAGGAAAACAATGGTTAATTTTTAAATAAATTTTAACTACTTTTTCTCAAAAAGTAGTAGAAAATTTACTACAAATTCAAAAATATTTTAGAAAAAATAAGAAAATTTTAAAGCGAATTCTGTCAGCATAAAGATTCTTTACAAAAAATACAAAAATTTCAAACTTTTATAAAAAGTAGTATTTCTACTACTATTTTTAAAATTGATAAAAGTGAAAATTTTGAACATGCTTTTAAAACTATTTTTGAAGAGGAACAAAATAAATACAAATTTTAAAATATTTTATTTTATTTTTAGCAAATTTTTGACTAATTTAAAAATTTTTAAGAAAAAATAAGAAAATTTTAAAGCAAATTTTATCAGCATAAAGATTTTTTACAAAAATGGCAGAAATTTAATACTTTTTGAAAAAGTAGTATTTCTACTACTATTTTGGAAATTGATAAAAGTTTTAATTTTAAAATGCTTTTAAACGAATTTTTTAAGAGGAAAATAATGGTTAATTTTTAAATAAATTTTAACTACTTTTTCTGAAAAAGTAGTAGAAAATTTACTACAAATTCAAAAATATTTAATATAATAAATTCCAAAGAAATATTTTTTCTCAAAAAGCTGTATAAAATTTTGTACGAATTTTAAAAAATAAGTTAAATATATAAATCAAATTTTATGAACATTAAAATTCTTTACTAAAAATGCAAAAATTTAAAACTTTTTAAAAAAGTAGTATTTTTACTACTATTTACAAAATTGAGAAAAGTGGTATTTTTAAAAGTATTCCTTTAAAGGAATATAATTAATACCAAAGAAATAATTTTTTACAACTTTTTCTCAAAAAGTAGTAGACAATTTTGTAGGAATTTTAAAATATTTATGAAAAAAGTTTTAATTATTGAAGCAAATTTCATGATCTTAAAGATTCTTTATTAAAAAAGCAAAAATTTAAACTTTTTAAAAAAGTAGTATTTCTACTACTATTTTTAAAATGAATAATAGTGTAATTTTTTATACTGCTACTTAAAAATATTTCTTTAATTAATATAATAAACACAAATTAAATAATTTATTTTTAATTTTTCTCAAAAAGTAGTATAAAATTTTGTACGAATTTAAAAATATTTTAAAAAATAAGAGCAAATTTTATAAACATAAAAATTCTTTACTAAAAATGCAAAAATTTAAAACTTTTTAAAAAAAGTAGTATTTTTACTACTATTTTGAAAATTGATAAAAGTGGTATTTTTAAAAGTATTTCTATAAAGGAATATAATAAATACAAAAAAAGTGAATTTTTACAACTTTTTCTTAAAAAGTAGTAGAAAATTTTGTACGAATTTAAAAATATTTAAGAAAAAAAAGTAAATTTTTTTATGCAAATCTCCTGATCTTAAAGATTCTTTATTAAAAAAGCAAACATTTTAAACTTTTTAAAAAAGTAGTATTTCTACTACTATGTTTAAAATGAATAATTATTGTTATTTTTTAAAAATATTTCTTTAATTAATATAATAAACACAAATGAAATAATTTTTTTTAAATTAGGCACTAAAAATTAAAAAAATTTAAACTTTTATAAAAAGTAGTATTTTTAGAAATATTTTGAAAATAGTCAAAATCACTTGATTGGCCACACTTGGGCAAACATCACTTGTGCAAAGGGTGCGCGCCTGTGTATTCCCCTTTATCGCGTGTTTGTTACTTCTGAAGGGATCAATTCTTTTGTTGTTGTTATAGTGTTTAGTCAGAAAAGGGTTTCAAGTGCTTTACTTTAATACTTCACATTTCCTATTGAAGATTATTTTATAATCAGAATTTCAAATATTTGATAGCTAAAATATTTTGGAATAAATTTAGAGTTTTTTTTTTTAATTTCGTGCATATATTTTGCACTTGGCAAATCTAATTAATGTTTTATAGAGGGAAATAAAAGGAATGTTTCAAAAATTAAACAGATGCTGTTAGTGGGCTTTAGTTTATTATTGTGCAGGCAGTCAATGCACTTTTGGCGGAGGAGAGCAAAGGGGAAGGCTAGCCCAATCTCATATTTAGATAAAACTTAATTCAGAGACGCCCACATTCGTTATTAGCTACAGTTTGAAAGCCTTAAATCGATTCGTCTTAAACTATGTTTCCATTTTGTTTAACACATTTTCCTGTTAGCTATCCTTCCTCTTTAACATCCCCTTTCCAGTTGCCTTACTTTTAAAGTTGCACAAATTGGATTAACCCTGCGAGTTTAACAAAAGAATATGAATGAATGAAAACTGATGCCTGCAAATAAATGAATTTGAGGCTGGGAGAGAAACCATACACCGACAACAAAAACCTGAACGCCTACCAACATGTGTTAAAGACTCCCACGATCTGACAAAAAAAAAACAAAACAAAAAAAGTTAAACAATAGCATTATTATTATATTCATATTTGAAATCATACACAGAGCAAACAGAAAAGTATGTAGTTCCCCTGCCTCTGTTTAGTTTTTATGTGGACTGTCAAAGTTACACAGATTTCTTAACTCGAGTTATGGCCAGAAAATCCTCCCTCTATCCGTACTCGTATTTAGGCAGGGTTAAATTGTTCAAATACTTTGTAAAACTTTGGACATACTTTTATCAAAAAAAAGGTAAAGAAAAAGTTATGAGTAAAATGTCTATCAAAGTCAAATATGTATGTGTAGCTGATATTTTATGAAAGAGGGTGAATTTAAGGGGGTTCAGTTATGTTAGCTTAATGCTGTTGCTATTCAGCGGTATATACAGCGTCTAAGAGCAGTGTATTTATGGTCCATAAAGTGGGTTTGTTGTACTAAATTTATCTACCACCACCCTTCATAACACCACTTATTAAAACGAGTTTCTTTTTTTTTCGTTTTCATTATTAATATTTGGGTGACGATTTTGTGACTATGTTGTATGAATATATACGGCGAATACACCATTTCACATTAAGATTCAATAAAATGCTAAAATTTCAAACTTTTATAAAAAGTAGTATTTCTACTACTATTTTTAAAATGCATAAAAATTATATTTTTGAAATGCTTTTTTTGAAAGGAATATATTGTTTACAAAAGAAATAATTTTTTACTACCTTTTCTCAAAAAGTAGTTACCGATTTTGTACTAATTTGAAAAAATTTATCAAAAAATTGTATATTCTTAAAACAATTTCTATGAACATTAAGATTCTTGCCAAAAAATATAAAAATTTAAAACTTTTATAAAAAGTAGTATATCTACTACTATTTTTAAAATGTATTAAAGTGATATTTTTATAATGTTTTTAAAAGTATTTTTTTAAAGGAATATAATGGTTACAACATAAATAATTTTTTACTACTTTTTCAAAAAAAGTAGTAAACAATTTTGTACTAATTTGAATAAATTTAAGAAAAAATTTTATATTCTTAAAGCAAATTTTATGAACATTAAGATTCTACACAAAAAATACAAACATTTAAAATTTTTAAAAAGTAGTATTTCTACTACAATTTTTAAAAAGTGTTAAAGTGATATTTTTAAAATGCTTTTAAAAGTATTTTTTTAAAAGAAATATAATGTTTGCAAAAGAAATAATTTTTTACTACTTTTTCTCAAAAAGTATTAAACAATATTATACTAATTTGAAAAAATTTAAGAAAAAATTTTAAATTTTTAAAGCAAATTTTATGAACATTAAGATTCTGCCCAAAAAATAAACAAATTAAAAAATAGTATTTCTGCTACTATCTTTAAAATTTATAAAAGTGATATTTTTAAAATGCATTTAAAAGTATTTTTAAGAGGAATGTAAAGTTTGCAAAAGAAATAAATTTGTACTACTTTTTCACAAAAAGTATTAAACAATTTTGTACTAATTTAAAAATATTTAAAGAAAAATTTTAAATTATTAAAGCATTTTTTATGAACATTAAGATTCAGCCCAAAAAATACGCAAATTTAAAACTTTTGAAAAAAGTAGTATTTCTACTACTATTTTTAAATTTTATAAAAGTGATATTTTTAAAAGTATTTTGTTAAAAGAAATATAATGTTTGCAAAAGAAATAATTTTTTAAACTTTTTCTCAAAAAATTAGTAAACAATTTTGTACTAATTTGAAAAAATTTTAAATTTTTAATGCAAATTTTATGAACATTAAGATTCTACATAAAAACTACAAAAATTTAAAATTTTTAAAAAAGTAGTATTTCTACTACTATTTTTAAAATGTATTAAAGTGATATTTTTAAAATGCCTAAAAGTATTTTTTTAAAAAGAATATAATGTTTGCAAAAGAAATAATTTTTTACTACTTTTTCTCAAAAAGTAGTAAACAATTTTGTGTTAATTTGAAAATATTTAAGGAAAAATTTAAAATTCTTAATGCTAATTTTATGAAGATTAAGATTCTGCATAATAAATATAAAAATTTAAAACTTTTACAAAAAGTAGTATTTCTACTACTATTTTTAAAACATATAATAGAGATATTTTTAAAATGCCTTTAAACGTATTTTTGGAAAAGGAATATAATGTTTGCAAAAGAAATAATTTTTTACTACTTTTTCTCAAAAAGTAGTAACGTATTTTGTACTAGTTTGAAAATATTTAAGGCAAAATTTTAAATTCTTAAAGCAAAGTTTATGAACATTAAAGATTGTGCCAAAAAAATACACAAATTTCAAAGTTTTATAAAAAGTACTATTTTTACTACTATTTTTAAAATTAATAAAAGTGATATTTTTAAAATGTTTTTAGAAGTATTTTTTAAAAGGAATATAAAGTTTGCAAAATAAATATTTTTTTCCTACTTTTTCTCAAAAAGGCGCTCCTCTCCTCCATATACAATTTCTTTTATAAAACTAATCAATTTAAATATTAATTTATTTTAATTATTAACAGTTTTGCCAAGATTTCAATTACAATTTGTTGTCCCACAGTCTTGTGTTAGGCTACCTATCGTTTTCATTAAGTATCTACTCCTTGTATTTTGCACTTAACCTAGTAGCCATTTTTGAAAAGAATGGCGGCCACAAAGAAAAAAAACAAAGCTACATTTCTCTGTTTTTGTTTGGCCTAAGTTAGAAGAGATTATGATGAAGAGAAATGGTGTAACCTCTGTTGTTATTGTTGTTGTATATTAACATTTACACACATCGTATAACTAGGCAGTGTTTTTGTTGTTGTTGGTTTGGCCCCCATTATGGAGAGGTGCTAATTTGTAGTCGCCACTGTTATAAATTTATGTTTATTTTTTTAATTTTATTAAAAATAATAACAATGTTCCATATGGTTAGAGTGTTTTTGAGTTTTGTTGTAAAAATAAACAACAACTACAATAACTATATTAGCGAAAAAGCACAAAAATACATGTGCATTCAATTCGTACATTTTGTATATAGATTTTTTTTTTGTATGAAAAAATGTAAATGTTTGAAACTCATGCTTAGTATTTCTCCTTTTTTTATTTTTGGAATTTTGGTTGGCTTTTATTTTTTTTGCAAAATGCATTTAAATTGAATTAGTAATGCTTGTTGCGGATGCAACATGCATGTGTATTGTTGTTGTTGTTTGTTTACACACATGGCTACATATTTGTATGAATAAACACATGTGTACGTAAATATCTATGTCTATATAATACATAAGGTTATGTATAAATTTGTATGTACATAGTATGTGTAATATTGGGTGTATGTTTGCACATGTTAGTTAATAACCATCCGGTGCTCTATGTACAAATGTACATATACAGGGTCTTCCAATAGGGATTTCAGAACTTTGACACTTTATAGCAGCCGAATTGTTGCAGCTACATAAATTCTTGCAGCTAATTTTATGATTCTGCCCAAATAATACAAAAATTTAAAACTTTTGAAAAAAGTAGTATTTCTACTACTATTTTTAAAGTTGCTAAAAGTGATATTTTTAAAATGCCCTTGAAAGTATTTTTCAAGAGGAATATAATTTTTACAAAAGAAATAATTTTTTACTACTTTTTCTCAAAAAGTAGTAAACAATTTAGAACTAATTTGAAAATATTTAAGTAAAAATTTTAAATTCTTAAAGCAGATTGTATTAGCATTAAGATTCTGCCCAAATAATACAAAAATTTAATACTTTTACAAAAAGTAGTATTTCTACTACTATTTTTAAAATGAATAAAAGTGATATTTTTAAAATGCCCTTGAAAGTATTTTTCAAGAGGAATATAATAGTTACAAAAGAAATAATTTTTTACTACTTTTTCTCAAAAAGTAGTAAACAATTTTGTACTAATTTGAAAATATTTATGGAAAAATTTTAAATTATTAAAGCATTTTTTATGAACATTAAGATTCTACACAAAAAATACAAAATTTTTAAATTTTTAAAAAAGTAGTATTTCTACTACTATTTTTAAAATGAATAAAAGTGATATTTTTAAAATGTCCTTGGAAGTATTTTTTTAAAAGGAATATAATTTTTGCAAAAGAAATAATTATTTACTACTTTTTCTCAAAAAGTAGTAAACAATTTTCTAATAATTTGAAAATATTTATGGAAAAATTTTAAATTCTTAAAGCGAATTTTATGAACATTAAGTATCTGCCAAAAAAATACATAAATTTAAAACTTTTACAAAAAGTAGTATTTCTACTACTATTTTTAAAATGAATAAAAGTGATATTTTTAAAATGCTTTTGAAAGTATTTTTCAAGAGGAATATAATTTTTACAAAAGAAATAATTTTTTACTACTTTTTCTCAAAAAGTAGTAAACTATTTAATACTAATTTGAAAATATTTATGGAAAAATTTTAAATTATTAAAGCTAATTTTATGAACATTAAGTATCTGCCAAAAAAATATAAAAATTTAAAACTTTTGAAAAAAGTAGTATTTCTACTACTATTTTTAAAAGTTGGTAAAAGTGATATTTTTAAAATGCATTTAAAAGTATTTTTTTAAAAGGAATATAATGTTTGCAAAAGAAATAATTTTTTACTACTTTTTCTCAAAAAGTAGTAAACTATTTAATACTAATTTGAAAATATTTAACAAAAAATTTTAAATTCTTAAAGCAAATTTTATGAACATTAAGATTCTGCCTAAAAAATTTAAAACTTTTGAAAAAAGTAGTATTTCTACTACAATTTTTAAAGTTAATAAAAGTGATATTTTTAAAATGCTTTTGGAAGTATTTTTCAAGAGCAATATAATGTTAAAAATTTTGTTGTAATTTGAAAATATTTAAGTGAAAATTTTAAATTCTTAAAGCAAATTTTATTAACATTAAGATTCTACTCAAAAAATGTAAAGCTTTTGTTATATTTCATACACAATGACATCGATAGGCCTTTAAAATGAATTATTTTATTTAAATTTGGAGCGCTTAATGAAATACCCTTTATAAATACATATTTCTATGTGTTTATGTGAATGTTGACTGAGTTGTATAAACTTCAATACAAATATGCTTGCAGTATTGTATAAATATACATAAGACATACACACATCCTAACATCCCAGCAGTTCTTAAAGAGAGTGTCCCTAACTAGTGATTTTACCTATTATTTAGAATGACAACTAGTTCCGTAAGTAGTTACTAGTGATTAGTTATTTTAACACATACATGACCCTGTTGGATTACAATGTGACTTTCTGATAGCCGGTCCCAAGTAGTCAACATATTGGATTCACATACCGGTTACATAGAGTCAGTTATATTACTAGCTATCTAACTGGTTACTTGGATCAGCTATGTACCTAGTTTGTCATTCCGTTTGTAATTTCTACATTTTTCATTTCCGACCCTATAAAGAATATATATTCTGGATTTTTATAGATAGCGGAGTCGATTAAGCCATGTCCGTCTGTCTGTCCGTCTGTCTGTTGAAATCAATTTTCTGAAGACCCCTGATATCTTCGGGATCCAAATCTTCAATAATTCAAGTCAGACATGCTTTCTAGAAGTTTGCTATTTAAAATCAGCACAATTGGTCCACAAATGGCTGAGATATGAGGAAAAAACCAGGTCAACCTCGATTTTTGACCCATTTTATAGTAATGACTTAGTAATCCAGATATAGGGATTACTAAGTCATTACTATAGACAATATGGATATCTAATGATAGATATTTCAAAGACCTTTGCAACGACGTTTATAAGACCATAGTAAGTTGGACTTACAATGGGTCAAAATCGGGAAAAATATTTTTTAACCCAAATTTTTTTTTATTAAAAAAATAAAAATTTAAAATTTAAAAAAAAAAAATTTTAAATTTTTTAAATTTTGGTCTTAGAAATATATATCATTAGATATCCATATTGTCTATGGTAATGACTTAGTAATCCCTATATTAAATGCATTTTAAAAATATCACTTTAATACATTTTAAAAATAGTAGTAGAAATACTACTTTTTTCAAAAGTTTTAAATTTGTGTATTTTTTGGGCAGAATCCTAATGTTCATAAAATTAGCTTTAAGAATTTAAAATTTTTCCATAAATATTTTCCAATTAGTATAATATTGTTTACTACTTTTTGAGAAAAAGTTTGCAAACATTATATTCCTCTTACAAAATACTTTTAAAGGCATTTTAAAAATATCACTTTAATACATTTTAAAAATAGTAGTAGAAATACTACTTTTTTCAAAAGTATAAAATTTTATATTTTTTAGGCAGAAACTTAATGTTCATAAAATTGGCTTTAAGAATTTAAAATTTTTCTTTAAATATTTTCAAATTAGTACAAAATTGTTTAGTACTTTTTGAGAAAAAGTAGTAAAAAATTATTTATTTTGCAAACATTACATTCCTTTTAAAAAATACTTTTAAAGGCATTTTGAAAATATCTTTTGTATACATTTTAAAAATAGTAGTAGAAATACTACTTTTTGTAAAAGTTTTAAATTTTTATATTTTTTAGGCAGAATCTTAATCTTCATAAAATTAGCTTTAAGAATTTTAAATTTTTCATTAAATATTTTCAAATTAGTACAAAATTGTTTACTACTTTTTGAGAAAAAGTAGTAAAAATTAGTTCTTTTCCTGGTATTATAAAAAATACTTTTAAAAGCATTTTAAAAATATCACTTTTATAAATTTTAAAAATAGTAGTAGAAATACTACTTTTTTCAAAAGTTTAAAATTTTAGTATTTTTGTTCAGAATCTTAATATTCATAGAAATTGCTTTAAGAATATAAAATTTTTGTTAAATATTTTCAAATTAGTACAAAATTGTTTAGTACTTTTTGAGAAAAAGTAGTAAAAAATTATTTATTTTGCAAACATTACATTCCTTTTAAAAAAATACTTTTAAAGGCATTTTGAAAATATATTTTTTTTTTCATTTTAAAAATAGTAGTAGAAATACTACTTTTTGTAAAAGTAGTAAATAAATATTTATTTTATAAACATTCCAATCCTCTTAAAAAATGCATTTTAAAAATATCACTTATAACCCGAATTTTTTTTTCACGAAAAAATTTTTAAAAAAAATTTTTTTTTAAATTTAAAAAAAAAAAAAATTCAAAATTTTAAAAAACAATTTTTTTTCCAAAAAATGAAAAAACTCCAAAAAAAATAAATTTTGTTGACCTAAAAATATTAAAAATTTGTATTTTGAAGTATAATTTGGTGAAGGGTATATAAGATTCGGCACAGCCTAATATAGCTCTCTTACTTGTTATAACAAGTAATTGACCGCAAATAATCAGTTAGAAAGACATCTCATAGACAGTCCAATAAACGATTGCTTGCAAACAAACCTTGCTTCGTCAACTCTCCAGTTTAAAGTGACTACATTCTAGTTTACTTAGAGACACTAAAGTGACAATTGACTTCAATCTAGATTACCGGGTATGTCAGTATACTTAAGCAAAATAAACTAAAGGAATTCGATCAACACAATTTGTATAATTTGTACTTATTACTCCCAAAACGTTTAAATTGGCTACATTTTAGATTACTTAGAGACACTTAAGTGTCGACTGACTTCACGCTAGATTACCTGGGATAGATAAAGTATCCAATTGTCTTCTATTTGCACTACAAAGAGCAGATACATGTCAAATGATCCAAAATATATGAATTGAAGTCAGCCAGGTGATCAGTTAATAGTGAAAATTACTGTCTAAATGGGATACATTGACTACTTGCTTACCTATTGGGCTACTTGCTATGTAAATATGTAGAAATTCTAGTGTATATATGTAGAAGAAAACATCCCAGCGGGAAAAAATGATAGGACTTCAATTTGTAGGCCTTCTAAAAGGCATACTTACACATTCTAAAAGATCCGATTCCACCCTGCCTGCTCTTAGAAGGTGTTCAAGAAGCCCTATGAATCCCCTTCTAATAACAAGTGAGCTTGTTGGCTGCCAACAGCCCATCATAAGTAGGCCTTCTCTCAGCCCTCTAACAGCAGCGAGTATGCAAGGCCTTGGCTCGCAATGACACGCCGTGTAAAATTGAAATGATTTTGCAATGCGGCAAAATGATTTTGCAAGTCCTTGTGTCTGCAAAATGAGGCATTTAGGAAGGCCTCTTTACTGCATCTTTTTCCCGCTGGGATAAATAATTTACTTTATATAGCTGTCTACATAAATATAAATGCAATTGTATGTACATTTAGTACCCCGCTCTATAAACAGAATTTTAAATCACAATATTTGCAAATCCTTAAAATGTTTGTATTTGGCCTTAGGTTTTGATTGGCCAGCTCCTCTAATTATAATTTTACATACTTAAGATAAGTAAATACATAATCTGATTTACAAATAATTATTCATGAAATTAAATTTAAAACCTCTAAATTAACTCACATACCTCAAGATATTTTCAGTAGTTAAAGTCAAATTTTAATATTTAACATATTAAATAATCAAATAATTGACATTACCTAACTTTTCTAGCATCAAACAATATCAAACAATATAATAATGTAATAAATTGTTGAGTGCTCAGTTTTATATCAATTTTGCTTTAAAGATTTTTCTTTATTTTTTAAATAAAAAATAATATTTAAACTCACGCATTTATTTCAAACAATTGTAAGTGGTTGCTTCCACAGACGCTTACCAGAGTTTTAGTGAAATGGTATAGTTACTTTTGTTTTAAAAAGTAACTATTTTAAAGCTTGATTAATTGGAGCAAATACATGTAACAAACCTAAAATGAGATGGAAAAAATAGATGGAAAAGCAAATTAGACAAATGTTTAAAATGTTTTATAAGAAATTATTTAAATGTTTTAATTAAAAAAAGTCCTATATTTAACATATATAATATAACAAAGTACCACTAAATAAATTGTTTGGGGTTACACCACTTTTGCATTGATAACTTCATAATTATATCATCTTCAGATGCTCTTTTGAAAACTCAAAGTTTTAGGGGGTAAATTTGGTAACTTTATATCTTCTAAACTAATATAGATACAAATACAATTTAAAATGCATCTTTATCTGCTTAAAAAAATTAGAAGACAGCAGTTTGGTACTTTTTTTTTGTTGGAAAATCGAAGCTTTTAGGGGAGAAAACGTGTAAAAACAGTATTTTGGTACTTTTCATTTTAGTACTTATCATTTTAACCAAGGAATAAATTTCATATCGTATTCTCTACTTATTAAACAAGTAAAAGTTCTTATATACCCTTCACCAAATTATACCTCAAAATACAAATTTTAAATATTTTTAGGTAATCAAAAAAATTTTTTTTCCAGTTGTTTTTTTTCATTTTTTTTAAATTTTTTTTTTGGAATTCTTATTTAATTTTTTTTTTTTAATTTAATTTAAAATTTTTTATTTTTTTTTTTTTAAATTTTAAAATTTTTTTTTATACCCTTCACCTTCGTGAGAAGGGTATATATAAGTTTGTCATTCCGTTTGTAATTTCTACATTTTTCATTTCCGACCCTATAAAGCATATATATTCTGGATCCTTATAGATAGCGGAGTCGATTAAGCCATGTCCGTCTGTCTGTCTGTCTGTCTGTCTGTCTGTCTGTCTGTCTGTCTGTCTGTCTGTCTGTCTGTCTGTCTGTCTGTCTGTCTGTTGAAATCAAGTTTCTGAAGACCCCAAATCTTCAATAATTCTGTCATGCTTTGGAGAAGTTTGCTATTTAAAATCAGCAAAATCAAAAAAAATAAATAACGGAGATATGAGCAAAAAACCGGGACAACCTCGATTTTTGACCTATTTTTGATCTATATCTGGATTACTAAGTCATTAATATAGACAATATGGATATCTAATGATAGATATTTCAAAGTCCATTGCAACGATGTAGATAAGGCTATAGTAAGTTGGACCTACAATGGGTCAAAATCGGGAAAAATATTTTTTAACCCGAATTTTTTTTATCAAAAATTTTTAAAAAAATTTGGAAAAAAAATTAAAAATTTTTTTTTTTTTAAATCAATTAAAAAAAAAAAATTTAGTTTACCTAAAAATATTTAAACAAATTTATTTTAAAGTATAATTTGGTGAAGGGTATACAAGATTCGGCACAGCCGAATATAGCTATCTTACTTGTTAAATTTAAAAAAAATTTTTTTTGGTTTTTAAAATTTTTTTTGTTGAAAACAAATTCAGGTTAAAAAATATTTTTTCCGATTTTGACCCATTGTAGGTCCAACTTACTATGGTCTTATATACGTCGTTGCAAAGGTCTTTGAAATATCTATCATTAGATATTCATATTGTCTATATTAATTACTTAGTAATCCATATATAGGTAAAAAATCGAGGTTGTCCTGGTTTTTTCTTCATATCTCAGCCTCATTCTGGACCGATTTTGCTAATTTTAAATAGGAAACTTCTCGAAAGCATGTCTGACAGAATTATTGAAGATTTGGATCCCCAAGATATCTGGGATCTTCAGAAAATTGATTTCAACAGACAGACGGACATGGCTTAATCAACTCAAATATATAAGTCTGGTACTTTTTGGAAATTCTAACAATCAAGGGGTAAAAATTTTATTTATTTTTGGTACTTTTGTCATAAAATAATGTTTTTCTATAAATTGACATAGTTACATGAATATTTTATTTTGAGCTACCACTACGATACTGCAATTTATTTGAATAATATTTATATCATCTCAATGGGGAGCAAAAATGTACCAAAAAGGGATAAAAGCGGGAAAATCCCAGTTTTTTCAAAATTATTCAGCCAATTTTGATTAAATTTAAAACGTTGCTTCTTCCAGTCATATAAAAATTTACCAAGAGGTTGGTATTTTGAACTTGATTGTGAAGATATAGATAAATTCAATCTGTAATCACTCATTTTTCATACTGCAATTTTAGGAAAATTAAACTCAATCTGTGGTCACTGATATTTTATACTAAAAAATTGATTTTTATTGGGTGAATGGCTTAAAAATACGGGATTTTTTAAATGAATTTATTTAAAGTATTGGCCATTGTTAGCTATGATTTTCTCCCATCTTTCTTACAACATATGGATTCCGAGCCAAAAGAACTACACAACTTTTGAGGCCAACAACGAATCATTCAAATTTCGGATACATATTGCAGTCGAACGGGAAAAGGTCTGGACTATAAGGCGGGTGAGGCAAAATTTCCCAACCACTTCTTTCTAAATAGTTTTAAACAGCAATTGCATAATGTGGAAGAGAGTTGTCATGATGGAATATTACGGTTTCATGTCTGTCCGCATATTTTGGGCGTTTGTCGATTAATGCTCGCTTCAAATAAATCAGTTGCTTTCGGTACAGGTTCCCTGTGAAGGTCTGACCAGATTTCAGCAGCTCGTAATAGATAGGACCCTTTTGCTCCCTCCAAATACAGAACATAACTTTGAGGCTTGGATATTTGGCTTTGGTGTCAATTTGGCTGGTTGGCTGTGCTTCACGTAAGATTTCTTTCGCTTTTTCTGATCGTAATGGATTGATTTTTCATAGCAAGTAATGTTTTGCAGCACAAATGACTTTCTTTGAAAGCGTTCAAGCATAATTTCATCGACTTGCAGAATCGTCTTTCAAGGTCTCTCAATTCATATGTTACCCAATTTCCCTGCTTTTGGATGAATCCTGCTACTTGAAAACTTTTAGAAATTACTGATTGAGTAGCTCCCAATTTTGCAAGCTCTTGTTGAGTTCTACAATAATTTTCATAGAGTAATGCCTGAACCGCACAAACCATCTCTCGCACGTTGAATCAAATGGAACAAACACAAGGAATGTTTGAAGACCAAGAATTGGGGACATAACTTCATGAAGATTGTTGTCAAACTTAACAATAGTTTGCAAAATCATTGGGAGCTACTCAATCAGCAATTTCCAAAAGTTTTCAAGCAGCAGGATTTAACGAAAGCAGGGAAATTGTGCACCATTCCAATTGAAGCCGAGAGACTTTGAAATATGATTTTGGATGTCCAAAATGCAGCTTAAAAAATAATTTTTTCACCGAATCATTACTTGCGATGAAGAATGGATAACCCTTAGCGTAAGAGAACCAGCCGAATCGACACTAAAGCCAAATATCCATTGCGTTAAGGTAATGCTCTGTATATTTGCTGGGAGCAAAGCGGTCCTATCTATTATGACCTGCTGAAATCTGCACAGACCATCACAGGGAACTTCTACCGAACGCAAATGATTCGTTTAAAGGGAGCATTGGCCGAAAAACTCCCAATCAGACATGAAACTGTAATTATGACAACATTAGGCTACATGTTAAAATACCTATTAAAAAGTATTTAGAATGAAGAGTGGTTGAGAAGTTTTGCCTCACTCGCTTTATAGTCCAGACCGTGCCCCTGCCGGCTACTATTTGTTTCGGTGGATGCAGAACGCTCTCCCTGGAATACGATTCTATTTAGAACAGAGTATCCGAAATTGGATTGATTCGTATTATTGGCATCAAAAGATAAGCAATTCTTTTGGCTCCAAATCCATAGATTGCCCGAAAGATGGCTAACAATGGCCAATGCTTGTGTTTCAAAGTAGAAGCTAAAAATTTAAAAAAAATCCCGCATTTTTAAGTCGTATCCCGAATAGTTTTACTATGATTTGGTGTAGCTTCCTTCGCTACTAGCTAAAATACGACTCCTGATAAACTTGCTTATAATTTTAATTTAATTGCCTCTGACTTCCATAAATCTAATTACAACTGAAATCAAAAACTAACTAAATGTATGCATAGCTACAGAATTAATCCAAAGAATTGAATATTTTTACTAGATTTTAAAACATACAAGTGCCTATAAAATTTCCAAAAGGAAAAGGGAGAAGAAAGGAAATTTTCACAATAGAGATGGAAGACAACATAGGGCCAGAGGAAAACTTAACAAGAACAAAGTAAAAATAGCAGAGCCGTAGCTTTAAAGAGGGGTAAAATATAAAATTCAGTTAATACTTACATTAATCTTAAGGAAGCTTAAGGAACTAGTTCAGTGAAATTTCTCCTATAAGACATGAGGACAAAAATTTAGGGTTGAATCCAATCATTGTCGGAATCGGTTTTGAAAACGACAGGAAAAGTACATTAGTCTCGTGAAATCGAAAGTTATCGGTTTTATATTCGATTTAGAATTAAACTGGATTCTATGGCAACCCCGATTAGTGGATATTTCAAGGGCAGGATATTTTCCTTTTATATTTTGGTTTAAAAACCATTTACTTTAGTTAGAAATTGCTTTACAGGCATCTTCCTGAATCTAATAGCTTTTCCACTTTCCCCTCTTTAATGTTGCTCTTAAATACGCTCATGTTTAATTCCGTCTGTCTGTCTTTCTATTCTGAGGCCGCTTGCCTGTCAATGGTGTTGATGATGATGATTTTCCCATTAGTTAATACAATTAGATACGGCTGGCATGGGTTGCAAAACACAGATGTTGAGATTGCTTTGCCGAGATATGGATTTATTTGTTTGTGTTCATATTCATGTTCACGTTGTATTGCTGCTGCTGCTGCTATATGCCAGAAAAAGGTTCCTTTCCAATTGTAATGATTGGGTCAAACAACCCCTTTTTTTAATGGATTTTATTTCTAAAGAACTTTGTTGATGCTGCTGGTGTTCTGATGATATTGACACTAAATTTGTTTCTCTATATGTGTGAGTATGAGTAGTGGTAAGAGTTTGAATAAATTTGTTGGAAAAAAAGGAAAAAAAAATATAAATGATGATTTACATCATGGCTTTAGGAGTAAGCAATTCCCTCTGGGTTACATGCAAAAAAATCAAAGTTTTTTGTTTGTCGACGCTAGCAAATGAGGGTGGAGGGTTGATGAATGCCAGGGAAATTGATATTTGAATACAATTTATATAAAATGGGAAATAAGAGAACGTTTGGGTAAAATGATCGAACCTTTTTAAGGGAAAATCTCCCTGGTTCAAAGGCAGCAGTAAATAATGCGAAGGTTAGCAATAGTATTGAAACATCTAAAACATTTCAATACTATTGACTACTAGCTGATTATGTCCTGCTGACATTGGAGCAAGTCAGGGGGTCGGAGTCTTCAGTTCCTTGACCAAAGCGAAAGTCAGTAGAAACATCAAATATCCAGGAAGCATGGATAAATTGGACAAGCATTTGACAAATTGCTGATTATGTCCTGCTGACATTGGATCCAATATACAGGAAAGTCAGGAGCTTGGAGTCTTCAGTTGCTTTACCAAAGGAAAAGCCAACTAAAACTTCAAATATCCAGGAGACATGAATAAATTCTACAATCATTTACATGCATTGGATCTATGAATTAAAATCAATAACTCCTGGACACCTAGCAAACATCGTCCTTTTAAAGAGCGACCTCTTTTTCCCATAACATGGCAGCAGTTAATAATGCGAAGGTTATCAATAGTATTGAAACATCTGAATGCTAATTATGTCCTGCTGACATTGGAAGAAATATACGGGAAATTCAGGGGGTAGGAAGGAGTCTTCAGTTGCTTTATCAAAGGAAAAATTCAACAGAAACTTCAAATATCAAGGAGCCATGGATAAATTGAACAATCATTTGGCTGCATTGGATCTTTGATATAAAATCAATAACTCCTGGACAAATAGCAAACTTGGAACTTTTAAAGAGAAGTCACTTTTTCCACTAATATGGCTGCAGCAAATAATGCGAAGGTTGTCAATAGTATTGAAACAAGTCTCTAGGCAGGAGTCTTCACTTCCTTGACCAAAGGAAAAGCCAACTGAAACATCAAATATCCAGGAGGCATGGATAATTTGGACAATCATATGCCTGCATTTAATCTACAATTTAAAATCAATAACTCCTGGACACCTAGCAAACATTGTCCTTTTAAAGAGCGACCTCTTTTTCCCCTAACATGGCAGCAGTTAATAATGAGAAGGTTGTCAATAGAATTGAAACTCTGACAGCTGGTTATGTCCTGCTGACATTGGAGGAAATATACGGGAAAGTCAGGGGGTAGGAAGGAGTTTTAGTTGCTTTGCCAAAGGAAAAGCCAACTGAAACATCAAATATCCAGGAGGCATGGTTAAATGGGGCAATCATTTGCATGCATTGGATCTATGATTTAAAATCAATGACTGCAGGACTCCTAGGAAACATGGTCCTTCTAAAGAGAAGCCACTTTTCCATTAAAATGACAGCGAAGGATATCAATAGTATTGAAACATCTATCAATAGTATTGAAACATCTATCATTTACTGTTGACAACTTGCTGATTATGTCCTGCTGACATTGGAGCAAATATACGGGAAAGTCAGGGGGTAGGAAGTAGTCTTCAGTTGCTTTACCAAAGCAAAAGCCAACTGAAACATCAAATATCCAGGAGGCATACGGGAAAGTCAGGGGATAGGAGTCTTCAATTCCTTCCTGAAACTTCAAATATCCAGGAGCCATGGATAAATTGAACAATCATTTGGCTGCATTGGATCTTTGATTTAAAATCAATAACTCCTGGACAAATAGCAAACTTGGAACTTTTAAAGAGAAGTCACTTTTTCCACTAATTTGGCTGCAGCAAATAATGCGAAGGTTGTCAATAGTATTGAAACAAGTTCCAGGTAGGAGTCTTCAGTTCCTTTACCAAAGTAAAAGCCAGCTGTAACATCAAATATCCAGCAGGCTTGCACAAATTAGACAATCATATGCCTGCATTGGATCTTTGATTTAAAATCAATAACTCCTGGAGACATAGCAAACATAGTCCTTTTAAAGAGAAGCCACTTTTTCCAATAACATGGCTGCAGCAAATAATGCGGAGGTTATCAATAGTATTGAAACATGTATAGCATTTCTTTACTATTGACAACTTGCTGATTATGTGCTGCTGAAATTGGAGCAAGTCAGAGGGTCGGAGTCATCAGTTCCTTTACCAAAGGAAAATTCCAATGATATATCCAAATATCCAGCAGGTTTGCACAAATTGGACAATCATTTGGCTGCATTGGATCTTTGATTTTAAAACAATAACTCCTTTTAAAGAAAAGCCACTTTTTCCAATAACATGTCAGCAGTAAATAATGCGAAGGTTAGCAATAGTATTGAAACAGCTGATTATGTCCTGCTGACATTGGGAATATACAGGAAAGTCAGGGGGTAGGAAGGAGCCTTCAGTTGCTTTACCAAAGGAAAGGTCAGTTAAAACATTAAATATTCAGGAGGCATGGATAAATTAAAAAATCATTTGGCTGCATTGGATCTATGATTTAAAATCAATAACTCCTTTAGACTTAGCAAACATGGTCCTTCCAAAGAGAAGCCACTTTTCCATTAAAATGACAGCAGTAAATAATGCGAAGGTTATCAATAGTATTGAAACATCTATAACATTTCTTAACTATTGACAACATGCTGATTATGTCCTGCTGACATTGGAGCAAATTTAAGGGAAAATCAGGGGATAGGAAGAAGTCTTCAGTTGCTTTACCAAAGGAAAAGTCAGTTAAAACATCAAATATCCAGGAGGCATGGATAAATTGAAAAATCATTTGGCTGCATTGGATCTTTGATTTAAAATCAATAATTCCTGGAGACCTAACAAACATGGACCTTCCAAAGAGAAGCCAATTTTTTCACTTGCATTGAATAGTCTTCAATATTGTGTTTAGAATTCTTTAAGCAAGACATTTTCGGAAAATTCACTCAAATTCTTCTTTTCCACAAATAACACAAGGCAACAAAATCGAAAAAATTTTGTAGGCTTTTTAAACCACTATTCAATTTTGATGTATTGTGGTTGCAGTAGTACAAAATTGGTAAAAATTTAAAATTCTATGGATTTTTTTTTCTATAATTGTGAATTTTTTCAAATGTTTTTCCACATAATTTATGATAACTCAAAAACGGTTATTCCGATATTATTAAAGTCAACTTAAAAATGTTCAAATTTACAGAATCTTTAATGCGGTTATATATTGCGTATTAATCGGCTCAGTAGTTTCGGAGTTATAATAACAAATTGAAGCAAAAAATATATTTTTTATGTAAACATATCCAATTTTTTGGTTTTAAAAAAATCATAAAAAATCGAAAACGGCAGAAATTGTTCAGGTTTATTACTTTGTCGTAAAGCTACATATAATAGCAACAAAATGAGATATCGATCATAAAAATCGATGGATTATTTTCGAATTTATTCACAATTAAGTGAATTCGCTTATTTTCACAAAATTTAACTTTTTTATATGATATACATAAAATTGAGTAGTTAATGTTGTTCTTTCGATTGATTGAAAGTTGAAAATATTTTCCCCGTGCTATGTACAAATTTCCACATATATATTGCGTTTTAATCGGCTCAGTAGTTTCGGAATTATAATAACAAATTGAAGCAAAAAATATATTTTTTATGTAAAAATATCCAATTTTTTGGTTTTAAAAAAATCATAAAAAATCGAAAACGGCAGAACTTGTTCAGAATAGAAACAAAATGAGATATCGATCATAAAAATCGATTGATTCTTTTCGAATTTATTTACAATTAAGTGAATTAGCTCATTTTTACAAAATTTAACTTTTTTGTTTGATATACATAAAATTGAGTAGTTAATGTTGTTCTTTCGATTGATTGAAAGTTGAAAACATTTTCCCGGTGCTCTATACAAATTTTCACATAAATATTGCATTTTAATCGGCTCAGTGGTTTCGGAGTTATAATAAGAAATTGAAGTAAAAAATTTTTTTTTATGTAAAAATATTAAATTTTTTTGTTTTAAAAAAATCATAAAAAATCGAAAACGGCAGAAATTGTTCAGGTTTATTACTTTGCCGTAAAGCTGCATATAATAGCAACAAAATGAGATATCGAAGATAAAAATCGATGGATTATTTTCGAATTTATTCACAATTAAGTGAATTCGCTTATTTTCAGAAAATTGTGTATGTGTACAAGAGTGTACTTTGAGTGTACATTTTACATGTGTTTTGTTTTTGTGAAAATTTTTGTTACAATAACAAAACACATGTCAATTTGTTATTATAACTTTGGAGAAACATCTAAAAAAAATTCACAATTCTAGAAAAAAAAATTTAAAAAAAATTTTAATTGAAAATTTTTACCATTTTTGTACTTAGGTAACCATGATGCATCAAATCTATATGGTGGTTAGTGAATGAAGCCTTTTTTTGCTGTTGACCTGTGTAATAAACAAGAAACATTTTATTACTTAATCTCTCTCTTTCTCCACACGCTCATTCAATATGTACTCCAAATATACACACAATAACTGATTATTTTTATTTTAAGAAAGAAAAAACCCGATTTTACGCATCATTTGCTTTAAGTATGTTTAGTACTTTTATTTTTATATTTTTTTTTTTGATTGAAATGTACCCACGACTGACTGACAATTTTCTATGACAAAGACATCTTGTCTCTCACACACACCCACCCATGTTGGCCTGACAGTTCTACAGTTGAATGTATGTGCTCTTATAGAAGTGCTGGGAGGTCGAAATGAAACTTTAAATGAACAACTATTGATATGTGACATCATAAAACCATTTCAATGATAAATATCCTTAAGAAAACTAAACTTTTATGTCATTTTTATCAACACAGTCTTCGAAATATTTGTTGTGTGTATTGGAAAGTACTCACTCGTATTTGGCTTTAAGTAGGGAAAATTTAGTTTAGTAGAAAACTTGTAGGAATCTGAATTTAAACAAAGAAAATACTATGAAGAGAGCTGCGATTAATGGGAATCTTAGACCATAAAGACCTACGAATGACTTAAAATGCGGGTGTATGTCTTAAAAAAGCGGGATATTTTTTTCGGATTTTTAGGTTTTATTTTGAAGCATTATTTTTCCATCTTTCCGGCAACATATGGATTCCGAGCCAAAAGAACTGCTCATTTTTTGAAGCCAATAACGAATCAAGCCAATTTCGGATACTCTGTTCCAATGCGAAGCGTATCCCAGAGAGAGCGTTCTCCAACGATCGCAACAAATAGTATTCGGACAGGGCAAGGTCTGTACTATAAGGCGGGTGAAGAAAAACTTCCCAACCACTTCTTTCTAAATAGTTTTTAACATGTATTGCAACATATGACAGAGTGTTAACATGATGGAATATTACATTTTGAAGTTGGTATAGATAAGTTTGTCATTCCGTTTGTAATTTCTACATTTTTCATTTCCGACCCTATAAAGTATATATATTCTGGATCCTTATAGATAGCGGAGTCGATTAAGCCATGTCCTTCTGTCTGTCTGTTGAAATCAATTTTCTGATGACCCCAGATATCTTCGGTAACCAAATCTTCAATAATTCTGTCAGACATGCCATCGAGAAGTTTGCTATTTAAAATCAGCAAAATCGGTCCACAAATGGCTGAGATATGAGGAAAAAATCAGGACAACCTCGATTTTTTACCTATATCTGGATTACTAAGTCATTAATATAGACAATATGGATATCTAATGATAGATATTTCAAAGACCTTTGCGACGACGTATATAAGACCATTGTAAGTTGGACTTACAATGGGTCAAAATCAGAAAAAAAAATATTTTTTAAACCGTTTTTTTTTTCACCAAAAAATAAATTAAAAAACATAAAATTTTTTTTTTAAATTTAAAAAATTTAAATTTAAAAAAATTTTAACAAAAAATTAAAAAAACAACTTTGGAAAAAAAAAATTTGTTTAACTAAAAAATATAAAAAATTTGTATTTTGAAGTACAATTTGGTGAAGGGTATATAAGATTCGGAACAGCCGAATACAGCTCTCTTACTTGTTTAATGGAAATTTGGATTAGAGCATAACACCTAGTTTGATAATATAACTTTATCAGTTAGCCATCTGTGGTGATTTGACAAAACAAACTGAATAAATGACAGCCATTTCGACAGACGTAGCTTCAACAATATGACCGCTATCAACTGTCAAAGTTTGGAAGTCCGTACTATTGGAAGAACCTTTATAAACTAAAAAGGACCTACGATAGATGTTTAAAGAAAAGGCTAGTTTAAAATCATATAATGAGTTGTGTAGAAGGCCAATCTAAGACTACAAAAATGCTAGGTTTAAACCTAATCTAAGGCCTACGATTAATGGTAATCTATATAATAAATAAGTGCTGATTTTGTCCTGCTGACATTTGAACAATATTTGCGAAACTCTAAGAATGTCATCAGTCATCTTTATGGTTAAGCAGGTGAAAGACATTTAAAACTTCTAAACGTGTAAATTTTTCTTTTAAATCTATGGGAAAAGTTTAGTTTTCTAAGTTAAAAAATGTATATGATTTATAATAAATTACTACCCTTGCTATCCTGTGCCCTCAATGATATAAACATGACAAAGAAAGAGAACTAGTAGCCAGACATTAAGCTATTATCAGTTAGTTACCTTTATAATATGATGGCAACCAATAAAAGCCATATTGGTAACCCAAAAACTATTCAAGTGTTAAATGGATAATTATAGCAGTTTTATGTTCCATTTTTTTCAATGTTTCCTTGCTGCTAAGTTGACCATGGGTGGGTGTTTATTAATGTGACATATTCTACTTCACATAGCCAGTTATAGTGAAACTTTGTTAAATTGGAAATGGAACAAAAAAAAACTGCTTGCTTTATTACCACACGGATAATTTGTAGAGAAGTAAAGTTTGTGATACTAAGTAATTATTTGTGAAATAATAGTAAATGATAGAAAGAGGGGGAGGAACAAGGGTTTCTTTTACATGATTTCCCCTAGGGCTATGCTTTTGATAAAACAGGAAGTAAAAACTAATTTATAGACTACAAAACTAGAGGATTTTACAACGGTAAACAAACACAAAGAGAGTAGTAGAGCAAACACAGCGAGAGTTCAATTACAGATTAATATAATGGCGAACGAACGCTCTATAATGATGCACGTGCTGTCGGGTTGCATTTATTAAAGATCACAGCCTCCATTTTGCTTATTCTTCTTTTGTCAACTGTGTGCAGCAGCAAAACATCCCTGTTAACTAATCTCTCGATAGGTCGGTCTATGCTTCAATTCAATTACGTATTTGTTTACATTCTTATATTTAGTTTGGTGATTTACTTTAGTTTTTTTCAACCAATTTTATGCCCTGCTTGGTTACTCGTATCTATAACAATTAAGTCCTCCTTATTCGAATTTCTCTTTATAGCACTTGAATAGTTTGCACTGCCTAAAATGTTTTTTTTTTTTGGGATTATTTTTAATTTTTATTTGTTGTTTATTTTAAAAATCCAGTGTTCAAATAAAAAATAAAACTAATACTCGTTAAACCCAATAAAAAAAAGCGGTACTAAATAAATTGTACACACACAAGAAAAATAATAAACAAAAAGGATCATCATAAATCCTTGAAAACAAATGTTACAAATAATAATAATAAAAAAAGAGAAACCCAGCATGTGTAAAGAAACTGACTGATGCTGATAAAAAAGAAGAGGACGACGAAAGGGAAAGAAAAATATAAAATTTCATTTCTAGAATCCTGTGGTGTTTAGATAAGGGGAACCATTTATTTACTTTGAAATGTGAAATGCAGTTTTTAAGATCTTAGCAAGAGATTATTATAGATTGAGAATTCGTTAAAAGCAATAATTTTTATTAAAAACTCAGATTAGTTTTAACTATAGCTCTTAATATAGGTTTAGATTGTCTTCAATAGTAGATCTTTATATAGATTTATCGTTGGGATTTCTATAGTCTTAGAATAGAATTACATTAACTTTAATCGTAGGTCTTTAGATAAGCTTAGAATAGGCTTAAGTTAGCTTCAAAGGAAGGTCTTCATTTATTCAAATATTTGACTTAAGCTAGCTTCAATTGAAGACCTTTATTTAGTCTTCACTCGCATGGAATAGTCTTTAATATTATGTTTAGGTCTTCACTTATGCTTTTCGCCACTGGCACTAGCCGGCTGTACTTGGGATATGAACAAAGAAACCTTGTTAGCTATCTACAAAACGATTGGTTGGTCAGTGGTTAACTATGCTGCCCCCAGTGTGGTCGCCTTAATTGAGTGATATTCAGTGGAGAAGTAAAGATATAAGGACCGCCACAGGCTGCCTTCAAATTACCTCCAAACACCACCTTCACGAGGAATCTGAGCTTCTACTGGTAAAGGAACACAACATCATGTTGAAGCAACAGTTCCTTCTGGGATGTCACCGGAGGAGTCTCCCACGAGGCATGTCAGACAGGACCTACGTAAATACGAGGTGAGCATACAGAGATATGTGCAGGATCCATTTGATCGCAGCTCGTATATGACAGCTTTGAACGATATTCATCCGATCCAATCCTACTTAACTAAGCCATTCGGAAGTCTTTATATAGGTTTAGACTTAGATTAGCTTCAATCGTTATCTCTTTATAGATTCTTAGATTAGCTTCAATCGTAGATCTTTATAAAGTCTTAGTTTAGCTTTAATCGTGGCTCTTTATAGAGTCTTAAATTAGCTTCAATCCAAGGTCTTTATAGATTCTTATATTAGCTTTAAATATAGAACTTTTGAGACTCTTAGATAAGCTTCAATAGCAGGCCTTTATGTAATCTTCGATTATTCTTATAATAGCTTTAAGTGTAGGACTTATTTGGACTTAGAATGGCTTTAATTGTAGGTCTTCGAGACCAATAGGTTTCGATTGGTCTCGAAGGCCTTTTTTTCTATCCTTCACCATGAGTGGCAAGGGTATATATAAGTTTGCCACTCAATTTGTAATTTCTACATTTTTCATTTGCGACCCCACAAAGTATAGTATATATTCCGAATCGTTATAGATAGCGAAGCCGATATAGCAATGTCCGTCTATGCGCCTGTCTGTTTACAAACATGATTGATACATCAATATATCAAGAATTCTTCCCGCTCGGTTGATATTTAAAATCGGCCTACAAATGGCAGAGATATAACAAAAAACGGGACAGCCTCGATTTTTGGCCTATTTTTTTTATCTATATTTGGATTACTAAGTTATTAATATAGACAATATGGATATCTAATGGTAGATATTTCAAAGTCCATTGTAACGATGGATGTCAAAATCGGGAAAAATATTTTTTTTTACTAATAAATTTAAAAAAAAATTGGAAAAAAAAATAAAAAAATTTTAATTTTTTTTTTTTAAATTTTGTATTTCAGAGCATAATTTGGTTAAGGGTATATAAGATTCGGCATAGCCGAATATAGCTCTCTTCTTTGTTAATCTTCGATTGGAGTGAGACTGACTTCAATCGTAGGTGTTTATATAGTTTTGAATTAAAGTTAGATTAGCTTCTATCGTTAGTTAGTAAGTCTGTCATTAGTGTCAGTCGTTGGTTAAATTAGTTACAGTCGTAGGTCTTTATATTGTTTTACATACATATTTATGTACATAAGTTAGAATCCCAAATCTTTATAAAGTCATTAGTAATTTTGGAAAAACTAATTATATTTCAAAATGTCCTTTCCATAATTTCATCAAAGATCACATCTCTTTATCTCTATCTACCCATTAAAGCATAAAACATCTTTTAACCAAATAAAATAATATTGAATAAATTTTACACACTCGTTCTTGCCACAGATGACAAATTTAATGGAAATTAAAGCAACAACGAAGCAAGAAGACAAATAAATTTAACTCCCTGATTAAAAAGATGTAATGAATATTAAAAACAAGATAAAGAGACTCGACAACAAAAAAAAATCTAAAATAAAACTCAAACACACAGATGTTATCATACTTTTACAGAAAGTCAGACAGACATACACACGCACAAACAGTTGCAAGTATGGATATTTTATTAAACACATGAGCCTGTTCCTACCACCCTTCGTCTCTCGATCACTACCACGACCCTTTCCTTTTAATTTTACAGTTTTACAGGCTGATTTGTTCCCCCTAGGTTGATGGGTTTATGTTTTTTTTTTCATTTTTGTTTAATTCTATATTGTTGAGTTGAGCTGTAAAACGTGCAACACGCGTCACACTGTTTTTGGCACGCATCACACAGCCAGTTTGTTGAAAAAAATGGAAAACAGCAACAACAAGTTGAATTTACACATCTCACATGAATGTTTCTGTGTGTAGATGTGTGTGTTTAAATGGGGTACATTTTTGTTTCAGGAAACTCAGTTATTTTACACCCCTTTCTCTGAATTCTCTTTGCAACTTCTACTTACACTCTCTCCCCTTTTTGAAAGTGCACAATGCACAAGATGAAACAAAACAAAGAAATCGAACAAAACAAAAAAAAAAAACAAAAAAAAAACTGGTCAAGCGGCCTTGTGCCTTATATTAATGAGGAAGATGAGGCCTGCTGACCAGAAAACAACAACTACAACCAAAAGAGGAACCAAAAACACACAGCAGCAGCAACAACAAAAACAAGTTCTTTGTTACAAAACAGAACCAAACAAGTTTTTTGCTTTTATTTTCCTTTTTTTGGTGTTTAGATTAAAACGGCAACAACAACAACAACATTGTTAAGGATGAAAACAGGAATTTATGCAAAACAGCAACAACTACAACAAAATTAACACACGTTGTTTTGAAAAAGGGTAGATTATTTTAAACAATATTTAAATTGGTAAAGAAACTGTGTGAATTAAAGTCCCCTCTAAGTTTTAATTTTTATTTGCATAAAATATAAAATTACAACATCTCAGATGAATTATGCAAATGCAACTTGTTAGCGAGGCCTTAGAAACCAGAGTTCTAGAAACGATTTAAGCAGATTTGACTTCTCACCAACCGGTACCACAGTCCTAATGATGAGGAAAACGTGTGCCAAAGTATGTTTTTCTGTATTTCTGTAAAGACTTACGATTGAAGCTAATCTAAGACTCTATAAAGAGACCACGATTGAAGCTAATCCAGGACTTTATAAGAAGGCCGCGATTGAAGCCAACCATAGACTTTATAAAGACCTATGATTGAAGCTAATCTAAGACTCTATAAATACTTACGATTGAAGTCAATCCATGAAGCTAATCCAAGACTCTAAAAGGAGATCGCGATTGAAGCTAATCTAAGACTAAAAAAGACCACGATTGAAGCTAATCCAAGACTCTAAAATGAGACCACGATGAAGCTAATCTAAGACTCTATAAAGAGACCACGATGAAGCTAAGATTCTACGATTGAAGCTTATGTAAGACTCTAAAAAGAGACCACGATTAAAGCTAAGACTCTGCGATTGAAGCTAATCTAAGACTCTATAAAGAGACCACGATTGAAGCTAATCTAAGACTGTAAAGATACCAGGATTGAAGCTAATCTAAGACTTTAAAGACCTACGATTGAAGCTAATCTAAGACTCTACAAAGAGGCCACGATTGAAGCTAATCTAAGACTAAAAAAGACCACGATTGAAGCTAATCTAAGACTCTACGATTGAAGCTAATCTTAGACTGTAAATATACCAGGATTGAAGATAATCTAAGACTCTATAAAGACCTACGAATGAAGCTAATCTAAGACTAAAAAGGAACACGATTGAAGCTAATCTAAGACTACGATTGAAGCTAATCTAAGGCTGTAAAGATACCAGGATTGAAGCTAATCTAAGACTATAAAGACCTACGAATGAAGCTAATCTAAGACTCTATAAAGAGACCACGATTGAAGTTAATCTTAGACTCTATAAGGACCTACGATTGTAGCTAATCTAAGGCTCTATAAAGGCCTACGATTGAAGCAAATCTTAGACTCTAAAAAGAGACCACGATTGAAGCTAATACTCTACGATTGAAGCTAATCTAAGACTCTATAAAGAGATCACTATTGAAGCTAATCTAAGACTGTAAAAATACCAGGATTGAAGCTAATCTAAGACTCTATAAAGAGACCACGATTGAAGCTAATCTAAGACTCTATAAAGAGACCACGATTGAAGCTAATCTAAGACTAAAAAAGACCACGATTGATGATAATCTAAGACTCTATAAAGAAACCACGATTGAAGTTAATCTTAGACTCTATAAAGACCTACGATTGAAGCTAATCTAAGGCTCTATAAAGGCCTACGATTGAAGCTAATCTAAGACTCTAAAAAGAGACCACGATTAAAGCTAAGATTCTACGATTGAAGCTAATCTAAGACTCTAAAAAGAGACCGCGATTGAAGCTAATCTAAGACTCTATAAAGAGACCACGATTGAAGTTAATCTTAGACTCTATAAAGACCTACGATTGTAGCTAATCTAGGACTCTATAAAGAGACCACGATTGAAGCTAATCCAAGACTCTATAAAGAGACCACGATTGAAGCTAATCTAAGACTAAAAAAGACCACGATTGAAGCTAATCTAAGACTAAAAAAGACCACGATTGAAGCTAATCTAAGACTCTATAAAGAAACCACGATTGAAGTTAATCTTAGACTCTATAAAGACCTACGATTGAAGCTAATCTAAGGCTCTATAAAGGCCTACGATTGAAGCTAATCTAAGACTCTAAAAAGAGACCACGATTAAAGCTAAGATTCTACGATTGAAGCTAATCTAAGACTCTAAAAACAGACCACGATTAAAGCTAAGATTCTACGATTGAAGCTAATCTAAGACTCTAAAAAGAGACCACGATTGAAGCTAATCTAAGACTCTAAAAAGAGACCACGATTGAAGTTAATCTTAGACTTTATAAAGACCTACGATTGTAGCTAATCTAGGACTCTATAAAGAGACCACGATTGAAGCTAATCCAAGACTCTATAAAGAGACCACGATTGAAGCTAATCTAAGACTCTATAATCATAGACTCTATAAAGACCTACGGTTGTAGATAATCTGAGACTCTTTAAACACCTACTATTGAAGCTAATCTAAGACTCTATAAAAACCTACGATTGAAGCTAATCTAAGGCTCTATAAAGACCTACGATTGAAGCTAATCTAAGACTACAAAGACCTACGACTGAAGCCTATCTAAGTTTCTATAAATACCTTCGTTTGAATCAAAACTTTAACTTAAATCTTTCTCATACAATTTTTTTAATTTTATTCTTGAATAAAATACCCCTACTGTGCTTCATTATTAAACAAAATACGGAAGCCAGAAAGTATGTATTAGACGAAATTGTTTTTTTGTTATTGTCCCCCTGTATTGTTGGGTATTTGCTCGTTTTTATGTGTATGCATTGTGTAAAAACCCGACCTACCTAACGAACCAAACACGAACCTACTACACAAATCTACATAAATGATAAAACGACAGACCGGTGGTTCGTCCACCGAACCCGACCGGCTGTTTTTACAAACATCATCCTTTTTAAATGGGGTCGCAAGATGACTCTCAACTCAACATCAGGATATTTTTAAACTTACAACAGCCAACAATTATTTAACTGATGTTGTATGTGTTGTTGTTGCCGCCGCTGTTTATTTTTGTATTTGTATGTATTTGAAAATATATGTATTTTTGTATTTATTTGCGGGTCGGGTTTTTATGCGAGTGCAAAAATGTCAAGTTCAGTTCAATAACATTAAATGAGAGGTAAAGAAAAAGCAACAACACAAATACAGGAACTCTAGCAAACACATTCATGTTCATAAAAGGTACAAAAATAATAAGTAGAAACGACTAAACGTCTAACTAAACAAACGAATGATGGAACGAACGCATGAACAAACGAACCAACGAAGGACAGACAAATAGTATAAAACAACAATAACAACAGCCACTACAGCATTTAATATGAAAGTGTAAATGTTTGAACAGAGACCGAAAGGAAAAACCAACAATAGCAACAACATAAATTCCGTTATTTGTTGAGAATCATAATGAATATTAATAACTAGCAGACCCGGTGCGCTTCGCCACCCCAATTAGAAGAATGAAATAGTACTATTAAGTCTCCCTTTGTGAATCTAATTGTAAATGTCTAATTTCATATTTCTGGGTCCATTATTATAGAAAATGCTAAAGAAAGTTACCACTAAAGTCACCTTTTGTGAATTCAAATTCATTTAAAATCATGTGTGCCTAAAATTATTATAAAATATTCAAAAAGTACCATTGCAATAAGGAAATAGTACCATTGATTATCACTTTTAAATTCGCATTCACTAAACCATAACCCGTCAAGCTTGAATTTTAGATTTGTATATCATTTCCTATATTATCAACTAATTTTGTTTCTATAATACTTAAGATTTAATAAATTATCACAAAACCGAAACCGATCGGTTTTTAATTTTTTAAAACCGAAACCGCGGTTTTGAAATTCTTCGATTTTTTGGAAAGTCTAGGTCCATTGTTATAGGAAATTCAAAAAAGTACCATTAGAATATATAAAAAGTACCAAAAATCCCCCACTTGTGGTTTCCCACTCACTCGGGTCCATATAAGCTTAAATTCATGGCTTTAGGTTCATTGGTGTAGAAATTACAAAAAGTACCATTCGAATAAAGAAAAAGTACCAAAAAGTCTCCCCTAGAATTCTAACTCACTTAGGACCATGTATGCTTAATTTCATGTTTTTAAGTCCATTGCTATAGAAAATAAAAAAAAAGTACCATTAGAATAAACAAAAGGTACCATGAGGTATCCGCTTGAATTTTCAATCACTTAGGACCATATACGCTTAATTTCATATTTCTAGGTCCATTATGTTATAGAAAATTCAAAAAGTACCATTAAAATATAGAAAAAGTACCAAAAAGCACCCACTTGTAGTTGCTCACCCACTCGGGTCCGTATAACCTTTATTTAATGTTTCTAGGTTCATTGGTGAAGAAATTACAAAAAGTACCATTTTAATAAAGAATAAGTACCAAAAATTCTCCCCCTAGACTTCTCACTCACTTAGGACCATATATGTTTAATTTCGTGTTTCTAAGTCCATTGTTATAGAAAATTCAAAAAAGTACCATTATAATATAGAACAAGTAAGAGTGCTATATTCGGCTGTGCCGAATCTTATATACCCTTCACCAAATTATACTTAAATTTTAAATATTTTTAGGTAAACAAAATTTAATTTTTTTTAGTGGTTTTTTTTCATTTTTTTGAAAAAAATTTATTTTAAATTTTTTTTTTTTAAATTTAATTTTTTTTTTTTTAAATTTAAAATTTTTTTTAAATTTTTTTTTGGTTTTTAAAATTTTTTTTTTTGAAAAAAAAAATTCGGGTTCAAAATTTTTTTTCCCGATTTTTACCCATTGTAGGTCCAACTTAATATGGTCTTATATACGTCGTTGCAAATGTCTTTGAAATATCTATCATTAGATATCCATATTGTCTATATTAATGTCTTAGTAATCCAGATATAGGTCAAAAATTGGTCAAAAATCGAGGTTGTCTTGGTTTTTTCCTCATATCTCAGCCATTTGTGGACCGATTTTGCTGATTTTAAATAGCAAAATTCTCGAAAGCATGTCTGACAGAATTATTGAAGATTTGGATCCCGAAGATATCTGGGGTCTTCAGAAAACTGATTTCAACAGACAGACAGACAGACGGACAGACAGACAGACAGACAGACAGACAGACAGACAGACAGACAGACAGACAGACAGACAGACAGACAGACAGACAGACGGACATGGCTTAATCGACTCCGCTATCTATAAGGATCCAGAATATATATACTTTATAGGGTCGGAAATGAAAAATGTAGAAATTACAAACGGAATGACAAACTTATATATACCCTTCTCACGAAGCTGAAGGGTATAAAAAGTACTAAAAAGTATACACTTGTGGTTTTCCAGTCACTCGGGTTCATATAAGCTTTATTTCATGATTCTAGGTTCATTGGTGAAGAAATTACAAAAGGTACCATTCGAATAAAGAAAAAGTACCAAAAAGTCTCCCCTTAGAATTCTCACTCACTTAGGACCATATATGTTTAATTTCATGTTTCTAAGTCCATTGTTATAGAAAATTCAAAAAAGTACCATTAGAATATAGAAAAAGTACCAAAAAGCAGCCACTTGCGGATTCCCACTCACTCTGGTCCAGATAACCTTTATTTTATATTTCAAGGTTCATTGGTGAAGAAATTACAAAAAGTACCATTCGAATAAAGAAAAAGTACCAAAAAGTCTCCCCTAGAATTCTAACTCACTTAGGACCATGTATGCTTAATTTCATGTTTTTAAGTCCATTGCTATAGAAAATTAAAAAAAAGTACCATTAGAATAAACAAAAGGTACCATGAGGTATCCGCTTGAATTTTCAATCACTTAGGACCATATACGCTTAGTTTCATATTTAGGTCCATTATATTATAGAAAATTCAAAAAGTACCATTAGAATATAGAAAAAGTACCAAAAAGCACACACTTGTAGTTTCCCACTCACTCGGTTCCATATAAGCTTTATTTCATGTTTCTAGGTTCATTGGTGAAGAAATTACAAAAAGTACCAATCGAATAAAGAAAAAGTACCACAAAGTCTCCCCATAGAATTCTCACTTACTTAGGACCATATATGCTTAATTTCATGTTTCTAAGTTCATTGTTATAGAAAATTCAAAAAAGTACTATTAGAATAAACAAAAAGTACCAAAAAGTCTCCCCCTAGAATTCTCACTCACTTAGGACCATATATGCTTAAATTCATATTTCTATGTCCATTATTACAGAAAATTCAAAAAGTACCATTCGAATATAGAAAAAGTACCAAAAAGTAGATTCCCACTCACTCCGGTCTTTATTTCATGTTTTTAGGTTCAAAAAAGTACCATTAGAATATAGAAAAAGTACCTAAAAACCCACACTTGTGGTTTTCCACTCACTCGGTTTATATATAAGCTTTATTTCATGTTTCTAGGTTCATTGGTGAAGAAATTACAAAAAGTACCATTCCAATAAAGAAAAAGTACCAAAAAGTCTCCCGCTAGAATTCTCACTCACTTAGGACCATATATGTTTAATTTCATGTTTCTAAGTCCATTATTATAGAAATTTCAAAAAAGTACCATTAGATGAACAAAAAAGTACCTATAGTACAGTTCACACATTATGGTACCTAAATATTATCCCCTATTCCTAACACTAACTTCACTCAAATAAATATCAGCTAACTTTAATGTCGATAACTGAAATAATTTAAAATTTTAAAAAAGTACCATTAGGAGAAAAGTACCAATTTCCCTTTTCTTACTTGAACACCCCTCAAGTTTGAAATTTAAAAATATTCCATTTTGCCAAAATTGTTTATGCTATAGGCATGTATCAAAATATTAAAATCTGTGTTAATGTGCCCAAGAATAAATATGTTTTAAAAAAAGTACCAAACTGTTTACCCGGATTTGGCCCAATATACACCTTGGTACTCGAGTTCCAAATAACACGCTGTTAGTTAATTTTTGTATGAATCCAGGAACCAACGTTAAAAAAAATTATCATAATTGGCTTAATAATTTCAAATATAATGTATTTTCCCGATTTTATCCCCTTTTTGGTACCTTTTTTATCCCCATTGAGGTGGTACAATTTCATTCAAATAAATTTCTGTAACGTGGTGGGAGCTCATAATAAAATATTCGTATGTCTATGTCAAATTATAGAAAAACATATTTTATGAAAAAGTACCAAAAATTAACACAATTTTTATCCCTTAAAGGTTCGAATTTCCAAAAAGTACCAAACTTATATTTTTTATTTTTTGTTAATTAAAGAATACGATTTAAAATTTGTTTCTATGTTTATTGGTTTAAAAGATACATATGGTGCAAAAAAAGTACCAAAATACAGTTTTTACCCGTTTTCTCCCCTAAAAGTTTCGAATTTCCAAAAAGTACGAAACACCTGTCAGCTTATTTTTTAAATGGAGTAACATGCTATTTTAAGTTTTTTTGTATCTTTATTAGTTTTGAAGATATAAGGTTACCGAATTTACCCGTTTTTACCCTTTTTTACCCCCTAAACGTTCGAATTTCCAAAAATCCCTTCTTATCGGATCGTTTTGGGGAGGGAGGAACCCACAGTTAAAATTTCGTGATTCTAGCTTCAGCCGTTTGGGCTGTGCGATGATGAATCAGTCAGTCATTCAGTCAGTCAGTCAGTCAGTCAGTCAGTCAGTCAGTAACGTTACTCTTTTATATATATAGATTAAACGGTACCTTTTTGCCTCGAATAAATGAAGAGACGACCTAAACAGTGAGAGTAAGGGATAGAGAGTGAAATTTTGAATGTATGTAGTAGAAACATATACAAAAACTTAAAGTTGTGATAACAATAAAGTCAGTGACAGCAATTTTAACAAATTTGTAGCACTTAATTAAAGTTTCAATGAAATAGAGGGAGAATGGTGGGTTCTACAATATGAATTAATTATTAATATTAATATGATACACATAAACTACTAAATGTGTATGTTTAAATGAAGAGTTTTTAATGGATAACATTTTTAATTTAATTGAAAATTTATTATAGCGTAATTTGTTATAAAATGGTTATAATCAATTAATCAGAAATATGAAAATGGTTCAATAAAATTCGTCAGAAATGTTTTAATTGGCATGAGTTTGCAGGTTTTCCTTAAATAGTTTGTCTATGCAAAAATCGGTTTAGTCCTTTTATCAGTTGTTGATATCTTAGGATGTGGCCTCTTCTCGATGTTTTGAGTGACAAAAAAGTTAACTTGATTAGATCTATTTTGTCTTAAAAGGTCCATATAGGCGTCACTGGTGTTTAGTTTCGGGCCTTGTTGGGATTTGAAGAATCATGAGTGGTTTTGATCACCATTTCCGATAAAATCAGTTTGAGGACCAAAAGTTCAGGTAATATTAGATAAATCCAAGTGAAGCTTAGTCCCAAATATGCCTCAAATTCACGATAAGACTCTTAAATAGATCTTGGAATAAAAGTCCTGACACAACAATCAATTTTCTTTTTAAAACGAAAAACGACAATGATAGAATTTGCAAAATTAGTAAACAATCAGTGATCTGGCAAGGTGCTGCTTGAAGCTAATTTAAGATTCTATAAAGACCTACGAATGAAGCTAATCTCAGACTCTGTAAAGAGCCACGATTGAAGCTAATCTAAGACTATAAAAATACCATAATTGAAGCTAATCTAAGACTATAAAAATACCATAATTCAAGCTAATCTAAGACTCTATAAAGAGACCACGATTTAGCAAATCTAAGACTCTATAAAGACCTACGATTGAAACTAATCTACGACTCTATAAAGACCTACAATTGAAGCTAATCTAAGACTCTATAAAGAGACCACGATTTAGCTAATCTAAGACTCTATAAAGACCTACGATTGCAGCTAACCTAAGACTCTATAAAGACCTACGATTGAAGCTAATCTAAGACTCTATAAAGACCTCCAATTGAAGCTAATCTAAGACTATAAAAATACCACGATTGAAGCTAATCTACTCTACTCTATAAAGACCTACGATTGAAGCTAATCTAGGACCGTAAAGAGACCGCGATAAGAGACCATAAAGCTAATCTAGGACTCTATAAAGAGACCACGATTGTAGCTAATCTAAGACCCTATAAAGACCAACGATTGAAGCTAATCTAGGACTATAAAAATACCACGATTGAAGCTAATCTAAGACTCTATAAAGACCTACGATTGAAGATAATCTAGGACCGTAAAGAGACCACGATTGAAGCTAATCTAGGACCGTAAAGAGACCACGATTGAAGCTAATCTAAGACTCTATGAAGACCAATGATTGAAGCTAATCTAAGACACTATAAAGACCAACGATTGAAGCTAATCTAGGACCGTAAAGAGACCACGATTGAAGCTAATCTAGGACCGTAAAGAGACCATAATTGAAGCTAATCTAAGACTCTGTAAAGACCAACGATTGAAGCTAATCAAAGATTGTATAAAGAGACCAGGATTGTAGCTAATCTAAAACTCTATAAAGACCAACGATTGAAGCTAATCTAGCACCATAAAGAGACCACGATTGAAGCTAATCTAGGACCGTAAAGAGACCACGATTGAAGCTAATCTAGGACTCTATAAAGAGACCACGATTAAAGCTATTCTAGGACCGTAAAGAGACCACGATTGAAGCTATTCTAGGACCGTAAAGAGACCACGATTGAAGCTATTCTAGGACTGTAAAGATACCACGTTTGAAGCTATTCTAGGACCGTAAAGAGACCACGATTGAAGCTAATCTAAGACTCTATAAAGACCAATGATTGAAGCTAATCTAAGACTCTATAAAGACCAACGATTGAAGCTATTCTAGGACCGTAAAGAGACCAGGATTGAAGCTAATGTAGGACCGTAAAGAGACCACGATTGAAGCTAATCTAGGACCGTAAAGAGACCACGATTGAAGCTAATCTAGGACCGTAAAGAGACCACGATTGAAGCTGATCTAAGACTCTATAAAGACCTACGATTGAAGCTATTCTAGGACCGTAAAGAGACCACGATTGAAGCTAATCTAAGACTCTATAAAGACCTACGATTGAAGCTAATCTAGGACCGTAAAGAGACCACGATTGAAGCTAATCTAGGACCGTAAAGAGACCACGATTGAAGCTATTCTAGGACCGTAAAGAGACCACGATTGAAGCTAATCTAGGACCATAAAGAGACCAGGATTGAAGCTGATCTAAGACTCTATAAAGATACCACGATTGAAGCTATTCTAGGACCGTAAAGAGACCACGATTGAAGCTAATCTAAGACTCTATAAAGACCTACGATTGAAGCTAATCTAGGACCGTAAAGAGACCACGATTGAAGCTAATCTAGGACCGTAAAGAGACCACGATTGAAGCTAATCTAAGACTCTATAAAGAGACCACGATTGAAGCTATTCTAGGACAGTAAAGAGACCACGATTGAAGCCAATCTAAGACTCTATAAAGAGACCACGATTGAAGCTAATCTAAGACTCTATAAAGACCAACGATTGAAGCTAATCTAGAACCGTAAAGAGACTACGATTGAAGCTAATCTAGGACCGTAAAGAGACCACGATTGAAGCCAATCTAAGACTCTATAAAGAGACCACGATTGAAGCTAATCTAAGACTCTATAAAGACCAACGATTGAAGCTAATCTAGAACCGTAAAGAGACTACGATTGAAGCTAATCTAGGACCGTAAAGAGACCACGATTGAAGCTATTCTAGGACCGTAAAGAGACCACGATTGAAGCTAATCTAAGACTCTATAAAGACCTACGATTGAAGCTAATCTAGGACCGTAAAGAGACCACGATTGAAGCTAATCTAGGACCGTAAAGAGACCACGATTGAAGCTATTCTAGGACCGTAAAGAGACCACGATTGAAGCTAATCTAAGACTCTATAAAGACCTACGATTGAAGCTAATCTAGGACCGTAAAGAGACCACGATTGAAGCTAATCTAGGACCGTAAAGAGACCACGATTGAAGCTAATCTAAGACTCTATAAAGAGACCACGATTGAAGCTATTCTAGGACAGTAAAGAGACCACGATTGAAGCCAATCTAAGACTCTATAAAGAGACCACGATTGAAGCTATTCTAGGACAGTAAAGAGACCACGATTGAAGCCAATCTAAGACTCTATAAAGAGACCACGATTGAAGCTAATCTAAGACTCTATAAAGACCAACGATTGAAGCTAATCTAGAACCGTAAAGAGACTACGATTGAAGCTAATCTAGGACCGTAAAGAGACCACGATTGAAGCTATTCTAGGACCGTAAAGAGACCACGATTGAAGCTAATCTAAGACTCTATAAAGACCTACGATTGAAGCTAATCTAGGACCGTAAAGAGACCACGATTGAAGCTAATCTAGGACCGTAAAGAGACCACGATTGAAGCTAATCTAAGACTCTATAAAGAGACCACGATTGAAGCTATTCTAGGACAGTAAAGAGACCACGATTGAAGCCAATCTAAGACTCTATAAAGACCAACGATTGAAGCTAATCTAGAACCGTAAAGAGACTACGATTGAAGCTAATCTAGGACCGTAAAGAGACCACGATTGAAGCTAATCTAGGACCGTAAAGAGACCACGATTGAAGCTAATCTAGGACCGTAAAGAGACCACGATTGAAGCTGATCTAAGACTCTATAAAGACCTACGATTGAAGCTATTCTAGGACCGTAAAGAGACCACGATTGAAGCTAATCTAAGACTCTATAAAGACCTACGATTGAAGCTAATCTAGGACCGTAAAGAGACCACGATTGAAGCTAATCTAGGACCGTAAAGAGACCACGATTGAAGCTATTCTAGGACCGTAAAGAGACCACGATTGAAGCTAATCTAGGACCATAAAGAGACCAGGATTGAAGCTGATCTAAGACTCTATAAAGATACCACGATTGAAGCTATTCTAGGACCGTAAAGAGACCACGATTGAAGCTAATCTAAGACTCTATAAAGACCTACGATTGAAGCTAATCTAGGACCGTAAAGAGACCACGATTGAAGCTAATCTAGGACCGTAAAGAGACCACGATTGAAGCTAATCTAAGACTCTATAAAGAGACCACGATTGAAGCTATTCTAGGACAGTAAAGAGACCACGATTGAAGCCAATCTAAGACTCTATAAAGAGACCACGATTGAAGCTAATCTAAGACTCTATAAAGACCAACGATTGAAGCTAATCTAGAACCGTAAAGAGACTACGATTGAAGCTAATCTAGGACCGTAAAGAGACCACGATTGAAGCCAATCTAAGACTCTATAAAGAGACCACGATTGAAGCTAATCTAAGACTCTATAAAGACCAACGATTGAAGCTAATCTAGAACCGTAAAGAGACTACGATTGAAGCTAATCTAGGACCGTAAAGAGACCACGATTGAAGCTATTCTAGGACCGTAAAGAGACCACGATTGAAGCTAATCTAAGACTCTATAAAGACCTACGATTGAAGCTAATCTAGGACCGTAAAGAGACCACGATTGAAGCTAATCTAGGACCGTAAAGAGACCACGATTGAAGCTATTCTAGGACCGTAAAGAGACCACGATTGAAGCTAATCTAAGACTCTATAAAGACCTACGATTGAAGCTAATCTAGGACCGTAAAGAGACCACGATTGAAGCTAATCTAGGACCGTAAAGAGACCACGATTGAAGCTAATCTAAGACTCTATAAAGAGACCACGATTGAAGCTATTCTAGGACAGTAAAGAGACCACGATTGAAGCCAATCTAAGACTCTATAAAGAGACCACGATTGAAGCTATTCTAGGACAGTAAAGAGACCACGATTGAAGCCAATCTAAGACTCTATAAAGAGACCACGATTGAAGCTAATCTAAGACTCTATAAAGACCAACGATTGAAGCTAATCTAGAACCGTAAAGAGACTACGATTGAAGCTAATCTAGGACCGTAAAGAGACCACGATTGAAGCTATTCTAGGACCGTAAAGAGACCACGATTGAAGCTAATCTAAGACTCTATAAAGACCTACGATTGAAGCTAATCTAGGACCGTAAAGAGACCACGATTGAAGCTAATCTAGGACCGTAAAGAGACCACGATTGAAGCTAATCTAAGACTCTATAAAGAGACCACGATTGAAGCTATTCTAGGACAGTAAAGAGACCACGATTGAAGCCAATCTAAGACTCTATAAAGAGACCACGATTGAAGCTAATCTAAGACTCTATAAAGACCAACGATTGAAGCTAATCTAGAACCGTAAAGAGACTACGATTGAAGCTAATCTAGGACCGTAAAGAGACCACGATTGAAGCCAATCTAAGACTCTATAAAGAGACCACGATTGAAGCTAATCTAAGACTCTATAAAGACCTACGATTGAAGCTAATCTAAGACTGAATAAAGAGACCAGGATTGTAGCTAATCTAAGACCCTATAAAGACCAACGATTGTAGCTAATCTAGGACCGTAAAGAAAGCACGATTGAAGCTAATCTAGGACTGTAAAGAGACCACGATTGAAGCTATTCTAGGACCGTAAAGAGATCACGATTGAAGCTAATCTAGGACCGTAAAGAGGCCAGGATTGAAGCTAATCTAAGACTCTATAAAGAGACCACGATTGAAGCTATTCTAGGACCGTAAAGAGACCACGATTGAAGCTAATCTAAGACTCTAAAAAAACCTGTAATTAAAGTTAACTCAGTTAAACTCAGAATTTATCCCATCTACAATGGAAGCTAATCTTAGACTCTATCCCACCTACAATTAAATCTAAACTGAGATCTCATTGAAAATGACTTGATTGTCTTTCAAAATACTGTCGATGAAGATTAATCAGCTTTTGCTGGTTGGTGTTGGGACTTGCGATAAATCCAAGATCTTGTAAAATTGATTTTGCAAAGAAATACCATGTGTTTCTATGTTGTGATAGGACTTTTGTTGTGGAAAGAGGGTCTATACACTGGGGAAAAACTTTCGGTTGACAAAAAAAGTCGTTGAATTTAAAAATATTTGGCTGAGTGAGACTCGGCAGTTAAAGGAAATACTGAATTCAATTGAATTCAGTTCTTATATGAAGTTCTAGGAAATTGTGTCGGAAAAAAGAATTTATATATTTTTTTATAGAAAAATACTATTTTGCAGGATGTTTTATCATAATTAACCTCTAAAGAATCCTACAATTCCTTTTGTTTTTGTTTATTTTAAATATAGCAACATTAAATGTTTTCCTTTTAAATTATTATGTCAAATTAATGTATTTACATTTATCAATTTAAATTTCCCTAAACATTTAAAGCTGTTTTTACATAATTTTTCCTTGTAAATGACTTTAAACTGAATTTTTTTGCCACTTTCCGTTTAACAATGTGATTCTTGGAAAAAATATTGCGCGCGCAATATTCAAGTACAAAAAAATTCGTAAATTTTTTTACACTTTTTTTTCCCAACACAAAAAATAAAGATATATAAATAAAATAGACTAAAAAAGAAAAAAAAAAAAAGAAAGAAAACACTGTAAAAAAACACACACAGCATAAATTTGTAAAGAGTTTTTAAAACGAGATTTTTTGTTAGGTTTGTTTTTATCTTTTTCATTTCTTAATACAACAAGCTCTATTTCTATAGAGAAAATAGAAAAAAAGGTACAATTTTATATAAAATACACAAAAAAAAACTTTTATATGTGAAAGTAACTATACAGCCACACTTACGTTATATCTTTTAAATACAAAAGAGTCGTGAATAAACCACTCTTTATCATTATAGAGCAGAATACAAAATAAGGGGGGAGAAATTACCAAGAACACACCCTGGTGGGATGAATAAACGAAAAAAAATCGCTTAAAATCCCACCAAATATCTGCTCTACACACAGAAGACAGACGACGACTTCAAACTACATCACCATCACACATTGTAAAAATTTCCCAGTATTTTTGCTATTTGTCAGATGCACAAGGAAGAGCATATTTACATGCTCAATACTCATGATTTTGTTGGATGATGAGTCTCTATTTTCCTTTCTCTGTTCGCCACCTGCGCATTAAGGACTTGTCTCTTTTTGTTTTTTTTTTGTTTTGCTTATTTTTGCCTTCATTTTCTTCTTGTTTGAAAATCACTTCCTGTTTGGAGGAAAATTTTCTAATGGCAAATACTTGTAGGTTAGAATGTTTAAATTTAATATTAAAATAGGTACATAGCTGCTGCTAAAAGGGCCATAAAGAGAGGGAAAAGGTGCATGTTAGAAAAGTTTAGTGGAAATCCTGGCAATAAAAATAATTTAATTACAAAGTGGTTTAGTAATAAAATTACAAGTTTTATTTTCATGTATTTTTGTTACAAACTAAAGTTCTTTAAAAACAACAACTCCCTTTAAAAGAGACATGAACTACAATCTTGAGAAGTTGAAGAAGATACAGGTCAATGTCTCTAAATAAGGAAAGCTAAACAAGATTTTTAAAGAGATCCAAGAAAGGTTTAATAATTCCGCTTTATTTTCCTTCTCCAAACTTTTGTTTGGAAGTTGGATGGTTTCCAGACAAATACGTAACAATTTCTTAGACAAAAATCAAGGAATTTCTACAAAGGAAGCCAGCCAGAAACACCCATAACTCAGAAAACAAATGCTCGGAATATTTTAACACCTCAAGAAGTAGTAAGAACTTTTTGTAATTCTAAAATCTGGAGAAGTTGAAGAATCTCAAATTAGCTTGTCTTTATTGTCTTAGATTAGCTTCAATCGCGGGTTTTTATAGAGTCTAAAATTAGACTTTAATTAGGTGCAATTTGCAGGTCATTAATCGTAGGTATTTCTAGAATCTTAGGTAAATTGCAATTGTTGGAGTTTATAGAGTCTTAAATTAGCTTCAATCGTTGGTGGGATTGTCTTAGATTAGCAATAATTCAAGGTCTTTTTAGAGTCGTAGTTTAGCTTCAATCGTAGGTCTTCCTAGAGTCTTAGATTAGCTTCAACCATGGTGTCTTTATAGAGTGTGAGATTAGTTTTAGTTTAGCTTCAATCGTGGTCTCCTTATATAGTCTTAGATTAGCTTCAATTGCAGGTCTTTTTAGAGTCTTAAATTAGCTTCAATCGTAGGTCTTTCTAGAGTCTTAGATTAGCTTCAACCGTGGTCTCCTTATATAGTCTTAAATTAGCTTCAATTGCAGGTTTTTAGAGTCTTAGATCAGCTTCAATCGTAGCTCTTTATAGAGTCTTAGATTACATTCAATCGTGGTCTCCTTATATAGTCTCATATTAGCTTCAATTGCAGGTCTTTTTAGAGTCTTAGATTAGCTTCAATTGCAGGTCTTTCTAGAGTCTTAGATTAACTCCAATCGTAGGTCTTTCTAGAGTCTTAGATTAGCTTCAATCGTAGGTATTTCTAGAGTCTTAGATTAGCTTCAATCGTAGGTCTTTATAGAGTCTTAGATTAGCTTCAATCGTAGGTCTTTGTAGAGTCTTAGATTAGCTTCAATCGTGGTCTCCTTATATAGTCTTAGATTAGCTTCAATTGCAGGTCTTTTTAGAGTCTTAAATTAGCTCCAATCGTAGGTCTTTCTAGAGTCTTAGATTAGCTTCAATCGTGGTCTCCTTATATAGTCTTAAATTAGCTTCAATTGCAGGTTTTTAGAGTCTTAGATTAGCTTCAATCGTAGGTCTTTATAGAGTCTTAGATTAGCTTCAATCGTGGTCTCCTTATATAGTCTTAGATTAGCTACAATTGCAGGTCTTTTTAGAGTCTTAAATTAGCTCCAATCGTAGGTCTTTCTAGAGTCTTAGATTAGCTTTAATCGTGGTCTCCTTATATAGTCTTAAATTAGCTTCAATTGCAGGTTTTTAGAGTCTTAGATTAGCTTCAATCGTAGGTCTTTATAGAGTCTTAGATTAGCTTCAATCGTGGTCTCCTTATATAGTCTTAGATTAGCTTCAATTGCAATTTTTTATAGTCTGAAATTAGCTCCAATCGTAGGTCATTATAGAGTCTTAGATTAGTTTCAATCGTGGTCTCCTTATATGGTCTTAGATTAGCTTCAATTACAGGTCTTTTTAGAGTCCTAATTTAGCTTAAATCGTAGGTCTTTATAGAGTCTTAGATTAGCTTCAATCGTGGTCTCCTTATATAGTCTTAGATTAGCTTCAATTGCAGGTCTTTTTAGAGTCTTAGATTAGCTTCAATTGCAGGTCTGTTTAGAGTCTTAGATTAGCTTCAATCGTAGGTCTTCATAAAGTCTTAGATAATCGATGGTGGGATTATCTCAGATTAGTCTTAGGATATTTGGCTTTGGTGTCGATTCGGTTGGTTGGCTAGGCTTCACATACGATCTCTTACGCTTCGGGTTATATTCGGTGCAGAAAATTATTTTCTTTTATAACGTTCAAACATCATTTCGGACATGTAAAATCGTCTTTCAAGGTCTCCCAGCTTCAATTCGTATGGTACCAAATTTCGCCACTTTTTGATGAATCCTGCTGCTCTCAAAATTGCTGCTTGAGTTGCTCCCAATGCTTTTTCCAGCTCTTGTTGAGTTTTATAATAATCTTCATGGAGTAATACCTTCAATTCTTGGTCTTCAAACTTTTTTGGCTGGCCTGGGCGATCTTTGGCTTCCGAAAATAACACTTCTCGCTGGAACACATTCACCATAAGCTACGGTAAGCAATCGGTGTGCTTCAGCGACAGATTTTTCATGGTTCTTACTTATAACAAGATCATTTGTTGCAATAAAATAAAGACTTCTAAGCATGTCTGTCCATCTATTTGTAGGAATTTTGTGTGATTTACTGTTCCTAGATATAAAGGAAGAAGGACTATTGTGCTGTAAATTCTACCCTGTTAACACACACAGTGATCCTCATTATAAACTAAGTAACCATAAATAATCAGTTTATTTATTGTTTAAATATAATTAAATAAAATTCTAACGCAACCTTTATACACTAGCAAAAATTGTTAAATTTTACTAAATCCTTTTCTTAATTGGCCACCTTATTATAGACTTACAAGATCATTAAGAGATCTTTAAAATGTTCAAAGAAATTTCTTCAAAAAATTCTCTTTAAAGCCAGCAAAAGGAAAGCAATAAAAAGTATTTATATTTATTGTTTTACCATCTCCTATTTAAAATTTTCTAAATCATTTAATCTTTAAAAATTCTTTATCTCGAACATTCTAAAATCCTAAAAAAAAGATACCTAGAAACAATCCATAAAAACCAAAGAATTAAGATCGTTTTACACTACAAATGCTCGTTTGCTCTTCTTGCATTAATTTCTCTTGTTTTTCCCCAACAAATTTCCTTTGAATATGAAAACAATAACAAATGTTTGTATGTAAGTAAGTAGAGTGAGTAGTAAATAAGAGTTTTTACAACGAAATCCCATTAAAAATTCATTGGTAGAGTTTTAAAAAACAACAACAAAATTAAAAATTCCTACGAACTGGTTTCGTATGCTACACACAAACACACACACAAACAACAACACAACACGACAGGCCAACAAACGAGTCGTGAGTAATAATAATAAGAAGAAGAATCTATACAACAAGAAAGTAAAACAAAACAGCTGTTTTTTGATATTGTTGGTTTATTTGTTGTTGTAAAAGCAAGTTTCTTCTTCTTTTTACGAAATGCATTTATAACTGCAACAAAAACAACAACAACAATAATAATAAACAAGAAATGCAATAATCAAACAGCAGGTATTCAATTCTTGCAGCCAAAATAAAATACAACAAAAATAACCTGATTTTACAGAACAGAATAACAACAGCAACAACTACAAATGAAATGAATGTTTATATTAAATATTACTATTGTAAAAAACAACAACAACTAGCAAAGATCAGGGGTGTTAAGTAGATGGTACAATACAAAAACCTAATGGGAATTACTATGAGCAGAACATTTGAATGAATTCAATAGAAATTTTGAAATTCTTAAGATAAATTTGTTTAGGAAATTTTTAAAATGAGGATTAGTTTTTCTTATTTTAAAAAAATATCTATGTATGTACCTTTTGCAAAGCAACAGATGTAAATGATTAAGGATATTTTTTTAATCAGCGTGGTAAAAGTTGTTGGATGTAGATAATTTTTAAATATAACTACTGTAAATATAGAAAATAGTATCATTATAGACTACTAACGGACCCGGCGAACTTCGCCTCGCTCCAATTTTAAGCCTTCACACAAAATTTGGAATAATAATACAACATTTCGCATTTTCCGCAATTGTCCATGATTTACACTAAGAACTTTCTATTGTTTGATTTGTAAAGCCATTAAGGAATAATTTCAAAATTTCATACAAAAACTTGATTTTCGATTTTTCCAATTTTCCGAATTCTCTGAAGGTATTTTTCAGAATTTTCTTCCGTAAAATTTTTACAGAAATCGGCCCAGTCGTTCTCATTTTATGAATTACTATACATTTTTTACACCATTTTTATATATATGGAAAAATTCTAAGAAAAATTTTATGTTGCACATATTTCTGTTAAGAGAAAATTATGTTAGCTGTATTTTTGTTAATAAAAAGAACATGTTTCATTTAAAAAAAATGGTGGCAGATACATTTTTGCTATGAAAAATGTATGCTAAAAAATTTATGTCAGACATACAATTATTTTTAAGACATATTTCTCTTCGTAAAAATTTATGTCAGACACATACTTGTTAAGAAAAATTTTTACCACACATATTTATGTTTAACAAATTTATGTCAGACATATTTCTGTTAAGAGAAATTTATATTAGATGTATTTTTCTTAATTAAAAAAAGTGTCACACATATTTCAGTTAAAAAACATATTTCTGTTAAATTAATTTATCTCAGACATATTTCTGTTAAGAACAATTTATGGCAAACGGTTTAGTTAAAATATTTTTATATCAGACATATTTATGTTAAGAAAAATTTATGTCATACATATTTTTGTTGAGGAAAATGGTTATCAGACATAAGTTTGTCAAACACAGAAATTTATGTCTATGATAAGAAAAATGTTAGACATATTTCTGTTAAAATAAATTTATGTCAATGTATTTTTGTTAATAAAAAATATGTTTGCTAAGAACAATTTATGTCAGATTTATTTATGGTAAAAAAAGTAATGTCAGACATATAATTATATTTAAGACATATTCCTCTTCGTAATAATTTATGTCAGAAACATATTTGTTAAGATAAATTTGTATCAGACATATTTCTGTTAAATAAATTTATGTTAGGCATATTTCTGTTAAGACAAATTTATGCCAAACATATTTTTGTTAAGTAAAATGTATGTCAGGCATATTTCTGTTATGGGACATTTATTTCAGAAATATTTCTGTTAAGAGAAATTTTTGTCAGATGTATTTTTGTTAATAAAAAAGTGTCACACATATTTCAGTTAAGAAAACATATTTCTGTTAAATTTATTTATATCTAACATATTTATGTTAAATAAATTTATGTCAGACATATTTCTGTTAAGAAAAATTTATGGAAAACAATTTTTTTTAAGAAAACTTTAACTCAGATATATTTCTCTTACGAAAAATATATGTACATATATCAAAATTTATATTTATGATAAGAAAAATGTCAGACATATTTCTGTTAAGAGATATTTATGTCAGATGTATTTTGGTTAATAAAAATTATGTCAGACATTTTTTAGTTAAAAAAGACTTATGTCAGACATATTTCTGTTAAGAGAAATTTATGACAGATATATTTCTGTTGAAGTAAATTTAGGTGAAGCATATTTTTTTAAAGCTAATATATTTAAAACATATTTCAGTTAAGAAAAATTTATGTTAGATATATATCTATAAAACGCTGTATTGAAGACATATTTCTGTTAAGAGAAATTTATAGCAGATACATTTCTGTTCAGGGAAATTTATGTTAAACATATTTACATTAAGAAAAATGTATATCTGACATGTTTATGTAAAGAATGACCTAATTCTGTTAAGATAAATTTATGTCAGACATATTTCTGTTAAGAAAAATTTATGGAAAACAATTTTTTTTAAGAAAACTTTAACTCAGATATATTTCTCTTACGAAAAATATATGTACATATATCAAAATTTATATTTATGATAAGAAAAATGTCAGACATATTTCTGTTAAGAGAGATTTATGTCAGATGTATTTTGGTTAATAAAAATTATGTCAGACATTTTTTAGTTAAAAAAGACTTATGTCAGACATATTTCTGTTAAGAGAAATTTATGACAGATATATTTCTGTTGAAGTAAATTTAGGTGAAGCATATTTTTTTAAAGCTAATATATTTAAAACATATTTCAGTTAAGAAAAATTTATGTTAGATATATATCTATAAAACGCTGTATTGAAGACATATTTCTGTTAAGAGAAATTTATAGCAGATACATTTCTGTTCAGGGAAATTTATGTTAAACATATTTACATTAAGAAAAATGTATATCTGACATGTTTATGTAAAGAATGACCTAATTCTGTTAAGATAAATTTATGTCAGACATATTTCTGTTAAGAAAAATTTATGGAAAACATATTTTTTTTTGAGAAAACTTTAACTCAGATATATTTCTCTTACGAAAAATATATGTACATATATCAAAATTTATATTTATGATAAGAAAAATGTCAGACATGTTTCTGTTAAGAGAGATTTATGTCAGATGTATTTTGGTTAATAAAACTTATGCCAGACATTTTTTAGTTAAAAAAAAATTTTGCTATACGTATTTTTGTTAAGAAAAACTTATGTCAGACATATTTCTGGTAGGAGAAATTTATGACAGATATATTTCTGTTGAAGTAAATTTATGTGAAGGATATTTTTAAAGGAAATACATTTTTTCAGTTAAGAAAAATTTATGTTAGATATAGATCTATAAAATGCTGTATTGAAGATATATTTCTGTTAAGAGAAATTTGTAGCATATACATTTCTGTTCAGGGAAATTTATGTTAAACATATTTACGTTAGGAAAAATGTATATCTGACATATTTATGTCAAGAATGACCTATTTCTGTTAAGATAAATTTATATCCGACATATTTCTGTTAAGAAAAATTAATGTCAAGCATTCTGCTGTTTAGACAATTTTATTTCAAATACATTTCAGTTAAGAAACAGTTATGTCAGACCTATTTCTGTTAAAAAGAATTTTATGTCAAGTATTTATATTAAGATATATTTCTGTTAAGAGATATTTATAATAGATATATTTATGTTAAGGGAAATTTATGTCAAACATATTTATGTTAAGAAAAATGTATATAAGACATATTTATATTAAGAAAGGTTTCTAATAAACATATTTCTGTTAAGATAAATTTATGTCCAACTTATTTTTGGTAAGAAATTGTATGTCAGATATATTTTTGTTAAAAAAAAATTGTATCAAAAATATTTTTGTTAAATAATTTTATGTCAGACATATTTATGTTAAGAAAAATTAATGTCAGACATATTTCTGTTAAGAAAAATTAATATCAAATATATTGGTGTTTAGAGAAATTTATTTCAATTATATTTATGTTAAGAAACAATCATGTCAGACTTATTTCTATTGAAAAAAATTTATGTCAAACATTTCTATTAAGAAAAATTCATTTCAGACATATTTATGTTAAGAAAAGTATATATCAGACAAATACATATTTCTGTTAATACACAATTCGGTTAAAAAAATTTGTTAAACATTTATGTTGGATAAATTTATTTCAATTATATTTATGTTAAGAAAAATTTCTGTCAGACATATTTCTATATAATCTGTTAAATACTTTATATTCTGCTATAGATCACAGTCTGCTTAGTCTTATTTCCCTCTTATTCCAAAACACTATGAATGAGCTGTTGTTCCCCTACTTGTTGTACTCGACATTTATGTCCTTAAAAAATTAATGGCGTCTTATTTATTGCACCTTGCTACTACTTTGATCAAAAAGGTTATTTTCAGTTGTTTCATTGTCCTTACTCATAATAAGATCCTTTGTTCCCAAATACTTGTATATATGACTGATGATTGTTTGTCTCACAGTCCGTCCGTCTATTTGTAGGGAATTGGTATGATTGTCTGGTTGACAGCTGTTTTTCGGAGTAATTGCAATTTCAATGCTAACGATTTTTTGTTCAATTTCTTTGTTGTTTTGTGTTTAATTTTTTTTTGTAAAGAAAAGGATCATGTTTTTCCTGCTGAACATCATTTAATTTTTTTGTTTATGCTTTGTTTCAGCATGCGTGTGGCGGTTCTTTACGGGTGTTGCATTTTTTATTTTACTGTTTTGTTTACAACACTAGGTGGTTATTTAAAATAATTATTTATTGATGGATTTCAATCATCTGTCAGTACATGTTTGTTTATTTGTTTGTCCGTCTTTGTGTTTTATGTTTTGGGTTTGCGGTTTTAAAGAGTGTTTTTTTGCTTCTTATTTGTCAATCATCTGTTTATAATTCTCTCCGTGTGAAGTTTTTTTTTTCAAGTATAATTGCACTTTATTCATATTTAAAGTAAACAAAAACAATTTATATAGAGGTATTACCTTCTTAAACAGACTATATTCTCACAAAACTCTGTCTGACATACATTTTTTAAACAAAAATATGTATGACTTACATTTTTTCTTAACAGGAATATATTTGACATTCACTTTCTTAAAGGAAAAATATCTGAAATAAATTTTTCTTAACATAAATATGTCAGACATAAATTAGTTTAACAGAAATATGTCACAAATATGTCCGACATAAATGTGTGTCGAAAAAAATATGTCTGACATAAATTTCTCGTCTTCTCTTAACAGATATACGTCCGACATAGATCATAAATTTCTATGACATCAATTTTTCTTAACATATACATTAAATACATACATTTTTTAACAGAAATAAGCTTGACATAAATTTTTCTTAACAATAATATGTCTAAAATATATTTTTTCAATATTTCTTAGCATAATATGTCTGACATAAAATTAGCTTACAGAAGATATATAAATAATCGTATAGTCACAAATTGTTCTTATTATAAATATTTCTTAAATAAATTTTTCTTAATAGATATAGGTTGGACATCCATGTTTCATATCAGAATTATGTCTGACATAACTACTTTTAACATTAATGTATAAAACATAATATATTTTTACAAATATATTCTGGACATAAATTTTTCTTAACAGAAATATGTTTCGTAATATTTGCTTAACAAAAATAAGTCTCTTAACAGATATATGTCTGGCATAAATTTTTCTTAACAAAAATATGTCTAATATAAAAGTCTCTTAACAGAAGTAGGTCTAATGTAAATTTATTTAGCAGAAATAAGTCTGGCATAAATTTTTCTTAACAAAAATATGTATGACATTATTTTCTCTTAGCAGAAATATGTTCGACATAATTTGTCTGACATAAATTTTTCTTAAGATAAATATGTCTGATATAAAATTTTCTTAACAGTAGTAGGTCTAACGTAATTATAATAATTTTTATTGTCTGAGATAATTTTTTTTTGCATAAATAGGCTGAAATAAATTTTTCATAAAGAAATATGTCTGACATAAATTTTTCTTAAGATAAATATGTCTGATATAAAATATTCTTAATATGTCGGTCGTGAATTTTTTTAACAGAAATAAATCTGATAAAACTTTTCTTAATTGAAATCTGTCTGACACAAAATTTTCTTAACATGTCTTATATCTGATATAAATTTTTCTTAAGAGAAATATGTCGTACAACATTTTTTTTTAACAAAAATATATTTGACATACATTTTTCTTAACAAAAATATGTCTGACATAAATTTCTCTTAACAGAAATATGTTGACATAAATTGTTCTTGACAGAAATATGTCTAACATATTTTTTTTTTCATAAATAGGCTGACATAAATCTTTCTTAACAAAAATGTCTGGCATACATTTTTACATATATTTTTCGTAAGAGAAATATATCTTAGTTAAAGTTTTCTTAAAAAAAAATATGTTTTCCATAAATTTTTCTTAACAGAAATATGTCTGACATAAATTTATTTAACATAAATATGTTAGATATAAATAAATTTAACAGAAATATGTTTTTTTTAACTGAAATATGTGTGACACTTTTTTATTAACAAAAATACATCTGACATACATTTCTCTTAACAGAAATATTTTTGAAATAAATGTCCCTTAAGAGAAATATGCCTGACATACATTTTACTTAACAAAAATATGTTTGGCATAAATTTTTCTTAACAGAAATATGTCTGACATAATTTGTTTTTAACAGTAATATGTCTGACATAATTTTTTTGCATAAATAGGATGATATACATTTTTCTTTAAAAAATATGTCTGACATAAATTTTTCTTAATATGTCGGTCGTAAATTTATTCAACTGAAATAATTCTGACATAACTTTTTTTATGACACAAATTATTCTTAACATAAAGAGGTCTGACGCAAATTTATGTCTGGCATGAAATTTTCTTAACTGCAATTTGCAATAAACTTCTGTTTTAATCATTTTTTCTTAACAGAAATATTTGTTATAAATTTTTCTTAACAAAAATATGTCTGACATATATTTTGTTAACAGTAATAAGTTTGACATAAATTAAAAAAAAAACACACTTTAGACATAAACCCAAATATGTCTGACAGAAAGTTTTCTTAATAGAAATATGTTTGACATAATTTTTTCTTAACAGAAATATGTCTGATATAAATTTATCTTAACACAAATATGTCTCACATTTATTTTTCTCCACATGAATTTGTCTGACATAGATTAACATAGAAATATGTCTGATATATATATTTTCTTAACATAAATGTTCGACTTAATTTTTTTTAAACCAAAAATATGTCTTTCATAAATTTATTTAACAGAAATATGCCTAACATAAATTTTTCTTAACAGAAATATATCTGTCTTAATTTTTTCTTAACAGAAATATGTCAGACATAATTTGTTCTTATTTTCTGTAAATATTTTGATTAGAATGGACTAGTCTGGGTAGGTAACCCGTAGTCTATAGTATAAGTCAACTATTGTATTCTCTGTTTGTATTTTGTTTCCTTTACATGGTGCATTATTTCCTTGAATTGTCTTACATTGAACTTAAGTTAAGTTCTTCATCATATGTCACTTTATGCAGCTTTTATAAAAAGAAACCAACACTCCTGTCAAGTACTCGCATTAGACTTCTTAAAAGTTTTAAAACTTATTTGTTTTTCTTTTATTTTTTGTTGTGTCGCACTTCTCACACCTGTGAAGCCTCACATTTGTGACTTTAATCACTTGGTGATTTTGATTCTGTTTTGGTTGGCATTTGTGTCACAAACCTGACGCTTTTGCTACAATTTTATGCTTCAACACATCGTAATAATGTAATTTTTCTTCTTTTTTTTTGTCGATAAAAGAATTGCAAGTAAAAACATAAAAAATTGTTGGCCATTAAATTGATTTATTTCCTGGAAACAAAACCAAACACAATTTTATTAAAAACTTTGCACTGCCAGGAAGAAGAGCGAAGACCGACCTTTTCTAATAAAACTTTAAATACAAAATAAAATTGCATTAATTTGGTTTCTGTAACAAAAAATGTTAAATAATTTAAGTGCAAAATGTTGTAATATTTAGCTTAACAGTCGTTTTGTTGCTACAGTCACTGTTTGTTTTAAAGTTCATAAACTTTGGTAACGTATAATTTAAATGGTAGGTGGGGGCTGTCTGTATGTATGTCGTCTGTATGCGTGGTGTTTATTTTCAGTGGTAATGTTTTGTTAATTGCCAATTTTAACTTGGTTTTGTGCTGTCTAGTCAACACCACAAAATAATTTTAACAACAAACCCCCCTGCTCTACTCTGCGCTGGAGTGTAGAGTAAATAAAACTAACAAATATGCTTTAGAAATACACACATAGTTGCATTAGCTAGTTGGTGTTAGGGGGTAAGTGGCAAATGCCACAGAGTCTGTTAATAAATTTGTTGGTAAATAGATTAAAAAATTGTTAGTTTTAACAAAGTTACAAGGTAAATTAGACAGTTTTTTTATAGACTGTAAGTAAATAGAAGGAACTTTAATAATGTTATTAAAAACTTAAAACATAATTTTGAAAAGAAAAATTTATTTTTTAAAACCGTATTTATAGAAATTTTTGGGAAGTCATTAATTCTTAAACTAATTCTTTAAAAACATTCATTTTTTATATAGAAAAATGTCAAACAGCTACATTTCAGTAAAAAAAAATGATGTCAGACATATTTCTGTTAAGAAAAATTTATGTCAGACTTATTTTTGTCAAGAAAAATGGATATTAGACATATTTTTGTTAAGAAATAATTTTTGTTAAATATTTAAACATATTTTCGTTATGAAAAATTTATGTCGGACATATTTCAGTTACATTTTTTAAACATTTATTTTCAACATATTTTTATATAAAATAATATTTAACAAATAAACTTGTTTAAAAAAATTTCTGACATATTTCTGTTAAGAAAAATTTATGTCAGACATTTTTCTGTTATGAATAATTTCTGCAAAGCTTATTTTTATTAAGATAAACTGATGTTAGAGATATTTTGGTAAGAAATATATTTTGTTAAATATTTAAACACATTTCTGTTATGAAAAATTTATGTCAGACATATTTCAGTTAAATTTGTTTTATATCAGCCGTATTTTTGTTTATAAAAATGTATGTCAGACATTTTTCTATTGAATATAATTATGACACATATATTACTATTAAGAAAAATTTATATTGGATATAGTTCTGTTAAAAATATTTATTATAGTCATATTTCTGTTAAGAGAAATTTATGTTAGACACATTTCTGTTATGAAAAATTTATGTCAGGCTTATTTTTGTTAAGAAAGACTGATGTTAGGACATATTTTTGTTAAGAAATATATTTTGTTAAATATCTAAACACATTTCTGTTATTAAAAATTTATGTCAGACATATTTCTGTAAATTTTTTTTTATATCAGCCTTATTTTTGTTTAAAAAAGTTTATGTCAGACATATTTCTGTTGAGTAGAATTATGTCAAATATATTTCTATTATGAAAAATGTATACTAGACATATTTTTGCTAAATAAATTGTTAGGCATATTTCTGTTAAGAGAAATTTATGTCAGATATATTTCTGTTACGAACAATTTATGTCAGACTTATTTTTGTTAAGAAAAACTGATTTTAGGACATATTTTTGTTAAGAAAAATGTATAACACATATTTTTGTTAAATATATTTATGTCAGACATATCTCTGTAAAATTATTTTATTTCAGACGTATTTTTCTTTAGAAAAATGTATGTCAGAAATGTTTCTGTTGTCAAGTATTATGTCAAACATATTTCTATTAAGAAAAATTTATATTACACATATTTTTGTTAAATAAATTTATGTTAGGCATATTTCTGTAAAGAAAAATTTATGCCAGACACATTTCTGTTATGAAAAATTTATGTCAGACATATTTCTGTAAAACTTTGTTTATCAGACGTTTTTTTATTTAAACCAATTTATGTCAGACATATTTCTGTTAAAAAGAATTATGTCAAACATATTTCAATTAAAAAAAATTTATATTAAACATATTTTTGTAAAACAAATTTATTATAAGGATATTTCTGTTAAGAAAAATTTATGTCAGACAAATTTCTGTTATGAAAAATTTATGTCAGACTTATTTTTGTTAAGAAAAATTTATAAAACATATTGTTGTTAAATATTTTTATGTCAGACATATTTCTGTAAAATAATTTTATATCAGATGTAATTTTCTTTAGAAAAATGTATGTCTGACATATTTTTGATGAAAAGAATTATGTCCAACATATTTCTATTAAGAAAAATTTATGTCAGACATATTTATGTAAAGAAAAAAATATAAAAACCTACATATTTCAATTAAGAATGATTTATGTCAGACAAACATTTTTAAGAGACATTAATTTCAGAAACATTTCTGTTTATATCAATTATGTTAGATTTCTTTCTGTTAACGGAAATTTATATCAAACATATTTTGGTTAAGAAAAATTTAAGTCTGATATCTTTCTGTTGAGATAATTTTATATCAGACATATCTTTGTTTGGAATAATCGAAGTTAGACTTATTTCTGCCCAAAACCATATTTCTGTTAAGATTAATTTCTTAAAAAAAAAATTTTAAATAAAATATTTATATATAAATTTTAAATAAAAAAATTGTGTTTAGACATATTTTTTTTAAGATACATTAATGTCAGTCATATATCTGTTAAGAAAAATTTAAGTCCAACGTATTTATGTTAAGAAAATTTATGAAATTTAAATTTATGTTAAGAAAAATTTATGTCATCAACAATTTTGTTAAAAAAATTTATGTCTGACAAATTTCTGTTAAGAAAAAATATATGAAATATGTTAAGACAAAATTATGTTAAGAAAAATTTATGTCGGACAAAAACATTGCTGTTACACACAATTTCTGTTAAAAAAAAATATATCAAATATATTAATGTTAAGTAAAATATATGTCAGACAAAATTGTGTTAATACATATTTCTGTTAAGAGAGATTAATGTCAGACATATTTCTGTTAAGAAAAATTTATGTCCAACGTATTTATGTTAAGAAAAATTTATGTCATAAACAATTTTGTAAAAACAATTATGTCTGACAAATTTCTGTTAAGAAAAAATATATCAAATATATTTCTGTTAAGAAAAATTTATGTCGGACAAAAAAATTTATTTTACACAGAATTTCTGCTAAAAAAATATAATTGTGTTAAGACATATTTCTGTTAAAAGAGATTAATATCAGACATATTTCTGTTAAGAAAAAGCGTATTTATGTTAAGAAAATTTATGAAATTAAAATTTATGTTAAGAAAAATGTATGTCATAAACAATTTTATTAAAAAAAATTGATGTCTGACAAATTTCTGTTAAGCTAAAATATATCAAATATATTTCTGTTACGACAAAATTATGTTAAGAAAAATTTATGTCGGACAAGAAAAATTTATGTTACACAAAATTTCTGTTAAAAAAAATATCAAATATATTAATGTTAAGTAAAATATATGCCAGACAAAATTGTGTTAAGACATATTTCTGTTAATAGAGATTAATGTCAGACATATTTCTGTTAAGAAAAATTTATGTCCAACGTATTTATGTTAAGAAAAATTTATGTCATAAACAATTTTGTAAAAAAAATTATGTCTGACAAATTTCTGTTAAGAAAAAATATATCAAATGTATTTCTGTTAAGACAAAATTATGTTAAGAAAAATTTATGTCGGACAAAAAAATTTATTTTACATAGAATTTCTGTTAAAAAAATATAATTGTGTTAAGACATATTCTGTTAAAAAAGATTAATGTCAGACATATTTCTGTTAAGAAAAAGCGTATTTATGTTAAGAAAATTTATGAAATTTAAATTTATGTTAAGAAAAATGTATGTCATAAACAATTTTGTTAAAAAAAATTGATGTCTGACAAATTTCTGTTAAGCTAAAATATATCAAATATATTTCTGTTAAGAAAAATTTATGTCAGACACAAAAAATTATGTTACACAAAATGTCTGTTAAAAAAATATATCAAATATATTAATGTTAAGTAAAATATATGTCAGACAAAATTGTGTTAAGACATATTTTTGTTAAGGAAAAACGTATTTATGTTAAGAAAATTTATGAAATTTAAATTTATGTTAAGAAAAGTTTATGTTATAAACAATTCTGTTAAAAAAATATATGTCTGACAAATTTCTGTTAAGAAAAAATATATCAAATATATTTTTGTTAAGAACAATTAATTTCACACATATTTCTGCTAAGACAAAATTATGTTAAGAAAAATTTATGTCGGACAAAAAAATTTCTGTTAAAAAAAAATATATCAAATAAATTAATGTTAAGTAAAATATATGTCAGACAAAATTGTGTTAAGACATATTTTTGTTAAGAGTGATTAATGTCAGACATATTTCTGTTAAGGAAAAACGTATTTATGTTAAGAAAATTTATGAAATTTAAATTTTTGTTAAGAGAAATGTATGTCAAAAAACATTTTTTAAAAAAATTGATGTCTGACAAATTTCTGTTAAAAAAAAATATATTAAATATATTTCTGTTAAGAAAATTTTATGTCGGACCAATTTCCGTATAGAAGTGAGCTTGTAGACATATGTCTTTATAGAAAAATGTCTGTCAGACTTTTTTGTAGAACAAATTCTCTGTCAGACATATTTTTTTTATGGAAAAATTTCTGTCAGGCATATTTTCATATTCAAAAATGTTCCCTTATTAATCTGAAAAATTAATTTCTTTTTGAAAACCTTTTAAAGCAAACAATTTTCTTAAGAATTTCTATAATCAACCCATATGTTTTTAACATCCTCCCCTAATTCAGTTGGCGCTTGTCATATCATTTGTTCCTTAATTTCATTTCATTTGATGTGCTGTTTCTCATACAAATACTTTCCCTGTTTTTTTTTTGCGCGCTGATTGACAAATTGTCCAAATATCTCCGGTATTTTTGTGACATGCTGCCATCAAATATTGTTTTCTATTTGAAATTTATTTATTTGAAACATTTACTTCAATGGAAAGCATGAAAAATCAACATCAAATATTTCCGCTTCAGTTACACATTGTTACAAGAAAAAAATTGAAAAAAAAATAACTGAAACAGGGGGAGGTTTTCCCCCTTGTTAAAAATATTTGGTTTTATTAGGAATTTGTTCTTGCAAAAAAACAAAGTTTCCTTTCATTATTGTCAGCTTATGTTGTATTGCTTTTATAAAGAGTTTCTTTTTTCTTTGCTATATTAAAAACTTATTTTGTTGGTAATAGATTTATGAAAAAAATATAAACTGGATAAATGAAATTAATGTTCAAGTTTAACTGTCAAAAGATATTTAGTTTAGGTTTGAACAGGAAGTTAAAGTTAAAGATGATTTGGTATTTTTTGTTTGGGGAGATTTGAATTGAAATTATTCTTAGAGCTTTAAGAAATCAACTGTTAAGGATTTATGTTGCAACTTATATAAGAAATTTTGTCAATTTTCGATAATTAGAAAAAAAATTTTAGAAAATTTTTCTCAGTTTTCTACAAATTGTGAAATTTTTTAAAGAAATTTTCTTAGTTATGCAACTGAGAAACTGTATTGTTTATTTTTAACCCCATATTACGCATTGAATGGTTCAGCGATAGTTTTGTTACCTAAACCTGGAAAAGAAGTTGGTCAAATGTTATTTATATCGCCCAATCAGTTTGTTCGCAATCTAAAGAAAATTACTTCAGTTATCGATATTTCTTTATTGCTTTAAGAAAATTCTTTAAAAAACTTAAATTTTTTTTAACTATTTTAAGAAATTTTCTCAGTTTTCTACAAATTGTGAAATTTTTTAAAGAAATTTTCTCAGTTATGCAACTGAGAAACTGTATTGTTTATTTTTATCCCCATATTACGCATTGAATGGTTCAGCGATAGTTTTGTTACCTAAACCTCGAAAAGAAGTTAGTCAAATGTTATTTATATCGCCCTATCAGTTTGTTAGCAATCTAAAGAAAATTACTTCAGTTAGCGATATTTCTATATTGCTTTAAGAAAATTCTTTAAAAAACTTTAATTTTTTTAAACTATTTCGTATCCTTTCTCCCTTTCTACCCTTAAAACCACAAAAACCGCAAAATAATGCGTGTTTTTTTTAAAAAAAAAGAAACACATCGATAAAAACAAACAAACCAATCCCATTGCATCCCATACAAAACAAATAGTACTTCAATTAGTCTAATTACAAAGTATGATTTCAAATCTATAGAAACGTCCTGGCCACAAAAAATGTGGGAGAGAAAAGGACACATACTCCTTCCCTTATCAGTTAAACTGTAACTGAAGACGATGTTATTGGGGAGTCGAGCAGCTGAATTGTTCCAAATGTTTAACAAAAGAAACAAGATTTTTCAATTTTCTCATGAATAATGTTTGGTATTGCGATTGTAGCTAGTAGTTTTTAGAAATATGTCTGTCCCACTGAGCCAGGATATGATATGGATGTTAAGGTATTGTGTGTGAGAGTTTTAAAAGATTTAATTTCTCTATCGCAGGAATTGTAAGGGATAAACAGTGGATAGAAGGAGTAAAGGATCAAAATCGAAAAACCTGTTCACTCTAATGATATTCTCCTGGAATTGATGAAAGGTCAGGAACTACAACATTGAGGTTTCGGAAAACAACTCAGTCTGATTTATAACCAATTTATTTAAGATCCTTTCCTTAAGCTTCCACTGTCTCCCCCCTCTTCTAAAAACCTTTTATCTTAAGTATTTTATGTGTATTTGACTCTTCTACTTTTTATAACTTAAATTTCTTTTCATCTAAGAAATTTTCGAACACGAAACTCTTGTACATCCTGTTTGTTTGAACAATAAAATCTACAGAAGCAGAAAAAAAATAACATCGAACATACATTAAAAATGTCTGCCGGAGTGCCAAAGGTTAAAAGTGTGCAAACATTTGATAGAGAAGAAAAAAATCTTCTAAATATTTTTTGTCATTCCTGCACACTCTACTCTTTTCACTTTTGTTTTATACTTATTTGGGTATTCAAAAGGCATGTGAAAATATTCAAAACACAAAAAAATTGTAAAATAAATTTTAAATTTTTTTTTCCCAACTTTCACATAAAAAGCCCAGGACGATTTCCAACAAGGAGTCACACAATGTTGTTGTACATGACTTTTAAATGTATCATACTACACATTTGTAGGTCTGTGTTCATGTAGGGATAAAACTGTTTGAGGGCTTAAACTTATATGTATCACACCCCCCCCCGGTCTTTGTTGCCTTTAAGTTTTCTATAACCTAAAGGCAAACAAAAGTGTAAAGGAAAAAAGAATTTATGTTAAAGTGAGAGAAATATTTCTTATAAATATCTAATATTTACTTAAACAGTATTCAATATATCTCTAGTTATCCATTTGCTTTAAAAAAATTCTCTTGTTACCACTAGAGAAAGAAAAATTCTATAGAAAATGTCTCATGTTAGCGCTAACCGACTAAATTTCTTTAGAATATTTCTCAATTTAACGATAACTGGTAAAATTTCATTGACTAGATTCAAATTTACTCATCAATTTTACTTGCGCAAGTTTTGAGTTAGAAGAGAGAGGAAGATCTTTTCATTGTCCTCTCCTCTCTCTTAATATTCAAAACTTGAGCAAGTAGACTTGATGTGTGTGAACCTAGTTTTTAGAAAATGGTTTAAGTTAGCGCTTACTGTTGAATTTTTTTAGAAAATTTCTCAAGTTAAGGCTAACTAAATTTCATTAAAATTTTTTCCAAGTTAAAATATCGTGGATATTTTAGTAGAACAATCGAGGATCTTTTAGCAAAATAATTGTGGATCTTTTAGTAGAACAATCGTGGATTTTTTGTAGAACAATTGTGGATCTTTTAGCAGAAAAATTGCGGATCTTTTAGTAGAATAATTGTGAATATTTTAGTAGAACAATCGTGGGTGTTTTAGTAGAACAAGTTCATATCCAATCGTCGATCTTTTAGTAGACAAGTTCATCTCCAATCGTGGATCTTTTTGTTGACAAGTTCATCTCCAATCGTTGATATTTTAATAGAACAATCGTGGATGTTTAAGTAGAACAATCGTGGATTTTTTGTAGAACAATCGTGGATTTTTTGTAGAACAATCGTGGATGTTTAAGTAGAACAATCGTGGATCTTTTAGTAGAACAATTGTGGATCTTTTAGCAGAAAAATTGCGGATCTTTTAGTAGAACAATCGTGGATCTTTTAGTAGAACAAGTTCATCTCCAATTGTTGATGTTTTAGTAGAACAATTTCAACATTAATCATCGATCTTTAGGTAGAACAATTTCATATCTAATCGTGGATCTATTAGAAGAACAATTTCATTTCCAATCTAGTTTCTTAGTAGAACAATTTCATCTTCAATCATAGCTTCTCTAACTTCAATCATGGATCTTTTAGTAGAAAAATTTCATCTTCAATCGTAGCTCTTCCAACTTCAATCATGGATCTTTAATAGAAAAATTTCATCTCCAATCGTGTCTTTTAGTGGAACGATCTTCTATTCGTGGATATTCTAGTAGAACAATCCTGATCTTTTAGCAGAACAATTGTGGATCTTTTAGTGAAACAATCGTGGATCTTTTAGTAGAACAATTGTGAATTATTTAGTAGAACAATTGTGGATCTTTTAGTAGAACAATTGTAGATCTTTCAGTAGAACAATCGAGGATCTTTCAGCAGAACAGATGTGGTCCTTTTAGTGAAACAATCGAGGATCTTTAAGTAGAACAATCGAGGATCTTTTAGCAGAACAATCGTGGATCTTTTAGCAGAACAATTGTGGATCTTTAAGTAGAACAATCGTGGATCTTTTAGCAGAACAATCGTGGATCTTTTAGTGAAACAATTGTGGATCATTCAGTATAACAATACAGGATCATTCAGCAGAACAATCGTGGATCTTTTAGCAGAACAATTGTGGATCTTTCAGTAGAACAATCGAGGATCTTTCACCTTTTAGTGAAGCAATCGAGGATCTTTCAGCAGAACAATCGTGGATCTTTAAGTAGATCAATCGTGGATCTTTTAGCAGAACAATAGTGGATCTTTTAGCAGAACAATTGTGGATCTTTCAGAAGAACAATCGAGGATCATTCAGCAGAATAGTTGTGGTACTTTTAGTGAAACAATCGTGTATCTTTTAGTAGAACAATACAGGATCATTCAGCAGAACAATCGTGGATCTTTTAGCAGAACAATTGTGGATCTTTAAGTAGAACAATCGTGGATATTTTAGCAGAACAATTGTGGATCTTTAAGTAGAACAATCGTGGATATTTTAGCAGAACAATTGTGGATCTTTAAGTAGAACAATCGTGGATATTTTAGTAGAACAATCTTTAGTTAATGCTAACTGAGAACATTTTTTAAAAACATTATTCAATTTAGTGCTTATTGTTGAAATTTCTCAAGTTATAACTGTTGAAATTTTATTAGAAAATGTCTCTATTTAACGCTAACTGAGAAAACTTCTCAAGTTAGCGTTAATTGGGCAACATTTCTTTAGAAAATTTCACAAGTTAAAGCTAACTGGAGAAATTTCATTAGAACATTTCTCAAATAGAAATTTTCTTTAATAAATTTCTCAAGTTAAGGCTAACTGGAGAAATTTCATTAGAAAATTTCTCAAATTAACTCTAAACATGGAAATTCCTTTAGAAAACTAATCAAGTTAACCCTAGCTAGAGAAATTTCTTTAGAATTTCTCAAATCATTGCTAACTGTTGAAATTTCTTTAGAAAATGTCTCAAGTTTGTGTTAACTGGCGAAATTTCTTTAAACAAATTCTCGAATAGAAAGAGAATTTCTCGAGTTAACGCTAACTGCTCTCAAGTTAAGACTAACTAGCGAAATTTCTTTAGAGAATGTCTCTAGTTAACACTAACTGAGAAAATTTCTTTAACAAATTTCTCAAGTTAAGACTAACTGAGGAAATATTTTTAGAAAATTTCTCAAGTTAACATTAACAGGGGAAATTTCTTTAGAATATTTTTCAAATTTCTCAAGTTAGCATTAACTTAGGAATTTTTTTTTAAATTTATGAAAACAGTTTGAGTTTCTCTCCTATCTTATCTTAAATTTATTTATTCTGGTCCCAATTGCCTGCAATTGTCTTTACAAAACTTTATTATTTATTTCTATTTAAATGAAATGGCTTTATTTCTCCCAACAAAAATTCAAATTAGTTGGGCTTTTAACATTTACAATATTTATTTATTAGTGACCGTTTTTGCTGCAAAATCCTCATAAAAAGATACCCGAAAAAACCTTAAACTTTTTTGGGTTACAAAAATTTCAAAATTTGTTTTTTGGTCGTACATATTGGCTGCGGTTATAAATTCCGTTTCCGTGTTGACATTTATTTTGATTTATGGCAACACTTACAATAAAACACTCGCACACAAAGGACACGAAAAACTGACACAACAAATGGTCCATTACAGGAAACTCAGCACAGCACAAACACAAACTCACTCCATCCCCAAAACCAGGACTGCTGCTGTAATAATGACTCTAAAAGCCCGCCTTTCTAAAACATTAAGCAAAAAAATGCGTAGTTGCTAACAAAAAAAGTAGATTTCACCAACATTTTGGAAACTACATTAGTTTCTATTTTTTTTTGTTTTCTTCTTTTTTTTACAACCACAAAAGCCAATAAATATTTGTTGTAGTGTGTTTGTTAGGGATAAAAACAATTTTCCCAAAATTAGTTGATAAATTTATGAAAATGTAAATACTTTTGAATAGCAAACACTGCCTCCTGAACTAATCAGCAAAAACTTTTACTGCAACTGAAAAGCTGTCCTTTTTAAAACCATGTGGGCCTTTGGAGGAGGGGTTACAGACAAAACTATTTATATTATTGTTTCATTAGTAAGTAATAGTTAAAAATAACTACTGGTTACTTTATTGTACGTTTTTAGCAAACAATAAAAACAGTTTCCACAAAATATTGTCAAACACATAGAAGCAGGAGTGGAGTGTGATACAACAAGTGTTTGAGGCAAAATGTCTGTGTCTGCTGGGTCACTAAGAGGACGCGAACAATGGGTGGGAATATATTATTATTACTTTCTAGAGAAAATTTTTCAGTTAACGATAATATTGGATACAGTTTTCAAGATTGTTCCACGATTATTCTACTGAAAGATCCACGATTAGATATGAACTTGATCTAATGAAGATCCAAGATTGTTTTACTAAAACATCCACGATTGGTCCATGATTATTCCACTAAAAGATCCTCGATTAGATATGAACTTGTTCTACTAAAATATTCACGATTGTTCTACTTAAAGATCCACGATTGTTCTACTAAAAGATACACGATTGTTCCTCTAAAAGATCCCCGATTGTTCTACTTAAATATCCACGATTGTTCTACTAAAAGATTCACGATTGTTCTACTAAAAAATTCACGATTGTTCCACGATTATTCTACTAAAAGATCCACGATTGTTCTACTGAAAATCCACGATTGTTGTACTAAAACATCCGCGATTGTTGTACTAAAAGATCCGCGATTATTCTCCTAAAATATCCACGATTGTTCTATTGAAAATCCACGATTGTTCTACTGAAAATCCACGATTGTTCTACTAAAGGTTCTCGATTGGAAATGAAATTCTTCAACTAAAAGATCCACTATTGTTCTACTGAAAATCCATGATTGTTCTATTAAAAGTTCCTCGATTGGAGATGAAATTCTTCTACTAAAAGATCCACGATTGTTGTACTGAAAATCCATGATTGTTCTATTAAAAGTTCCTCGATTAAAGATGAAATTCTTCTACTAAAAGATTCACGATTGGGGATAAAATTCTTCTACTAAAAGATCCACGATTGGAGATGAAATTCTTCTACTAAAAGATCCACGATTGGAGATGAAATTCTTCTACTAAAAGATCCACGATTGCAGATGAAATTCTTCTACTAAAAGATCCACGATTGTTCTACTGAAAATCCACGATTCTTCTACTAAAAGATTCACGATTGGAGATGAAATTATTCTACTAAAGGATCCACGATTGGAGATGAAATTATTCTACTAAAGGATCCACGATTGGAGATGAAATTATTCTACTAAAGGATCCACGATTGGAGATGAAATTATTCTAGTAAAAGATCCACGATTGTTCTACTGAAAATCCACGATTGTTCTACTAAAAGTTCCTCGATTGGATATGAAATTCTGCAACTAAAAGATCCACGATTGGAGATGACATTGGTCGAATAATAGATCAACGATTGGTGAGGAAATTCTTCTACTAAGAGATCCACGATTGGAGATAAAATTGGTCGAATAATAGATCAACGATTGGTGAGGAAATTCTTCTACTAAAAGATCCACGATTGGAGATGAAATTATTCTACTAAAAGATCCACGATTGTTCTACTGAAAATGGTTGTTCTATTAAAAGGTCCTCCATTGGAGATGAAATTCTTCTACTAAAAGATCCATGATTGGAGATGAAATTCTTCTACTAAAAGATCCATGATTGGAGATGTAATTCTTCTACTAAAAGATCCACGATTGTTCTACTGAAAATCCACGATTTTTTCTACTAAAAGTTCCTCGATTGGAGATGAAATTCTTCTACTAAAAGATCCACGATTGGAGATGAAATTCTTCTACTAAAAGACCCACGATTGTTCTACTGAAAATCTATGATTGTTCTACTAAAAGATTCACGATTGGAGATGAAATTCTTCTACTAAAAGATCCACGATTGAAGATGAAATTATTCTACTAAAAGATCCACGATTGTTCTACTGAAAATTCACGATTCTTCTACTGAAAATCCACGATTGGAGATGAAATTATTCTACTAAAGGATCCAAGATTGGAGATGAAATTCTTCTACTAAAAGATCCACGATTGGAGATGAAATTCTTCTACTAAAAGATCCACGATTGTTCCACTGAAAATCCGCGATTGTTCTACTAAAAGTTCCTCGATTGGAGATGAAATTCTTCTACTAAAAGATCCACGATTGGAGATGAAATTCTTCTACTAAAAGATCCACGATTGTTCTACTGAAAATCCGCGATTGTTCTACTAAAAGTTCCTCGATTGGAGATGAAATTATTCTACTAAAGGATCCAAGATTGGTGATGAAATTCTTCTACTAAAAGATCCACGATTGGAGATGAAATTATTCTACTAAAGGATCCAAGATTGGTGATGAAATTCTTCTACTAAAAGATCCACGATTGGAGATGAAATTATTCTACTAAAGGATCCAAGATTGGAGATGAAATTCTTCTACTAAAAGATCCACGATTGGAGATGAAATTCTTCTACTAAAAGATCCACGATTGGAGATGAAATTCTTCTACTAAAAGATCCACGATTGTTCTACTGAAAATCCACGATTCTTCTACTGAAAATCCACGATTCTTCTACTAGAAGATCCACGATTGGAGATGAAATTCTTCTACTAAAAGATCCACGATTGTTCTACTGAAAATCCACGATTCTTCTACTAGAAGATCCACGATTGGAGATGAAATTCTTCTACTAAAAGATCCACAATTGTTCTACTGAAAATCCGCGATTGTTCTACTAAAAGTTCCTCGATTGGAGATGAAATTCTTCTACTAAAAGATCCACGATTGGAGATGAAATTATTCCACTAAAAGATCCACGATTGTTCTACTGAAAATCCACGATTGTTCTACTGAAAATCCACGATTGTTCTACTAAAAGATCCACGATTGGAGATGAAATTATTCTACTAAAAGATCCATGATTGTTGTACTGAAAATCCACGATTGTTCTTCTGAAAATCCACGATTGTTCTACTAAAAGTACCACGATTGGATATGAAATTCTGCTACTAAAAGATCCACGATTGGTGATAAAATTGGTCGAATAATAGATCAACGATTGGTGAGGAAATTCTTCTACTAAAAGATCCACGATTGGAGATGAAATTATTCTAGTAAAAGATCCACGATTGTTCTACTGAAAATCCATGGTTGTTCTATTAAAAGGTCCTCCATTGGAGATGAAATTCTTCTACTAAAAGATCCATGATTGGAGATGAAATTCTTCTACTAAAAGATCCACGATTGTTCTACTGAAAATCCACGATTTTTTCTACTAAAAGTTCCTCGATTGGAGATGAAATTCTTCTACTAAAAGGTCCACTATTGTTCTACTGAAAATCCACGATTGTTCTACTGAAAATCCAGGATTGTTCTACTAAAAGTTCCTCGATTGGAGATGAAATTCTTCTACTAAAAGATCCACGATTGGAGATGAAATTCTTCTGCTAAAAGATCCACGATTGTTCTACTGAAAATCCACGATTGTTCTACTAAAAGTTCCTCGATTGGAGATGAAATTCTTCTGCTAAAAGATCCACGATTGTTCTACTGAAAATCCGCGATTGTTCTACTAAAATTTCCTCGATTGGAGATGAAATTCTTCTACTGAAAATCCGCGATTGTTCTACTAAAAGTTCCACGATTGGATATGAAATTCTGCTATTAAAAGATCCACGATTGCTGATGAAATTGGTCGAATAATAGATCAACGATTGGAGATGAAATTCTTCTACTAAAAGATTCACGATTAGAGATGAAATTGGAGATGAACTTGTCCTTGTAAAGGACAATATACAAGTTATTGATAAATTGAAAAGAAAAATTTTTCAGTTAGTGGTAACATGAGAAATGTTCTCAACAAATTTCTTCAGTTAGCGAGAACTTGCGAAATTTTCTAAAGAAATTTGTTTTTTAATTAACCAATTTGTCTCAGTTATCGTCAACTAGAAAATGTTTCTAAAGAAATTTCCTGCCTTACCGATAATTTGAGAAATTCTCTACAGATATTTGGTCTGTTATCAATAACGAGAAATATTTTTCATGGAAATTGCTTCAATTCTTGAGAACTTGAAAATTTTTCTAAAGAAATTCCTTCAGTTTTTCAGTATCGATATTTTAAACTCCTTTCTATAGAAAATTTCTATTTCTATTTATTTTGCTCACATATTTTAACCCTTGTAGCCCATTGTTGTGGTGTCCACAAATTTGTTAAGTCTACTAAGTATTTAGTAAATAATAAAATAGAAAGGGAAATGAAGTGGAGCAGGGTAAAAAGTATTAAAAACCACAGAGAAACTTTAAATAAAATATTTATAATTCTGGCTGGATGTAGAAGTGTATGTAATAGAACATTTGCTTGAGTCTGCTTGTGTGTGTTTATGTAATATTTACAGTTATTTAAAGACCATTGAGTATGACAAGCACTCCTCATACTCATACCCACAAAGTATATTTTGACCACAAACCCATTTACAGGAAAAACAGTAACAACAGCAACAACAACAACTAAATTACAGTGTTTCATTTTATTGTTTTTGCTATAAAACCGCACTCAGTTTATGTGCGTGCGTTTGCATGTTTGTTAAGTTACCAAACATGTGTTCATTTCATATTTATGAAAAACTGAAATAATCGGAGTTTTTTTTTCATTCGTTTTTATTCTTGTTGATGATAATTTTTGGTATGAATAATGTTTTAAGGAAAACTTTATTTTAAATGATTAATATTTTGCGTCTTTTTTGCTTTTAAATTAAACCCAGATCTTGCCTGAACGAATGCCAGCAAAATAACATTTTTAAAATGCAAAAAAAAAGTCGGTGTCCAGGACACTTGGTGTGAATTTTAAAAGCAATAAAATTAATTGTAATTCTTTTGTTTCTTAATTTTTGTTTGTTTCCTTTATTGCCGACATAAATTAAGAATTTTTCACTGTTTTTATTGGCTGGATAAATTTAAAGGTTTTTTTTGTATTAACATTTATAATTTTAAAAGTAAAAGGAAGGTAATAAAGGCAGTGCTAAGTGTTTTGACTGGACTGGGTAGAGAAAGGATGGTAGTGGTATAAATAACACAAGTTTCTTTAGAAATTTATTTAGTTATAGCTAAAACAGGCCGACAAAATTTGAAAAAAATCATCTAGTAAATACTTGTTTAGGTTTGAGTTGGGATGTTTCGGAATCTGATCTCATAATTTCAGGTTTTCTTTCTAAAAGAAACACAAGTTCCTTTTGTTCCATTTATCCTTTTCTTTACCACAAATAGAACAGAACTAGAACAGAACTAGAACAGAACTAGAACAGAACTAGAACAGAACTAGAACAGAACTAGAACAGAACTAGAACAGAACTAGAACAGAACTAGAACAGAACTAGAACAGAACTAGAACAGAACTAGAACAGAACTAGAACAGAACTAGAACAGAACTAGAACAGAACTAGAACAGAACAGAACTAGAACTAGAACTAGAACTAGAACAGAACTAGAACAGAACTAGAACAGAACTAGAACAGAACTAGAACAGAACTAGAACAGAACTAGAACTAGAACAGAACAGAACTAGAACAGAACTAGAACAGAACTAGAACAGAACTAGAACAGAACTAGAACAGAACTAGAACAGAACTAGAACAGAACTAGAACAGAACTAGAACAGAACTAGAACAGAACTAGAACAGAACTAGAACAGAACTAGAACAGAACTAGAACAGAACTAGAACAGAACTAGAACAGAACTAGAACAGAACTAGAACAGAACTAGAACAGAACTAGAACAGAACTAGAACAGAACTAGAACAGAACTAGAACAGAACTAGAACAGAACTAGAACAGAACTAGAACAGAACTAGAACAGAACTAGAACAGAACTAGAACAGAACTAGAACAGAACTAGAACAGAACTAGAACAGAACTAGAACAGAACTAGAACAGAACTAGAACAGAACCAGAACAGAACTAGAACAGAACTAGAACAGAACTAGAACAGAACTAGAACTAGAACTAGAACCAGAACAGAACCAGAACCAGAACAGAACCAGAACAGAACCAGAACAGAACTAGAACAGAACTAGAACAGAACTAGAACAGAACTAGAACAGAACTAGAACAGAACTAGAACAGAACTAGAACTAGAACAGAACTAGAACAGAACTAGAACAGAACTAGAACAGAACTAGAACAGAACTAGAACAGAACTAGAACAGAACAGAACTAGAACAGAACTAGAACAGAACTAGAACAGAACTAGAACAGAACTAGAACAGAACTAGAACAGAACTAGAACAGAACTAGAACAGAACTAGAACAGAACTAGAACAGAACTAGAACAGAACTAGAACAGAACTAGAACAGAACTAGAACAGAACTAGAACAGAACTAGAACAGAACTAGAACAGAACTAGAACAGAACTAGAACAGAACTAGAACAGAACTAGAACAGAACTAGAACAGAACTAGAACAGAACTAGAACAGAACTAGAACAGAACTAGAACAGAACTAGAACAGAACTAGAACAGAACTAGAACAGAACTAGAACAGAACTAGAACAGAACTAGAACAGAACTAGAACAGAACTAGAACAGAACTAGAACAGAACTAGAACAGAACTAGAACAGAACTAGAACAGAACTAGAACAGAACTAGAACAGAACTAGAACAGAACTAGAACAGAACTAGAACAGAACTAGAACAGAACTAGAACAGAACTAGAACAGAACTAGAACAGAACTAGAACAGAACTAGAACAGAACTAGAACAGAACTAGAACAGAACTAGAACAGAACTAGAACAGAACTAGAACAGAACTAGAACAGAACTAGAACAGAACTAGAACAGAACTAGAACAGAACTAGAACAGAACTAGAACAGAACTAGAACAGAACTAGAACAGAACTAGAACAGAACTAGAACAGAACTAGAACAGAACTAGAACAGAACTAGAACAGAACTAGAACAGAACTAGAACAGAACTAGAACAGAACTAGAACAGAACTAGAACAGAACTAGAACAGAACTAGAACAGAACTAGAACAGAACTAGAACAGAACTAGAACAGAACTAGAACAGAACTAGAACAGAACTAGAACAGAACTAGAACAGAACTAGAACAGAACTAGAACAGAACTAGAACAGAACTAGAACAGAACTAGAACAGAACTAGAACAGAACTAGAACAGAACTAGAACAGAACTAGAACAGAACTAGAACAGAACTAGAACAGAACTAGAACAGAACTAGAACAGAACTAGAACAGAACTAGAACAGAACTAGAACAGAACTAGAACAGAACTAGAACAGAACTAGAACAGAACTAGAACAGAACTAGAACAGAACTAGAACAGAACTAGAACAGAACTAGAACAGAACTAGAACAGAACTAGAACAGAACTAGAACAGAACTAGAACAGAACTAGAACAGAACTAGAACAGAACTAGAACAGAACTAGAACAGAACTAGAACAGAACTAGAACAGAACTAGAACAGAACTAGAACAGAACTAGAACAGAACTAGAACAGAACTAGAACAGAACTAGAACAGAACTAGAACATAACTAGAACATAACTAGAACAGAACTAGAACAGAACTAGAACAGAACTAGAACAGAACTAGAACAGAACTAGAACAGAACTAGAACAGAACTAGAACAGAACTAGAACAGAACTAGAACAGAACTAGAACAGAACTAGAACAGAACTAGAACAGAACAAATACAGAACAAGTGTTGAAAGAACAGAACAAATACAGATCATTTTCTAAACGCCATGGAAATTTGGCATTGGTATCGATTCGGCTGATTGGCCGGACTCCACATACTATCCTTTACGCTTCGGATTCTCATAATAGATTAATTTTTCATCGCAAGTAATGATACGGTGCAAAAATGTTTTCTTTTATTGCGTTCAAGCATTATTTCGGACACGCAAAATCGTCTTTCAAGGTCTCTCGGGCTTCAATTTGTATGGTACCCAATTTCCCTGCTGTTGGATGAATCCTGCTCGCAAACATTTTAGAATTGCTGATTGAGTAGCTCACAATTATTTTGCAAGCTCTTGTGGAGCTTGACAACAATTTCCATGGAGTAATGCCTCCAATTCTTGGTCTTTAAACTTTTTTGGCTGGCCTGGGCGATCTTTGTCTTCCGCATCAAAATCACCGAAACCATCTCTCGCTTTGGTGATCAATCGGTATGATTCAGCTGCACAAAGCAAAACTTTCGGCATTTGACTCTTGTTGGCACAAAATTGGACATTTTCGAAGCAAAATTAGAAATATTATTTAAAGAAATTTTCTCATGATAACTTCAAAAACAATTTTCCCCTACTAAGACAATGTTATGTCAAAATCAATAGCCTTTAAAACAAAAACCGGTCCCTATACCCTAGAAACCAGTTACAGGACTAGTTCTCTAACTGTTCCCTTGTTTGAAAATTTAATCTCATGTATTTTTAATAATTTTTTTTGATATCCCCTTTAAGAATATTTTTGCTTAAGGGACTTTTGCTGTGATTTAAGTTTTTCTCATATGAATAAACTATTTAAAACTATGTTTTTTTCTAAGTATATACATTTTTAAAGTACTTTTTTGTATGTTGTTGTTCAAGTGTTGAAAAGGACTCTTGAAACTTTTTTAATTTCAGCTTTAGAAAAATCAGGGTAGAAACAAAACAAGGGAAAAACTAAATAAAATTTCCAACATAAATGAAATGGAATTTTAGTTTATTGTTGTTTCTCAAAAATACCCAAAAAAAAAATTATAAATTAAAGGGGTGTTTGGGAATAAAGGGAATTTTTAGCAAGAAGTGTCAACATTAGTTTGATAAAAAGGGGTTTTTTAAACATATTGGAAAAGTTTCTGTTTAGGTGTTAAAATATAACAAAAATTCTTGCTTTAAAATTATTGAAATTGTAATAAAGTCGTCCTTTTTTCAATATCTCTAAGTGTTTTTTTAACACAAAATCAAAAAAAAAAAACAATAACAAAATCGTAATAAAGTAAATGAACAAACAAAAAAGGTATCATTTGTTTAAGAAGTGTCTGTGTAAGCATCCGTCCTTCCCCACTGTCGTCGTCTGCAGAAAAGTAATAAAACTGAAAAAGAACTGGTTTTGTTGTTGTCTTGTCTTGCATCTTAAGGTATGAATCACCTGGTTTTTTAAGGTCTCTGGCTGTTGTATTTGAACCTATGTACCTAACACTAAATGTACATACATATGTGTAGAATATGTATGAGAAATCCTATGTATTATTGTCTTTTGTGGTTAAAGCACTTGTAACAACAACAAAAGAAAACAAACATTCCCAGCTCTGTTCAGTCATTTAGGCATCCATCCAACATCTCAGTCAGTCATTCAGTCAGTCAGTCATACCAACAACTATTTATTACTTTGTAGCCAAATACTCGTACACTGAGAGAGAGAGACATAGTTTTCATATTCCCATTGTTTTGTTTTCTTCTTCTTCTTTTATTTAGTTTGTAAGGTGAGAGAGAGGGGGGGGGGGGTAGGTAGAGTTGCTTTAAAAAGAACAAGGAGTGAGCATAAACCTGTTTGTAGAGGAGACTAAAACCAAAACAAATAACACAGAAAAAACTACATATTTTGCAAGAGAGCTAAAAAAAAACTGCATAAACAATAACATCTCTGTATTATGAATGCAAGGGGCCAAAATAATAATAAAACTCCTTATGAACATGGACACACATATGGAAACACATATGCCTGTCTGGTTTTTCTATCGTAGAAGTTTCATTGAATGTTTGAAGTCGTTGTCTTTCATTAAAATCTTATTTTGGGCCATCAAAAATACCAGGGGCCGAATTACCGCATTCGATATCGAGTAAATTCGATCGTAATTTTCTTATTTGAGATTACGGCATTCGATATCGAGCATGAAATTTAGTACATTTTGTTATAATTACGATATCGAAATTATTTTTTGATACGATAGTTAATTCGATCACGAATGCGGTAATTCGGCCCCAGCTTTTAGTTTTTCTGTACTCAAACCTGGAAACTTTTTTGAAGGAAAGGCAAAACATGGATCAGTTCTAGTTCTGTTCTAGTTCTGTTCTAGTTCTGTTCTAGTTCTGTTCTAGTTCTGTTCTAGTTCTGTTCTAGTTCTGTTCTAGTTCTGTTCTAGTTCTGTTCTAGTTCTGTTCTAGTTCTGTTCTAGTTCTGTTCTAGTTCTGTTCTAGTTCTGTTCTAGTTCTGTTCTAGTTCTGTTCTAGTTCTGTTCTAGTTCTGTTCTAGTTCTGTTCTAGTTCTGTTCTAGTTCTGTTCTAGTTCTGTTCTAGTTCTGTTCTAGTTCTGTTCTAGTTCTGTTCTAGTTCTGTTCTAGTTCTGTTCTAGTTCTGTTCTAGTTCTGTTCTAGTTCTGTTCTAGTTCTGTTCTAGTTCTGTTCTAGTTCTGTTCTAGTTCTGTTCTAGTTCTGTTCTAGTTCTGTTCTAGTTCTGTTCTAGTTCTGTTCTAGTTCTGTTCTAGTTCTGTTCTAGTTCTGTTCTAGTTCTGTTCTAGTTCTGTTCTAGTTCTGTTCTAGTTCTGTTCTAGTTCTGTTCTAGTTCTGTTCTAGTTCTGTTCTAGTTCTGTTCTAGTTCTGTTCTGTTCTGTTCTAGTTCTGTTCTAGTTCTGTTCTAGTTCTGTTCTAGTTCTGTTCTAGTTCTGTTCTAGTTCTGTTCTAGTTCTGTTCTAGTTCTGTTCTAGTTCTGTTCTAGTTCTGTTCTAGTTCTGTTCTAGTTCTGTTCTAGTTCTGTTCTAGTTCTGTTCTAGTTCTGTTCTAGTTCTGTTCTAGTTCTGTTCTAGTTCTGTTCTAGTTCTGTTCTAGTTCTGTTCTAGTTCTGTTCTAGTTCTGTTCTAGTTCTGTTCTAGTTCTGTTCTAGTTCTGTTCTAGTTCTGTTCTAGTTCTGTTCTAGTTCTGTTCTAGTTCTGTTCTAGTTCTGTTCTAGTTCTGTTCTAGTTCTGTTCTAGTTCTGTTCTAGTTCTGTTCTAGTTCTGTTCTAGTTCTGTTCTAGTTCTGTTCTAGTTCTGTTCTAGTTCTGTTCTAGTTCTGTTCTAGTTCTGTTCTAGTTCTGTTCTGTTCTGTTCTAGTTCTGTTCTAGTTCTGTTCTAGTTCTGTTCTAGTTCTGTTCTAGTTCTGTTCTAGTTCTGTTCTAGTTCTGTTCTAGTTCTGTTCTAGTTCTGTTCTAGTTCTGTTCTAGTTCTGTTCTAGTTCTGTTCTAGTTCTGTTCTAGTTCTGTTCTAGTTCTGTTCTAGTTCTGTTCTAGTTCTGTTCCAGTTCTGTTCTAGTTCTGTTCTAGTTCTGTTCTAGTTCTGTTCTGTTCTAGTTCTGTTCTAGTTCTGTTCTAGTTCTGTTCTAGTTCTGTTCTAGTTCTGTTCTAGTTCTGTTCTAGTTCTGTTCTAGTTCTGTTCTAGTTCTGTTCTAGTTCTGTTCTAGTTCTGTTCTAGTTCTGTTCTAGTTCTGTTCTAGTTCTGTTCTAGTTCTGTTCTAGTTCTGTTCTAGTTCTGTTCTAGTTCTGTTCTAGTTCTGTTCTAGTTCTGTTCTAGTTCTGTTCTAGTTCTGTTCTAGTTCTGTTCTAGTTCTGTTCTAGTTCTGTTCTAGTTCTGTTCTAGTTCTGTTCTAGTTCTGTTCTAGTTCTGTTCTAGTTCTGTTCTAGTTCTGTTCCAGTTCTGTTCTAGTTCTGTTCTAGTTCTGTTCTAGTTCTGTTCTGTTCTGTTCTAGTTCTGTTCTAGTTCTGTTCTAGTTCTGTTCTAGTTCTGTTCCAGTTCTGTTCTAGTTCTGTTCTGTTCTAGTTCTGTTCTAGTTCTGTTCTAGTTCTGTTCTAGTTCTGTTCTAGTTCTGTTCTAGTTCTGTTCTAGTTCTGTTCTAGTTCTGTTCTAGTTCTGTTCTAGTTCTGTTCTAGTTCTGTTCTAGTTCTGTTCTAGTTCTGTTCTAGTTCTGTTCTAGTTCTGTTCTAGTTCTGTTCTAGTTCTGTTCTAGTTCTGTTCTAGTTCTGTTCTAGTTCTGTTCTAGTTCTGTTCTAGTTCTGTTCTAGTTCTGTTCTAGTTCTGTTCTAGTTCTGTTCTAGTTCTGTTCTAGTTCTGTTCTAGTTCTGTTCTAGTTCTGTTCTAGTTCTGTTCTAGTTCTGTTCTAGTTCTGTTCTAGTTCTGTTCTAGTTCTGTTCTAGTTCTGTTCTAGTTCTGTTCTAGTTCTGTTCTAGTTCTGTTCTAGTTCTGTTCTAGTTCTGTTCTAGTTCTGTTCTAGTTCTGTTCTAGTTCTGTTCTAGTTCTGTTCTAGTTCTGTTCTAGTTCTGTTCTAGTTCTGTTCTAGTTCTGTTCTAGTTCTGTTCTAGTTCTGTTCTAGTTCTGTTCTAGTTCTGTTCTAGTTCTGTTCTAGTTCTGTTCTAGTTCTGTTCTAGTTCTGTTCTAGTTCTGTTCTAGTTCTGTTCTAGTTCTGTTCTAGTTCTGTTCTAGTTCTGTTCTAGTTCTGTTCTAGTTCTGTTCTAGTTCTGTTCTAGTTCTGTTCTAGTTCTGTTCTAGTTCTGTTCTAGTTCTGTTCTAGTTCTGTTCTAGTTCTGTTCTAGTTCTGTTCTAGTTCTGTTCTAGTTCTGTTCTAGTTCTGTTCTAGTTCTGTTCTAGTTCTGTTCTAGTTCTGTTTTAGTTCTGTTCTAGTTCTGTTCTAGTTCTGTTCTAGTTCTGTTCTAGTTCTGTTCTAGTTCTGTTCTAGTTCTGTTCTAGTTCTGTTCTAGTTCTGTTCTAGTTCTGTTCTAGTTCTGTTCTAGTTCTGTTCTAGTTCTGTTCTAGTTCTGTTCTAGTTCTGTTCTAGTTCTGTTCCAGTTCTGTTCTAGTTCTGTTCTAGTTCTGTTCTAATTCTGTTCTAGTTCTGTTCTAGTTCTGTTCTAGTTCTGTTCTAGTTCTGTTCTAGTTCTGTTCTAGTTTTGTTCTAGTTCTGTTCTAGTTCTGTTCTAGTTTTGTTCTAGTTCTGTTCTGTTGTAGTTCTGTTCTACTTCTTGATCAGATGCCCTTCTGTATGGAATATAACATCGTGCAAATGACCACTCGTCTTCGCTGAGAATCGCGCATCTGTAATGTCCAATTTTCCATGACTCTGTCGCATAAATCAGGCGGAATTTGACCGAAGGCATGGGTTATGTTGACTTTGAGGGCCGCTGTGGTTTGTGGCTTATTCGCATAGACCTGCGACTTAAGAAAACCCCACTGCAAAAAGTCTAACGTGGACAAATCGGTGGCCAGTTCACATCACTTCCATGAGTATGAGCTGTGAGGTGGTAGCGCCATCCCGTTGAAACCATATTTCGGTGGTCTTCCAACACAGGCCTAAAGAAGTTCGTAATCATCGACCTATCACGCTCAACGTTGACGGTAATGACCTGGCCAACGTCGTTCTCAAAGAAATATGGACCGATGACTTCGCCAGCCCAAAATCTAAACCAAAAAGTAATTTTTTTCGGGATGCATTGGACGCTCTTGGATCTAATGTGGATTTCGTATCGTTCCAAATTCGACAGGTCTCTGCCTATGGTTTTTTACCTTTAATTCTTGTATCAGTTGAATTTTGTACGGATGCAAATCACGGCACACAATTCTCCAAGTTGTGGTCTGTGAGAGGCCGAGTGCTAGCGAGCGACGCGAAATCGTCTGCCTCGAATGCTCATGCTCACTCTCACGGACAGCGGCGATGTTTTCGCCAGATCTCCGAATATTCCTCTCTTTAGGTCGTCATGATGACGGTAAAATGGACGTAGAGCGCGTAACTTTGCCCAAACAGAACACCCATTTTGATAAAACAATTTAATCAGTTCCATATGTTGTTGAACGCTATATCCGTTCATGATGGTTTTGCAAGACAAACTGAATAATTGGCAGCCAATTCGATAGATGTAGCTTCAACAGTATGGTCCCTATCAACTGACAAAGTTCGGAAGTTCCAATTGGAAGAACCTTTATTTTTTAAACTCAAATAGCCATTTAAGTAGCCAATAGGTTGGAGATCCTAAATATTAGCTAAGTCGGGGACAGTTACTAGAACTACTGGGCCATATATACAGATGTGAATGTATCTGATTGTCTGAAGGTATGTTAGCTGGTATGTATGACAAAAGAGGTTCTTTTATAAATGATGAAATTTGCAACAAAAAAATACCAAAAAAAAAAAACCAACTGGGAAAAAGAAAATAAAAGTTTTTTTGTTCCTGATATTGTTGTTGTTGTTTTATTTGTATTTTGACAAGATGATGTTGTTATTGTTGTTGGCGGCTGCTACTTCTGCTGTTATAACAAGAAGTAGAAGAAGAAATACAGGTTAAGTTACTGTTGAAGGTGCTTACACCTTAACTGTGTCTGTCCTTACATTCGTTCGTCCGTCCGTGCGTCCGTCTGTCTGTCTGTCTATCTGTCTTCTACAGATAGCTTGTCCGTCTGCTTATAAGTGAGTGTGTCTCTGCCTGGCTGTCTGTCTGTTCGTCCGTCCTTCACTCCCTATACGTACGTCTCTCTTAAGTGATGTGTGTGTTTTTATTATTATATTCAAGAAGGCAAAAAGGCCTCATCCTCATCCACATCCTCGTCATTGTATGTTGCATGCGTTTGTGTCAGTCAGTATCTGTGTGTGTGCTTTTAGTGTGGTTAAGAGTGTGGCATACATCTTTTTCTGTACTTTTTTTTTGTTTGTTCATGTTTCATTGTTGTTGCCTCGTTTTTTTTATCATGACATGATATTAAGAAGAAACAGCATGTCGTTGTTTTTTTTATGTGTGAGTCTGTAGCAAATACAAAAAATAAGCCAACATATGATATTGGGGATTGTGTAGTAAATTACAAAATACTTAATAACAAAAGACGAACAAGATGAACAAAAAAAAAAAAAAACTAACAAGGAAGAACAAAATTACACCATTTGCCACAAAAAGAAAAAAACATTAAAAAATTACAAAAGTCTTTAAATAGGACTTAAATATGAATAAATTCAGTAAAAATTAAAAAAGTACTTTTGTGTAAAATGTTTAACTGTAATTTAAATGGCGGTTTTTGGCAAAAAGTACTAAAACGAAAAAGTATTTGTTTCAAAAACAGATGTTATAAAGAATTTAAAGTTTAAGGTCACTTGAAATTGTCGATTTTTCAAAAAAGTACTAAAATGAAAAAAGTACCAAAAATTAATTTTTCCAAAAACTACTAAAAAATTAAACATTTATTGTCTAAAAAGACGATTTTCAAAAAAAGTACTAAATTGAAAAAGTACCCAAAAAAGTACCTTTTTATAAATTAATTAAATTGAATAAAAATCTAAAATTTTGTTACAGGGCACTTATAATTATAATTTAATTAAGTTTTTTCTAGAAAAGTACTAAAATGATAAAGTACCAAAAAAAGTACTTTTTCAAAAAATATTTAAATTTATTGAAATTTTAAAGTTTGTGTCAATAGCTCTTAATTTATTTATTTTTTAAGTTTTTTTTTCAAAAAAGTACTAAAATGAAAAAGTACCAAAAATAAATTTTTCCAAAAACTATTATAAATTGATAAAAAATTAAATATTTATTGTCTAAGAAGACGATTTTCAAAAAAAAGTACTAAATTGAAAAAAGTACCCAAAAAAGTACCTTTTTATAAATTAATTAAATTGAATAAAAATCTAAAATTTTGTTACAGGGCACTTATAATTATACTTTAATTAAGTTTTTTCTAGAAAAGTACTAAATTGATGAAGTACCAAAAAGGTACTTTTTGAAAAAATATTTAAATTTATTGAAATTTTAAAGTTTGTGTCAATAGCTCTTAATTTATTTATTTTTTAAGTTTTTTTTTTCGAAAAAGTACTAAATGAAAAAGTATCACAAATATTTTTTTTGTCCAAAAACTATTTAAAATTGATAAAAAATTAAACATTTATTGTCTAAGAAGATGATTTTCAAAAAAAAGTACTAAATTGAAAAAGTACCCAAAAAAGTACCTTTCTATAAATTAATTAAATTGAATAAAAATCTAAAATTTTGTTTCAGGGCACTCATAATTATATTTTAATTAAGTTTTTTCTAGGAAAGTACTAAATTGATTAAGTACCAAAAAAGTACTTTTTTCAAAAAATATTTAAATTTATGGAAATTTTAAAGTTTGTGTCAATAGCTCTTAATTAATTTATTTTTTAAGTTTTTTTTTCATAAAAAGTACTAATGAAAAAGTACCAAAAATAAATTTGTGCAAAAACTATTTAAAATTGATAAAAAATTAAACATTTATTGTCTAAGAAGACGATTTTCAAAAAAAAGTACTAAATTAAAAAAGTACCCAAAAAAGTACCTTTTTATAAATTAATTAAATTGAATAAAAATCTAAAATTTTGTTACAGGGCACTTATAATTATAATTTAATTAAGTTTTTTCTAGAAAAGTACTAAATTGATGAAGTACCAAAAAAAGTACTTTTTGAAAAAAATATTTAAATTTATTGAAATTTTAAAGTTAGTGTCAATAGCTCTTAATTTATTTATTTTTTAAATTTTTTTTTACAAAAGAGTACTAAAATGAAAAAGTACAAAAAATAAATTTGTCCAAAAACTATTTTAAATTGATAAAAAATTAAATATTTATTGTCTTAGAAGCCGATTTTCAAAAAAGTACTAAATTGAAAAAGTACCAAAAAAGTACTTTTTTCAAAAACAATTTAAAATTGATAAAAAATTTTTTAAAAGAGTACTTTTTTCCATAAACTATTTAAATTCAATAAAAATCTAGAATATTGTGTCAGGGAGCTTATAATTATAATTTAATTAAGTTTTTATGAGTTTTTGCGAGCAATGTACTAAAATGATACCGTACTAAAACAGTACTTTTTTCAAAACATATTTAAATTTATTGAATTTTTAAAGTTTATGTCAATTAGCTCTTAATTTATTTATTTTTTTAAGTTTTTTTTTCAAAAAAAAGTACTAAAATGAAAAAGTACCAAAAATATTTTTTTTTTCAAAAACAATTTGAAATTAAAAATTTTCTGTCCGGGCAATTATAATTTTATTTTTTTTGCAAGTTTTTTCAAGAAAAGTACTAAACTTATAAAGTACCAAAAAAAGTACTTTTTTCAAAAACTATTTAAACTTAATAAAATTTTAATATTAAATGTTTCATATCTCTTAAAATTAATGACTTATTGCTATTACTACTTTTATGTTGAAAATTTAATAAAATAAAAAAGTACCAAAAAAGTACTTTTTTCAAAAAATATTTAAATATATTAAATTAATTATTAAAAAGTCAATGGCACTTATTTTTATCAATTTATTTAATATTTTAAAGTTTTTCAAAAAGTACCAAAAAAGTACTTTTATAAAAAATTTATATTTTGTGGCAGGGCACTTATAATTATAATTTTATTAAAGCTTTTGCTCGTTTTTTCGAAAAAAGTACTAAAATGAAAAAGTACCAAAAAGTACTTTTTTCAAAAACAATTTAAACTAAATAAAATTTTAATATTAAGTTTTTAGTATCTCTTAAAATTAGGGACTTATTGCTTTTGCTTCTTTTCTTTTGAAAATTCACTTACATGAAAAAGTACCAAAAAAAAGGACTTTTTTAGAAAAAATATTTAAATTTATTTAAACAAATATTAAAGAGTTTGTTCATAATGTTTAGCATCACATAAAATTAACTACTTATTGATTTTTGTACGTAATTTCAATTTGTAAAATTTTAACTTAATGTGATTTAAACATTTAGTCATAAATATCACTTAAAATACTCAATTAAATACTTTTTGATACTATTCTCAAAAAGTACTAAAGTGATAAAGTAAAAAAGAAAAAGTACCTTAATAAATTTGTTAAATATTCGTTTACATCTAATAAAATTAACTATTCATTGCTTTTTGTACTTCATTTTTTTTCAAAAAGTACTAAAATTAAAATGTACCAAAAAAGTACTTTTATCAAAAACTATTTAAATTTAATGTGATTTTAAAAGTAAGTGCTAAATAGCTCTTAATATTTATACATTTTTTGATTTTTGATACGTTTCTCCAAAAAAAGTACTAAAATTAAAAAGTACCAAAAAAGTACTTTTCTCAAAAACGATTTAAATTTAATGTGATTTGAGTTTTTGTATGTTTTTCCAAAAAAATATTCGATTAAATACTGTTTCTGTTACTATTCTCAAAAAAAGTACAAAGAAAAAGTACCTTATTTAAAAAATATTAAAATTTATAATGAAATTGTAAAGTATACAGTTTTACATCTCATAAAATTTATTACTTTTTGTACTTTTTTTTCCAAAAAGTACCAAAAAAGTACTTTTTTCCAAAATTATTTAGATTTAAGGTGATTTTAAAAGTAAGTGTTAAAGCTGTTATTTTAATAAATTTATTGTTTTTTTTTACTTGTTGCAAAAATGTACTAAATTAGAAAAGTACCAGAAAAGTTTAATACCACTTAAATTGAGTTAAACTGAAATTAAAAGCTATTATTTTTTACAAATTTATTGATTTTTGGTACGTTTTTCAATAAAAGTATGTACTATATTTGAAAAGTACCAAAAATGTACATTTTTCAAAAACTGGACAAATTTCATATAATTTAAAATCAATATTAAGGACTCTTTTCGAAAAAAGTACTAAATAAAACCTCTAAAAAAATATTATTTAAATTTGCTATAGTTCACCATGTATTTTTACAATTAACTAAAAAATTATTTTCCAATTTCTATTTCGAAAACAGTACTAAAATAAGAAAGTGTCAAAAAAGTACTTTAAGAAAAAACAATAACAAAAATTTAATAAAATTTTAATATGTGTATAATTAACAATTTATTGTTTTTGGTACTTTTTTTTTTAAAAAAAGTACTAAATTTTAAAAGTGTGTGTACTTTTTTAAAACTACTTAAATTTCATATAATTTCATAATTTAGTTTTTTTCCAAAAAAGTACTAAATTTTAAAAGTGTGTACCCAAAAAAGTACTTTTTTTAAAACTACTTAAATTTAATACAATTTCATAATTTAGTTTTAAAAACAATTTTTTTTAAAAAAAATTATTGATTTTTGGTAAATTTGACGAAAAAAGTACTGAAATTAAAAAGTACCAAAAAAGTACTTTATGAAAAAATATTCAAATTTAAAAAAAATTTAAAATGTAATTAAAATGACTTCAATATATAATTAACAATTTATTGTTTTTGGTGCTTTTTTTTAAAAAAAGTACTGAATTTTAAAAGTACCCAAAAAAGTACTTTTTTAAAAATACTTAAATTTAATATAATTTCATAATTTAGTTTTAAAAACAATTTTTTTAAATAAAAATTATTGATTTTTGGTAAATTTGTTGAAAAAAGTACTAAAATTAAAAAGTACCAAAAAAAGTACTTTATGAAAAAATATACAAATTTAAAAAAAATTTAAAATGTAGTAATTAAAATGACTTAAAATTAACAATTTATTGTTTTTGGTACTTTTTTTTACAAAAAGTACTAAAATTGAAAAAGTACCAAAAAAGTACTTTTTTAAAAATAAATAAATTTAACATTAAAATTAAATTTTTTACAAATTTATTGATTTTTGGTACATTTTTGAAAAAAAGTACTAAATAAAAGTACCAAAAATTTGTTATTTATTTCATATTTCTGAAAAATTATCTTTTGTTTAGCTTAAAAATGTATAGCAGCTTTCAGAATTCCTGTTTAGCTTAAATAAATATTCAATTAAAGCATTTATAACACTTGATTTGCCAGTTGATTTTTATCAAACAATAAAACAAACTAATTTAAACATGTGAACATTCTTCAGTATCTTGCAAGGTTTCTAAACAAATATTCCCATAATACAATAAAATTAACAAAATTTTTGTTTATTCTTGTGTTAATTTGAAAAGTATTATTTACATTTGTTATTCAGCTAAAAATTCATTGCAATTACTGTGTGTCCCTACAATGGTTTTGATGTTGATGTCAATCAAATTGAAAATTTGTTTTGTGGCCTGTTTTTGGTGTTGTCACACACATGTCTAAGAAACACTTCAACTACCAAAACAGTAGCAGCATTTCTGGTTTTGGCTCTCAATTGCCAGTTTAAATTGTCAAAATATTTCATTAAAAGACGTTACTAAGGATTCTCTTTTCTAAATAATTTCAACAGTTTTTGGGTGCTTTTTTGTTGTTGTTGAGACTCGTATTACTAGCATTTTTAAAGCTGATTCTTAAAAACCATAACAAATCAATTCTTGCCATAAAAAGTGATTTTTTTAATACTTCACCTCCCTCTCCCCTGCTCTCATTTCCTGTGTATTATATGGATTTTTTGTTGCTGCTGCTGGCTGCTGTTGTATCCATAATATATTAGATTTACTCTTGTCCTCTCCCCCCTTGGATTCCTTCTACAACATACATTGTATATAAATAATTATAATGCCAATTGTTTTTCCAATAACAATTACAATTACACAAAGGACTTTATAAGATTTTCCTGTACATCAGTGATACAACAAACACATCAACCACATAAATTTGAACCTTAAGAAATAGAAATAGAACAACAACCCCTGAAGTTATAAAATCACAAGTTACTTTTTGTTGTTATTTGAATTTGAAATTTAACGCCATGAGAATTTAAGGCAGGACAAGTCAGACGGACAGACAGACAGACATTTAGTTCAAAAAAATGGGAAGATACTTTGGCATGACGAGGGGTAAGAATATGTACTTAAATATCATTGTTGTTGATATTACGTTTTTGTGGTTATTTTTTTTTTTTGTAACAGACGCGTGTTAATATATTTATCCCAACTTCTTTTAGCTGGCAAATAACCAGGGTGGGAAACAGTTTCATTTAGTTTGTTTTATTGTTTGTCAAAAGTAAATGGCAAAACAAGAGTGTTATAAAAGCTTTAATATAATATTTAATTAGGTTAAACACGAATTCTAAAAAGCTGATGTAAATTTTTGGGGCTAAAGAAAGGTAGTTTTTCAGAAACAGCAATATGGTAAATTATTTAAAATTACAGCAAATTTTAAATACATTTTCAAAGAAAAGTACCTTTTTTGATATAAGTACTTTGTTAAAAGTATTAGGAAAAAAATTTTAGCATCTTTAAAACACTTAATTTTTCAATAATATTAAATTTAAATCATTTTTGAAAAAAGTACTTTTTTGGTACTTTTTAATTTTAGTACTTTTTTTTCGAAAAACGTACCAAAAATCATTAAATTTATAAAATTAAAAGCTATTAATCACTTACTTTTAAAATCACATTAAATTTAAATAGTTTTTGAAAAAAGTACCTTTTTGGTACTTTTTAATTTTAGTACTTTTTGAAAAAAAAATCAAAAATCATTAAATTTATAAAAAATAACAGCTATTCAACATTTACTTTCAAAATTGCATTAAATTTAAATAGTTTTTGAAAAAGTACCTTTTAAATACATTTTCAAAGAAAAGTACCTTTTTTGATATAATTATTTTGTCAAAAGTATTAAGAAAATTTTTTAGCATCTTTAAAACACTTAATTTTTCAATAATATTAAATTTAAATAATTTTTGAAAAAAGTACTTTTTTGGTACTTTTTAATTTTAGTACTTTTTTTTGGAAAAATGTACCAAAAATCATTAAATTTATAAGAAATAACAGCTATTTAACACTTACTTTGAAAATCGCATTAAATATAAAACGTTTTTAAAAATATTACTTTTTTGGTACTTTTTAATTTTAGTACTTTTTTGGAAAAATGTATCAAAAATCAATAAATTTATAAAAAATAACAGCTATTTAACATTTGCTTTTAAAATCGCATTAAATTTAAATAGTTTTTGAAAAAAGTACCTTTTTGGTACTTTTTAATTTTAGTACTTTTTGGTTCAAAAATCATAAAATTTATAAAAGTAAGAGCTTTTTAACATTTACTTTTAAAATCTCATTAAATTTAAATAGTTTTTGAAAAAAGTACCTTTTTGGTACTTTTTGGAAAAAAAAAATTCAAATATAATATTTATAAAAAAAATAACTGCTATTTAACACTTACTTTTAAAATCGCATTAAATATAAACCGTTTTAAAAAACATTACTTTTTTGATACATTTTAATTTAGTACTTTTTGGAAAAAAAAAATCAAAAATCATTAAATTTATAAAAAATTTATAAAAATTTAACACTTACTGTTAAAATCGCATTAATTTAAATAGTTTTTCAAAAAAGTACCTTTTTGGTACTTTTTAATTTTAGTACTTTTTTTGGGAAAAATGTACCAAAAATCATTAAATTTATAAAAAATAAGAGCTATTTAATACTTACTTTTAAAATCGCATTAAATTTAAATAGTTTTTTAAAAAAGTACCTTTTTGGTACTTTTTTATTTTAGTACTTTTTTGGAAAAATGTACCAAAAATCATTAAATTTATAAAAAATAAGAGCTATTTAACATTTACTTTTAAAATCTCATTAAATATAAATAGTTTTTGAAAAATGTACCTTTTTGGTACTTTTTTTTGGAAAAACGTACCAAAAATCATTAAATTTATAAAAAATAACAGCTATTTAACATTTACTTTTAATTTAAAATCGCGTTAAATTTAAATAGTTTTTGAAAAAAGTACTTTTTTGGTACTTTTTAATTTTAGTACTTTTTTGGAAAATGTACCAAAAATCATTAAATTTATAAAAAATAACAGCTATTTAACACTTACTTTTAAAATCACCTTACATTTAAATCATTTTGGAAAAAAGTACTTTTTTGGTACTTTTTGAAAAAAAAAAACAAAAATTAAAATATTTTAATTTTATGAAATATAAAACCATATATTTTACAGCTTTATTAAATTTTAATATTTTTTGAATAAAGTACTTTTTTGCATTTGTACTTTTTTTTGGGAAAAGTAACAAAAGAAGTAATTAATCGGATATTTGTAGAAAAAATCAATAAATTTATAAAAATAACATCTATTTAACATTTGCTTTTAAAATAACATTAAATTTAAATAGTTTTTGAAAAAAGTACTTTTTTGGTACTTTTTCATTTTAGTACTTTTTGCGAAAAAAAAGTGAAAAAACAGTAAAAAAAAAGGAATATAAGTGTCCTTTAACATTAAATTTTGTAATTCTTATACAATTTATATTGTTTTTGTAAAAAAGTAAATTTATAAAATATTTTAGTACTTTTTCGAAAAATATACATAAAATTAAAAATTGACCTCAGACAATAAATTTTGAATTAATATTTTTTGAAAAAGAACTTTTTTAAATTTTTTTCATTTTAGTACTTTTTCGTAAAATATATGCAAAAAATTATCAAATTTATAATTAAAATTCCTCTTACACACTAACATTTTTAATTTATATTCATTTTAAAGAGTTTCTGAAAAAGGTACTTTTTTAGTTTGGTAATAAATCGATTATTTAATACTTAATTCTTAATTTATATTGAATTTAAATCATTTTTGCAAAAAGTACTATTTTGGTACTTTTTTGGAAAATCGTTCTAAATAGATTATTTTAAGTGTTATTTAACACAAACTGTTTATATTTTCATTAAATAAATAGTTTTTGAAAAAAGTACTTTTTTGGTACATTTTTATTTTAGTAATTTTTTGAAAAACTTACCAAAAATCCTTAAATTTATAAAAAATAAGAGATATTTAATTACTTTTAAAATCACCTTACATTTAAATCATTTTGGAAAAAAGTACTTTTTGAAAAAAAACAAAAATTAATAAATTTTTAATTTTTTGAAATAAAAAACGTACAAAAAAGTAATAAATCGATTATTTAAAACTTTAAATGGTAAATTCTTAATTTATATTTAGTTTAAATCATTTTTGAAACAAGTACTATTTTGGTTCTTTTTTGAAAAATCGTTGTAAATAGATTATTTTAAGTGATATTTAACACAAAATGATTAATTTTCATTAAATAAAGAGTTTTTGAAAAAAAGTACTTTTTTGGTACTTATTTTATTTTAATACTTTTTTGGAAAAACCGTTCTAAATAGATTGTTTTAAGTGTTTCAACATAAAATTTTTAATTTTCATTAAGTTATTAAAATTTTTGGAAAAAAGGACTTTTTTTTGGTACTTTTTCATTAAAGTACTTTTTACAAAAAGACGTAAGAAACCTATAAAAAAAAAGAATTATCAATAATTTTAAGTGCTCTTAACATTAATTTTCATTAAGTTTTTAAATTTTTTTAAAAAAAGTACTTTTTTGGTACTTTTTTACGAAAAGCGTAAAAACAGTAAATGGAGAATAAATTGATAATTTTTAGTGCCTTTAAAAAATTATTTTTTTTGTAGCAAATCTTCTGATAAACCTAAAATACCTTTTATTAAACCTTACAAAACTACCCACCAATGCGGAAGTAAGTTGAAAAAAGGGTTATTGCTATTATCATACATGTCTTGTTCTTATTATTTCGTTTATTTTTTTTTGTTTGCGTCTAAATAAAAAGCACATTAACCATTATTTCTTAAGATGCTGATGAGATGCCGCAGAGCAAATCACCCCAAGCTGAATTTTGTGCTACTTTTTCACATTAGCACCCACCCTTATTACCCTTTTTTTTTAAAGAAAATGGTACTTTATGTTGTAATTTTTTTCATTGTAAATCCACTTGTACACACAATTAACTTTTTTTTTACAAGATTTTGTAATTTTTTAACTCTTTTTTCTTAATACTTGGAATGTTGTTTGGTTTCTGCTTAAATGTCTGGGGTGGTGTTCTGAACAGTTATTGGAAAAATATTATAGTTAAGTGAGTAAAAAAAAATAAGTACCGTAAGGACTTGAGGAAAGTATGCTGACTTGACAATATTAATACTTATAGGAGCATTGAGGAAAACAGCTAAATGGCAAAATGTTAACATTGTTTTTAAATAAGTGTTTTGTAAACAGGGAAAATTAGGGAATAATGTGTTTGGAAAATAAAAATTGATTGGCAAAATTGAAGAATTTAATGAAAAGTTACATATTTGGTTGTTTTTTAAAAAAGTAGTATTTCTACTACCTTTTTAAAAAAGTGTAATTTTAGTGCTAAATTTAATAAAATGTGGTTATTTTATAAAAAAAAATTTTTTTTGGTAAATAGTAGTAACTTTGTAAATAGTAGTATTTTTAAAAGGTTCTAATAATGCATAAAATTAATTGAAAATAGTATTTTTGGAATTAATAAATTACAAAGAAAGCAATTAAAATCAATTCTATAGTTTTTTGTGCCAATTTAACTAAAACAACAATTTTGTAAATAGTAGTATTTTCAAAAAGTACTAATAATCGTAAAGATTAATTGAAAATCTTATTTTTTTATTTTATAAATTACAAAATTTGGCAAATCAAACTAAAAATGTATTTTAAAGTTTTTTAAATAAATTTTACTAAAAATACTACTTTTTCCAAAAAAGTTTTGAATTAAATTCGATTCTATAGTTTTCAGTACTTTTTTGAAAAAAGTAATATTTTCAGTAAAAATTATTCAAAAAACTTTTAAATCTATTCAAACATGAATTAAATACATTTTTAGGTTTATTTGCCAAATTTTTGGAAAAAAAATATTACTTTTTAAATAGTAGTATTTTAAAAACTACTAAAAATCCATAAAATTAATATAAAAAATAATTTTTTTAATTAATAAACAATATTGAGAGCAATGAAAATAAATGTATGGCATTTTAAGCACTTTTTTAAAATAGTAGTATTTTTAGTACTAATTGAAAAAATTAAATTTTTTAGTATTTTTGGAAAGAATTTTTGAAAAAGAATATAAAGTTACCCACAATATATTTTTTTTAGCTTAATTGGTTGTTTATTCAAACATATTTATTTACTACCTTTATCAAATAGTAGTATTTTTAAAATTAATTTGAAAATTTAAATTTTAGAATTGTTATAGCATTGAAAATAAAGTTTTGTCTTTTTTGCTAGCTTTTGAAGAATTTTGTATTTTGGCTACATTTTTTAAAAACAGTAGTATTTTTATTACCCTTTTCAAAAAGTAGTATTTACTCAACTAATTTAAAAAAATCTAAATTTAGTATTCTTACATTAAAAAAACTATGTTATACCATTTTTTTAAAAAGGTATTAAAAATACTACTTTTTTAAAAGGTAGCAAAATAGATAAATCCTCATTGTTGTTGTTATAAGAACAGTTAAATTTAATTTTTCTAATTAATTGATATTTTTTTTTTTTTGAAAATGTAGTATAAAAAAGTAGTACATTATTACCCTTTCAAAAAAAATAATTTTTTTCAATTAATTAGAAAAAATTGTTGTTATAACAACAACAATGCAGATTTATCTATTTTGCTACCTTTTTAAAAAGTAGTATTTTTAATACCTTTTTTAAAAAAGTAGTATTTTTTTAAATTTATTAAAAAAAATTATTTTTAATGTTGTTATACAAACAAAATTAAAGTTTTATCTAATTTCCTACCTTTCTAAAAAAGTACTATTTTTACTACTTTTTTCAAAAATAGTATTTTTATACAAATTTCAATAAAATTTATTTATTTCAATAAGAATTTAACAAAAATTGATATATTTCTAAAAAAGTAGTATTTTATTTTTTTGAAAAGTTAATAAAATACTACTTTTTTTAAAAAAAGGTAGCAATTTTTTAAAAAAGTAGTATATTATTACTTTTTCAAAAAATAAATTCTTTCAATTAATTAGAAAAATTATATTTAAGTGTTGTTATAACAACAACAATGCAGATTTATCTATTTTTAAAAAGTAGTATTTTTAATACCTTTTTAAAAAAGTAGTTTTTATTTCAATTAATTAAAAAAAAAAAATTTTTAATATTGTTATTCAAACAAAAATAAAGTTTTACCTAATTTGCTACCTTTCTAAAAAAGTAGTATTTTTACTACTTTTTTCAAAAGTAGTATTTTTACTCAAATCTCAATAAAATTTATTTATTTCAATAAGAATTTAACAAATTTGCTATATTTCTAAAAAAGTAGTATTTTTACTACTTTTTTCAAAAATAGTATTTTTACACAAATTTCTTCAAAATTTATTTATTTCAATAAGAATTTAACAAAACTCAAATCTTCCCCATAACATTTCCAAAACAAAATAGTACTAAATTGTAACCTTAAAAAATACCACCCACTAAGGCATCAACAACAAAACCGAAAATAAATTTAAATATAAAGAAAATCAAGCAGGGTGGCATACAATTTTGAAGACTTGATGATATGTATTCAGAGATTTAAGCATGAAGAAACCTCCCTACAATGATGACGCTTGAATTTGGTTGATAATAGTCGTGGTAGTGGTGGCATATTCTCAAGTACTTTTTTCAAATTCACTGGCTGGCTGGCTGCCTGTTTTTCATGTTCAGTCATTCACTCACTCAATATTGCTGTTTATTTACATTAAGTAGGATTTCTTATGTAAATTTTTTGATTTTTGTTTTATACCTCGTATTTATGCGTTTATTTTCAGTCATATTGAAAAGCCACTTGAAAATAAAGTCATTGACAAGACGTAGTACGTACGTACGACTTTCAGTTATTTAGTTTGAGTTACAAGCTTAATTTTCATACAGTCTCTGTTACTTACTACTCTTTGACTTACTTGAATTTGTATAAATATGTAGACATTTTAAAGTTTTGTTAAATGTTTTTGTCATTTTTGACAAATTACTAATGTTTATACTCACTCACTCACGCACACACAAATTTATCTTCCCCCTATTTGTTATGAAGATTTTAAAAACATCATAACACTTGCTTGTAATAAAAGTGTGAAGGGGAAAAATTCCAAGTGTAGAGGAAGAAAGTTCTTGAAGCTGTTTAAAAAGTTTTAGATATCATAAGCTATATAATGAAAAAGTACTTTGTTGGTACTTTATTAAAAAGAGTAAAAGTGGGTACTTTTTTTAGAAATTACTTAAAAAGGGGTTTTCTGTTGAATTATGGTTTTTTCTAGCAAATTAAGCCATATAATGAAAAAGTACTTTTTTTGGTACTTTATTAAAAAGGGTAAAATTTGGTACCAAAACATTAAAATTTGCTTAAAATTTTTATTTTTAGTTTCATAAATACTTTTTAGCTGAAAATAAAACTAAATTATGAAAAAGTACTTATTTGGTACTTTTTAAAAAAACGTAAAATTTGGTACTTTAATTTAAAAAAATTTAAAAAAAACAATATTTTTTAGTTTCATTATTGTTTTTACTTGAAAATTAAGCAAAATTATGAAAAAGTACTTTTCTGGTACTTTATTTAAAAGGGAAAAATTTGGTACTTTATTTGAAAAATTAATTATTTTAGTTGAAATGTTGCTTAAAAGTGGTATTTTTAGTTTCATTAAAGTTGTTCTGGCAAGTTAAGCCAAATAACGAAAAAGTACTTTTATGGTACTTTATTAAAAAAGGGTAAAATTTGGTACCAAAACATAAAAATTTGCTTAAAATTCTTATTTTTAGTTATATAAATACTTTTTAGCTGGAAATTAAACTAAATTATGAAAAAGTACTTTTCTGGTACATACTTTACTAAAACGAGTAAAATTGGTACTTTAATTTAAAAAATTACTTAACTTTTTTTTGGTTTCATTACTGTTTTTCTTAAAAATTCAACAAAATTATGAAAAAGTACATTTCTGGTACTTTATTCAATAGGGAAAAATTTGGTACTTTATTTGAAATGTTGCTTAAAAATGGTATTTTTAGTTTCATGAAAGTTGTTCTGGCAAGTTAAGCCAAATAACGAAAAAGTACTTTTTTGGTACTTTATTAAAAAGGGTAAAATTTGGTACCAAAAAACTAAAATTTCCTTAAAATTGTTATTTTTAGTTTCATAAATACTTTTCAACTGAAAATAAAACTAAATTAAGAAAAAGTACTTTTTTGGTACTTTATTAAAAAGTGTAAAATTTAGTACTTTAAAAAAAATAGGTTAAAAGCTAAATTTTTAATTTCTTTAATAGTTTTAGCTTGATTTAAAAAATAGCTTAAAAGCAAAATTTTTAATTTCCTTAGTACTTTTTTGGTACTTTATTAAAAAGGGTAAAATTTGGTACCAAAACATAAAAATTTGCTTAAAATTGTTATTTTTAATTTCATAAATACTTTTTAGCTGAAAATAAAACTAAATTATGAAGAAGTACTTTTTTGGTACTTTATTAAAAAGTGCAAATTTGGTACTTTAATTAAAAAAATGGTTAAAAACCGTATTTTTTAATTTCATTATAGTTTTTCTTGAAAATTTAAAATTTTTAAAAAGTACTTTTTTTGTACTATATTAAAAAGGGTAAAATTTGGTACTGTAAAAAAAAATAGGTAAAAAGTTAAATTTTTAATTTCTTTAATAGTTTTATCTTGATTTAAAAAATAGCTTAAAAGCAAAATTGTTAATTTCTTTAGTAATTTAGCTGAAAATTAAGCCAAATATGGAAAAAGTACATTTTGGGGTACTTTTTTAAGAACTGTCAAATTTGGTACTTTATTTAAAAAATAACTTAAAAGCTAAATTTTTAATTTCTTTAATATTTTTAGCTGAAAATTAAGCCAAATAACACTAAAGTACTTTTCTGGAACTTTTTTAAAAAGGGTAAAATTTGGTACTTTTTAAAAAAAATACTTAAGCTAAAATTTTAAATATCTTAAGTAAATTTAGCTGAAAATTAGTCAAATATGGAAAAAGTACTTTTTTGGTACTTTTTCAAAAAGTCTAAAATTTGGTACTTTATTTAAAAAATTGCTTAAAAGCTAAATTTTGAATTTCTTTAATATTTTCAATTGAAAATTAAGCCAAATAGCGAAAAAGTACTTTTTGGATACTTTTTCAAAAGAGGGTAAAATTTGGTGCTTTATTTAAAAAATTGCTTAGAAGCTAAATTTTTAATTTCTTTAATATTTTCAATTAAAAATTAAGTCAAATAGCGAAAAAGTACTTTTTGAATACTTTTTTAAAAAGTGTAGAAATTTGGTACTTTATTTAAAAACTTGGTTAAAAGCTAAATTTGTAATTTCTTTAATATTTTTAGTTAAGGTATTAAGCAAAATTAAGAAAAGGTACTTTTCTGGTACTTTTTTAAAAAGGTTAAAATTTGGTACTTTATTTCAAAAGTTGATTAAAAGCAATATTTTTAATTTCTTTAATAGTTTTAATTGAAAATTAAGCCAAATATAAAAAAAGTACTTTTTGGGTACTTTTTTAAAAAGGCTAAAATTTTGTACTTTTTTTAAAAGTTAATTAAAATCTAAATTTTTAATTTCTTTAATATTTTTTAGCTAGAAATTAAGCCAAATATCGAAAAAGTACTTTTTTGGTACTTTATTAAAAAAAATAAAGTTTGGTACTTTTCCTAATAGAGCCATTTATTTATACCCTGCCTATTGTATATTTTCCCCCCTTAATGTCTTTAAATATCTGTATATGTTAATTTCCTTTCTTATACCCTTTAAACAATCATTTATTATTCGTATTTTCAAAATTCAATTTCAAACCAATCATTGTCTACTTTAAACTTGAAAAAAATCCGGGTCCTTTCTTTCACTTCTCCAAATGTGTTCTTAATGGGATGATGTTTAAAAAACAAAGATGTTTTTCAAAAAATCAATGACTTGATTTTATGGTTGCACGACAGCCAACTCAACAATTTATTCAAAAATTGAAAATTTAAATTTTCTAAACCATTGAGTTTTATTTGATTTTAACACGAATACAAGAACGACAAAGGACATGGACATGATTACTTTGTTGAATTCACCAATAGTTGTAGTCAAGGACATCAGCGTTTATACAATAATTTGAATGAAAATCCTTTTTTTTTTTTTTGAAGTAGACAAGAAATTTCACAAAGAGTGCTATCCCTTTTTTAAAACAATTGAATGACGATGGTGTAGATGATGATGAAGGAAAGCAAAAAACAGATGTGATGTAACTTTAATCCATTAATAACCCATCATCATCACCACCATAGGACAACCACCAGTCGTTGTGCTAGTAGCAGGAACAGCAGAGACAAAAGCCATGGCTGAATTTATTCAACCAGTATTATCCTTTTGGGACATGCAAACATTGGTGTGCAAAATAAAAAGAAAATCGCTTGAAACTCAGAAAAAGCAACCCTTTTTAACATTTTTATTTCAAAACCAAATTTATTGCATTTAGAGGAAAAGTTATTTTTAAGTTTAGTTGCGTTTGTGTCGTGTGTCACGTAAACGTATCATGCAACAAAAATAATCAGCCAGCCAAGCGGCCTGACTGTCAACCAAACTGCCAATTTTATCTTTTAAACATTCAGCTTGCAAGTGGAGTCACTTGCAGCCAACAACATACCAGCAGTTGTACGAATTTACGAATTTTTCATATTCCAACTGCTGTTAAGGCTGAGCCCAAGGATGCAGCAGATGATGATATGACGACTATGTTTGATGATGTTGAGCAGAATTGCGTTTAAAAATTGTATTTACTATGCTGTGCCTTCCTTAGACATTGTTGTCATAGTTCTGTGCTTATTCCACGGAGAGCTGGAGACAATCGAATCAAACTTCACTGAGGTGTAAAATTACTAGATAACATTGTTAAAAAAATATACAGCCAGATACTAGTTGAAGCACACAAAAAGGGATCCCTGGGTATTTTTATATATAAAAAGGAGATTAAAGCAAAACTACTAAAAAGTACTTTATTTAAAGGGTAAATTTTGGTACTTTTACCAAAAAACATTAGTGTAAATATAACGTTATACATTCTTTGCTTAGTTTTGTGTAAATTTATCAAAATCATGAAAAAGTACTTTTTTGGCACTTTATTAAAAAGGGTAAATTTTAGTACTTCAACTAAAAAAAATAAATTTAAATGTTACATTTAGTTTTTTTGCTAAATTTTGTGTAAATTTATCAAAATCATGGAAAAGTACTTTTTTGGTACTTTATTAAAAAGGGTAAATTTTGGTACTTCAACTAAAAAAAATAGTTTAAATGTTACATTTAGTTTTTTTTGCTTAATTTTGTGTAAATTTAACGAAATCCTGAAAAAGTACTTTTTTGGTACTTTTTTTAAAAGGGTAAATTATGGTACTTTATTTAAAAATATTAAGCGTAAATGTTATATTATTGTTATTTTTGCTTAATTTTGTGTAAATTTATCAAAATCATGGAAAAGTACTTTTTTGGTACTTTATTAAAAAGGGTAAATTTTGGTATTTCAACTAAAAAAAAATAGTTTAAATGTTACATTTAGTTTTTTTTTGCTTAATTTTGTGTAAATTTAACGAAATCCTGAAAAAGTACTTTTTTTAAAAGGCTAAATTATGGTACTTTATTTAAAAATATTAAGCGTAAATGTTATATTATAGTTATTTTTGCTTAGTTTTGTGTAAATTTAAGGAAATCCTGAAAAAGTACTTTTTTGGTACTTTTTTTAAAAGGCTAAATTATGGTACTTTATTTAAAAATATTAAGCGTAAATGTTATATTATAGTTATTTTTGCTTAGTTTTGTGTAAATTTATCAAAATCATGGAAAAGTACTTTTTTGGTACTTTATTAAAAAGGGTAAATTTTGGTACTTCAATTAAAAAAAATAGTTTAAATGTTACATTTAGTTTTTTTTGCTTAATTTTCTGTAAATTTAACAAAATTCTGAAAAAGTACTTTTTTGGTACTTTTTTTAAAAGGGTAAATTATGGTACTTTAGTTAAAAAAATTAAGCGTAAATGTTATATTATTGTTATTTTTGCTTAGTTTTGTGTAAATTTATCAAAATCATGGAAAAGTACTTTTTTGGTACTTTATTAAAAAGGGTAAATTTTGGTACTTCAACTAAAAAAAATTAATTTAAATGTTACATATAGATGTTTTTGCTTAGTTTTGCGTAAATTTTACATAATAATGAAAAAGTACTTTTTTGGTACTTTTTTTAAAAGGGTAAATTATTGTACTTTAGATAAAAAAATAAGCGTAAATGTTATATTATAGTTATTTTTTCTTAGTTTTGTGTATATTTAACATAATCATGAAAAAGTACTTTTTTGGTACTTTTTTAAAAGGGAAAATTTTGGTACTTTAACTTAAAAAAATACTTGTGAATGTTACATTATAGTTTCTTTGCTTAGTTTTGTATAAATTTAACAGTCATGAAAAGGTACTTTTTAAAACTGGTAAATTTTTGTACTTTAACAAAATAAAATTACGCTTAAACGATACATTACACGAATATTGTGTAAATTTAACGAAGTGAGGAAAAAGTACTTTTTTGGTACTTTTAGTGAAAGAAATAATGTGTAAATCTTACATTATAGTTTATTTGCTTAATTTTGTGTAAATTTAACAAAATCATGAAAAAGTAATTTTTTGTTACTTTTTTTAAAAGGGTAAAATAATTTTTGAATTAAAAAAATGACTTTAAAATGTTTTTTTTTTTAAATTCATTAATGTTTGTTATTGAAAACAGAATAAAAAAAAACAGAAAAGTACTTTGCTTTTATATTTTTTTTAAAAAAGTGCTTTTTTGGTACTTTGGTAAAACGGGTAAGATTTGGTACTTATACTAAAAATAAAATTTAGAATGAAATTTCTGGTTTCATTAATATTTTTTGTTGAAAATTAAGTAAAATTACAAAAAAGTACTTTTTTGGTACTTTAATAAAACGGGTAGAATTTGGTACTTAAACTAAAAATAAAATTTAGAATTGAATTTCTGGTTTCATTAATATTTTTCGTTGAAAATTAAGTAAAATTATAAAAAAGTACTTTTTTGGTAGTTTATTAAAAAGGGTAGAATTTGGTACTTAAACAAAAAATAAAATTTATAATGGAATTTCGGGTTTCATTAATATTTTCCGTTGAAAATTAATCAAAATAATGAAAAGTACTTTTTTGGTACTTCGTTAAAACGGGTAGAATTTTGTACTTAAACTAAAAATAAAATTTAGAATGGAATTCCTGGATTCATTAATATTTTTCGTTGAAAATTAAGCAAAATAATGAAAAAGTACTTTTTAGGTACTTTATTAAAACGGGTAGAATTTGGTACTTAAACTAAAAATAAAATTTAGAATGAAATTTCTGGTTTCATTAATACTTTTCGTTGAAAATTAAGCAACATTACAAAAAAGTACTTTTTTGGTACTTTGGTAAAACGGGTAGAATTTGGTACATAAATAAAATTTAGAGTGAAATTTCTGGTTTCATTAATATTTTTCGTAAAAAATAAGTAAAATTACAAAAAAGTACTTTTTTGGTACTTTATTAAAATGGGTAGAATTTGGTACTTAAACAAAAAATTAAATGTATAATGGAATTTCTGGTTTCATTAATATTTTTCGTTGAAAATTAATCAAAATAATGAAAAAGTACTTTTTTGGTACTTTATTAAAATGGGTAAGATTTGGTACTTTATTTAAAAATTGTCTTAAAAACTAAATTTTAATCTGGTTTCATTAATATTTTTCGTTGAAAATTAATCAAAATAATGAAAAAGTACTTTTTTGGTACTTTATTAAAATGGGTAAGATTTGGTACTTTATTTAAAAATTGTCTTAAAAACTAAATTTTAATCATTTTATTAAAATTTTTCTTGAAAACTAAGCGAAATAACCTTTTTGGTACTCTATTAAAAGGTTAAAATTTGGTACTTTCCACTAAAGAAATACTTGAATATAAAATGTTAAATTTTTAGCTTTTTATTAAAATTTTTCTTGAAAACTGAACGAAAAGTAATTTTCTGGTACTTTATTTAAAGGTTAAAATTTGGTACTTTATACTAAAGAAATGTTAGAATACAATATTTTAAATTGCTTTAGTATATTTTCTTGAAAACATATCAAAATTACAAAAAAGTACTTTTGTGGTACTAAGTTAAAACGGGTAAAATTTGGTACCTTATTTAAAAAATGTGTTGGAAATATTTTTTTTAGGTTTTAATTAATATTTTTCTTGAAAACAAAGCAAAATAAAGATAAGTACTTTTTTTTGGTACTTTATTAAAAAGGGAAAATTTTTTAATTAACCGACAAATACTACAAAAGTGAAATTTTTAGTTTCATTAATATATTTCTTGAAAACAAAGCGAAATGATGAAAAAGTACTTTTTTGGTACTTAATTAAAATGGGCAAAATATAGTACTTCAACCAAAAATTTACTAATAAATGTTATTTTTAGTTTCATTAACATTTTTTATTGAAAATTTAGCAAATTAACAAAAAAGTACTTTTTTGGTACTTTATTAAAACTAGCAAATTTCCGTACTTTATCCATAAAAAAGTACTATAAAGCAGTATTTTTATTTTTTTTAATAATTTTTGGTGAATTTCTGTCATATTTAAAATAATTTGTTAAATTCTTAATATTTTTTACTCCTTGGCCCTTTGCTTAGCAAATGCTACACCATTTGAAAACTACTCTCTCATGCTTTATTTTTATTAAAACCTTTTTTAAACTCCTACAAGTTTCATAGTGTGTGTGATGTTAGACACAGTGAAAGTTATAAAGAATTAATCGTGTTTTCTGTGGAACTCTGGTTGACATGATTGCATGTCAAATACAGGACTACAAATCCGTCAAAATTTACATGCTTTCGAATGTAAACATTGTGGGAACAATTTTGACAGACAATCAAATCGAATTTGTTAAGGTTTTATAGTTAAAAGAATGAAAAAAATTAAAGGAAATAAATAAAAAAAAATATATTTATTTCTTTTTTAATAAAATGTTTATTTTGGTTTGCTAGTTATAAGTATTTCCTCCAGTTATACTTATTGGCCTTCCTTCCTTCTCACCAACAACAAATTAATCTTATTTATGTAATAAATTTTAATTTTAATAAAAAAACATTCTTTTACAAACTAAATTTACATTAAGTGTTTCTTTTATGCTAAAGAAACACTTCGCTTTTTTAAAAATCTACTAGCTTTACCTTAAAACCTTCCTCCCCTTTTCGCAACAAATGACAAACAATTTAAGTGCTTGTTTAAACAGAAGCTAAAGAAAAACCCCGCAAAGAAATAATATGAAAGAAGTTGGCAACATCTCATTATAAGGAATTTATTATTTTTGTTGCTTTTAGGCCTCCTGGTTAAAGCCTGTGGTGTAGTTGTTGTCGCTATAGCTTTTGTTGTTATTGTTACCGTTAGAAATTTAGCATCATGGCGCACAAATACAATTTCTCACTTGACTTTTAATTATACATATTAAACAACAACAACAAATACGAGATGGTATTAAAAGGAAAACAAACCTCTTTCTTCTCTTTTCTCTCCACAATTACATTCATTATTTACAGGAAGAATGTATGAAAGAAATAAATAAAAATCAAATAAAATAATGTTTAAAATACCGAAAAAAGGCCTCGAAACATTATTTTTTTTTTTGCTTTAATTTATTAACAAAAAGCTAAGAAAACAAATCTAAAGGAGGAGGGTAAAAGGAGATTCGGTATTAGAGTGTGTGTGAGAGAGAGAGGGAGAAAGACCACGATGTTTACTAGTTAATAAAGCTACCAGACTTGATGATCTATTGGTTTTTAGACGATTTAACGATTCTTTCTTAGAAAAACAAGATTTTTAGCTAAAATTTATGATTTTTGAAGAGAATTTAATAATTTTTATTATTATTAAGTTATTTACATTATTAATAGAGAATTTATACATAATTCCCAGGAAAATAAAAAATTTTAGAACAAAATTATCAAATATTTGAAAAATAAACATTAAAAAAAGGAAGTTTAAATCGATATTTATTGTATTTAATAAAAATTGTAATAAAAAAATCCTTTAATTTTATTTTTGATAGTCTAGAAACATATTTAATTGTTTTTTAAAACATTTATTATAATTTGTATCAATAAACGACAAGATTGGCTGCTTTTCTTTCTCATTAATCTGGCTGCTTGAATGTACGTGATTATAAAAAGAAGAAAAGAAGTCTGTATAATTTTCTTTCAAATAATTAGTGATAAAGAAACTTAATTTCTATTCATTGCAAGCATTAAGAAAAAAGAAAAATATTTAACAATAAAAGAATTAAAACACAATGAAAAAAATCTCAAGTGGATTGTTGTTAAGGGGTTTTTTACAAAAAGATCAAAAGTTTTTAAAAGAATGAATGAAATGGTTGACAGGTGAAACATTTTCCAAAACAGAAACAGAAATTTTCAGGTATTTTATTAAAAAGGGTAAATTTAGGTAATTTTATCAAAAAAAATGTCTTCTAATAATTTTCTGATAATTTATTAAAAAAGGCCTAAATTTAGTACTTTATTTCCAAAAATTCTTGAAAATGCTATTTTTACCTTTTTGTTAATATTTTACAAAAAAGTACTTTTTTGGTAGTTTTTTAAAAAGGGTAAAATTTAGTACTTTATTTAAACCAAGACTTTTTAAGGGCGTTAGTGAAGTCTCTTGAAAATTAACAAAATTACTAAAAAGTACTGTTTTGGTACTTTATTAAAAAGGGTAAAATTTAGTACTTTATTTAAAAAATTTTTTTAAGGGCGTTAGTGAAGTCTCTTGAAAATTAACAAAATTACTAAAAAGTACTGTTTTGGTACTTTATTAAAAAGGGTAAAATTTAGTACTTTATTTAAAAAATTACTTTTAAAAGATGTCTTTAATTTTGTTAATATAGTTTTTTTTTTAAATTAAGCAAAATTACAAAAAAGTACTTTTTTTGTTGCATTATTAAAAAGGGCAAAATTTAGTACTTTATATAAACCAAGACTTTTTAAGGGCGTTTTCAGTTTTATTAGTAAAGCCTCTTGAAAATTAACAAAATTACAAAAAAGTACTTTTTTGGTACTTTATTAAAAAGGGTAAATTCAGTACTTTATTTAAAAAAATTCTTTAATTTTGTTAATATAGTTTTTTTTTAATTAATCAAAATTCCAAAAAAGTACTTTTTTGGTACTTTATTAAAAAGGGTAAAATTTTGTACTTTAATTAAAAAATGGCTTTTAAAGGGCGTTTCTAGTTTTATTAGTAAAGTCTCTTGAAAATGAAGCAAAATTACAAAAAAGTACTTTTTTGGTACTTTATTAAAAAGGGTAAAATTTAGTATTTTATTTAAAAAATTGCTTTTAATGGGAGTTTTTAGTTTTGTTACTATAGTTTCTTGAAAATTAACAAAATTACAAAAAAGTACTTTTTTTGGTACTTTATTTAAAAAAGGGTAAAATTTAGTATTTTATTTAAAAAAAATACTTTTAAAGGATGTCTGTAATTTTGTTAATATAGTTTTTTTTTTTAATTAATCAAAATTACAAAAAAGTACTTTTTTGGTACTTTATAAAAAAGGGTAAAATTTAGTACTTTAAACCAAGACTTTTTAAGGGCGCTTTCAGTTTTATTAGTAAAGTCTCTTGAAAATTAACAAAATTACAAAAAGTACTGTTTTGGTACTTTATTAAAAAGGGTAAAATTTAGTACTTTATTTAAAAAATTACTTTTAATGGGAGTTTTTAGTTTTGTTACTATAATTTCATGAAAATTAAGCAAAATTACAAAAAGTACTTTATTAAAAAAGGGTAAAATTTTGTACTTTAATTAAAAAATGGTTTTTAAAGTGCGTTTTTAGTTTTTTACTATAGTTTCTTGAAAATTAAGCAAAATTACAAAAAAAGTACTTTTTTGATACTTTATTAAAAAGGGTAAAATTTAGTACTTTATTTAAAACAAGGCTTTTAAAAGGAGTTTTTGGTTTTATTAGTAAAGTCTCTTGAAAATTAAGCAAAATTAAAAAAAAGTACTGTTTTGGTACTTTATAAAAAAGGGTAAAATTTAGTACTTTATTTAAAAAAATACTTTTAAAGGATGTCTTTAATTTTGTTAATATAGTTTTTTTTAAATTAAGCAAAATTACAGAAAAGTACTTTTTGGTACTTTTTAAAAAAGGATAAAATTTCGTACTTTATTTAAACCAAGACTTTTTAAGGGCGTTTTCAGTTTTATTAGTAAAGTCTCATGAAAATTAACAAAATTACAAAAAAGTACTTTTTTGGTACTTTATTAAAAAGGGTAAAATTTAGTACTTTATTTAAAAAATGACTTTTAATGGGTGTTTTTAGTTTTGTTGCTATAATTTCTTGAAAATTAAGCAAAATTACAAAAAGTACTTTATTAAAAAAGGGTAAAATTTTGTACTTTAATTAAAAAATGGCTTTTAAAGTGCGTTTTTAGTTTTGTTACTATAGTTTCTTGAAAATTAAGCAAAATTACAAAAAAGTACCTTTTTGGTACTTTATTAAAAAGGGTAAAATTTAGTACTTTATTTAAAACACGGCTTTTAAAAGGAGTTTTTGGTTTTATTAGTAAAGTCTCTTGAAAATTAAGCAAAATTAAAAAAAAGTACTGTTTTGGTACTTTATAAAAAAGGGTAAAATTTAGTACTTTATTTAAAAAAATACTTTTAAAGGATGTCTTTAATTTTGTTAATATAGTTTTTTTTAAATTAAGCAAAATTACAGAAAAGTACTTTTTGGTACTTTTTAAAAAAGGGTATTTTAATTAAAAAATGGCTTTTAAAGGGCATTTTAAGTTTTATTACTATAGTTTCTTGAAAACTAAGCAAAATTACAAAAAAGTACTTTTTTGGTACTTTATTAAAAAGGGCAAAATTTAGTACTTTATTTAAAAAATTACTATTAATGGGTGTTTTTAGTTTTGTTACTATAGTTTCTTGAAAACTAAGCAAAATTACAAAAAAGTACTTTTTTTGGTACTTTATTAAAAAGGACAAAATTGTGTACTTTAACTCAAAAATTACTTAAATAAGATATTTTTATTGTACCAATACAATTTTTTAAAAATTAAGTAGACTTACATAAAAGTAATTTTTAGGTACTTTATAAAAAAGGGTAAAATTTAGTACTTTATTTAAACCAAGGCTTTTAAAGGACGTTTTAAGTTTTGTTACTAAAGTTTCTTAAAACTTAAGTAAAATTACAAAAAAGTACTATTTTGGTACTTTTTTAAAAGAACAAAATTTAGTACTTTAACCCCCATTAACACGAAGTCTGGTTATGCCTTAACTAATAGTTATACAGTCGGTTAAAATTATTTTTGTATGAAAACTGTCAGTATAACTATTAGTTAAAACATAACCAGACTTCGTGTTACTGGGGGTAAGTCAAAAATTACTAAAAAAAAGATATGTTTTCCCCTTGTACTAATAAAATTTCTTAAAAAGTTAAGTAAACTTACAAAAAGTACTTTTTTCGAACTTTATTGAGGGTAAAATTTAGTACTTTATTTAAAAAATGACTATTAATATGTGTTTTTAGTTTTGTTACTAAAGTTTCTTGAAAACTAAGCAAAATTACAAAAAAGTACTTTTTTGGTACTTTATTAAAACGGGTAAATTTTTGTACTTGTACCAAAACATAACTTAAGAATGGAATTTTTAATTACATTAACATATTTTTGTGAAAACTAAGTAAAATAATTAAAAAGTACTTTTTTGGTACTTTATTAAAAAGGGCAAAATTTAGTACAATAACACAAATATTACATAAAATTATAAAAAACACTGTTTTAAAATGGTTTATTTCAAAACTGTTGTGAAAAAGCAATTTTTATAGCTTAACCGAGCAAGAGACCCATTAGCATTTTCATTATTATATTCCTTCATTAACTCTCCCATTCATCTGTCACTTGAGCAACACATTTTAGCGCCATTTAAATGTAAACAAATAAATAAATTTAAATATTCATTGTAACGAAATCAAGATACACACTCACAAAATTCAAGCTTATAAATATTTCATTTTCCTTTTGCCACAAACCTGGGAAAAGCATAAACTTGTCATTGTAAAATATAAAAAAAATAAAAAATCCAAAAAAGGAGCAACACAATTTTACAATAATCAATACTACACAAGCTCTAAAGCTTGAAAAGTGTGTAAAGTTGTACGTACATACATACGTTCATACTATATATTTTGTCAAGGTGTCAAACTAAATAAAGTACTTGAACAAATGACAGCTAAAAAATGACTTAAAACACTGTCATCGCTGTCACAGTTAAGCATAATTTTCATCTTAAGCTTCACGTTGCATCACCAAGACGAAAGGATGACAATACTAAATTTTACACCGACATTTAAGCGTAAGAAAAATCAGGTAAAGAAAGCAAAAAAGTGTAAAAACCATTTTAGTTTTGCTTAGACGAAATGATGAATGTTTTTTTTTGCTAGCGCCCCTGTTATTTTTGTGCCTCATCTTGTAATGAAATAGTTATGCACAGCAAGAACTAAGGTCTTAAATTAAGCATTGCATTAAACATTATTCATATTTATTATTTATTTAATGTATAAGAACAACAACAAAGCAACAAACAACTACAACAGAAATAAAATCCCATTTAACAAATTCATAGTGGCACCTCCACTCCACCGCCACCACAATCCATTATCGTTGTTTATAATCGCGTTTTTTTTTGTGCTTTTGAAATACCCCTACACTGTAAAAACTCGTCATTACTATTTTAGTGTCAGATATACCGCAGACTGTAGTTTCGGCAAAAAAGAGCAGTCTATAGTCTCGACTACAGAGAGAAGACTCGTCTATTGAATAGGAAGAGAGGAGACAGTTTTGTTTATTGAATAGGAGAATATAACAGTCTTGTCTATTGAATAGGATGATACCACAGTCTCGATTAAGAGAAAAGGAAGCAATAGTCTCATCTATTGAATAGGAGGAAACCTCAGTCTCTCATCTTTTGAACAGAGGATACCAAAGTCTCGGATATCAGGAGAGTAGAGTCTCGACTATTGAATATGAGGAGAGACCACAGTCTCGTGTATTGAATAGGAGACCTAATTTTCTCATCTTTTGAATAGAGGAAACAAAGTCTCGTCTCGAACAGAAGGATACCACAGTCTCGTCTAGTGAAAAGGAGGTCTCAGTTTATCATATTTTGAATAGAGAAAACCAAATTCTCGTCTAGTCAATAGGAAGAGGCTACAGTCTCGTCTATTGAATAGCAAGTGAGTTCAATTTCTCATCTTTTGAGTAGAGGAAACAAATTCTTGTCTATGGAATAGAAGAATACCACAGTCTCGTCTAGTGAAAAGGAGGAGACTATAGTCTCGTCTATTGAACAGAGGAGGCCTTAGTTCATCATATTTTGAATAGAGGAAACCACTACAGAGTAGAAGGAGACCTCAATTTCTCATCTTTTGAATAGAGGAGTCCAAATTCTCGTCTAATCAACATGAGGAGACTACACTCTCGTCTATTGAATGGAAGGAAACCTCAGTTTCTCATCTTTGGAATAGAGGAAACCAAAGTCTCTCCTATTAAATAGGTCTCCTTATATTCAATAGACGAGACTATGGTCTCCTCCTAATCAATAGACGAGACTATGGTCTCCTCTATTCAATAGACGACTGTGATCTCCTCCTCTTCAATAGCCGTGACTTTGGTTTCCTCTCTTCAAAGATGATAAACTGCTGTCTCCTTCTATTCAATAGACGAGACTATGGTCTCCTCTATTCAATAGACGGCACTGTGGTCTCCTCCTATTTAATAGCCGTGACTTTGGTTTCCTCTATTCCAAAGATGAGAAATTTAACTCTCCTTCTATTCAATAGACGAGACTGTAGTCTCCTCATGTTGACTAGACGAGACTTTGGACTCCTCTGTTCAAAAGATGAGAAATTGAGGTCTCCTTCTATTCAGTAGACGAGACTGGGGTTTCTTCCTATTCAATAACCAAGACTTTGGTTTCCTCTATTCAAAAGATAAGAAATTGAACTCTCCTTCTATTCAATAGACGAGACTACAGTCTCGCGGCTATTGAATAGGAGGAGATCACAGTCTCGTCTATTGAATAGATAAGACCATTGTATCGTCTATTGATTAGGAGGTGACCACAGTCTCGTCTATTGATTAGGAGAAGACTACAGTCACGTTTATGGAATAGAAGGAAACCTCAGTTTAACATCTTTGAATAGACCACATTCTTGTCTCCTCATTTTCTCATCTTTGGAATAGAGGAAACCAAAGTCTCGGCTATGGAATAGGAGGAGACCACAGTGCCGTCTATTGAATGGAGGAGACCATAGTCTCGTCTAATGAACAGGAAGAGACTACATTCTCGTCTATTGAATAGAAGGAGACCTCAGTTTGTCATCTTTGAATAAAGGAAATCAAAGTTCCGTCTATTGAATAAAGGAGACCATAGTCTCGTCTATTGAATAGAAGGAGACAGCAGTTTATCATCTTTGAATAGAGGAAACCAAAGTCACGGCTATTGAAGAGGATCTTGAAGAAGATCACAGTCGTCTATTGAATAGAGGAGACCATAGTCTCGTCTATTGATTAGGAGGGGATCATAGTCTCGTCTATTGAATAAAAGGAGACCGCAGTTTACATCTTTGAAGAGAGGAAACCAAAGTCGCGGCTATTGAAGAGGAGGAGATCACAGTCGTCTATTGAATAGAGGAGACCATAGTCTCGTCTATTGATTAGGAGGAGACCACGGTCTCGTCTACTGATTAGGAGGAGACTACAGTCTCGTTTATGGAATAGAAGGAAACCTCAGTTTCTCATCTTTGGAATGGAGGAAACCAAAGTCTCGGCTATGGAATAGGAGGAGACCACAGTCCCGTCTATTGAATGGAGGAGACCATAGTCTCGTCTAATGAACAGGAAGAGACTACATTCTCGTCTATTGAATAGAAGGAGACCTCAGTTTATCATCTTTGAAAAAAGGAAATCAAAGTCCCGTCTATTGAATAGAGGAGACCATGGTCTCGTCTATTGAATAGAAGCAGACCGCAGTTTATCATTTTTGAATAGAGGAAACCAAAGTCACGGCTATTGAAGAGGAGATCACAGTCGTCTATTGGATAGAGGAGACCATAGTCTCGTCTATTTATTAGGAGGAGACCATAGTCTCGTCTATTGATTAGGAGGAATCCAAAGTCTCGACTATTGAATAGGAGGAGACCTCAGTCTCGTCTACTGATTAGGAGGAGACTACAGTCTCGTCTACTGATTAGAGGGGGCTACAGACTCGTTTATGGAATAGAAGGAGACCTCAGTTTATCATCTTTGAATAGAGGAAACCAAAGTCACGGCTATTGAAGAGGAGGAGCTCACAGTCGTCTATTGAATAGAGGAGACCATAGTCTGGTCCAGTGATTAGGAGGAGACCACAGTCTCGTCTATTGATTAGGAGGAGCCCACAGCCTCGTCTACTGATTAGGAGGAGACTACTGTCTCATTTATGAAATAGAAGGAGACCTAAGTTTATCATCTTTGGATAGAGGAGACCAAATTCACGTATATTGAATAGGAGGAGAACACGGTCTCGTCTATTGAATAGGAGGAAACCAAAGTCTCGGCTATTGAATAGGAGGAGACCTCAGTTTCTCATCTTTTGAACAGAGGAAAACGAAAGTCTCGACTATTGAATAAGAGGAGACCTCAGTTTTTCACATTCTATAGAGAGGAGGCCACAGTCTCATTAGTTTCTCATCTTTTGAATAGAGGAGACCTCAGTTTTCTTCTTTTGAATAGAGAAGTCCACAGTCCTTCTATTAGTAGAGCCTTAAAAAGCCTGTGCAAATCTTCAGTTTTATTTTTCTTGCTGCTGATGCATTTTTAAAACATGTTTTTTTTTACAATGTATTTCATTCATGCCTCTTCCATCCCTTTTAGCTGTTCTCAACGCCCAGCCATTCATTTGCTTCATTGTCGCTAAGAGTTGCAGTTGCTGTCAGTGCGTGTGTTTGCGAGTGTGTGTGAAGAGAATGGTGCCGGCAGCGGGTGTGTTCATTCAACTGCAATAAATTGCAACCACAATTTTCAGTTCAGGCGTCGTTCGTTCATTTTTTCCACAAATTTTTTTTTCTTGCCGGAAATAATGTGCATAAACATGCAAAAGAAAAAAACAAAAAAAAAAAAAAAAGAAGAGTGTGAATTGTTGTGAGTCTGTATTAGGGCAACATTTAGAATTGTATGATGGGCTTGGTGTGAGTGTTACAGAATCCCTTTTTCACAGTGGATGACTGAGTGAGTGACTGACTGGCTGGGGTCTGTTACATTGAGGTCTGTTTTTATATAAAAAAACATCTTTAGCAATAGCGTATGCGCGCATTTGGTTTATGTTTTTTTTTTTAGTAAAGGCAAGGGGTTAAGGAAGTATTATGAAAAATTATACATTTTTCTTTCGTTTTTAAAAACTTAGTCATGCTTATCGGAGAAAAAAAAAGCGGTTTTGGTTTTGGAGTTTTTTTTTTTTCTCTGTAGATTAAATTAAACCAAAAACAAGTTTTAGCACGCGCATTAACGATCATTGCAACATGTTGATCGCGAGATATTTATTTAGTTGCTGTAATTGACATGTTGTTGAATTGTTTGGCTACCGTTTAAATAATTTAAGTCATTGTGAAAAAGAAATTAAATAAAAAAAATAAATAAAAATAAAAATGAGGCAGCCACAATAACAATTACATCAGCAAATTATTATAACATTAAGATATGAACAGCAAAAAAAATTAAATAGTTTTCTTAAAAGGAAGTGGTTTGGGAATGAAATGAGACTTGGTAGAATATTATTTATAAACAATTCAGCAAAAGATCTCTAAAGGAAATCAAATAGAACATACTAATTAAGCAAGTGAGATGAGAGGGAATTTAACTATCAAACTGTGTTTGATCAATCTCTTGAATAGAGGAGACCCAGACTGTGTTCTTCTCCAATTCAAAAGATGCGATTTTGTGGACGAGACTGTGGTCTCCTCGTCAATAGACGAGACTGTGGTCTTCTCCTATTCAGTAGCTGAGATATTCGTTTCCTCTTTTCAAAAGATGATAAACTGAGGTCTCCTTCTATTTAACAGACGAGTCTGTGGTCTCCTCCTATTCAATATCCGAGACTGTGATCTCCTCTATTCCAAAGACGAAAGACTGGATTCCTCCAATTCAATAGACGAGACTGTGGTCCCCTCCCATTCAATAGACTAGATTCTGGTCTCCTGCTTTTCGAGACTTTGGTCTCATCTGTTCAAAAGATGATGAGAGACTGAGTTGTCATTTTTTGTTTCCACCAAATATTTTAAAAAATTTTGAACACCTTGTTTAAATTTCAATACAAATTTGATTTCCTGTCAAACGCCTGTCTACAATAAGTCTACAACTTTTCAATACAATAATTGACCTTTAAAAAACACTTGAATAAAGATGAGTTATAAATATTAAAACAATTCCATAAATCATCAATGAAAATCCTCGATTTTAAACAAACAAAATATCAAGTTTTCCTGTTTAGTGGAGGCAATTGAATTGATTTAATTAAACTTGTAATATTTATGAGAATAAAGTACAAAACAAACAATTAGAAATCATAATAAACTATTTGTTTTACAAATGATTGACAGTTAAAATTAACAATTTGTTAATGAAAAACAACTTTACTAAATAATAACTAAGTTTACCTTTTATTTCATATTTAAAATATAGAAATATTGCTTCTTATCCTCCTGAATTATTTGCCTACAATTTCCTCTTTTTATTCCCTTTTTTTAAATAAGTTTTTCAAACCAAAAATTCCAAAACTGATACGTGGTAATTTGCTTATCTTTCTCCTCCATCTTCCACGAAAACTTCTTGTATTACCCACGATACTTTAACAACTTACAAAACTGCATTAACACCTCCTATCCAAAATGTTTAGGGGACATTTTTATTCCCAGCAATACTCACCTGCAAAGACACAGACAAAAATAACATAAATCTATTAAATTCTTGTAAATCAAATTTATAAATAAATAAATATTTTTTTTATTTGTTCAACCATTAAATTATATGTGTGAATGTTTTGTATTTGCTGTTGTTTGGTTTTTATTTATCTTCCAAAACAGTGTTTCCAATATAGAAATTGTGTTGCCAACTATTAAAATCTTTAAACATTTAAATGCAGTGCTGTTTGTTAGCTTTTCAGAGTGCGTGTTACATGCATCATTGCTAATGTCACACATAGACAATGGTAACGCACACTTACAGGCACAAACACACATACTAAGAGAGTGATGTCAACTCACTTTAACAAACGAGTCTGTGGTCACATCTATTTAACAGAACTCATCCAAATCAATAGACGAGACTATGGTATCCTCCTATTTAATAGAAAATACAATGGTCTCCTCCAGTTCAATAGACGATACTAAGGTCTCCTTCCATTCAATAGACGAGACTATTGTTTCTTTAATTTAATAGATGAAATCATGGTCTCCTCCTATTCAATAGGCGAGGCTATCGACTGCTCCTATTCAACTGATGGGACTATGGTCTCTACCAATTCAATAGAGGAGACTATGGTCTTCTCTAATTCAATATACAAGACTATTGTCTTCTCATATTCAATAGAATCGACTATAGTCTCCTCCAATTTAATATACGAGACTCTGGTCTCCCCTAATTCAATAGACGAGACTAAGGTCTCCTACAATTCAATAGACGAAACTATTGTATCCTTCTATTCAATAGACGAGGCTATGTACTCCTTCAGTTCAATATACGAGACTATGGTCTCCTCCTATTCAATAAACGAGACTACGATCTCATCCAATTCAATATACGAGACTATGGTATCCTTCAGTTCAATAGACGAGACTATGGTCTCCTCCATTTGAATATACGAGGCTGTGATCTCCTCCTATTCAATAGACGAGACTTTGATTTCCTTATATTCAATAGAAGAGACTATGGTACTCTCCTATTCAATAAAGGAGGCTATGGTATTCTCCTATTCAATAAAGGAGGCTATGTAATTCTCCTATTCAATAGACGTGACTATGGTATCCACCAATTCAATAGACGAGACTATGGTCTCCTCCAATTCAGTAGACGAGACTATGGTCTCCTCCAATTCAACAGACGAGACTATGGTCTCCTCCAATTCAGTAGACGAGACTATGGTCTCCTCCAAGTCAATAGACGAGACTATGGTTTCCTCCAATTCAATAGACAAGACAATGGTCTCCTCCAATTCAACAGACGAGACTATGGTTTCCTACAATTCAATAGACAAGACAATGGTCTCCTCCAATTCAACAGACGAGACTATGGTCTCCTCCAATTCAATAGATGAGACTATGGTCTCCTCCAATTCAATAGATGAGACTATGGTCTCCTCCAATTCAATAGACGAGACTATGGTCTCCTCCAATTCAACAGACGAGACTATGGTCTCCTCCAATTCAGTAGACGAGACTATGGTCTCCTCCAATTCAGTAAACGAGACTATGGTCTCATCCAATTCAACAGACGAGACTATGGTCTCCTCCAATTCAATAGACGACACTATGGTCTCCTCCAATTCATTAGACGAGACTATGGTCTCCTCCAATTCAGTAAACGAGACTATGGTCTGCTCCAATTCAATAGACGAGACAATGGTCTCCTCCAATTCAGTAGACGAGACTATGGTCTCCTCCAATTCAATAGACGAGACTATGGTCTCCTCCAATTCAGTAGACGAGACTATGGTCTCCTCCAATTCAGTAAACGAGACTATGGTCTGCTCCAATTCAATAGACGAGACAATGGTCTCCTCCAATTCAACAGACGAGACTATGGTCTCCTCCAATTCAATAGACGAGACTATGGTCTCCTCCAATTCAGTAGACGAGACTTTGGTCTCCTCCTATTCAATAGACGAGACTATGGAATTCTCCTATTCAATAGACGTGACTATGGCCTCCTCCAATTTAATAGACAAGACGATGGTCTCCTCCTATTCAATAAACGAGACTTTGGTCTCCTTATATTCAATAGAAGAGACTATGGTATTCTCCTATTCAATAAAGGAGGCTATGGTATTCTCCTATTCAATAGACACGACTGTGGTCTCCATCAATTCAATAGACGAGACTTTGGTCTCTTCCAATTTAATAGACAAGACTATAGTCTCCTCCAATTGAATAGACGAGACAATGGTCTCCTCCAATTCAACAGACGAGACTATGGTATCCTTCAGTTCAATAGACGAGACTATGGTTTCCTCCATTTGAATATACGAGGCTGTGATCTCCTCCTATTCAATAGACGGGAGTATGGTTTCCTCCAATTCAATAGACGAAACTTTTGTATCCTTCTATTCAATAGACCAGACAATGGTCTCCTCCAATTCAACAGACGAGACTATGGTATCCTTCAGTTCAATAGACGAGACTATGGTTTCCTCCATTTGAATATACGAGGCTGTGATCTCCTCCTATTCAATAGACGGGAGTATGGTTTCCTCCAATTCAATAGACGAAACTTTTGTATCCTTCTATTCAATAGACCAGACAATGGTCTCCTCCAATTCAACAGACGAGACTATGGTCTCCTCCAATTCAGTAGACGAGACTATGGTCTCCTCCAAGTCAATAGACGAGACTATGGTCTCTTCCAATTCAATAGACGAGACTATGGTTTCCTCCAATTCAATAGACAAGACAATGGTCTCCTCCAATTCAACAGACGAGACTATGGTTTCCTCCAATTCAATAGACAAGACAATGGTCTCCTCCAATTCAACAGACGAGACTATGGTCTCCTCCAATTCAATAGATGAGACTATGGTCTCCTCCAATTCAATAGATGAGACTATGGTCTCCTCCAATTCAATAGACGAGACTATGGTCTCCTCCAATTCAATAGACGAGACTATGTTCTCCTCCAATTCAACAGACGAGACTATGGTCTCCTCCAATTCAGTAGACGAGACTATGGTCTCCTCCAATTCAGTAAACGAGACTATGGTCTCATCCAATTCAACAGACGAGACTATGGTCTCCTCCAATTCAATAGACGACACTATGGTCTCCTCCAATTCATTAGACGAGAATACGGTCTGCTCCAATTCAATAGACGAGACAATGGTCTCCTCCAATTCAACAGACGAGACTATGGTCTCCTCCAATTCAATAGACGAGACTATGGTCTCCTCCAATTCAGTAGACGAGACTTTGGTCTCCTCCTATTCAATAGACGAGACTATGGAATTCTCCTATTCAATAGACGTGACTATGGTCTCCTCCAATTCAATAGACGGGACTATGGTCTCCTCCAATTCAATAGATTAGACTATGGTATCCTCCAATTCAACAGACAAGACTATGGTCTCCTCCAATTTAATAGACGAGACTATGGTCTCCTCCAATTCAGTAGACGAGACTTTGGTCTCCTCCTATTCAATAGACGAGACTATGGAATTCTCCTATTCAATAGACGTGACTATGGTCTCCTCCAATTTAATAGACAAGACGATGGTCTCCTCCTATTCAATAAACGAGACTTTGGTCTCCTTATATTCAATAGAAGAGACTATGGTATTCTCCTATTCAATAGACACGACTGTGGTCTCCGCCAATTTAATAGACAAGACTATGGTCTCCATCAATTCAATAGACGAGACTTTGGTCTCTTCCAATTTAATAGACAAGACTATAGTCTCCTCCAATTGAATAGACGAGACAATGGTCTCCTCCAATTCAACAGACGAGACTATGGTCTCCTCCAATTCAATAGACACGACTGTGGTCTCCGCCAATTTAATAGACAAGACTATGGCCTCCATCGATTCAATAGAATAGACTATGGACTCTTCCATTTCAATAGACGAGGCTACGATCTCCTTCAATTCAATAGACCAGATTATGGTCTTCTCATATTCAATAGACGCGACTAAGGTATCCTCCAAATTAATAGAAGAGACTATGGTCTCCACCTATTCTCGTCTATTGACTGAGGCCGCCTCGTATTCAATAAACGTGACTTTGGTCTTCTGCTATTCAGTAGACCACAATATATTGGGTATATGCCTTTAAATGTGGGATTTATAATATATGGCGTATCTTTTGAATGCAGATTTTGTTGTTAATAACTTATGGGAGATGCTTTGTGCGGTTCAGATGTAGTGATTTTTACATGGAAGACAAAGATCGCCCAGGCCAGCTAAAAATGTTTGAAGACCAAGAATTATAGGCATTTTCAACGAAACCTTGCGAGCAGCAGGATACATACAAAAGCAGGGAAATTTTAAACCATACGAATTGAATCCGAGAGACCTTGAAAGACGATTTGTCATACCCAAAATGCTGCTTGAATGCTATAAAAGAAAATTATTACTTGCGATGAAAAATTGATCGATTACGATAATCTGAAGTATAAGAGCTCGTATGTGAAGCCTGGCCATCCAGCCTTATCGACACCAAAGCCAAATATCCATGGCGCTAAGCTAATTCTGTGTATTTGGTGGGAGCAAAAGGGTACTATCTGAAATCTTTATTCCAAAAAGCTCTAACCGGAAAAAGTGCCACATTTACTTTGTTTAAAACCGCTAAATTGACAACACAGTAATGTACACTTGCCTGCACTCACATAAATGCTGCTCACTCAACAACACTGACTGCACAAAACATGGTTTATGGTTGTTTAACAATTTTGTAAAACTAAACCATACATCATCATCGTCAGCATCATACAAATAACAGCAATAACAACAACAAAGACAGCAACAACATTGGCATTTTCCAACAACCAAAATATAATAACAACATCATTATCACCTTCGACAGCCACGACAGCAACATCATTATCACGTACAAACATGCACATTGTTTATAGTTTGAAGTTTGAATTTCGTTTTGAATCCATAATATGAATGGGGAGGGGAAAGATACCTTATTGAAAAGCGATTACCGCTACACAATATGCTTTTAAAAGAAACTGCGTTATTTATGAACATAAAACATTATTTTTAAGTTACAAATAATCTTTCACTTCCCTTTTGCCTCTAAAATTATTAGATTTATCCACTAACTCTTAATTCCTATAACCATAAATCCATTTACATTTCAGCTCATAAAAAAACTGTTTAAATTTCTTGCCAAACATTCTAAAATGTTTTATAGATTGTAAGTTTTTTTTCTTAACAAGACACCACCATAGATATTTCATGCTCTATTTGAATAACGACACGCAACACCACAATGAAAAAATAAAAAAAACTACTCTACACACTTGTGCGAACATGTGCATTTAACCATTAAATTGATATGAACATTGGTGGGAACGCATTTATCTAAAGTTTCCAAATCCTCTAAACTCTAATCGTGTAATTCAACGCATTTGTTTTTAAGACTCAGTTCAAAATAGAGAACTTGTTTAGAGGAAACAAGTTACATGTCTCAAACTATTAAACACATGTTGATTGTTGGTTAGAAAGAAACTGAACTGGAAAAAATTGTTTATGTAAATCTAACATTGCCAACCAACAGCGACCAAACAAACAACCGACCACATTGTATGTGAGTCTAGAAATTGCTAACAGTTGCGAAAGGCGGGCGAAAGGAGAATGAATGATGGAAGGAGATTTTATTTAAACCAGCTAATAATAACTGTGTTTTAATTAAAGCAATTAGTTAAAGGAGAGGTGGAGTTGTAAGCTATAAAAAATCAATAAAAGTTTAGAAATTAAGCTAGTGTACACAGCAGATTAAATTTCGTGTCTGTGCAGCAGGCTCTATGTAGTGTTGTATTTAGAGAAAACTACTCTCATTTCTAAGGCAGACTCTAGTCTCGTCTACAGACCAGACTCTAGTCTCGTCTACAGACCAGACTCTAGTCTCGTCTACGGACCAGACTCTAGTCTCGTCTACGGACCAGACTCTAGTCTCGTCTACGGACCAGACTCTAGTCTCGTCTACGGACCAGACTCTAGTCTCGTCTACGGACCAGACTCTAGTCTCGTCTACGGACCAGAATCTAGTCTCGTCTACGGACCAGACTCTAGTCTCGTCTACGGACCAGACTCTAGTCTCGTCTACGGACCAGACTCTAGTCTCGTCTACGGACCAGACTCTAGTCTCGTCTACGGACCAGACTCTAGTCTCGTCTACGGACCAGACTCTAGTTTCGTCTACGGACCAGACTCTAGTCTCGTCTACAGACCAGACTCTAGTCTCGTCTACAGACCAGAATCTAGTCTCGTCTACAGACCAGAATCTAGTCTCGGCTACAGACCAGACTCTAGTCTCGTCTACAGACCAGACTCTAGTCTCGTCTACAGACCAGACTCTAGTCTCGTCTACAGACCAGATTCTAGTCTCGTCTACAGACCAGACTCTAGTCTCGTCTACAGACCAGACTCTAGTCTCGTCTACAGACCAGACTCTAGTCTCGTCTACAGACCAGACTCTAGTCTCGTCTACAGACCAGACTCTAGTCTCGTCTACAGACCAGACTCTAGTCTCGTCTGCAGACCAGACTCTAGTCTCGTCTACAGACCAGACTCTAGTCTCGTCTACAGACCAGACTCTAGTCTCGTCTACAGACCAGAATCTAGTCTCGGCTACAGACCAGACTCTAGTCTCGGCTACAGACCAGACTCTAGTCTCGTCTACAGACCAGACTCTAGTCTCGTCTACAGACCAGACTCTAGTCTCGTCTACAGACCAGACTCTAGTCTCGTCTACAGACCAGACTCTAGTCTCGTCTACAGACCAGACTCTAGTCTCGTCTACAGACCAGAATCTAGTCTCGTCTACAGACCAGAATCTAGTCTCGTCTACAGACCAGAATCTAGTCTCGTCTACAGACCAGAATCTAGTCTCGTCTACAGACCAGAATCTAGTCTCGTCTACAGACCAGACTCTAGTCTCGTCTACAGACCAGACTCTAGTCTGTGAGGAGACCATAGCCACATCTATTGACGACGAGGAAACCATAGTCTTGTCTATTGTACAGCAGGAGACCATAGTATTATCTATTGAATAGGAAGAGACCATAGGCGCATCCATTTTATAGGAGGAGACCATAGTCTTGTCTATTGTACAGGAGGAGACAATAGTCTTATCTATTGAATTGGAGGATACCAAGGTCCCATTTATTGAATTGGAGGAGACCATAGTCTCGTCTATTGATTAGGAGGAGACCATAGTCTCGTCTATTGATTGGGAGGAGACCATAGACTCGTCTATTGTAAAGGAGTACACCAAAGTTGCTTCTGTTGACTGTGGGAAGACCATCGACGCATCTATTGAATACGAGGAGATCATAGCCTTCCATTGAATGGGAGGAGTCCAGTCTCTATTGTGACCATAGTCTTGTTTATTGTATAGGACGAGACCATAGCCTCGTCTTTGTATAGAAGGAGATTCTAGTGTCGTCTATTGAATAGGAAGAGACCATAGGCGCATCTATCGTATAAGAGGAGACCATAGTCTCGTCTATTGTACAGGAGGATACCATATAGTCTCATCTATTGAACTGAAGGAGACCAAAGTCCCATCTATTGAATTGGGGGAGACCATAGTCTCGTCTATTGAATTGGAGGAGACCATAGTCGCATCTATTGAATAAGAGGAGACAATTGTCTCGTCTATTGAATGGCAGAATACCATTGTCTCGTCTATTGAATAGGAGGAGACCATTGTCTCATCTATTGAATGGCAGGAGACCATATTCCGGTCTAGTGAATAGGAAGAGACCATAGACGCATCTATTGTATAGGAGGAGACCATAGTCTCATCTATTGAATTGGAGGAGACCAAAGTCCCATCTATTGAATTGGGGGAGACCATAGTCTCGTCTATTGATTGGGAGGAGACCATATAGTCTCATCTATTGAACTGAAGGAGACCAAAGTCTCATCTATTGAATGGCAGGAGACCATAGTCTCTTCTAGTGAATAGGAAAACACCATAGGCGCATCAATTGTATAGGAGACCATAGTCTCATCAATTGAATTGGAGGAGACCATAGTCTCGTCTATTCAATGGCAGGAGACCATAGTCTCGTCTACTGAATAGGAAGAGGCGCATCAGAGTCTGCTCTAAAGAGGAGACTAGAGTCTGCTCTAAAGAGGAGACTAGAGTCTGCTCTCTTCTAGTGAATAGGAAAACACCATAGGCGCATCAATTGTATAGGAGGAGACCATAGTCTCATCTATTGAATTGGGGGAGACCATAGTCTCGTCTATTCAATGGCAGGAGACCATAGTCTCGTCTACTGAATAGGAAGAGGCGCATCTATTGTACAGGAGGAGACCATAGTCTTATCTATTGAATTGGAGGAGACCAAAGTCCCATCTATTGAATTGGAGGAGACCATAGTCTCGTCTATTGATTGGGAGGAGACCATAGTCTCGCATATTGTATAGGAGTAGACCATAGTTGCTTCTATTGAATGTGGGAAGACCATGGACGCATCTATTGAATACGAGGAGATCATAGCCTTCTATTGAATGGGAGGAGTCCAGTCTTCTCTATTGCATAGGAGGACACCATAGTTTCGTATATTGTATAGGAGAAGACCATAGCCTCTTCTTTGTATAGAAGGAGACTCTAGTCTCGTTTATTGACTAGAAGGAGACCAAAGTCTCGTCTATTGAATTGGAGGAGACCAACGTCTCGTCTATTGAATTGGAAGATACCATAGGAGCATCATTATATAAGAAGAGACCATAGTCTTGTCTATGGTACAGGAGGAGACCATAGCCTCGTTTATTATATAGGAGGGCACCATAGTCTCGTCTATTATCTAGGAGGAGACAATAGTCTCCTCTAGAGAATTGAAAGATATGATAAATTGAATTGGAGGAGACTATAGTCCCGTCTATTGAATAGGAGGAGGCCATTGTCTCGTGTATTGTTTTGGTCGAGACCATAGTCTCGTCAATTGAATAGGAGAAGACCATAGTCTGGTATATTGAAGAGTCTCGTCTATAGGCCAGACTCTCTAGTCTCGTCTATAGGCCAGACTCTCGAGTTTCGTCTATAGGTCAGACTCTCTAGTCTCGCATATAAACCAGACTCTCTAGTTTCGTCTATAGACCAGACTCTAGTCTCGTCTCGAGATTATAGTCTTCTCCATATATGAGACTACAGTCTGAGCTACATACTTATATATTTAAAATGTAGGGACATTTATTATTAAATTTATAGCTATAGGAAATCATATACATTTTATTTATATTTATTTCAATAAAAAACAACCTACAACTGAAATGAAATATTTTAAAGACCAAAGTTATTTTTTTTTATTTCCTTTTTGGTTTAATTTAAAGGCATTTGCGCCAAACGACTGACTGTAACACCAAACTGAATAACTAACTAACTGACTGTTTGGTATGTATGACAAAATGACTGTTGTTGAAAAATGTGCGCTGTGCTGTGGCTCATGGTGTGTTTAAGTTTTATTTTTATGGCAAGTTGCCGTCGTAGTTCAGTGATGGGCTCGGTTGGCTGTTTGTTCGTCTAGTTAAATATTTTGCCATGCCAGGCAGTTAACTAAACTCTGACAAACATATACATTTAAACAAGGATATTGTGAACATATATAGGTGGTTGGCTGACGGTTGGGCTCACTGTTTGTTTGGCTGACGCTGAATTTTTCTATTTATTTGTGTTTTTTTTTTTCTCCGGCATTTTTATGACTGTTTGTCTGGCTAAAGTTACTACAACATCCTTAGAACTCCTGCTGCTGCTTTTATCAGTTTATATGCGGTGTGTTTAGTTAAACTTTATATAGATAGAGAGAGAGAGAGCGAGAGAGTGAAAGAGGGTGTTCAGCTAAAGTAATTTTCAAAATGATAAAAATCATCTTCCTTTATATACAATGTATTACACAGTCTACTAAAGGAGGATTTTTTTTGTCTTAATACGAAAAGTACCTTGTTTCATTTTATTTAAAGGTAGCAAAGACTTGGTTTTACCCATTGAAGTGGTTTTTGGGGGGTTGGGGGAGGTAAAACTTAAATATCCATTTATTTATCTACATTTTTGGGGGTTTTATTTTTATTAAGAACGAAATGAGGTACCAAAAGATTGAACTGAAAATGTGTAGGGGGATTTTTGGCAAAAAAAACTTGTTACAAACTTAAAAAGTATATAAAATGTGGAAATAAGTAGTGTTAAGGCTAAAGATCTTTAAGTATTGATAGCAAAACTTTTGTATTTTATTTCTTTACTTCAGGACTTTCTTGGGCATGGCTACAAATTAGAAAACTTAGGTTAAACTTAATACGGTAGACAAATAACAAGTTACTTTTGCAAGTGTACACAAGGTTTTAAGTTGAGAAAAGTGTATTTAACATCGCGAATTTACATAAACATGAAATAATAATAATTAAAATTGGCTTATAAACGAAATGGTCTACGAGACTAGAGAGTCTGGTCTATAGACGAGACTAGAGAGTCTGGTCTATAGACGAGACTAGAGAGTCTGGTCTATAGACGAGACTAGAGAGTCTGGTCTATAGACGAGACTAGAGAGTCTGGTCTATAGACGAGACTAGAGAGTCTGGTCTATAGACGAGACTAGAGAGTCTGGTCTATAGACGAGACTAGAGAGTCTAGTCTATAGACGAGACTAGAGAGTTTTGGCTATAGACGATACTAGAGAGTCTGGTCTATAGACGAGACTAGAGAGTCTGGTCTATAGACGAGACTAGAGAGTCTGGTCTATAGACGAGACTAGAGAGTCTGGTCTATAGACGAGACTAGAGAGTCTGGTCTATAGACGAGACTAGAGAGTCTGGTCTATAGACGAGACTAGAGAGTCTGGTCTATAGACGAGACTAGAGAGTCTGGTCTATAGACGAGACTAGAGAGTCTGGTCTATAGACGAGACTAGAGAGTCTGGTCTATAGACGAGACTAGAGAGTCTGGTCTATAGACGAGACTAGAGAGTCTGGTCTATAGACGAGACTAGAGAGTCTGGTCTATAGACGAGACTAGAGAGTCTGGTCTATAGACGAGACTAGAGAGTCTGGTCTATAGACGAGACTAGAGAGTCTGGTCTATAGACGAGACTAGAGAGTCTGGTCTATAGACGAGACTAGAGAGTCTGGTCTATAGACGAGACTAGAGAGTCTGGTCTATAGACGAGACTAGAGAGTCTGGTCTATAGACGAGACTAGAGAGTCTGGTCTATAGACGAGACTAGAGAGTCTGGTCTATAGACGAGACTAGAGTCTGCTCTAAAGAGGAGACTAGAGTCTGCGGTAAAGAGGAGACTAGAGTCTGCGGTAAAGAGGAGACTAGAGTCTGCGGTAAAGAGGAGACTAGAGTCTGCTCTAAAGAGGAGACTAGAGTCTGCTCTAAAGACGAGACTACAGTCTGCTCTAAAGACGAGACTACAGTCTGCTCTAAAGACGAGGCTAGAGTCTGCTCTAAAGACGAGGCTAGAGTCTGCTCTAAAAACGAGACTAGACTCTGCTCTAAAGACGAGACTAGACTCTGCTCTAAAGAGGAGACTAGAGTCTGCTCTAAAGAGGAGACTAGAGTCTGCTCTAAAGAGAAGACTAGAGTCTGCTCTAAAGAGAAGACTAGAGTCTGCTCTAAAGAGGGGACTAGAGTTTTCTCTAAAGAGGAGACTACAGTCTGCTCTATAGACGAGACTAGAGTCTGGTCTATAGACGAGACTAGAGTCTGCTCTAAAGAGGAGACTAGAGTCTGCTCTAAAGAGGAGACTAGAGTCTGCTCTAAAGAGGAGACTAGAGTCTGCTCTAAAGAGGAGACTAGAGTCTGCTCTAAAGAGGAGACTAGAGTCTGCTCTAAAGAGGAGACTAGAGTCTGCTCTAAAGAGGAGACTAGAGTCTGCTCTAAAGAGGAGACTAGAGTCTGCTCTAAAGAGGAGACTAGAGTCTGCTCTAAAGAGGAGACTAGAGTCTGGTCTAAAGAGGAGACTAGAGTCTGGTCTAAAGAGGAGACTAGAGTCTGGTCTATAGACGAGACTAGAGTCTGCTCTAAAGAGTCTGCTCTATAGACGAAACTAGAGTCTGCTCTATAGACGAGACTAGAGTCTGCTTTAAAGAGGAGACTAGAGTCTGCTCTAAAGAGGAGACTAGAGCTCTATAAACGAGACCAGTGTCTGCTGTAGAGACAATACTTAAATCTGTTCTCTAGATGACTCTGTTCTATTAACGAGTCTGTAAAGAGGTGTGTGTAGGTTGTTTTGTAGTTGTTTTTGAACATTTAAGAATTTTTCCTTAAATTCCTTTTTAAATTTATTAAATTCCTCAGTTTGAATAAAAATAAAACACTTTTTGTAAAGGAAGAATGTATAATAATGTCTGCTTATATGTGTATTTTAAGCATTTCATGTTTATGGCTTCTAATGTGTTGTACTCCTGCAGAGTGTGTATTTCTGTTTTAATAATAAAATGTTAGAATAAATGTGTATAAATATTTGAAAGGATGTTTGTATACGTAGAAGTGCCCGGCAGTTTATGAAACTATGAAAATGTTGCCAATAGGAGCCATCACTAGTTACCCAGCCAGCTATCTGCAGGAATTTTGAGTGGAAAACTAGTAGCTGCCTTTAAACTTGCAGGGTTCTCTGTATATATATTTATAATAACATATTTGTGTCTGTGTTAATACACTGTGTGTCTGTCTTTCATCTTCCTTCCGGTGTTTTTTTTTTCTCGCGCATCCTTTTTGTGTTGTACGATGATATTTGTTTGCCTCAGTGTTCGTGATTTTTTATTACCTTTTGTTTTCTTTTCATCGTGCTGTTTATTGTGTTCGTGACATGCTTTAAGAGAGAGACAGCTAAAACTTCGGTTTAACCCATTAAAGCTCAAACAGAGTCCTAAAAAAATCATTTGTTAAAATCTAAAAAGACCTCTAAAATATGTTGTGTTAACATTTACAAAATTTTCAATTTCAATACTTTATATTGTTGTGCTTTTTTTTTTTTTGTTTGAAAAAAGATTTATAAAGATAAAACCATCAGCAACATTTTAAGGCAGACTCCAAATGTATTCACTATAAAAGGAAAAATGCATGTCAAGGTCTTATTTTGTGCCAACATACTACTACAGTACGCCACAAAAGTTTAAAAAAACAACCAGGCTTGCACACACACCAAAAATGTCAATAACGATTGTGGCAGTAAATTTGGCTCATGTTAGTTTTTTTTGTTAAAAAAAAACAGCAATAATAACGTTAGAAAATTGTAAAAAATAGGAAATACAGATTTTTCGGGTCTGGTTTTGTTGATGGAGAGGCCTGCAGTCATTTGTTTACCACTGCATGAGTATTTTAGATTTTGCCACATGCCAAAGTAACTAAATAGAAAACAGACAGCTTTAACAGATAAAGTTTCAAGAATTTTGAATAAAAAATATACAAAACAGTTTTGCTAAAATGCAGCTGCAACATGCTGCATGTTCAACAAGTTATGACCAAATTTAAATTGCCACAACTACAACAATGCACAACAACAAAATAAACATAAACTCCATTCTGTAAATGGTAAGAAATCGACAAACAGCCACAACCGTAAACATTAGCTAAAGAAACACGTTTATTGTAATGGACGGACGGAAGGACGGACAGATAAACATGAATTCTATTTTCCCATTTTGGCCGAAAAACAAAACGTGTCGTGACACAGTGGGAGGTAGTAGAGACTTCCAAGAAAATTTGTTATTTCTAATAAACAAAAAAGAAAAAACACAACTGTTTTAAAGTCTTCTTCACTAATCAGTCATAATAAGCTAATTGAAGTGAAGAAGGATATTTTGGTATTTACTGCCATATTTACAATTTGAGAGTCTGCTCCATAGAGATCGCAAGAGCTTGCTCCATAGAAGAGACAAAAGTCTGCTCCATAGAGGAGTTAATAGTCAGTTCAGACAAGAGTCTGTTCCATAGATGCGAAAATAGTCTGTTTCATAGAGGAGTCAAGAGTCAAAGACGAGACTAGAGTCTGGTCTATAGATATGACAAGAGTCTTCTCCATTGAGGAGAAAAGTGTCTGTTTAATTGATAAGACAAGAGTCTGCTATAGTCTCATCCATGAACCAGAGTCTCCTTTAGGAACGAGGCTGGAGTAACCTTTACTTACGAGACTGGAGTCTCCTGTACGAAAGAGACAAGAATCTTCTTTAGGGACAATACCGGGGTCTCCTTTAGGAACGAGACTGGAGCCGCCTTTAGGAACGAGACTGGAGTCGCCTTTAGGAACGAGACTAGAGTCTCCTTTACGATCAAGACTAGAGTCTCTTTTAGGAACGAGACTAGAGTCGCCTTTAGGAAGGAGATTGGAGTCTCCTTTATGGACGAGACTAGAGTCTTCTTTAGAAACGAGACTGGAGTCTCCTTTAGGAACGAGACTAGAGTCTTCTTTAGGAACGAGACTGGAGTCTCCTTTAGGAACGAGGCTAGAGTCTTCTTTAGGAATGAGACTGGAGTCTCCTTTAGGAACGAGACTAGACTCTCCTTTAGGAACGAGACTAGAGTCTCCTTTAAGAACAAGACTAGAGTCTCTTTTAGGAACGAGACTAGAGTTTCCTTTAGGAACGAGACTGGAGTCTCCTTTATGGACGAGACTAGAGTCTCATTTAGGAACCAGACTAGAGTCTCCTTTAGGAACGAGACTAGAGTCTTATTTGGGAACGAGACTGGTGTCTTCTTTAGGGACGAGACTAGGGTCTCCTTTAGGAACCAGACTGGAGTCTCCTTTAGGAACGAGACTAGAGTCTGGTTTAGGAACGAGACTGGAGTCTCCATTAGGAACGAGACTGGAGTCTCCATTAGGAACGAGACAAGAGTCTTCTTTAGGAACGAGACTGGAGTCTCCTTTATGAACGAGACTAGACTCTTCTTTAGGAACGTGACTAGCGTCTCCTTTAGGAACGCGACTGGAGTCTTCTTCAGGGACGATACTGAAGTCTTCTTTAACGACGAGACTAGAGTCTCCTTTAGGAACGAGACTAGAGTCTCCTTTAGGAACGAGACTAGAGTCTTCTTTAGGAAAGAGACTAGAGTCTCCTTTAGGAACGAGTCTGGAGTCGTCTTTAGGAACGAGACTGGAGTCTCCATTAGGAACGATACTGGAGTCTCCTTTAGGAACAAGACTGGAGTCTCCTTTAGGAACCAGACTAGAGTCTTCTTTAGGAACAAGACTAGAGTTTTATTTAGGAACGAGACTGGAGTATCCTTTAGGAATGAGACTGGAGTCTCCATTAGGAACGAGACTGGAGTCGCCTTTAGAAACGAGACTGGAGTCGCCTTTAGAAACGAGACTGTAGTCGCCTTTAGGATCGAGACTGGAGTCTCCATCAGGAACGACACTGGAGTCTCCTTTAGGGACGAGACTAGAGTCTCCTTTAGGAACCAGACTAGAGTCTCCTTTAGGAACCATACTAGAGTCTTATTTAGGAACGAGACTGGAGTATCCTTTAGGAACGAGACTGGAGTCTCCATTAGGAACGAGACTATAGTCTTCTTAAGGAACGAGACTGGAGTCGCCTTTAGAAACGAGACTGGAGTCGCCTTTAGGAAGGAGAATGGAGTCTCCTTTAGGAACGAGACTGGAGTCTTCTTTAAGGACGAGACTAGAGTCTCCTTTAGGAACCAGACTAGGGTCTTCTTTAGGAACGAGACTAGAGTCTTATTTAGGAACGAGGCTGGAGTATCCTTTAGGAACGAGACTGGAGTCTCCATTAGGAACGAGACTGGAGTCTCCATTAGGAATGAGACTAGAGCCTTCTTTAGGGACGAGACTGGTGTCGCCTTTAGGATTGAGAATGGAGTCTCCATTAGGAACGATACTGGAGTCTCCTTTAGGAACAAGACTGGAGTCTACTTTAGGAACGAGAATAGTCTTATTTAGGAACGATACTGGTCTCCTGAGGGAACGAGACTAGAGTCTTCTTTAGGGACGATACTTGAGTCTCCTCTACAGACGAGACTAGAGTATCCTCTACAAACGAGACTTGATTCTCCTTTAGGGGCGAGAGTACACACTTCTCTAGATATGAGACCAGAGTTTCCTCTACAGACGAGACCAGACTAAAGTCTGCTCTAGAGAATAAACTTCAGGAAAGTTTCCTTTCTTCTATTTAAAAGTTCTTCAAATCCCAAATTCCACACCACTCTAACCACTGTGCTTTAGATTACAACACCAAGATCTAAAATCTAAATCCCCAATGTATAGATTTTTTTTATTCACACTCAAAGAACAAAAACAAAACACATTTTTCTATTAAAAGTTTCTGTTCTCAAACTTCTCACCACAAATGTTGAAGGTCATTTCAAAAAAACAAAAAAAAATAACCGAAAAAATGAAAGGAAATTACAAAAGTTTGAAGAAAAATAAAAACTTTAAAAGTAACTAAAAATTCAACACATTTCTAATAAATTTAATTGGAAAACGAACGTACAAATCGAATACTAAAGAAAAACTTAAAAAAATCCAATTTACACTTTAATGTCAAACCCAGTGCTAGAGCATGAGTTTTAAGTTTTATTGCTATGTAGAGGTGTTTAAAGTCATTAAAACAATAACAGTGATTACTGGTCGTAAAACAACAACAACAACACCAACAACAACTTAAACAAACATTAAAAAGGGGTCATGCTACAAATGTGACATTTCCGTTTCGTAGTAACGTTCGTTTATGCAAAAGAAAAAGGTGTTAGTAAGTTACTAAAACTGCATTTAAATTATTTTATGAATTGATACGTCGTCGATACAATACTCAACTCAACTCCACAGAAGTTTCTTTACTCAGTCAGTCAGTCAGCCATTTACACGTTCATTCGTTCATTCATTCATTTATACCATATTGCAGAATGACTGGCTTTTGTTCTCTATTTCACATGCAAATCCAGTGAACTTTTTAGTTTTAGCTAGTTGTGACTTTAAAGGAAACAAAAAAAAAAACAAAACCTAAGTTTAAGCGGAAAGGGAAAAGGTTCTATTACAGGGTGACAAGTAGTTAAAGATACAGGAATAGGAGGAAACCGGAGTCTGATATATAGAAGAGACAAGAGTCTGTTCCATAGAGGAGACAAGATTCTGCTCCATAGAGGAGACAAGAGTCTGCTCTGATGAGATGAGACTAGAGTCTGCTCTAGAGACAAAACTAGAGTCTGCTCTATAGAGGTGACAAGAGTCTCTTCTATAGAGGAGACATAAGTCTATTCTATAGAGGAGTCAAGAGTCTCTTCTATAGAGGAGACAAGAGTCTGTTCTATAGAGGAGACAAGAGTCTGTTCTATAGAGGAGACAAGAGTCTGCTCTATAGAGGAGACAAGAGTCTCTTCTATAGAGGAGACAAGAGTCTATTCTATAGAGGAGTCAAGAGTCTCTTCTATAGAGGAGACAAGAGTCTGTTCTATAGAGGAGACAAGAGTCTGTTCTATAGAGGAGACAAGAGTCTGTTCTATAGAGGAGACAAGAGTCTCTTCTATAGAGGAGACAAGAGTCTCTTCTATAGAGAAGACAAGAGTCTGTTCTATAGAGGTGACAAGAGTCTGTTCTATAGAGGTGACAAGAGTCTCTTCTATAGAGGAGCAGGAGTCTGCTATATAGAGGCGACAAGAGTCTGCTATATAGAGGAGACAAGAGTCTGCTTTATACAGGAGACTAGATTCTGCTATGTATTGGAGACCAGAGTCTCTTCTATAGAGGAGACAAGAGTCTGTTCTATAGAGGAGACAAGAGTCTGTTCTATAGAGGAGACAAGAGTCTCTCCTATAGAGGTGACAAGAATCTCTTCTATAGAGGAGACAAGAGTCTCTTCTATAGAGGAGACAAGAGTCTCTTCTACAGAGGAGACAAGAGTCTCTTCTATAGAGGAGACAAGAGTCTCTTCTATAGAGGAGACAAGAGTCTCTTCTATAGAGGAGACAAGAGTCTCTTCTATAGAGGAGACAAGAGTCTCTTCTATAGAGGAGACAAGAGTCTCTTCTATAGAGGAGACAAGAGTCTCTTCTATAGAGGAGACAAGAGTCTCTTCTATAGAGGAGACAAGAGTCTCTTCTATAGAGGAGACAAGAGTCTCTTCTATAGAGGAGACAAGAGTCTCTTCTATAGAGGAGACAAGAGTCTCTTCTATAGAGGAGACAAGAGTCTCTTCTATAGAGGAGACAAGAGTCTCTTCTGTAGAGGAGACAAGAGTCTCTTCTATAGAGTCTGATATATAGAGGAGCCAAGATTCTGCAACATAGAGGAAGCCAGAGTCTGCTCTATAGTGGAGACAAGAGTCTGCTCTTGTTGGAAGACTTGCTTTATAAATGTTGTACCTTTTCACATGATTCCCTCTGTCTTTAGCTGTCTCTACAATAAAAAAGGTTAAATTGGAATCATCACAGCAACAGAAAAAAACCCCAATACGAAACAAAGTCATGCAATAACATTCGGGGCAACTCATTAAAATACATTGTTATACCAGCAGTACGACCTGTAACGGTCAGTCGGACGAATGGATTCCCAGACATTCCCGTTCAAATGTTTTTTCTTCTTACCACGTTCTGCTACTCATAGCTAGCTAGCTACCTTTTCAAATGTCCGTCCTGCTGTCTGCGATTCGTCCGTCCTTCTTTAGTATGGATGTGTCTATATCCAATATGCGTTTATATATATTTTTTTGTGGCACTTGTATTAGTTGAGTAAAGCATAAGTCACGCAGCTGTATTAACAGAGAACGAGACAAAAATAAAAACATACAGAACTTTGCCCACACATTGTTTGTTCATGCCACTGGTGATTTTTTGTTTGTTTTGTTTTTCCTTCGTTCGTTTATTCAATGCTGTTGTTGTTTGCCTGCTTGCTTGCTAGCTATTGTTGCAAATTTATATGTATTTGCATAAATTAATGTTGCAACCACACAGTCATGTCCCAGCAGTTAAGCAAATAGCCAATGTATCCCTCTTATATAGAGTAATTGTCAATAATAACTGACCACTTGGTTGACGCCAATTCATATATTTTAGCTCATTTGACATGTATAAGATCTTTGTAGTGCAGAAACCAGTCAATTGGTTACTTTATATGTCAATTGTCACTTTAGTGTCTCTAAGTAATCAAGAGTGTAGTCACTTTAAACGTTTATTTTGGATTGCATTTTAGAAAGTAGTTATTTCACCCACCAGAAGTAATATGTTGGAGAGTTGTCGAATGAAGGTTTGTGTACAAGCAATCGGTTTATAGAGGAGACAAGAGTCTGCTATATAGAGGAGACAAGAGACTGCTTTATAGAGGAGACAAGCCTGCATTATAGAGATGACAAGTGTGCTCTATAGAGGAGACAAGAGACTGCTTTATAGAGGAGACAATAGTCTGCTTCATAGAGGAGACAATTGTATGCTTTACAGTGGAGACAAGAGTCTGCTTTATATTGGAGACAAGAGTCTGCTCTATAGTGGAGACAAGAGTCTGCTTCATAGAGGAGACAGGATTCTGCTGCATAGAGGAGACAGGAGTCTGCTTTATAGAGAAGACGAGAGTCTGTTTTATAGAGGAGACAAGAGTCTGCTTCATACAGGAGACAGGATTCTGCTTCATAGAAGAGAAAAGAGTCTGCTTTATAGAGGAGACAAGAGTCTGCTTTATATTGGAGACAAGGGTCAGCTTCATAGGGGAGACAATAGTCTGGTTTGTAGAGGAGACAAGAGTCTGATTTATATTGGAGACAAGAGTCAGCTTTATAGAGGAGACAAGAGTCTGCTTCATAGAGGAGACAGGATTCTGCTTCATAGAGGAAACAAGAGTCTGCTTTATAGAGGAGACAGGACTCTGCTTCATAGAGGAGACAGGATTCTGCTTCATAGAGGAGACAAGAATCTGCTTTATAGAGGAGACAAGAGTCTGCTTTATAGAGGAGACAAGAGTCTGCTTTATAGAGGAGACAAGAGTTTGCTTTATAGAGGAGACAAGAGTCTGCTTTATAGAGGAGACGAGAGTTTGCTTTATAGAGGAGACAAGAAACTGCTTCATAGAAGAGGCAGGATTCTGCTTCATAGAGGAGACAAGAGTCTGCTTCATAGAGGAGACAGGAGTCTGCTTTATAGAGGAGAAAAGAGTCTGCTTTATAGAGGAGACAAGAGTCAGCATTATAGAGGAGAAAAGAGTCTGCTTTATAGAGGAGACTCTAGTCTGCTTTATAGAGGAGACAAGAGTCTGCTTTATAGAGGAGACGAGAGTTTGCTTTATAGAGGAGACAAGAGTCTGCTTCATAGAGGAGACAAGAGTCTGCTTCATAGAGGAGACAAGAGTCTGCTTCATAGAGCAGACTCCTGCTTTATATAGGAGAAAAGAGTCTTTATAGAGGAGACAAGAGTCTGCTTTATAGAGGAGACAAGAGTCTGCTTTATAGAGGAGACAAGAGTCTGCTTTATAGAGGAGACAAGAGTCTGCTTCATAGAGGAGACAGGATTCTGCTTCATAGAGAAGACAAGAGTCTGCTTTATAGAGGAGACGAGAGTCTGCTTTATAGAGGAGATAAGAGTCTTTATAAAGGAGACAAGAGTCTGCTTTATAGAGGAGACAAGAGTCTGCTTTATAGAGAAGACAAGATTCTGCTTTATAGAGGAGACAAGAGTCTGCTTTATAGGGGAGATCTGAGTTCGGGACAGTCCCCTAGAACTGTTGGGCTACGTATGAACATTTATTATTCAACTTATAACCAATCGTGTGTCTGTGTGTTTGGTCTCCTGCCTGTTTTGTTTGGAATTGGCATGGTTTGGTTTGGTTTTTTCCTCGACATACTACCTTTATGACTCCATGGCTTCATGCATGCATGTACTCGTCCGTCCATACATCCATCCATCCGTCCGTCCGTCGTATGCATGTGTGACTTCATGTAATGTGCCTGTCTGTATATTACATTGGCCATAACCATGCTACTAACACTGGGTATTGTATTAAAGTTGTTTTTGCTGCTGCTGCCACTGATGATGATGATGATTATGTTGATGATATTTAAATTAAATTAAAAGTTGCTTAAACCAAAACAACGCAAAAAAAAAATAAACAAAAAACCAAAATCAGTAACCAACCATACACAATAATGTTGGTACGAGTATCACGACGATGACCATGTAATATTAATAACAGGCCAAAATTGAACATGGTTAGAATCATATTAAATTGCAAATGTGTTTTTAATGTTGCTGCAGTTATAGCAACTATATAGCTCCATAATGCTTGATGTTTAGAAAAATTTTACTCTGGGAATATTGCAAATATGTACGTATTTTCTAATGCAGGCAAAGAGTGGTGTGTCGCCGGTATCCATGTTTACTTTCTGCCTTTACCCGTTATATTGCAACATGTTGTAGAGTTTCGTGTCTAATGGAAAAATTCTTCATCAAGCCATCCACTAATATAGCAGCAACTGGTGGTGTTTTTATTTTTTTAAGTAGCTTAATTGCAGTAATTATAAATGTATGGATATTTTTAAGTACTTCTAAACATAAAACTATAATTACTTAGATTAAGCTGCAGTTTTTACACTTTCAAACACACTTTAGTAAATTTTTTGAAAACTTACATAGATTGTTAAGTTTAGAGACATTTCCTTGGAATCTTTAAAGCCAAAAGAAAGTATTATGTTTAAACTTGAGTCCACTGGTTCAGGAAACAATGAAGCAACACTCGTACGAAAGGCAAGATCTGGCAAAAATATCGCTGTCCTTGGAAATGGACAAGAGAATCCGAAGCAGTCGATTTCGCGTAGCTCACAAGAACTCGGCCTATCGCAAACCACAACATGCAAAATTATGCGCCGTGACTTGAGCCTGCAACCGTACAAAATTCAACTGATCCAGGAGCTGAAGCTAAACGACCATAAACAACAACCTGTGTTCGCTGAATGGGCCATGGAGCCCTGGAAACTCACCCTAATTTTCATCCAAAAATTCATCTTCAACGATGAGACCCATTTCTGGAGGAATGGATACGATAACAAACAAGATTGTCGAATTTTGGGACGTTACCAATAAACATGAGTTCCAAGAGCGATCAATGCATCTGAAAAAGTCACTGTTTGGTGTGGATTTCGGGCTGGTGGCTTCATTGGTTCATATCATAGGAAGCTCTTAATGAAATACTCTTTATATACAACTTCAAGGTCTGACTAAGGCTAAGCTTTATAAATACTCTTACTGTGTGAACTCTTCACCATTAGTTTTAATGGTAAAAAATGGGTTTACTGGATTTCGTTGTGGCCGTAAAAGCACGGAAGATGCCGAACGTTCTGGACGCCCAGTTTGAGGCGATGGCCTATCACGATGGGGTGTTGGCCTATCGGAGATTGAAAGTGCGAGAGATTGTGGAAGCCATAGGCATCGCAAATGATTCAGTGGTTTCAATTTTGCTTGATCGCTTGGGTATGAGAAAGCTTTCCGCAAGATGGGTGTCGCGTTTGCTCACAATCGACCTCAATCGCAATAGAGTGACAACTTCGCAGGAGTGTTTGACGTTGGCCTATCACGATGGGGTGTTGGCCTATCGGAGATTGAAAGTGCGAGAGATTGTGGAAGCCATAGGCATCGCATATCATTCAGTGGTTTCAATTTTGCTTGATCGCTTGGGTATAAGAAAGCTTTCCGCAAGATGGGTGTCGCTTTTGCTCACAATCGACCTCAAGGGCAATAGGGTAACAACTTCGCAGGAGTGTTTGACGTTCATCAACCTCAATATGGATGAATTTTTGCTTTGTTTTGTAACCGTGGACGAAACGAGGATCCAGAGACCAAACAGCAGTCAAAACAGTAGATTTAACGGGGAGAATCGGCTCCAAAGAAGGCCAAGGTGGGATTGTCGGCCAATAAAGTCATGACGACCGTTTTTTTGGGATATACGCGCTATAATCCACATTGACTAGCTTCAAAAGAGTAAAACAATCAATGGAGAATATGATGCCAACTTATTGGGTCGAGGATTTGATAGAAAAACGACCGCATTTGGCCAAGAAAAAAGTTCCTTTTCAAGAAAATGCATGGCTGCACACATGTGCAGTTTCCATAACATAAATCCATGAATTAGGCTCCCTTTTCAGGCCAATTCTCCGGATTTAGCCCCGTGTGACTATTACTTATTTCCAAACCTGAAGAAATTGCTAGACGGAAACAAATTTTACTCCAACGATGAAATCGCCTTACAAATTAATTCCTTTTTGGATGACCTCGACAAATCTTTTTTTTTGGGAAGGTATAAACAAATTGGAGCAACGTTGGACAAAGTGTGTAGAGCTCAAAGGAGACAAGGTTGAAAAATAAAATAATTTTTTATCCAAGAACCTGTGTTTCATTAAAAACGGACTTATTGACCCGTCCTCGTATTTCATAGTGAAAATGAATTCCTTTGTATATTTTACTTGGACTATTAAGGATGGCTGGTCCCGTTTCTACAATTTCCTCAAGTTTGGTGGTGTTTGCAGTTAGGGAGGGAAATTCTTAAGATCTTGAAGTGCTATGAAAGGAAGAAGAGTACAATTTTGCTAAAATGTGCGGAATTTCGTTTAAGAAGTTTCATTACATCAAATTTTTATATCCTTGTTGAGTTGAGACTTTGAATTGGTAAAGAAGGAAATTGAGAACTCGTTAAATAGAATAGTGAAAATAAATGTTCGGTTTCTACAATTGCCTAAAGCTTGGTAGAGTTCGCTTGGTTTATAATTTTGGAAATAAATACATACTAAGGTCATTGACTTCCTAAACATATTCGAGTTTAGCTCCAGCAACTTCAATTCAATCCAAACTCCTAATATTTCTCATTATCATCCAGCAAAAAATACTTAAAAATCAATTTAAACATTTTAAATTTCAGTTATTTTCTTCCCCCTTGCGCTCTGCTTAATTAAAACGTCAAACAAATACACAAGTTATTAAAAACATTGCTTCCAATTCGTTGACACATTAAGTGTGTCAATTAAGGAATTGTTTGTAAAAGAGACAAAGCGAAAAGTGGAGGGGGAAACACAAGTAAGGGTAACAGCAATTGGGTGAGTGGAAGACTGTAAGAGTGATTGAAATAGAGAGCAAATACAACTAAAATGTTTTGCACATAATTAAATAGTACTTAAGTAACTGTAATATTTAACAAGTACTCGTGCTCTCGAATACATAATTTTTATTTAACACCGCCGACGCCACCTCCCCCCAGCTTCATAATGTTTATGTCAGGGGTGATTGGATTGGTTTGTATGGGATTAAAAGACAGGAAACCCGACAGAAAAAAAAGAAACACGGATAAGGGCAACATAATACCATAAATGTAGTGAAATTGTTGAAGGTGGTTGGTTGTTGAACTAAAAAAAAATAAAACCAAGTAGTTGAATCAGCATTAGCCGAATGTTAACAAGTAACAAAATATTTCACAATCGATGATGCTTGCCAATGTTTAAGCTATTAAAATATTTAAAGAGTTTTTTTTTTGTTGTATTTCTGATTGTATTAATTCTGTTTCAATTCATATATTTTTCTTTTCCTCTTTTTCCTTGTACATTGTATAGAAATATTGAATTGAATGAGTATGTAAATGCATATTTGAGGTTTTTGCTTTTGCAGCACAGATTGTAGAAGAAAAAACAGTAGTAGTATGTACTTAAAAGTCCCTTGTTATAATTTCATATTCAAAAATTCAAGTGGCCATTGAGACAGGGCAGTTATGGGTAATCACAGTTTGTGAAACACATGAAAATACTTTTAAAGGTTGGAAATGTTAAGGAAGGAATATGATAACAAAGATTTCATATTTCGAGTTTTGTAAAGCTAGGGAAGAAATAAGATCCAAGTAAGTTCCTTGGCGAGGTCTTCCAGAAGGAAAATGGAAACATGTTCAGGATGTAATAATGAAAATAGATTCCTTCAAATAATCTAATTCAAAAACCCCATATTGCTTGCCCTGTTTCTAGGATTTCCTACGTCAATTATCGCTTTCATTCTGGAGCAAAGTTATAGTTATTGTTGGAACGTAATGATGCTTCTTTGAGAATATTGTAAGCTTTTCACTTTAATTTGGTTATAATGCAAATTGATTTGGAAGTTGTTTTTTGGGGTCTTGCTAGTTTTGACCTGCAGTTCAGAAATTAGACTTGTTTTGATGTGGAATATTTCGGAATGACGAAATTCTGTTATAGATTACGGTTGTTTCTTTGTGCCTTCTTCGAAGAAATTTAAGCTTATTTGAATGTTGGAATCTATGCCATAGATTGATTATTAGCTTCCAGTTTAATAAAGATCATTTCAGTCAAACCAAGCATGAGCTCAATTTCCTAAAGAAAACAGCCTCTTGAAATCTACAATTTTGTAAAATTCTGTTAAAGAAAGCAAAATTTTTGTGTCTCAATTTAAACGTTTCTCGATTCTTTCTAAATCTTGGAGAAGCAGTTTGTGTGCAGTCATTAAATAAACCAAATATTCTTTGATCATAATCTTATATATGCTAATTTAACTGAACAGAAAGGAACCCTTTTAAACACAATCTTGGAATTTGTCTTGATTCCTTGAACGAAATCGGTACTTGATTTCTCTCAATGAATTCATTTCAAGTTTTAGGTAGCAGACTTGTTGAAAGGTTTTTGGAAGTGATGACATCAAGTTTTCCATTTTAGTTGGTCTTTAGTACCTTCTTCGAAGTCGGATGTTGGAAAATCTGGATTCTTTTTAATGATCTCTCGACTTTCATTGGTTAAAGAACCAACAATCTTGGATTTTGAAAAGTTATAAGGGTTAATGAACCTGTAAACGAGGGTTTTGAAAGGATTTCAAGGTTAAATAACCTAAAAACATGAGTTTTTGAAGGCTTTCAAGTTTGAATAACATGAAAACGTGGTTTTTTTAAAGATTTCCAAGTTTAAAAATCCTAAAAACCAGGGATTTTAAAGGTTTCCAAGCTTAAAAAGCCTGAAAACAGCAAATCTTAAAGGATTCCAAGCTTAAAAACATGCAGCTTTAAAGGTTTCCAAGGTTAAACATCCTGAAAACGTGGGATTTTGAAAGATTTCCAAGGTTAAACATCCTGAAAACGTGAGTTTTTGAAGGCTTTCAAAGTTTAAACATCCTGAAAACGTGGGATTTTAAAGGTTTTCAAGCTTAAACATCCTAAAAACCTGGGATTTTAAAGGTTTCCAAGCTTAATCATCCTGAAAACAGCAAATTTTAAAGGTTTTCAAGCTTAAAAAGTCTGAAAACATGCAACTTTAAAGGTTTCCAAGGTTAAACATCCTGAAAACATGCAACTTTAAAGGTTTCCAAGGTTAAACATCCTGAAAACATGCAACTTTAAAGGTTTCCAAGGTTAAACATCCTGAAAACGTGGATTTTCAAAGGTTTCCAAGTTTAAACTGCCTGAAAACATGGGATTTTAAAGGTTTCCAAGCTTAAACATCCTGAAACCATTGATTTTTAACGGTTTCTGAGGTTAAAGATCCGGAAAATGTAAATTTTTAAGGTTTCCAAGCTTAAAAAACCTGAAAACGTGGATTTTTAAAGGTTTCCAAGCTTAAACAACCTGAAGACATGGATTTCTGAAGGTTTCCAAGTTTAAAAATCCAGAAAACGTGGACTTTTTAAGATTTCCAGGTTTCGACATCCTGAAAACATGGAATATTGAAAAGTTTCCAAGCTTAAACATCCTGAAAACTCGGGATTTTGAAGACTTCCAAGTTTAAACATCTTGAAAACGTGGATTTTGAAGGCTTCCAAGGTTAAATAACTTGAAAACGTGGATTTTTAAAGGTTTCCAACCTTAAACATCCTGAAAACGTGGGATTTTAAAAGGACTTTCAGCTAAACATCCTGAAAACGTGCAATTATAAAGATTTCCAAGCTTAAACATCCGGAAAACTTGGATTTTTGAGGGTTTCCAAGCTTAAACATCCGGAAAACTTGGATTTTGAAGGTTTCCAAGGTTAAATAACCTGAAAACGTGGGATTTTAAAGTATTCCAAGTTTAAACATCTTGAAAACATGGATTTTTAAAGGTTTCCAAGGTTAAATAACCTGAAAACGTGTATTTTTAAAGGTTTTCAAGTTTAAACATACTGAAAACGTGGGATTTTAAAGGCTTCCAGCTTAAACCTCAGGAAAACTTGGATTTTTAAAGGTTTCCAAACTTAAACATCCTGAAAACGTGGGATATTTTAAGCTTTCCAAGGTTAAACATCCTGAAAAGTGGATTTTTAAAGGTTTCCGAGCTTAAACATCCTGAAAACGTGGGATTTTAAAGGTTTTCAAGCTTAATCGTCCTGAAAACAGCAAATTTTAAAGGTTTCCAAGCTTAAAAAGTCTGAAAACATGCAACTTTAAAGGTTTCCAAGGTTAAACATCCTGAAAACATGCAACTTTAAAGGTTTCCAAGCTAAAACATCGTGAAAACGAGGTCAAACATCCTGAAAACGTGGGATATTTTAAGCTTTCCAAGGTTAAACATCCTGAAAACGTGGATTTTTAAAGGTTTCCGAGTTTAAACATCCTGAAAACGTGGGATTTTAAAGGTTTTTAAGCTGAAACATTCTGAAAATCTGGGATTTTTAAGCTTTCCAAGGTTAAACATCCAGAAAACGTGGAGTTTTAAAGGTTTCCGAGCTTAAACATCCTGAAAACGTGGGATTTTAAAGGTTTTTATGCTGAAACATCCTGAAAATTTGGGATTTTTAAGCTTTCCAATGTTAAACATCCAGAAAACGTGGAGTTTTAAAGGTTTCCAATGTAAAACATTCAGGAAACGTGGAGTTTTAAAGGTTTCCAATGTAAAACATCCAGCAAACGTGGAGTTTTAAAGGTTTCCAATGTAAAACATCCAGAAAAGTGGAGTTTTAAAGGTTTCCAAGTTTAAACATCCAGAAAACGTGGAGTTTTAAAGGTTTTTAAGCTTAAACGTCCTGAAAACGTGGAGTTTTAAAGGTTTCCAAGGTTAAATAACATGAAAACGTGAATTTTTGAAGGTTTCCAAGCTTAAGCATCCTGGAATCGTGGAATTTTAAAGGTTTCCAAGTTTAAACATCCAGAAAACGTAGAGTTTTAAAGTTTTTAAGCTTAAACGTCCTGAAAACGTGAAGTTTTAAAGGTTTCCAAGGTTAAATCGTGGATTTTCAAAGGTTTTCAAGTTTAAATTCCTGAAAACGTGGAGTTTTAAAGGTTTCCAAGGTTAAATCGTGGATTTTCAATGGTTTCCTATTTTAAACGTCCTGAAAACTTGAAGTTTTAAAGGTTTTTGTGCCTAAGTCTTGGGTTTTTATTGGTTTCCAAAGTTAAACATCCTGAAAACGTGGATTTTTAAAGGTTTCTGTGCCTATGTCTTGTTTTTTATTGGTTTCCAAGGTTAATGATCCTCAAAACGAAGGTCTTTAAAGGCTTATGTGGCTTCTAACATGTTTATGTGCTTAAATCGTGGATTCTGAAAGGTTAAATCGTAGGTTTTTAAAGCTTTCTGAGGTTTCAAAGGTTAAATCTTGGGTTTTAAAAGGTTTCCAAGGTTAAATCGTGTGTTTTTAAAGGCTTTCTGGGTTTTCAAAGATGGGCTTTAAAAGATTAAATCTGTCTTTTAAAAATTGCTGGAGTTTCAAAGGTTAAATCGGATAAATTGTCGGTTCTAGCTACATTTGCAAACATTTTCCTGTTGCCATTTATTATATTATTCCTATTTTGTTTCTGTTTGTTAGTGATGGTCCTAAATATTGCTTTTATACTTTAGCTGGAGTCGTTGATGACGTTGTTTATGATGTGAACAAAAGTCGTTGCTTTAAATATCATTAAATTTAACTGCTAAATAAGGGATGTTGTTAATACTACTGCTGCTGCTGGTAGTGATGGGGACCACTTTCAAGCTGATGACGACGACGACAACAATGACTATGTTGGTATAGTAATACGACAACAAGAGCAGTTTATAAAAGAGATTAAGATGACATTGTTTTTTTTTCGTTCTTTCTTTTACACTAGTGAAATTCCTTGTTTTTGTTTTTTGGTTTTTGTTGAGGAAAATCATTCATATGGAAATGGGATACTGGTCCATTGAATAAACACAAACGCTGGCAAATGAGTAAATGGATGAATGAATAAATCCATAATGTTTAGATGACGACTATATTTGTATTTATTATTTATTTCTCACTAAACAATAAACACACACAGGCTAACGACTCAATAACATAGTAATGGATGGCAGAAATTGTGTTTAACAAGCATAATTGTAAAATTACACCCGCATAATGAAAATGAAAAGAAAAACATTACGGCAAATTGGTATTATTTACAAATCCATACACACTTCTGTACACATGCTGATAGAGTAGCACTATAGCTAGCTCTTTCTCTCTCATTTGTTGGTTTAGCAAAGTTGCCATAGTTAAAGGGATTGTGGCCATGCTGACACTTAATTAGTGCAAGTGGCCATATTTTTGTAAGGCAGGGTTGCATTGCAAGATTAAAGTGATGATTTCTTAATGATTCTCATGATTTTTTGATTAATAATTCTCATAAATCTTGAGATATTATTAATTAATACAAGCAAAAAAAATTATAAATAAAAAAAAATCATGTTATGGCAACATTTTAATAGCATTTTTTCAAGAGTTAATGGGTTAGGTAAAACCTTGACTTAATGATAATACTGCTGCAGTTTGTTTGTGTTCTATAATTTTGCAAAATAACGAAATTTAATAATAAATTAGCAAAAAAAAAACTCAAAGAAAACTAAAAGAATAATAACAAACAAATACACAGCAAAAGCTATATTTATAATGTTTGCAAACAAAAAGTGATTGTAGCTCTTAATAGTTTAAAGAAACCTTGAAGTTGTTGGTTTTTTTTAAATATTTTTTTCATTTTTGCAAGAAATAATAATAATAAAAAAAACAGCTTAATGTTGCATTGTTAACAAAAAAAAACCTCAAAATGTTTGTAGATATTAACTGCAAGATATTGTGCAAAAAAAAAAACTAACAACAAGTTTAATAAACAATTTTGCAACAGCATTTTTTACAACAGCATTTAAACTAATCTTCTACCTACATTGGCCACAAACAACAAAAAATACTATTTTGTGAAAAAACAAAGATTTTAAATTAAAACAACATCTCTTTTTCTGTGTTTAGCAACCTCCACTAAACACAGTGTGACGTCTGCACATAGAGCATTTGAAAATTTATAAAAACAAAAATGAAACAGACAAACTAAAACAGATGCCCCTGAAATGGAGTCAGGGATCACAAAAAGCAGGACAGTGATAAAGACCAGACACTTGGAGCAAAAACAGTTAACAATTTGCTTTAACAAATACCTGAAAATGGCATCATTTAAGCCCAGCAAGTCATATAATGTTAAATTTTCCATGACTATATGCCAGAAATCAGGCTCAATTTGACTGATGGCATGAATTATGTTAGATTTGAGGTTCGCTGAGGTTTGTGGCTTATTCGCATAGACCTGAGACTTAAGAAAACCCCATAAGAAAAAGTCTAATGGGGTAAAAACGCACGACCTCATTACCCAGTTCACATCATCTAAACGTGAGATGACCATGCCTCAAATTGATCGTGCAGAATGTCCTACGTGGCAGAAGAGAACCAGAACTAGAACAGAACTAGAACAGAACTAGAACATAACTAGAACAGAACTAGAACAGAACTAGAACAGAACTAGAACAGAACTAGAACAGAACTAGAACAGAACTAGAACAGAACTAGAACAGAACTAGAACAGAACTAGAACAGAACTAGAACAGAACTAGAACAGAACTAGAACAGAACTAGAACAGAACTAGAACAGAACTAGAACAGAACTAGAACAGAACTAGAACAGAACTAGAACAGAACTAGAACAGAACTAGAACAGAACTAGAACAGAACTAGAACAGAACTAGAACAGAACTAGAACAGAACTAGAACAGAACTAGAACAGAACTAGAACAGAACTAGAACAGAACTAGAACAGAACTAGAACATAACTAGAACAGAACTAGAACAGAACTAGAACAGAACTAGAACAGAACTAGAACAGAACTAGAACAGAACTAGAACAGAACTAGAACAGAACTAGAACAGAACTAGAACAGAACTAGAACAGAACTAGAACAGAACTAGAACAGAACTAGAACAGAACTAGAACAGAACTAGAACAGAACTAGAACAGAACTAGAACTAGAACAGAACTAGAACAGAACTAGAACAGAAACTAGAACAGAACTAGAACAGAACTAGAACAGAACTAGAACAGAACTAGAACAGAACTAGAACAGAACTAGAACAGAACTAGAACAGAACTAGAACAGAACTAGAACAGAACTAGAACAGAACTAGAACAGAACTAGAACAGAACTAGAACAGAACTAGAACAGAACTAGAACAGAACTAGAACAGAACTAGAAACAGAACTAGAACAGAACTAGAACAGAACTAGAACAGAAACTAGAACAGAACTAGAACAGAACTAGAACAGAACTAGAAACAGAACTAGAACAGAACTAGAACAGAACTAGAACAGAACTAGAACAGAACTAGAACAGAACTAGAACAGAACTAGAACAGAACTAGAACAGAACTAGAACAGAACTAGAACAGAACTAGAACAGAACTAGAACAGAACTAGAACAGAACTAGAACAGAACTAGAACAGAACTAGAACAGAACTAGAACAGAACTAGAACAGAACTAGAACAGAACTAGAACAGAACTAGAACAGAACTAGAACCAGAACTAGAACAGAACTAGAACAGAACTAGAACAGAACTAGAACAGAACTAGAACAGAACTAGAACAGAACTAGAACAGAACTAGAACAGAACTAGAACAGAACTAGAACAGAACTAGAACAGAACTAGAACAGAACTAGAACAGAACTAGAACAGAACTAGAACAGAACTAGAACAGAACTAGAACAGAACTAGAACAGAACTAGAACAGAACTAGAACAGAACTAGAACAGAACTAGAACAGAACTAGAACAGAACTAGAACAGAACTAGAACAGAACTAGAACAGAACTAGAACAGAACTAGAACAGAACTAGAACAGAACTAGAACAGAACTAGAACAGAACTAGAACAGAACTAGAACAGAACTAGAACAGAACTAGAACAGAACTAGAACAGAACTAGAACAGAACTAGAACAGAACTAGAACAGAACTAGAACAGAACTAGAACAGAACTAGAACAGAACTAGAACAGAACTAGAACAGAACTAGAACAGAACTAGAACAGAACTAGAACAGAACTAGAACAGAACTAGAACAGAACTAGAACAGAACTAGAACAGAACTAGAACAGAACTAGAACAGAACTAGAACAGAACTAGAACAGAACTAGAACAGAACTAGAAACAGAACTAGAACAGAACTAGAACAGAACTAGAACAGAACTAGAACAGAACTAGAACAGAACTAGAACAGAACTAGAACAGAACTAGAACAGAACTAGAACAGAACTAGAACAGAACTAGAACAGAACTAGAACAGAACTAGAACAGAACTAGAACAGAAACTAGAACAGAACTAGAACAGAACTAGAACAGAACTAGAACAGAACTAGAACAGAACTAGAACAGAACTAGAACAGAACTAGAACAGAACTAGAACAGAACTAGAACAGAACTAGAACAGAACTAGAACAGAACTAGAACAGAACTAGAACAGAACTAGAACAGAACTAGAACAGAACTAGAACAGAACTAGAACAGAACTAGAACAGAACTAGAACAGAACTAGAACAGAACTAGAACAGAACTAGAACAGAACTAGAACAGAACTAGAACAGAACTAGAACAGAACTAGAACAGAACTAGAACAGAACTAGAACAGAACTAGAACAGAACTAGAACAGAACTAGAACAGAACTAGAACAGAACTAGAACAGAACTAGAACAGAACTAGAACAGAACTAGAACAGAACTAGAACAGAACTAGAACAGAACTAGAACAGAACTAGAACAGAACTAGAACAGAACTAGAACAGAACTAGAACAGAACTAGAACAGAACTAGAACAGAACTAGAACAGAACTAGAACAGAACTAGAACAGAACTAGAACAGAACTAGAACAGAACTAGAACAGAACTAGAACTAGAACAGAACTAGAACAGAACTAGAACAGAACTAGAACTAGAACAGAACTAGAACAGAACTAGAACAGAACTAGAACAGAACTAGAACAGAACTAGAACAGAACTAGAACAGAACTAGAACAGAACTAGAACAGAACTAGAACTAGAACAGAACTAGAATAGAACTAGAACAGAACTAGAACAGAACTAGAACAAGAACAGAACTAGAACAGAACTAGAACAGAACTAGAAGAGAACTAGAACAGAACTAGAACTAGAACAGAACTAGAACTAGAACAGAACTAGAACAGAACTAGAACAGAACTAGAACAGAACTAGAACAGAACTAGAACAGAACTAGAATAGAACTAGAACAGAACTAGAACAGAACTAGAACAAGAACAGAACTAGAACAGAACTAGAACAGAACTAGAAGAGAACTAGAACAGAACTAGAACTAGAACAGAACTAGAACTAGAACAGAACTAGAACAGAACTAGAACAGAACTAGAACAGAACTAGAACAGAACTAGAACAGAACTAGAACAGAACTAGAACAGAACTAGAACAGAACTAGAACAGAACTAGAACAGAACTAGAACAGAACTAGAACAGAACTAGAACAGAACTAGAACAGAACTAGAACAGAACTAGAACAGAACTAGAACAGAACTAGAACAGAACTAGAACAGAACTAGAACAGAACTAGAACAGAACTAGAACAGAACTAGAACAGAACTAGAACTAGAACAGAACTAGAACTAGAACAGAACTAGAACAGAACTAGAACAGAACTAGAACAGAACTAGAACAGAACTAGAACAGAACTAGAACAGAACTAGAACAGAACTAGAACAGAACTAGAACAGAACAGAACTAGAACAGAACTAGAACAGAACTAGAACAGAACTACAACAGAACTACAACAGAACTACAACAGAACTAGAACAGAACTAGAACAGAACTAGAACAGAACTAGAACAGAACTAGAACAGAACTAGAACAGAACTTGAACAGAACTAGAACAGAACTAGAACAGAACTAGAACAGAACTAGAACAGAACTAGAACAGAACTAGAACAGAACTAGAACAGAACTAGAACAGAACTAGAACAGAAATAGAACTTAACTAAAACTGAAATTATGAACTATTAAAAACAAATTCCTTGTTGGAAGGTTTTCTCGATATAAAATCTTTCAGAAAGGATCTGTGAATTTGCTGGTCTTGTGTCTCCTGTAATAAATTATACAGATTACAAATAATCTTATTTTTTTTTTTGGCCCCAAAACAGCCAGTCATCTTCACACTGTGTTTTTGATTATTTTTTTTTTTTTTATGATTTGTTTTCTTTGTTGAATTTACAGTGTTTAAATTTTTGTATAATGAATGCAATAATTATAAGAAATAAACATTTTATGATGTTTCAAATACACGAGAAACACTTAAAATTTTGAAAAAATAACATTTCGTAACATGTGTATAGAGGAGTGGATATACAAGCGATTTCTCACAGACATCAAATTCAATTTATTGTTTCATTAAAATTGAGAAAAAAATCGAGCTAAAACAGTTTAAAAATGTGAATAATACTTAGCTATAGGAGGAAATACTAAGCTAGAGGCAGGGATTTGAAAAAGCTGATAATCTTTTGGACAACTTTTGAATGGATTAGATCAATAAAAACTATTGCATAACCCAAAGATAGAGGAATATGAAAAGCTCAGGGAACTGACTCCAAAAAGCTTCTGAAATATAAAATTATATTGAATTTGTGAGATAAGTTTCAACTTCTGGGAAATGGGTCCTCTTATAAGAAGACTACAGAAGTTATCTTGTTGTCTAGGGTCTTCCAAATTCGTCTCCCACTTTATACGAGTTTCATTAAACATTTCTGTTTCTGTTGCATTTCAAATCCAAAAATAATTACTTTAATAATTTTATTGTATTTCAGCCATTAATCATCTCAGAACATTAACGAATTAATGGCTTATTCTTTATTTTTTTCCTTTTTTTCTAAATTTTATATTATTGTGTTTTTTAAAACCATTTTTTTCAATTCCAACTCCAAACAATTCTGAAACAGCCATTTCACAAAACGTAATATTTAGTTAAGAATTGTTCAAAATGAAACAAAGCAAAAAAATAAATTGTTTATTGCCGAATACTTCAATATTTTATATATTTTTTTCGTAATTTATTATTATGATGTCTTTTATAAATGAATTAAGAATGAAAATAAAAAATATTGCAGTTTATTGTGGCATTTATATTGTTTTGTTGTTGTTTCTTTTTTACAACCAAGTTTTCAATCAATCATCAGGCAACGATAACGAATCCCATGAAGTTCAAACTTGAATTGATGAATGAGTCAAGAAGGCGGTAAATGTGATTTTATTTGATTTAATCGAGTGTTGTATTTATTATATTTTTGATTATTTTTCTTGAGAATTGAATGCATATGTTTGTAATAAAAATATTAAATGTTTATTTGGATATTAATGAAGGTAGGAATTTTATGGAAACATTTTAAAGGAAACGTTGGTTCAAAAGAACAACTCATCTTATGAGGCCCAGAACGAATCAAGCCATTTTCGGATACTCTGTTCCAAAGTGAAGCTTATGCCAGAGAGAGCGTTCTGTATCGATCAAAACAAATAGTAGTCAGACGGGGTAAAGTCTGAACTATAAAGCGGTACAGGCTTGGTTCTTAAGCTTCGGGTTAGTCATTGGTTCGACTTGTTGTTGAATAAAATATTAAGAAAATTTATAAAAAATTTGTAAGTGCAATATTTTTGAAGGACGGAGTTTTAAATAGGCATATTTTTGAATCTAATTGAGATTTTGACTTGAAATTTGTTTTTGTAAGACCAATAATTAACTTATCTAAACAAAAAAAAATATTTCTGAATAAATGTGGAACAAATTGTTTCTAATATTGCAATCCTATTAAAATTTTGATACAAATTTTAGTTTTAGAAATTCAATAAATATGTAATATGTAATAAAATCTTAATTTATTAACAAAACTCAAAGAAATTTTCAACGTTTTTTTAATTCCAAATAACATGGCTTTTAAAAAACTTATCAAAAGATCACAGAGAATCCCGCAATTCCTAAAAATCGGAGCGAAAAATCCCAAAAATGGTATTTTTTACAATTTTGTCTATAGGGTCCACATTTCCTTTGAGGCTGGGAACACATCAAGGTTTCTAAAGCTGCTTTCCGTTTTTTGATCCCAGCTTTGAGATTTTAGAACATGTGGCCCAAAGTTGAAATTTTAATAAAAAAAAATGTCAAATTCCGAAGGGCATAGGTGCGACATATTCGAAAAATAGGACATGTTTTTTATACCAAAATGTTCTCCTTAAAGATAACTTACAGAAAAACATAAAATTTGTATATGTTCTTAAAGAAAGTTATTTTTTTTAATTTTTTTTCGCCCAAAAAACAGCACAAATCAACTATTTGTTTAATATTTAAATTGAAAATTGTTTATTTTTGGATCCATAATTGAAATCTTTTGTATGTTATTCATAATTTTGTTGTCTAACTAATAAAAAAAATCTGAGTCCATTCGGTCTAAAAATACGAAATATATTTTTAAAAAAGCAGACCAAGGTATGGCCAAATTTTAAAATTCCAATTTTTAAATGCCTATAACTCGGAAATTATAAGAGATTTTTCAAGACCTAGCCGAGCGCTATCCAAAAATATAAAAATCTTTGAAATCGAATAGGAAAGAAAAAAAAAATTTAACCTGTTTAAAATTTTTACATGTGAGGAGCCGCAGAACAAAAGGTACTTTTTTGAAATTTTAAAAATTTTTGGAAATTTATTTTTTCTAGAAGATTCCAACTCAAATATTATAAAAATACCAAAAAATCAATTTTTAAAAAAATTCGAAAAAGTTCCTTTTGTTCTGCGGCTCCTCATGTCGAAGGTACTGTATTTTGAGCCCCCATAGCTCCGCCCCTGGATCATTTGTAACGCCCATTTTAATAACTTAAACTCGACTACTCCTTGGCCTACACCCACGTCAAATTGTATCCCAATCGGACCAGCCGTTTAGAAATGATAGATTTATTTCAAAAAAAAATTTATTCTGCCTCACTGTGAGTTGGGGTTTATTTTGTTAAATTATAGCTTCAATAGTAGATATTACTACAGTTCACATTTGGGTTTAATCGTAAGTGTTTGTACAGTCCTAGTTAAGAATCACTACAGTCATATTTTAACATCAATCGTAGGTCTATAGAAAGTCATATCGTGTGGGGTTTATACAGTCATATTTTAGCATCAATCGAAGGTTTTTTTAATCATATTTTAGCATCAATCGAAGGTCTTTATACAGTCCTATTTAAGCATCAATCGAAAGTCTTTATACAGTCATATCGTGAGTCTTTATACAATCATATTTTAGCATCAATATCAATTGTGGGTCTTTATACAATCATATTATAGCATCAATACAAGGTCTTTATACAGTCACATTTTTTAGCAGCAATCGTGGGTCTTTATACAGTCATATTTTAGCATCAATCGAAGGTCTTTATACAATCATATCCTGGGTCTTTATACAGTCATATCGTGGGTCTTTATACAGTCATATCCTGGGTCTTTATACAGTCATATTTTAGCATCAATCGAAGGTCTTTATACAGTCATATCCTGGGTCTTTATACAGTCATATCGTGGGTCTTTATACAGTCATATTTAAGCATCAATCGAAGGTCTTTATACAGTCATATCGTGGGTCTTTATACAGTCATATCGTGGGTCTTTATACAGTCATATCGTGGGTCTTTATACAGTCATATCGTGGGTCTTTATACAGTCATATCGTGGGTCTTTATACAGTCATATCGTGGGTCTTTATACAGTCATATTTTAGCATCAATCGAAGGTCTTTATACAGTCATATCCTGGGTCTTTATACAGTCATATCGTGGGTCTTTATACAGTCATATCCTGGGTCTTTATACAGTCATATTTTAGCATCAATCGAAGGTCTTTATACAGTCATATCCTGGGTCTTTATACTGTCATATCGTGGGTCTTTATACAGTCATATCCTGGGTCTTTATACAGTCATATCCTGGGTCTTTACACAGTCATATTTAAGCATCAATCGAAGGTCTTTATACAGTCATATTTTAGCATCAATCGAAGGTCTTTATACAGTCATATCCTGGGTCTTTATACAGTCATATCGTGGGTCTTTATACAGTCATATCCTGGGTCTTTATACAGTCATATCCTGGGTCTTTATACAGTCATATTTAAGCATCAATCGAAGGTCTTTATACAGTCATATCGTGGGTCCTTATACAGTCGTATTTTAGTATCAATCGAAGGTCTTTAGACAGTCATATCGTGGGTCTTTATACAGTCATATCCTGGGTCTTTATACAGTCATATCGTGGGTCTTTATACAGTCATATTTAAGCATCAATCGAAGGTCTTTATACAGTCATATTTAAGCATCAATCGAAGGTCTTTATACAGTCATATCGTGGGTCTTTATACAGTCATATCCTGGGTCCTTATACAGTCGTATTTTAGTATCAATCGAAGGTCTTTAGACAGTAATATTTAAGCTTCAATCGCAAGTCCTTTTACAATAATTTTTCAGCTTCAATCGCAGGTTGTATACAGCATAAACTTTTAGACCTAATTTAGCTTGAAACGTTTCATAACAAACTTCCTATAAAACACTTGATCGTTTTAAAATGAAATCATAACCTATAAAAAAGATAACCATTTTTAAACAATGGCAAATTCTGTGTCATTCATATTCCACACTTTTATTTTATTTAATTTATGGTTTATTACAGTGTTGTTTTTTATTGTCACTTTTTATTTATTTAAATAAATAAATTTTCTTTATTTGTACTTTTATTATAAATTTAATTGTTTTTTTCTTTATTTTTTTTTTAAAAAAACAAACATTAAACCGCAAAACAAAAAAATATTTAAACAATAAAGCAACAACTACAACAATGTTATGCCTTTGACACATATTTTGTTGTTGTTGTTGTCATATTGCTTGTTATTGTGTTTGTGTCATATGAAAAGGTGTTGACACATTGTCAGTTTGTTTTCATACTTGAACAGGCAGCAGGGGCAGCGCAAGTGCAAGTGCCAGTACATACGAACGAACGACATGGGTGGCAGGCAACATTTTGATTTTAGGTTCTTTGTTTATTTGTTGCTTATTTTTTTTATATAGAAATATTATTATTTTAAAATCTTTGTACATAAAAGTGTGAGTGTTTTTTATGTTAATGTTTATTTTAAAATTATTATATCACTAAATATTTACCCAGCAGAGGTTGTAGATTGTTTACATTTTATACGAGGGTGTTGTGCTAGAGTCTTATACTATAAAACATTAAATTTTTAACTTTTAATGTCCACCCTCGTTAGAAATGTATGAAAATGGTTTGAAGAAATTTCTAATATATTTTCCCAGAAAAAGAAAATTAATAAAATGGCCATAGAAAAAAAAAGGCGCAAAGAAAAAAAAGTAAATACCGTTAATCACTTGTTATTATTTACATTTGATAAGGTTCCCTGCCAACCATATCATCATATCATACCATCCATGTCTTCTTTTTCATTTCATATTTTTCCTATTTCAATTTTAGCCCCTGCCCTGACATGCTCCTCGCTAAAGTAAATAAAGAAAGCCATTGTATTCACTGCATTCTATTTTAGTTTATTTTTTCATGAAAGTACCTACTTTTTCATAGTTATGATGGGTTGGTTGTGATAATAATGTACTAAAATTGATAATAATGATGATTGTAGGTTTTATGTTTTTAAGTTTTTTTATTTTATTTTATTATTTGTGGGTTATAGTCATAGCAACTTGAGCAACATTCTTTAGTTCGTTTAACTATTATTCTGAGTTGAATGAAAGTAAACAGTTTTACCTGCTGTGGGTATTTTCTGCACCTTTATTTACTTATTTCTTTTTATAGTTATTTTATTTATGGTTTAATGTTTCAAATGATATTTTGGTTTGGAAGTAAAGGTGAATATAAGCCAAAATGTGACTGTATAAAGACCTTACGATTGATGTTAATAAATGACTGTATAAAACCTAATGATATGACTGTATAAAGGCCCACGATATGACAGTATAAAGAATTACGATTGATGCTAAAATATGACTGTATAAAGACCCACGATATGACTGTATAATGACCAATAATTGATGCTAAAATATGACTGTATTAAGACCCAAGATATGACTTTATAAAGACCCACGATATGACTGTATAAAGACCTACGATTGATGCTAAAATATGACTATATTAAGACTCAAGATATGACTGTATAAAGACCCACGATATGACTGTATAAAGACCTACGATTAATGTTAAAATATGATTGAATAAAGACCCACGATATGACTGTATAATGACCCATAATTGATGCTAAGATATGACTGTATTAAGACCCAAGATATGACTGTATAAAGACCCACGATATGACTGTATAAAGACCTACGATTGATGCTAAAATATGACTGTATTAAGACCCAAGATATGATTGTATAAAGACCCACGATATGACTGTTCAAAGACCCACGATATGACTGTATAAAGACCTACGATTGATGCTAAAATATGACTGCATAAAGACCCACGCATGACTTTATAAAGACCTACGATTGATGTTAAAATATGACTGTTTAAAGACCCACGATATGACTGTATAATGACCCATAATTGATGCTAAAATATGACTGTATAAAGACCCACGATATGACTCTACAAAGACCTAGGATATGACTGTATAAAGACCTACGATTGATGTTAAAATATGCCTGTATAAAGAACCACGATATGACTGTATAATTTCTGTTCTAGTTCTGTTTTAGTTCTGTTTTAGTTCTGTTCTAGTTCTGTTCTAGTTCTCTTCTAGTTGTCTTCTAGTTCTCTTCTAGTTCTCTTCTAGTTCTGTTCTAGTTCTGTTCTAGTTCTTTTCTAGTTCTTTTCTAGTTCTGTTCTAGTTCTAGTTCTGTTTTAGTTCTTTTCTAGTTCTGTTTTAGTTCTGTTTTAGTTCTGTTTTAGTTCTGTTTTAGTTCTGTTTTAGTTCTGTTTTAGTTCTGTTTTAGTTCTGTTTTAGTTCTGTTCTAGTTCTGTTCTAGTTCTGTTCTAGTTCTGTTCTAGTTCTTTTCAAGTTCTGTTCTAGTTCTGTTTCTAGTTCTGTTTCTAGTTCTGTTTCTAGTTCTGTTTCTAGTTCAGTCCTTCGTCCATTGTCGTCTTGATAGTTTTGTGAAACTTTACTGCTAAAACCTTATAGGATTGTGGTTAATCCCCAAATTTCCAAAGATGCAAATGATCTTTTGTGTTTGCCACAAAATCCAACCAGCCACACAAAATCTATTTAATCAAATTTAATTTTCCCAATGCCGATGTTTCTCAGCAACAACCGCCACAAATATTTGTAGTGCATTCCAAACTGCGTAAATCAGCACTTCAGTGCAACCAGTACATTTGGAAATGCACTTGTAGTACAACAACAGACTAACAACAAATGACAACAAAGACGACGACGAAGACGACCAACGGAAAGACACACACTGACTGACAGACAGACAACAAGAAAAAAGACCGAGACAAGAGAAAGAATCAAATGAAATTCACAATAATAAAATAAAACTACAACTACAACACATTCAACATGCACCAGGCAATTTAGAAAGACCCATAAATACACACAGCCAGGCAAACAGACAGACAGACGGAGGGACAGACAGACATGGATATACAAAGAACCTGCAACAAGACGTACCATATAGACAGACTTTTAGTGCAACCAACAAACAGTGAGTCAGTGCATTAAACATAAATGTGAGTGTGTAAAAACACTGACAAACCCCAAAAGGTAGTCGTCGTCGTCGTAGTAGTACAAGTCTAACAGTTGGAAACGTTGTTTCATATCTTCGTTGGACTCTCGTGGACCCCCCTTATCCAACCAGCCAACCATCCACCTTGTAGCACTAACGGCGTATGCCCGTATGTGTGCTGACTGGCTGGCAAGTCCTCAACCTCAATATTCTCTCTCACACAGATATTTTAATTTCAATTGCATCAACAAGACTCACGAAGACGAGCAGTAGTAGAGTCTTCCATTATATTTTGCTGAAATGGGGGGAACCAGGGGGCAACAGTTTTTAAGTGTTTCATATTTGAAAAGTGAGGAAGTTGTGAAAAGAGGGGGAAAGTGGGGATGTGCATGTTATTTGCAGTTGAAAATGTTGGTACTTTTTTTCAGTTCAGTTCAGTTTTATTTACTTTAATGTGAGGTCAATGACAAGTATTAGTTGGATGGTTGGTTGGTTGGTTGGTTGGTTGGTTGGTCGGTCGTTTTGGTAGGCTCACATGTTTTATTTGTATGATTTTGTCTCTTGATGTATGAGAGTGGTTGCTGTTTGTCTTTGTATTAAATTTGCCTGATTACCTAAACGAGAACCACATCGGCAAGCCAAAGTTTTCAGAACTCGTGCCAGTTCATCAGTAACGTTTTTCTGAATGCAACATGTGTGTGAGCAAAGAAAATATGACAAAAATTAACCCTAAATGGGCAACTTACTAAAAGTCAACTTAACAATGAAGCTAAAATAGGACTGTATAAAGCAACAACAATTGGAGCTAAAATTGGACTGTAGAATAGAATAGAACAGTATATGTAAACCTCTACTATGTATAAACCTCTACTATTGAAGCTAAAATTTTATTGAATAAAGACCTACGATTGAAGATAATATTGGACGTTTATACAGTCCAATATTACCCTACGATTGAAGATAAACTTTTACTGAATAAAGACCTACGATTGAAGTTAAATGTTACTGAATAAAGACCAACGATTGTAGCTAAAATATGACGATGTAAAGACCTATCATTGGAGCTAAATTTACCTTCGAATAGGGTGAAAATTTGGCCTACAATTCGGTTCTAGTTCTGTTCTAGTTCTGTTCTAGTTATGTTCTAGTTCTGTTCTAGTTCTGTTCTAGTTCTGTTCTAGTTCTGTTCTAGTTCTGTTCTAGTTCTGTTCTAGTTCTGTTCTAGTTCTGTTCTAGTTCTGTTCTAGTTCTGTTCTAGTTCTGTTCTAGTTCTGTTCTAGTTCTGTTCTAGTTCTGTTCTAGTTCTAGTTCTAGTTCTGTTCTAGTTCTGTTCTAGTTCTGTTCTAGTTCTGTTCTAGTTCTGTTCTAGTTCTGTTCCAGTTCTGTTCCAGTTCTGTTCTAGTTCTGTTCTAGTTCTGTTCTAGTTCTGTTCTAGTTCTGTTCTAGTTCTGTTCTAGTTCTGTTCTAGTTCTGTTCTAGTTCTGTTCTAGTTCTGTTCTAGTTCTGTTCTAGTTCTGTTCTAGTTCTGTTCTAGTTCTGTTCTAGTTCTGTTCTAGTTCTGTTCTAGTTCTGTTATAGTTCTGTTCTAGTTCTGTTCTAGTTCTGTTCTAGTTCTGTTCTAGTTCTGTTCTAGTTCTGTTCTAGTTCTGTTCTAGTTCTGTTCTAGTTCTGTTCTAGTTCTGTTCTAGTTCTGTTCTAGTTCTGTTCTAGTTCTGTTCTAGTTCTGTTCTAGTTCTGTTCTAGTTCTGTTCTAGTTCTGTTCTAGTTCTAGTTCTGTTCTAGTTCTGTTCTAGTTCTGTTCTAGTTCTGTTCTAGTTCTGTTCTAGTTCTGTTCTAGTTCTGTTCTAGTTCTGTTCTAGTTCTGTTCTAGTTCTGTTCTAGTTCTGTTCTAGTTCTGTTCTAGTTCTGTTCTAGTTCTGTTCTAGTTCTGTTCTAGTTCTGTTCTAGTTCTGTTCTAGTTCTGTTCTAGTTCTGTTCTAGTTCTGTTCTAGTTCTGTTCTAGTTCTGTTCTAGTTCTGTTCTAGTTCTGTTCTAGTTCTGTTCTAGTTCTGTTCTAGTTCTGTTCTAGTTCTGTTCTAGTTCTGTTCTAGTTCTGTTCTAGTTCTGTTCTAGTTCTGTTCTAGTTCTGTTCTAGTTCTGTTCTGTTCTAGTTCTGTTCTGTTCTGTTCTGTTCTAGTTCTGTTCTAGTTCTGTTCTAGTTCTGTTCTAGTTCTGTTCTGTTCTAGTTCTGTTCTAGTTCTGTTCTAGTTCTGTTCTAGTTCTGTTCTAGTTCTGTTCTAGTTCTGTTCTAGTTCTGTTCTAGTTCTGTTCTAGTTCTGTTCTAGTTCTGTTCTAGTTCTGTTCTAGTTCTGTTCTAGTTCTGTTCTGTTCTAGTTCTGTTCTAGTTCTGTTCTAGTTCTGTTCTAGTTCTGTTCTAGTTCTGTTCTAGTTCTGTTCTAGTTCTGTTCTAGTTCTGTTCTAGTTCTGTTCTAGTTCTGTTCTAGTTCTGTTCTAGTTCTGTTCTAGTTCTGTTCTAGTTCTGTTCTAGTTCTGTTCTAGTTCTGTTCTAGTTCTGGTTCTGTTCTAGTTTTGTTCTAGTTCTGTTCTAGTTCTGTTCTAGTTCTGTTCTAGTTCTAGTTCTGTTCTAGTTCTAGTTCTAGTTCTGTTCTGTTCTAGTTCTGTTCTGTTCTAGTTCTGTTCTAGTTCTGTTCTAGTTCTGTTCTAGTTCTGTTATGTCTGTATAAAGACCTACAAATACAGTTAAAAGAATCATACAAGAATGGACACTAAGAGAGAGAGGTTGTAGTCCTGACCCTATAGGATCCTTAAAGGTTTAAAAATCACCCAATGGTATTTCAAGTATTTATGTGTACATAAATATTTAAGCTCAGCTCTCCTATATACCTCTACCTCTACGGCCTCACTACTTTTATGTAGTTAGTACCTCTTACTGTTTGTTGCTGCTGATGTAATATTGAGGAAATTCTTTTTTGTTAAACTTTCTGGCACTTCTTCGTCATCTTAATTTCGTTTATAGGACCCCTACTTGGTTAAGTTTCGAAACAGCAGTAGATAGATGTGTCTGTGAAAAGTAGCTTGCTCTTGTTATGGTTTTTATCGATGACTAAAAGCATGATGTCGATGTCGACAAATGTTGAAGATGAAAATCATGACGATGATGATGTTGATGATGTTGACCAACGCATTGCTTTGCTTGGTGTAACCAAATAAAAAAAAATACAAAAAAGAAAGATACACATGTTTTGATAACATTGTGATGCAGTTCAACACTCATTCATTCATTTATACATTCCTTACTTGCTTCATGCGTGCGTCCGTCCGTCTGTCTGTCTGTCCGACCATTATACTTGCAGTTACAGTGTTTGTTGCGGCCATGTGTATAGATTTCGTTTTGGGGCAAAAGATTTTTCAATTTGTGATTAATTTCAAAAACGAGTTGTTCATGAACAAAAAAAAAAGAAGAAACATTTTTAAATTGAGGGGTTCTCAAGCAATAAGAGTGTGTGGCATATCTGTGATGTAAAGAGTGAAGAAATTGAAAAACCAAAATATTAAAAAAAGAAAGATCAAATGGGTGTGAAAGCTTAAAGTTGGTAATTGAGATGCTTTTCAAAAGAAAAAAAAATCAAAAACAAAAAAAAACAATTTAAATTGAATTTTGCTTAATATTTCAGTTGAGCAAAAGTTGTTAAAAGAATTTTTTGAGGCATGAAGGAAAATAAGTGGAAAAGATCTTGGCAACATCTTTATGCTTTACTTTAATAGAAGGGTGTGACGATTTTCTATTATGTAGATTTAGGAAAAGAAAGTAAAATGTTTTCTAAATATGGAAAAATTTCGGTTGAAACTAAAAGTTTGAGATGAACATTTGGGAAGCTTTCAGATAATGAGCCAAATATATAGAAGATCCAGTTGTAGATTGAGTATAGTTTGGATAAACTAGCTGATTTTTGGTCACTCAGATGTCCTCTAACTCAGATAAGAACTTGGATTAAAACTAGCTTAAGCATGTTTCATTCTTGTACGCTTTAATAATTTCACTTGTACAGACACAATAACAAGCAGAGATGCTGGATTCCCACCTGATTCATTTAATGATTTCCCATGAAATATTTGGTTATTAATTGAAATAGATAAACCCACTATCTTTTTTAAAGAGGAGTTGTGGGAAATTAAATAAAAATTACCTGATTTTATTAAAGATTAATAGATTTTTTTGTTTACCTGCAAATAAAAGAGAGAATAATATTCGATTAGTTAAAGATTACAATCAAATTTGATAGACAAATGTTTCAAATTTAAAAATTATTTAATATCAAGAGCTTCCTAAGGAAGTCTCTGAAAGTTTAGTTTCATTTACAAGAAAACTGAAATTTGGATACCAGAAATCTTTTATGAAACTCATCCTGAATGTTCATCGATCACTATGCTGGTACTTTAACCAGAATGATGATCTCTTTTCCAAGACCATTTCCAAGGTACTAATCCTTCTATTTCAGTTACACTAAACTCTTCTTCTTCTGTTTTGAAAAATCAAAAATAGAAATAAGACTTGATTAAATCTTACATTGTTCCTCACTGAATTTCTTTGCTTGCCAAAATTTATTCATTTGCTTTATCCAATTCATCTTCCAAATAGATTAAACATTCAAAAAACTTTCATTTCCTTCAACGAAGCGAAACAATTTGTGACTATTGATTAGGTTTTTTGCTATTTTGATGTTTGCATATTATTGCCACAAACATTTTGTTGACAATTCTTAATAAGAACAATGCTGGGAGAAAACGGAAATTGATTTCTTTTCCTTGCCATTGATCTAAGGAAGATATTTTGAACAGGATATTTACACAAAAACAACAACTAACAATAAGCCAACATGATTGAATTAATCGAAAAGGAAAAGAAATCAACTTCCAAAACCAGGAAACCTAAATTGATTGTATAGAATTCAAGATAAACTGCTAAAGACATAAAGTCATACAACTCTTCATTGACTGTTTTACTTAATTGCTGCCTATGAAATGTTGTACAGAAATTCTTAAAGCATCAAACCTAAATGGTAAATATTTCTAATATGACTGAAGTGTAGTCGTATGAAATGAAAACGGAAATCATTCATTATCATGTTTTTATGGAGGCACCAAGACTATGTACTTAGTTATTATATACTTTAGTATATAATTCTCTCTCTCTCTTGATACTTACCTGCTTTTTGTTAAGTAAATCTTGCGAAAACTTAATGCCCAGGAGTCTTTATTTCCTTCACTTATTTTTCTGTAAAATTTCTATGTAGACAACAATGAATTATGGCTAATTACCAAGTTGGCTAGAAACCAGCAAATAAACAAACAAACAAAAAACGCCTTAAAGTAAAGTTAGTTAGTTTTTCTATGTGACGTCCAGTTTATACTGGTTACTTTTGAAAATGTAGGGTTTGCCCAACAAAGAAATTCCCAAACGTTGCCTGGCATTCCTAAAAAAGCAGATATAAAGACAAGAAAGAAGAAGAAAGCTACTGTCTTAGGAAAAATTCCAATCTGCTTAGAGAGAGTGAAAATGGTTACAGATTTGAATTCACCATAGAATATCCTTCAAATAGCCCACCTATCTGGAAATCTAGTAACTAGCCATTTAAATATATGACTCTGTAGTGTCGGGCAACTGCACTTTACTGTCTCCAACTCCTCTATATGCCCACACACTCTACAATAATCCCATTTACTTATAAAGGCCCCAATTGCACCGTGACCTGGTTACCACTCCTACTAGAAGTCTGAGACTACAGCTATCCAACCCTATTAAAGTTTTGCTTGCCTTTGTATCCAGTTTTGGCCAAAATGTTTTGAACACTTGACAATCCGTCCTACTATTCCAGGATGGGTTGGTGGAGTGTGCTTTTATTAACTCCTTGGGTTTCCAGATCGCGAAGATCTCTGCTTGGAAGACTCTGCATTCGTCAAAGAGTCCATCTTGGATCTATCAGTGAAAACTATACCCCGTTCAAACAGTTGATCGAATCTAATCCCTTCATCTCTACTACCGAACTCTAATGGGCCTGAGACACCGATGATCTGTTAGCCTTCAATCTCTTCCTTATTCCTCTTAAAGCTTGATTCGAAATCAATTATCAAAAGCATTTCATATTCGGTATTGAGGATGCGACCACAATCTGTTTTGCATTGCTCTTAGACTTTAGAAGACAATGGATGACGTGCAAAATTCTTCTCCAATACCCAGTTTCCGAAAGCTTACTGACGCCAATAACTATCAAGTTGCGAATTCAGAAGGAAATTTTAATTCAATGAGTCATTAGTGATGTATTCAACTGCACATAACAAGCTCTACTGTCTCCAACTCCTCTACATTCCCGACACACTCTACAAAAATCCTGTTTGCTGTTATACCATTTACCTAATTGAACAGTAACCGGTTACCCCTCCTACTAGAAGTCTGAGACTACAGCTATCCAACCCTATTACAGTTTTGCTTGACCACTTGACAATCCATCCTACTATTCCAAGATAGTTTGGTGGAGTAGTGACGACTAGGAGGTCTAACTCCCCCCGGTCCCTAATACTAGGGGACATGTGCTTTTATTAACTCCTTGGCTTTCTAGATCGCAAAGAGTTCAATCCCCAGAGAGTTCAAACTCCGTTCAAACAGTTGATTGAATCTAATCTATTCATCCCTACTACGGAACTCTAAGGGGGATGAGACACCGATGATCTATTATCCTACAATCTCTTCCGTATATTCCTCTTAAAGCTTGTTTCGAAATCAACTATTAAAAGCATTCTGTATTCGTTATTGAGGATGGTGGAGTAGTGGCGAATAGGAGGTCTTACTCCCCCCGGTCCCTAATACTAGGGGACGTGTGCTTTTATTAACTCCCTGGCTTTCTAGATCGCGAAGATCTCTGCCTGGAAGATGCTGCATTCGTCAGAGAGAGATGCAACCACAATCTGTTTTGTACTGCTCTTAGACTTTAGAATTCGATGGACGACGTGAAAAATTCCCCTCGGATACCCAGTTTCCGGAAGCTTACTGACCCCAATAACTATCAATTTGAGAATTCCAGAAGAAAATTCTAGTTCAATGAGTCATTAGTGAGGTATACAAGAGCATGTTCATCAAAGGATAATAATGTGAAATGTTTTACCCAGTTTCCGGAAGCTTACTGATCCCAATAACTATCAAGTTGCGAAATCCGAGGGAAATTTTAGTTCAATTAGTCATTAGTGATGTATAAAAGAAAGCATTTTCATCAAAGGAATTAAGGATATTTTCTTGGATCAATCAGTGAAAACTACACCCCGTTCAAACAGTTGATCGAATCTAATCCATTCAGCCCTACTATGGAACTCTAAGGGGCCTGAGACACCGATGATCTGTTAGCCTTCAATCTCTTCCTTATTCCTTTTAAAGCTTGCTTCGAAATCAATTATCAAAAACATTCTATATTCGATATTGGGGGTGCGACCACAATCAGTTTTGTATTGCTCTTAGATTTTAGAATTCGATGGATAACGTGAAAAATTCTTCTCCGATACCCAGTTTCCGGAAGCTTACTAACGCCAATAACTATCAAGTTGCAAATTCAGAAGAAAATTCTAGTTCAATGAGTCATTAGTGAGGTATACAAGAGCATGTTCATCAAAGGGTAATAATGTGTAATGTTTCACCCAGTTTCCGGAAGCTTACTGATCCCAATAACTATCAAGTTGCGAATTCAGAAGGAAGTTTTAGTTCAATTAGTCATTAGTGGTGTATTGAGGATGCAACCACAACCTGTTTTGCATTGCTCTTAGACTTTAGAAGACCATGAATATCCTGAAAATCTTTCCGATACCCAGTTTCCGGAAGCTTACTGACCCCAAGTCAGTCGGTAGTCTGTCAGTCGGTAGTCTGCTATCAATGGCTGACAAACACAAACTAAATAACACAGCTTGTTCAAATTTTGAGAGGAGTCATTTGACAGATGCCTGCTGGCAAAAGCAGTTTTGTGCTTTCAGTTAAGAGACGGGAAATTAAAAAAAAATCCCGGACTTATTGATCCTCCCACTGAATTGAGCTACTGGTTAGTTTCGAGATTAACGTAGTTAAGTCTTTAGGAAAAGCTTTGTTTTGGAGTCTGTTTCTTTCCGGAAGCTTGGCTACTGTATTGACCTACAGATTGGTTTCGATGTTAGCGGACATAAGTCTTAAGGAAGTCTTATATCAAAGAAGATTTTTGCTATAGTTTTGACGTCGCTGAAGTTTCACTTTCCACTTGATTATTTTAATCAACTATTAATGTTATACTTCAACGTATTGAGAATCTTTTGAGAGCCGCAGTTTGCTTTCAATATCATAATGAAGAGACTCCTCAATCCAAAGTCTGTTAAACTTATATTGTAGGTTAATTTTCTACTGGTATTTGATAAAATGTTCAAGTCATCCGCTGTCTCCTTTAGTTAGACGATAAAAATGATCAATTGATTGTATTTGAGGTTCTACTGAACTCAAGCTACAGCTATGAGAAGACTTATTTAACATCCACTGTCTTCGACTATCGACGATCAAAATGATAGATAATATACCACTCGATCGTATTGAGGAAGAAACTTTCGTCTGTTTCCACTATATATTGGCTTCTTTAAGAAGAACCCTTATGGAATCGAGGAATTTGTGAAGATTATCTGGACATTGCATTCCTTACATGAGGTATGAACTACGATAGCCAATCAATATAAACCAGTATAGAACAGACTTCAAGCTTCAATGGATTACTGAACAGGTTGGTTTCGAGAGCAGCATTGAAGAAGATTTGTGTTGACATCCTTAGTCTATTATTCCAATTCATTGAACATCAATTCCCTCTGATGCTGCAACAACTTCTAGTTTCGGATTTAAGGTTTGAGAAGTCTTTAATGTAGATCCGTTACCTTCCTCGAGTATCACATCTATGCTCGATACAAATTTTATAATGCACTTGATCCTTTTTAAATATGGGTAGAGTTACTATCTTCAGATATCTGTTAGTTTGGAGATCCAGGAATTCAGATACCTATTAGTTTGAAGATCCTGGAGAAGAACCCTTCTGGAAGCATTGTATCTGAGACAACATCTTCTTCGATATTTCTTAACTTCCTTACTCTATCCCAGACTGTAGTTGATCGTTTTTAAATATGCGTAGAGTTACTATCTTCAGATATCTGTTAGTTTGGAGATCCAGGAATTCAGATATCTGTTAGTTTGGAGATCCTGGAGAATAACCTGAGACAACATCTTCTTCGATATTTGTTAACTTCCTTACTCTATCCCAGACTATAGTTGATCGTTTTTAAAGATTCGTAGAGTTACTATCTTTAGATATATGTTAGTTTGAAGATCCAGGAATTCAGATAGCTGTTAGTTTGGAGATCCTGGAGAATAACACTTCTGGAAGCCTTGTATTTGAGACAATATCTTCTTCGATATTTCTTAACTTCCTTACTCTATCACAGACTAAAGTTCATTAAAATATCTTTTTAGTTGCTAAGCTCTAAATTCCCATAAACACCTTTACTTCAAATGCTGCAACCTCTTAATTACCAGCTTCAACTTCACTAACCAATGGTGAGTTAAATAATGTTTTACGAGCCTTGTCTATTGTGGTCTTTTTGATGCTTTACAAGCAATGCTCACATCCCATAACATTGCCGGCATCCACCAAACCCAAACCAAATGTAGCAAGCAGACCATCAGCCATCGCATCACATACATAAATGCTCATACTCTTACTTAAGTACGTTCCACAATCTATGGCTCAATATAGCCCTTGGTGGCACTAAAAGTTGTTAAACAAAAAAAAAATAACAAAAAAACTGAAAATAAACATACCCCAAGGGTGCAATACTAAACAACGCTGACGATCATATATCTCTAAAGTTATTTACGACTAGAAGAGACTACGACGTGTATGTATGGGAGGTTGCGAGTGTTGCCCCAAATGTAATGTATTGCTGTAGAGTTTTGTTACCCAAGAATTTGTAACCACGTTAGCCATGCATTCACAAACCTAGTCAAACAAAGTTACTCGCAACCGTGTATCTTAACGTCACAGCCCTTTTTTCTTTCCGTTTATTACATTCCATGTTCATGTCATTAGAGCATTAATAAATTAGCTTAATTTGTTTTTAAAGATTACACCAAACTCCTAGTTTCTTTTGGTAATGGAAATTTTAATTTTGTTTCTTTTTTTTTGGTGAATTTTTATTTTTGGAAACATTTGCTGTTTGATTGATTGATTGATTGATCATTGGAGGAGAAGAGTGAAGGAAGCCTGGTATCTGAAAGATTTTGGTTGACATAAAATTGATTTTAAGATCATCTACAAGAAGACTTCTGGAAGTCAGGTATTTGGAATATATTTCTTGCCTTTTGTTCGCTTCGTAGAATTGTGACGTCCACCATCGATGTGAAATATTGAATGAGAGAGTATTCTTTACTAGGAAATTAACTGGTAAATCCCAGTCGTGGCTTTCAAGATCAGCAATGAGAATATTCAAAGATCCCTTATCCCTCGCTGCGATTAAAATGCTCTTTTGTTGTAAATTTTTGAAGTCAGTTCCGTTCCTGAAGCTTAGTATCTGAAAGCTTTGAAGTTGTCTTGTAACTAACAAGACTGTATCCACATTCTTATCCTTCGCTACGATTAAAATGATCTTGTGTTGATCAATAATAACTCATTGAGCTAAAATTATTATCCGAATTCGCCTCTTGTAAGTTTTTGAAGTCAGTTCCGTTCCGGAAACTTTGTAGCTGAAAGCTGTGAAGTTTTCTTGTAACTAACGAGACCGTATCCACATTCTTATCCTTCGCTACGATTAACATGATCTTGTGTTGATCAATAAAGACTCATTGAGCTAAAATTATCTTCGGAATTCTCCACTTGATAGTCAGTTTCGTTCCGGAAACTCAGTATCTGAAAAGCTTTAAAGATGAGTTGGAACTAACAAGGACTTTTAATTGATAGTATTGTGAATTTAGTAAAATTCAAATGCAATCAAGTCACAACAGATGAAACTTCACAGCAGCAGTGTTTCCCTTTCCTTTAAGAGGCGGGAAATTCAAAAAGTCCCGGACTTATTGACCCGCCCTTAATATTTAGGAAAATTCAACTTAAATATTCCCAGAATTGAGCTACTGGTTGGTTTCCAGATTAACGAAGATAAATCTTTAGGAAAACATATGTTTTAAGGTCAGCTTCTTTCTGGAAGCTTGGTGTCAAAGAAGGTTTTCTGTATATTGGCTATTGAATTTAACTACAGATTGTTTTAAGTCTTTAGGAAGTCTAATATCAAAGACGATTTGCGCTATAGTTTTGACCACACTGAAATTTAACTATCCATAATCGGGCAATCTTCATCGAATGTAACCCAATTCTTCAATTCAATTGGTTTCGAGATTACCGAAGATTCTTTATATTCTTTAGTAGGTCAAACTGTGTAATCTACATCATTAGGAACAGACATCCTAGTATTGGACTAGAACAGAACTAGAACAGAACAAGAACAGAACTAGAACAGAACTAGAACAGAACTAGAACAGAACTAGAACAGAACTAGAACAGAACTAGAACAGAACTAGAACAGAACTAGAACAGAACTAGAACAGAACTAGAACAGAACTAGAACAGAACTAGAACAGAACTAGAACAGAACTAGAACAGAACTAGAACAGAACTAGAACAGAACTAGAACAGAACTAGAACAGAACTAGAACTAGAACAGAACTAGAACAGAACTAGAACAGAACTAGAACAGAACTAGAACAGAACTAGAACAGAACTAGAACAGAACTAGAACAGAACTAGAACTAGAACAGAACTAGAACAGAACTAGAACAGAACTAGAACAGAACTAGAACAGAACTAGAACAGAACTAGAACAGAACTAGAACAGAACTAGAACAGAACTAGAACAGAACTAGAACAGAACTAGAACAGAACTAGAACAGAACTAGAACAGAACTAGAACAGAACTAGAACAGAACTAGAACAGAACTAGAACAGAACTAGAACAGAACTAGAACAGAACTAGAACAGAACTAGAACAGAACTAGAACAGAACTAGAACAGAACTAGAACAGAACTAGAACAGAACTAGAACAGAACTAGAACAGAACTAGAACAGAACTAGAACAGAACTAGAACAGAACTAGAACAGAACTAGAACAGAACTAGAACAGAACTAGAACAGAACTAGAACAGAACTAGAACAGAACTAGAACAGAACTAGAACAGAACTAGAACAGAACTAGAACAGAACTAGAACAGAACTAGAACAGAACTAGAACAGAACTAGAACAGAACTAGAACAGAACTAGAACAGAACTAGAACAGAACTAGAACAGAACTAGAACAGAACTAGAACAGAACTAGAACAGAACTAGAACAGAACTAGAACAGAACTAGAACGGAACTGAATCGAAGCAGTTCTAAATACTTTTTTACAGGTATCTCCACATGAATCCGCCCGTTTTCTTGATAGAATATTACGGTTTCATGTCTGACCGCATAATCTGATCGTATTTGTTCAATTCTCGCTTCAAACGAATCAGTTGCGTTCGGTACAGGTTCAGAATAATGTTCTGGTCAGATTTCAACAGTTCATAATAGATAGGACACTTTTGCTCCCACCAAATACAGAGCACTACCATAGCTCCAGGGATATTTGGCTTTGGTGTCGATTCGTCTGGTTGGCCGGTCTTCACATATGATCTCTTACGGTTATCGTAATGAATCCGTTTTTCATCTCAAGTAATGATTCGGTGCAAAAATGATTTTCTTTTATAGCGATCAAGCATGATTTCGGACATTTCGATGCAATATCGTCTTTCAAGGTCTCTCAACTTCAATTCGTAAGGTACACAATTTCCCTGCCTTTGGGTGAATCCTGCTTCCTGCAAACGTTTTTAAATTGCTGATTGAGTAGCATCCAATGATTTTGCAAACTGTTGTTGAGTTTCGCAGCAATCTTCATTGAGTAATGCCTTCAATTCTGAGTCCTCAAACTTTTTGGCTGGCTCGGGGCGATATTTTGTTTTCCGTGTCTTAAACCCCACTTCTGAACCGTACAAACCCTGTCTCGCACGTTGTAAACGAGGGAACACATTCACCATAAGATTTGGTGAGCAATCGCTGTGCTTAGCGGCACTCTTTTTCAAATTAGAAAGAAGTAAAACAAAACTTCCAGCATATGACGCATTGTTGGTACAAAATTCGACATTTTTGAAGCCCAAAAAAACTTTGTTGTTTACGGAATTAATGGCTTTATCCAGAAAGATACTAAATAAATGTCCTTAGAAAGTGGAAATTTCAAAGACTTCCAATAATTTTTGTAAAAATTACTTTAAATGAAGCTAGCTTAACTTATAGATCCAGGAAACGTTAATAAAGTTTATATTCATGGAAAATATTGAGGAAATTAGGAAGGCTTTCCCAAATTCTTAGTCATTTACCTTTTTAATCTCTATATTTCTTTAAAATTCTTAGCAAATTTGTTTGAAATTCTTTTACTTAAAAAAAGTTTTATCTTTAAAACCACTTCCTTTTAAATGTTTAATAAGGTTAATGACCGTAAGAACTTTTAAGAAATTCTCTCTTGCTAAATTTTTCAACTCCCGCCAAGTTTTTATTTTTTTTTTTATTTAAAATTTTAAACATACTCGTATGTATCTAGATTTTAAAGTCTTTTTGGATGTGTTTACTTTTTGTATATTTTATTTATTGTAAAATTTATTTAACAAGTCATTAAAATTGTTGACATTTTATGTTCCAAGAGATTTATTAAATTGTCAATACTGCTACAACAACGTTATTCAAAACGTGATCATGTGTATTTGAGAATTGAGGAGGGGTGGGGTATTCGTATTGTCTGAAAGCGAGTCTCGTTTACAAATGAAGGTGATTTAAGCATAAAAATAAAAGAATCGAATAAATATTTAAATAAATAAAAATAAACACTTGTTTAAACGAAAATAAAGACAAATTTATGATGTGAATGAAGTGTTTTTTCTTAACAAATGCTGAGATTTTTTTTTTGGATTAAAGTTAAAAATAACAAAAAAAATTTATTAAAGTTTTGAAGGCAGTTGTCAGAAGGTTTTTTTGATTTAATAAAATTTAAACGGAAAACGTTATTGGAAAGAGTTCTTTTTTTTAAAAAAAAAAGAGGAGGTGTAACTTTTTTAGTTGAAGGGAGTGTCATTTGAATACTTAGTTTGACCTTATTTCAGTCTTTATTGACCTGATTCTCGATATTGTTTAAAAAAATATTGTAAATATTGCAACATCCTAGATTCATAAGTCTTTTTTATAGATTTAAATTTTCTCTTCATAAAACCCATAATTTACATTTTACCTTACATCATTTTTACTTTAAACGCCCTCGCTTTACGCCTTCATTGTGTTTTATTACTTTTTTTTCCTACCTACAGGTATTTAAAACCCAATAATACTGCTTAAAACCATTTAAAGAATAACAACAATAACTTACTAAAAAAAATAAGCTTCTTAAAAAAAAGAAAAAAAATATGCTGATGTATTCTCACTTTCAATAAATTAAATTTGCATAATGATGTGAATAAAGAGCAACAGACAGACGACGGCGACGACGACACCTTTCTGCAGAACTATAATAATAATAAATCCATAAGTAAACAAAACAAAATGTAGCAACACAAAACCAGCAAGCAAATACAAAAAATAAATAAATAAACAAACAAAAGAAATGAAAACTATAACAACAAAATCATAGTTAAGAAAACTACAACAAAAACAACAACCACACAGCCATAATAGCAGACTGAAAACACAAGGTGCTAATGAACTGTTTTCAATACAAGATAAAAGAAGAAGAAGAAGTAGAAGCAGCAGCAACAAAAACACAATAAAATAAGAAGCAGCAGCAATAACAACAACAACACAACAATATATTGAACACTATTGTTTACACACGAGTAATACAGGTTTAAATGAAGAAGAAGCAGTTTTTTAGTAGAGAGTTTTTTTTTATTCACAGAGTGTGTGAGAGAGAGAGCAAGGGACAAAGAAAAACAAACAAGTGGTAAACAAAGTTGCCAACTCTTTATTATCATACAGAAAATAGCTAGAAATGACTAAAAACAGAAAAAACTGATTTAAAATCCTTAAATTTAGCAAATAATTTCTAAATTAGTGAATTTTAATAAATTACATAGTATGTTTACACTATTGCTTTAAGGACTCTTTGATAATTTATGAAAAGTCATTCGATTGCAACTAATTGCGTTAAAAAGTTATGACCAAAATTGAAATTGCCACAAAAAAATATTCAGTAAAGCCGTGTGTCCACTAGCAAGTCACTTGCGAAAGAACTTCTGCAAGTATTTACTGAAGTGTTTCTACTCAAACCTAAACTTGAGGAAGTCTGCTTCCAGAAGTAGTTTGTAGAAGTTATTACGACGAACTTGCTTCAAGAAATTGTTGATTTTTGTTTACGAATGACAGTATAAAAATATCTTTGAAGGTAAATATTAAAATAATTTATATAAAATGGAGCTTTGAAGCCCATTATGTATGTGCTCGAACCTTGAAGTTCTGAGGCGACAAAGTGACCAAATATTTGGTATTCATTCGACGGTTTTTGCATTATTTGCAGAGAATTTTCCAGCACGAAGTCATGGCCACTTTTTTTCCTTTCTTTGTTTAATTTTTGACCAAACTGCGTTAGTAGATTGTCCAATTTCCATTTGACCACTTCTTAGGGCGCGTTTATATCATTGGCTATTACCTTTAAAGCGTTTTATTTTTTAATTTTACTCATACAGTCTTTAGAAGACGTGTGACATAATTCAGGATAACTATCTTGTTTTTCTATTAGCAAATGTGTTGTTTCACTACTCCATACGAATTTATTTTTGTCCATTTTAAAAATTTGAAAAAGAACTAAAAAAAAACAAAATAAAACTGAAAACAGAAGAGAATACCACAAACAGTTTACCCTACTTCTTCTGCAAGTCTTCAATTGCAGTTCACAGCAAGTCGTTCAAGTTACTTACAGCAAGCAACAAACATGAGTTTCCACATATGTAATTGCTGCAAGTAACTTCTACAAGTCGTGACTTTTGGAAGTCGACTTCTAATACGTGTTTACATGACAAAAACTTCTGTAGTGCGATTCACTAACTTTTAACACTTTGGCAGGTGTTAACTTTAACCACACATTCAGATGTTTGCACTAACCACTTTGTGATTCACTAACTTATTTTTAACCATGGTAAACAGTTTTATATTTCTCTGTTTTCAAATTGATATTACGTGGCAACGCTGCCAAGCGAAATGTAAAAATAAGAGAAAAGAACAAAGAAGAATAGAAAAAAAAACAAAACAAATAACTTTTTTGTAAAATTTTGTTGCCATTCTAAAATAAAATGATTTTAGAATGGCTAGTACTTCCACTAAAAGAAGCCGAGCGTCTGCCGAGCAGTTAAGTCACGTGGTTGACTTCATGATAAACAACACGGGACTTGCTGGCGGCAAATTTAAAAAGCTCCGCGGAAAATTGGTGTTCGACAAGAAGTGGAGCGAATTGTCGAATGCCCTTAATTGTCTTGGCGGGGCGGTTAAAGCGGTCAACCAGTGGCAGGCTCATTATAACGATAAAGACTTTTCTAAACTGATTAAACCACACCAAAAATGCTGGTGTTAATAAACCACAATTTGTTTTGCTAAAAATAACAGCTGACTGAAACAGCTGTATTTAAACGCCAGGAGATATCGTTTACAGTGTTAGTGAATAGCAAAATGGTTAATTTTGTGGTTAACATTTTTAAACGAAACAATTCTGGTTTAAAAAGCATAGTGAATCGCACTACTGGAAGCAACTTCCGCAAGAAAACTTGGTAATAGACACACGACTTTGGAACTAAATTGTGCAAAATTTTATCATGATTGCCGCTTAATCAACATATTTATGAATGCTCAAACAGTATTCCGGAGGTACATTTGTATGGGAACTAGGTGAAATCATGGACCTATATTGCTCATTTTCAAGACCAAACAAACCTTATCAGCAGAGAGTATTTGTGAGAAATTTCAGCCAGCTACCTCCTTTCGTTTGGGTATTATTGTGTATTCAACAGACAGACAGACAGACGGACGGACATAGTTAGATCGACCCAGATTATATTGGGTGTAATTTTATCTATTTATAATAGATGGCGTATCTTTTGAACATAACTAATATATGTAATTTTGAAGAGTACACATCTGTCATTTATTCTTATTTAGTTATTGAACAACAAAGTTTTTTTTTTACTTTGAAAATGATATACGGGAAGTTTTGCTTTACTTCTTTAATTTGAAAAAAGTGCCGCTGAAGCACACCGATTGCTCACCGAAGTTTATGGTGAATGAAATCCATCGGTTTCAACGTGCGAGAGATAGTTTGTTCGGTTCACAGAAGACAAAGATCGCCTAGGCCAGCCAAAAAAGTTTGTAGGCCATGAATTGGAGGCATTACTCCTTGAAGATTGTTGTAAAACTCAACTGAAGAGCTTGCAAAATCATTGGCAGCTACTCAAGCAGCAATTTCAAAACGTTTGCGAGCAGCAGGCTTCGTCCAAAAACAGGGAAATTGGATACCATACCGAATTGAAATCGAGAGATCTTGAAAGTTAGTTTTGCATGCCCGAAAATATGTTTGAACGCTGTAAAAGAAAATAATTTTTGCACCGTTTCATTACTTGCAATGAAAAAGCGTAAGAGATCATAACAGCTTTGTCGCTCTGACGCTTTGATTGCAAATCATTTCAAAAGATTCTATAAAATTTACAACAATTATTTATGCATGTATTTGTTGTTGTTGTTATTGTTTGGGGGTAATAAAAAGAATCAATAACCTTCAATTGTTGTTGTATTTAGTGTGTTGTATTATAAAAATAGCACAGTAGTGCTCAATATTATTCTGGCAAAACACACAATCATACAAATATAATCACGTTATCTCATTGCTTCTCTTCTTTGTTCCTTCACCTCTCCTCTCACAACTACTGTATGGTACACAGGCCTGCCAGTTTTGTCGATTATTTTAACTCAAACGTAGTAAAGTTTCAATATGCCAAATTTTTCCTCAAAATTAGCGTTTTTTTTTGGCTTTATTCTATAAAGATAAAAAAAATTATATTTTCGAAGCAAACAAAAACGCTATAATGTTCAATATATAGTATAGGTGGGAATGAATGACTGATATGTAACCTTCTGCATGACATCATGAGCAAAGTCTGTTCAGAGAGAAGAGGAATAACATGAATCGAGGATTTCGATTATGTGGATGATATTTGTCTACTCTCGCACAAGTTCTCCAAAATGCAAGAAAACAGTAGTGGACTTGAGAATTCACAACGTTAGCACCGATAACATCATGCAACATGGGCAACCAGTCGAATACGAAGAAAGCTCAATAAATCGAGAGCGGCATTCTGAAGGCTACAACCAGTATGGAGAAACTCACAAATATCCAGACGAACAAAGCTTTGAATATTCATGGAATGTGTAAAGTCTATTTACTCTGTTGTATTGAAGTAAAACTTGGTTAGTATGGAACACAATCAGGCAAAAACTGCAGGATCCGAATTACCGCATTCGTGATCGAATGAACTATCGTATCGAAAAATAATTTCGATATCGTAATTATAACAAAATGTATTAAATTTCATGCTCGATACCGAATGCCGTAATCTCAAAGAAGAAAATTACGATCGAATTTACTCGATATCGAATGGGGTAATTCGGCCCCAGGTATTCATCAACAAGTGCCTCAGAATCATATGCAAAATATTCTGTTCTAATTCTGTTCTAGTTCTGTTCTAGTTCTGTTCTAGTTCTGTTCTAGTTCTGTTCTAGTTCTGTTCTAGTTCTGTTCTAGTTCTGTTCTAGTTCTGTTCTAGTTCTGTTCTAGTTCTGTTCTAGTTCTGTTCTAGTTCTGTTCTAGTTCTGTTCTAGTTCTGTTCTAGTTCTGTTCTAGTTCTGTTCTAGTTCTGTTCTAGTTCTGTTCTAGTTCTGTTCTAGTTCTGTTCTAGTTCTGTTCTAGTTCTGTTCTAGTTCTGTTCTAGTTCTGTTCTAGTTCTGTTCTAGTTCTGTTCTAGTTCTGTTCTAGTTCTGTTCTAGTTCTGTTCTAGTTCTGTTCTAGTTCTGTTCTAGTTCTGTTCTGTTCTAGTTCTGTTCTAGTTCTGTTCTAGTTCTGTTCTAGTTCTGTTCTAGTTCTGTTCTAGTTCTGTTCTAGTTCTGTTCTAGTTCTGTTCTAGTTCTGTTCTAGTTCTGTTCTAGTTCTATTCGAGTTATGTTCTAGTTCTGTTATAGTTATTTTCTAGTTCTGTTCCAGTTCTGTTCTATTTCATAATTTTTTTCTCAAAATTTAACAATTTTGTATCCAAGTAATCTGGCAACTATGGGTGGCTGTACTACTTTTGCAAATATTCTGTAGTATTGAAAATAATAACAACAAAACACTTGAACAAATACACTTACTCATCTACACTGTAACATCATCATTATCATCATCACAATGAAAACAAAACAGGTAAAATGGATACACTGAGCGATTGACTACTGTATAGGGTATGACCAGAGACCTGAGCTGACTAAATTTCAAGGCGACGGCGGCCTACTCCAAAAAAAAACGGCGGAGGCGGCACAAATTTTAAATAATTAAAAATTTAAAATGTGCAATTCTGAAAATTTTATGAAATTTTTAAAGAACTTTTATCAAAATCGGCTTTGGCTATTTTCAAGCCAAAATGAATTCGCCGGTGGCGGCTTTGAAAGTTTACCGGCGGCTGAGCTCAGCCGTTAGGCGCAAATCTCTGGTTATGACTTATATGTATTTATTTGCTTTCAGGGGGAGAAGGGGGTGTATAGTGAATGAAATAATAGCAATAAAAACAACAACAAATTGTGTTGAGTGGTGGAGTGTGTATGAGTTTGTTTGTCGCTCTGTGGTTTGAATGGAAGAAAAAATATGGTAAAATTATGCAAATTTCTAAATAAAACAAACAATAATTCTTTTTATAGCTCTACACCACCATAGTGGGTAGAGGGTATTATGTGTGAAGCAGATGTTTGTAACGCCCAAAAATATTCTTATACCGATCGACTCAGAATCACTTTCTCAGTCGATTACCGAGCATAAATCTCTTAAAAATGTTAGTAGGTATTCATAAAGAATTCAACAGGAATAAGTTTCATATAGATCCATAGCGATCGGTCCATAATTCCTCATAGCTCGCATATAGGGCTCACTTCCGAAAATCACTCACGAATATAAATTAATGAAATTTTAAAAGAAAAATATTTTTGCTTTTGGGTAGGGTATTTTATGGTCGGTCTTTCTTACTGCTTTTAGTTTATACTATTTGTTATTTTATTTTCAAACAAAAAAAAAAACAAAAGTGTAGAAAAAAATACACAAAATGTTAGATAATGGCATGGCAGGGCTAAACTAAACTTGTATTGAGGTAGTCTTGACAAACTACTCTTCTAATTTTGATTGTTAATATTTTTGCCAACCAAAAAAACAGATAATAAATTCACAAGAATTTTTTAAATGATTGGAAACAATTGAAAAAATTTTGTATTTATTTCATAATAACAAGTGGGTTCGAAGGACCAATATTTTAAAAGGATGCCACATGAATTTAGCAAAGGTTCTGCTAAATTCTAAAGGATTTTTAATATAAATAGCTATATATTCAATTAAATTAAATTTATTTTAATCTCCCTAACTCTGTTAACTGTTAAGCGGTAGTTTGTTAAACTTTTTGTAATATAATCTACTGCTTACAAGCACGTTTTTCCCCCCTACCATTAGGTATGTTCAAGTCTCTTTGTATTTTTCCCCTAAACACTATGGCTACTTTTAGTACTGCCGCGCTTTTGTTTAAACTCAACACAAAATAAATGTAAAAACCACAAAAAGAAAAAAGGAAACTATCAGATAAAAAAAAACACATAGAAGATTGGTTACTATTTCTACAAGATAATAATAAACTATATTATTTAGAAGGTTGTTACAAAGCAGCCAGCTACAGCAATAACATTAAAATGGTAATAAAAAAGAGGGTTCTACTCTATTGTACGTAGAAGTTAATAGACGTCTTAGTCAAAGTAACACATTTACACATGCTACATACGTATCTATCGGCTTCACTGAGCGGTAAAGTGTGTGTGATTTGAACGATATGAACAACTGATATATGGAAGCACAAAGGCACATACATTCAACAGGAATGGAAAAGAGTGAAATGACCTGAAACTGAAGTAGATTCGATCTAAAATTGAACTTGAACTGAACTAGAACAGAACTAGAACAGAACTAGAACAGAACTAGAACAGAACTAGAACAGAACTAGAACAGAACTAGAACAGAACTAGAACAGAACTAGAACAGAACAGAACTAGAACAGAACTAGAACAGAACTAGAACAGAACTAGAACAGAACTAGAACAGAACTAGAACAGAACTAGAACAGAACTAGAACAGAACTAGAACAGAACTAGAACAGAACTAGAACAGAACTAGAACAGAACTAGAACAGAACTAGAACAGAACTAGAACAGAACTAGAACAGAACTAGAACAGAACTAGAACAGAACTAGAACAGAACTAGAACAGAACTAGAACAGAACTAGAACAGAACTAGAACAGAACTAGAACAGAACTAGAACAGAACTAGAACAGAACTAGAACAGAACTAGAACAGAACTAGAACAGAACTAGAACAGAACTAGAACAGAACTAGAACAGAACTAGAACAGAACTAGAACAGAACTAGAACAGAACTAGAACAGAACTAGAACAGAACTAGAACAGAACTAGAACAGAACTAGAACAGAACTAGAACAGAACTAGAACAGAACTAGAACAGAACAGAAGTAGAACAGAACTAGAACAGAACTAGAACAGAACTAGAACAGAACTAGAACAGAACTAGAACAGAACTAGAACAGAACTAGAACAGAACAGAACTAGAACAGAACTAGAACAGAACTAGAACAGAACTAGAACAGAACTAGAACAGAACTAGAACAGAACTAGAACAGAACTAGAACAGAACTAGAACAGAACTAGAACAGAACTAGAACAGAACTAGAACAGAACTAGAACAGAACTAGAACAGAACTAGAACAGAACTAGAACAGAACTAGAACAGAACTAGAACAGAACTAGAACAGAACTAGAACAGAACTAGAACTAGAACTAGAACAGAACTAGAACAGAACTAGAACAGAACTAGAACAGAACTAGAACTAGAACAGAACTAGAACAGAACTAGAACAGAACTAGAACAGAACTAGAACAGAACTAGAACAGAACTAGAACAGAACTAGAACAGAACTAGAACAGAACTAGAACAGAACTAGAACAGAACTAGAACAGAACTAGAACAGAACTAGAACAGAACTAGAACAGAACTAGAACAGAACTAGAACAGAACTAGAACAGAACTAGAACAGAACTAGAACAGAACTAGAACAGAACTAGAACAGAACTAGAACAGAACTAGAACAGAACTAGAACAGAACTAGAACAGAACTAGAACAGAACTAGAACAGAACTAGAACAGAACTAGAACAGAACTAGAACAGAACTAGAACAGAACTAGAACAGAACTAGAACAGAACTAGAACAGAACTAGAACAGAACTAGAACAGAACTAGAACAGAACTAGAACAGAACTAGAACAGAACTAGAACAGAACTAGAACAGAACTAGAACAGAACTAGAACTAGAACAGAACTAGAACAGAACTAGAACAGAACTAGAACAGAACAGAACTAGAACAGAACTAGAACAGAACTAGAACAGAACTAGAACAGAACTAGAACAGAACTAGAACAGAACTAGAACAGAACTAGAACAGAACTAGAACAGAACTAGAACAGAACTAGAACAGAACTAGAACAGAACTAGAACAGAACTAGAACAGAACTAGAACAGAACTAGAACAGAACTAGAACAGAACTAGAACAGAACTAGAACAGAACTAGAACAGAACTAGAACAGAACTAGAACAGAACTAGAACAGAACTAGAACAGAACTAGAACAGAACTAGAACAGAACTAGATCAGAACTAGAACAGAACTAGAACAGAACTAGAACAGAACTGGAACAGAACTAGAACAGAACTGGAACAGAACTAGAACAGAACTAGATCAGAACTAGAACAGAACTAGAACAGAACTAGAACAGAACTGGAACAGATCTGAACTGAACATCAGCTGAATTAAAGCTAAGCTAGCAATTGGAATCATTAGGTATTTACCTTTAATTTCGTTTCTTATTAAAGATTTCATTCCTTCAAAGCTCCGTTGGTGGTAAATTGATTGTGTATGGTTGAGACTAGTTAATAGTTATATATTTTCTAAGACTTAGAAGGGGAGTTTAGGAGTTCAAAATGATAACAAGTCGTAAATGTTTTTTTGTTTTTGTATGTTTTAAACTAGAAAACCTGTTACAAAACCCAAAACATAGCATTAGATGTCTAAAGATTAAAATGTTTTTTTATTAAAAAAATAAAAAAATGTTGCTATAGTATTTATTTATTTTTATTTTTGTAGCTCTGAGGCAAACACAACAAGTTAATGTCTTTTTTTCTCCAACACTAATAAATATTTTTTTTATTTTTAGATTAAAAATCACTTGGAAATAAACATGGAAAGCCAAAGCAAAGAGGGACGGACGGACGGCTGGACGGACTAAAATAAGAGGAAAACACCAGCAACTAACAATCATTTGAAATTCACTTCCTGATTGTGAAAAAAAAAAGAATTGAATTCTTTGGCTCATTCAATTAAAATACAATAAGAATTTTTGCTGAAGAGCTGGATTTTTTTTAATCTTTTCTTTTCAATGTGTTTCAGTTTATGGCCGGTTATCGTTAAATGGAAATCTTGTTAAAGTAACTGTTAATTAACTGTGAATTTAATTAATTTTATGATAAAATATAAAAGAAAATGTATTAAATTTATAAAATAAATGTCTTGGTTCTTGTAGGTTATTAGTTTAGAAAGGAACTTATTTATATAAAATTGATTTAATCGTTTAAATTTCAGAAGATAATTGCAGAAATATTTGCTGTAGCAACGAATCTTCTTCTAAATAGTTCAAATATTGTAAACTGTTCATTTATTTCTTGCATGTTCTCTTTATGCCAGGCACTGATTTAGTGTTAAATCTTTAAAGAGACAAATACTATCAATTTCTTTTTCCTAGAGCGAGCTCTCTCTTTCTGCCATTATAACTGCAATGTGATTACCTTTGGTGACCCTGGTATACAATAAAGTAGCATGTAAACACTCAGAACTTTAATTTAAAACCCTAAAGCTTAGTTTACAATTTAAGCTAAATATGCTATTGTTTTCTTTATTAAACAAAAATTACCGCGAAGCAGTTTAAATTTATTTTCTTTTCAACAATAAATTATCTAGCAATTATGCATAGTTTTATAAAAACAGAACATAAAAAGCCCTATGAATAAAAACAAAATAAATTAATTTACATAAATTAAAGCCTAAAACACAATTTTCTAATAAATTATAATAAAGTTTTTCTCTTTTTATATTCTTTTTATTCTTTGAAATTAGTAGAGTTTTTCAAATTGTTTAATTTTGATTACCATTTTTTTTATGAATTTTTCATTTCGTATTTCATATTTAAAATGCAACAGGTTGTTTGAACCTTAATAGAGTTTGAAAAATACTCGTAGTGGTGCATGTAGCAGCAGTGCTTGAAAAAAAAAAGAAATATTAAGAACCAAAACTATTGTTGGAAAAAAAAACCTGTGTATGAATTTTTAATGAAATTTTTTAGTTTTTTATTAAATAACTTGTTAGAGTTTTTTTATGATGGTTTGGTTTTTCAGCATTTGGTTAAATACTTTTTAGTTTTTTAGCTGAGTTTTAGATACACTTGGAAAAATTGTAAATTTAATCGAAAGTCTTTAAACAGTCTTTATACAGTCATATTTTAGCTTCAATCATAGGACTTTATTCAGTCATGTTTTAGCTTCAATCGTAGGACTTTATTCAGTCATACTTTAGCTTCAATCGTTGGACTTTATTCAGTCATATTTTAACTTCAATCGTAGGACTTTATTCAGTCATATGTTAGCATAAATCATAGGACATTATTCGGTCATATTTTAGCTTCATTCATAGGACTTTATTCGGTCATATTTTAGCTTCAATCATAGGACTTTATTCAGTCATATTTTAGCTTCAATCATAGGACTTTATTCAGTCATATTTTAGCTTCAATCATAGGACTTTATTCAGTCATATTTTAGCTTCAATCATAGGACTTTATTCAGTCACATTTTAGCTTCAATCATAGGACTTTATTCAGTCATATTTTAGCTTCAATCATAAGACTTTATTCAGTCATATTTTAGCTTCAATTAAAGGACTTTATTCAGTCATATTTTAGCTTCAATCAAAGGACTTTATTCAGTCATATTTTAGCTTCAATCATAGGACTTCATTCAATCATTATTTAGCTTCAATAATAGGCCTTTATTCAGTCATATTTTAGCTTCCATCGTAGGTTTTTATACAGTCATATTTTAGCTTGCATCAAGGACTTTATTCAGTCATATTTTAGCTTCAATCATAGGACTTTATTCAGTCATATTTTAGCTTCAATCATAGGACTTTATTCAGTCATATTTTAGCTTCAATCATAGGACTTTATTCAGTCATATTTTAGCTTCAATCATAGGACTTTATTCAGTCATGTTTTAGCTTCAATCGTAGGACTTTATTCAGTCATACTTTAGCTTCAATCGTTGGACTTTATTCAGTCATATTTTAACTTCAATCGTAGGACTTTATTCAGTCATATTTTACCTTCAATCATAGGACTTTATTCAGTTATATTTTAGCTTCAATCGTAGGACTTTATTCAGTAATATTTTAGCTTCAAGCATAGAATTTTATTCAGTCATGTTTTAGCTTCCCTCATACGACTTTATTCAGTCATATTTTAGCTTCAATCGTAGGACTTTATTCAGTCATATTTTAGCTTCAATCATAGGACTGTATTCAATCATAGGACTTTATTCAGGCATATTTTAGCTTCAATCGTAGGTCTTTAATCAGTCATATTTCAGCACCAATCGTAGGATTTTATTCAGTCATATTTTAGCTTCAATCGTTGGTCTTTATACAGTCATATTTTAGCTTCAATCATAAGAGAATACGAGTTTATAGTTATTAAAATGGACCCAACAAATGCTACCTTTTTTAAACACTTGTCATTTATTTGTTTCCATCCGATTTCAAAGATTTTTATATTTTTGGAAAAGCGCGCGGCAATGTTATTTGTCTGTTATAATTTCCGAGTTTTAGGCATTTGAAAATTGAAATTTAAAAATTTTGCCATACCTTGGTCCGCTTTTTTAAAAATATAGGCCATAATTTTAAGCCGAATGGACTGGAATTTGCTTTTGGTTAGTTAGTCAACTAAATTACCAATAATATACAAAAGATTTCAGAGCAATATAAATTATGGATCCAAAAATAAACGATTTTCAATTTAAAAATTCAAAAAAATTGTAGATTTTTGCTGCTTTTTGGCCGAAAAAGTAAACTTTCTTTAAGAACCTATAACAATTTTATGTTTTTCTGTGAGGTATATTTACTGAGAACATTTTGCTATAAAAAATATGTCCTATTTTTAGAATATGTCGCCTCTATGCCCTTCAGAATTTTACCTATTTTTTTTATCAAAATTTCAACTTTGGGCCACATGTTCTAAAATCCCAAAGCTGGGATCAGACAATGGAAAGCGGCTATGAAAACCTTGATGTGTTTTCTATTTATCCCCAAAGAATTTTCCCAGCCCCTATGAGCAAAATTATATAAAATTCCATTCTTGGGGATTTTCGCTCCAATTGTTAGGAATTGCGTGAGATTCTCTTTGACCTTTTCACAAGTTTTTTTTTTAACTTTTTATTTAGAATGACAAATTTAGAAAAAACGTTGAAAATTTCTTTGAGTTTTGTTAATAAATAAAGATTTTATTACATATTGAATGGGTATGTCAATAAGCAAAATCCACATGAGATCCAAGAGCGTCAAATACATCCCGAAAAAGACACTGTTTGGTTTGGATTTTGGGCTAGCGGTGTCATCTTTCTTAGAGAACGACTTTGACCAGGCCAATACCGTCAACGATGAGAGCTATACGTCGATGATTACCGACTTCTTTTGGGCTGAATTGAATTGTAAAGCTATCAACGACATTGGTTTCAATTGCGAACGATTTGAGGGCATGGAGACGATGTGAACTGGCCACCGAGATCGTGCGATTTGTTTTTCTTTATGGGGTTTTCTTAAGCCGCAGATAAGCCACAAACCACAACGTGCCGCAAAGCCAACATAACCCATAGCATTGGTCAAATTCAGCCAGATTTGCTCAATTTAAAAATTGTTTATGAACTTGGCCTTAATTAAATACCAATTTTCCTTTATATTAAATAATTTTTAAATTATTTATGCAATTTATTAAACAAATTACAAACCAGGCTGCTTTTAAAATCACCACATTTCTTTTTAACAGTGCTGCAAACGAATAAAATACAACACTATGCTGCTGCTGCTTCTTCCTTTACTTTAGGCATAAATAACAGCAACAATAGACAACAACAAAAAACACCAACAATTTTTGTGCTCACATAAGTGTATGATTATGGGCTGTAAACATGAAGTATGTACGAATGTTTGTGTGCACAAGACTCGATACATACAAACTTGCTCGTACAACGAGTACGAGTATACTCGTACTCATATCCATATGTATGAACGAGTGTATGTTTCAATGTTTATAATTTATACAAGTTGTTATTGCTGTAGTTTTCTCGTACACTACTCGTATTTCTTATTTGTAATTGTTATTGTTGCAGTTTATTATGAAAAAAAAAAAAATAAAAATGCAAAGAGCAGAGAGTGCGGCAAAACACGCACATTCTATTTGTCTTTTCTGCTTCTTTTTCTATGCATAGTTTACAGTTGCCAGTGGAGTTGAGTTGGTTGGCTACATTTATAACATTCAATTTAGTTTTGTGTGATTTATTTTTTTTTTGGTTAGTTTTGTTGCTAACTCTAGAAAAAAAACTGGTGGAAAAAAGAGTCATACATATTACTTGCCACATTTATAAGAAAAACTATTAGAAAAACAACAAGCATTCAACAAATTATAGACATAAAATTAGTGTGTGTGTAAGTAAATTCTTTAGTGTTTTGTTTGTGTGTTATTTTTATTGCATTTTTTTATGCGTTTTGTCGGTGCATGTTCACCGATAATACATATTTTATAAAGCAACATTGATCAAAATCAAATTTAGAGTTTTTAATGCGTATGGCAAATGTTAATTACATTGGCACAGCAATGTAAGCTAAAAAAAATTCACAATTTGTTAAGTAAAAAGAAATATTAAAGAAAAAATTCCGGCCAAATAAAAAATTCATGGAAATTAATGATATTTCCTGTGGGTAAGTACAAAGACTGCAAAAACTACAATAATATTTTGTCCAGAATAAAACTATAAACAAATGTAGGTACAGGAAATAAAAGGATTTTCTTCCCGCAAAGACTTTAAGATGATTGATTGCAATTTGCTCCAGTGTTTATTTGTAAGAGGAAAGGGAATATCTAGATTTAGCTTCAATCGTAGGAGTTTATTTGGTCACATTTTTGCTACAAGCATTTGTCAGACACTCTAGATCATTGGTAGGCAAAAAGAGGCATTTAATTTGTGTGCTTTTTTGGGTAAAAAATAAAATATCTACTACAACATCAAGCAACTGAATGAAATGTATGTATTTTTATGCTCTATTACGCTCTTTTTTTTTGTTCACATTCGGGTTGTTTGACGAAAATCATCGTAACCTGAACAATATGAACGCCTACCATGGCTCTAGATGTTCTGGTCTAAACACATTTGTCAAGTGTCTCGGATTAGGAATTACTTCACTCCATCTGATCTCCTCACTTTTACACCACCTATTTACACCATACAGTGGTTGACAAAACAATGGAAACTTTTCCAAATATTCCATACTTTCCAAATATTCCATATGTAACCCAAAATTTTTAAAATATTTTTTTAATATAAAAATTTTTTGGTTTAGTATTTTACTTTTATAGTTTTATTTATATAAATTAACTGAAAAACAAACAACATAATTAATTATATTCTGAAAAAAAGGGAACAACATTAAAAATATTCACTATTTCGCTACTGACAAAACAATGGAAACTTTTAAACTTCTGCAATAAAGAAAGAAGTGTAAAACGAAAATAATATTTAAAAGAACGATGTTAAAAGCATCCTGTTTACAGTTATTTTATTTTTAAATTCTGGTAATTTTTCACAATTTCTTTTTCTAAATTTTTCGCATTATTGCTTTTTTTCAAAGTTAACGAAAATGGCTAAAGTTAGGATTTGTGAAGACTTAAAAAATAAAATAATTAACGATTTTAAAGCTGGTTTAAAACAAAAAAGTATCTGTGACAAATATTCAATAAATAAATCAGCAGTTTCAAAAATTATAAAGAAATTTCGTGAGACCGGTTCTGTAAAAACTCAACATTTAGGTGGAAGACCTCGTAAGACTACTCCTAGACAAGATAATTTAATAGCGAGAGAGTTCAAGAATAACTCCCAAAAATGACTCCTCGAGAGGTTGTTAATAGCCTAAAATTAGAAATAAGTACCCGAACAGTTAGTCGCAGGGCAAATGAGGCTGGTCTAGGTTGCTATCGTTCTAAAAAGAACCGTTCTGCTCGTCTACAATTTGCCAGGGATCATTTAAACTGGTTGATACAGAAATGGAATACTGTCCTCTTTTCCGACGAATCCAAATACAATTTAAGAGGCAGTGATGGGAGAACATTTGTAAGACGAACAAAGGGAAAAATATTACATCCAAAGTACACAAATAAGACTGTAAAGTTTGGTGGTGGCAATATTATGGGTGATGGGGATGTTTTTCAGGGCAAGGTATGGATGGGCCCAATTCATATTATAAAAGATACCATGACAGGTTACAGAACCATATTAAACGATGTTATGTATCCATACGCTAAGGAAAATATGCCCCTAGTTTGGAGATTCCAACATGACAACGACCCGAAACACACCTCTAGGGTTGTAACCGGGTGGTTACAATCCAACGAGGTACGTATTTTGAAGTCGCCAGATCTCAATCCCATAGAAAATCTATGGGAAATTGTAGATCGTAAAATAAGGACCCAAAATTACACCAGGAAGGAAGATTTATCGGAGGCGGTTATAAGGGAATGGCAAAATACATATTTCAAAGGAGACCATTGACTCTTTAATTAGTTCAATGTATCGTCGATGTGTAGCAGTTATACAAAATAAGGGATACCCAACAAAATATTGAGTTATTGCAAAGTTTAGCACATATTTGTTAAAATAATACCTAAGTTTCCATTGTTTTGTCAATGCCGTAATAAAGAAATCTTTTAATTTTGTTTTCTCATTTTTAGAATTTAATTAATTATGTCCTTTGTCTTTTGTTAAATTAAGTTAATAAATTAAGTATACAAATAAAATACTACAAAAATGTTAAAATTTTTTAAAAAATTATTTTAGATTTTAGGCCACTAATGAAATATTTGGAAAAATTTCAATTGTTTCGTCAACCACTGTATATCCGACCGAAAATGGAATACAACTCACATGAAGCACCGGCCCCAAAGTCTACTTTTGAGCTTCTCGACCTCATACAGGAGAGGGAGAAGGAGATTATTGGTGACAGTAGGGTATCCAACTCTATTGATTCGCAGGAGCACCGTCGCAATGTGGGCTGCGTTTCACAGATCTATCGTTACTACATTGGAATGTGTTGTGATGAAATTAGGGAATTTGTTCCTAGAACTTGTTCAAAAACACATCCCTTTGTGGTCGATTGGCCAGTGGACTGCACAACACACTATAGGGAAAATTCATTATTTAGCCTTGGAACAAACTTCCCCACCGAAGTGTTTCCTGTCATTTTCAATGTAGGAAAGTTCAAATCGAATGTCCACAAACACTACTACCTCTTTCTTTCCTCCCATAACCGATTTTCCCTGTTCCAAAACAATGCTTTGCATGAGTAGGGGTCATTCCCTTGAGTGCTGGTCCAAGAAGCTGTTATTTCGAAACGTTTCTACAATATAAATTTATTGAAAGTCTTGGCCATTATTAGCTATGAATATTTTCCCATCATTCTGGCAACATATGGCTTCAAAGCCAAAAGAATTGCACATATTTTGAGACCAAGAACGAATCAAGCCTGTTCCAAAGAAGGCGTTTCGTATTCCAGAGAAAGCGTTCTGCATCGATCGAAGCAAATAGTAGTCGGACGGGGCAAGGTCTGAACTATAAAGCGGATGAGACAAAACTTCCCAACCACTTCATTCCATATAGTTTTTAACAGGTATTACAAGATATCATGATGGAATATTAAGTTTTTTTTCATTTTTCGGCCAATGCTGGCTCCAAACGAATAATTTGCGTTCAGTACTGGTTCCCTGTGATGGTCTGGCCAGTTTTCAGCAGCTCATAATAAATAGATCCCTCTTGCTCCCACCAAATACAGAGCATTATCTTAGCGCCTTGCATATTTGGCTTTGGTGTCGATTCGGCTGTTGGCCGAGCTTCACATACGATCTCTTACGTTTCGGATTATCGGATATACAAAATCGTCGTTCAAGATCTCTCGGCTTCAATTCGCATGGTACCCAATTTCCCTGCTTTTAAAGGAATCCTGCTGCTCGGAAACATTTTGAAATTTCTGCTTTAGTAGCTCCTACTGATTTTGACAACAATCATTCGATCAATGAACTAGAAATGATCCAGAACTGAACTTTATTCTTTGTCAAAAAGTTACTTGTATTTGAAGCAGCCTGTTTATTAAAATTCTTTGAAACACTTACAATTTATTTTGGTTTAAACTTAAGCTATTTAAAGGCTTAAATATTTTGTATTTTTTTTCGCCCCAAAATATGATCTTTTTATGATTTTAAAATTTCAATTTCATTTTGGAACAAGATCTATTCACTCAACCAAACATTTTGATGGTCAAAAAGATTTCGTTACAGTTGCACTCACTACCCACAAACATTGAGTTTCAAAATTTAGATGATTTAGTGTCATTTTAGTTGATGTTGATGCTGATGCTGACGATGATGATGATGAAGAAGATGGTAATCATTATAATCAACTTAACCCATAAATGTGTGAAATTCCCAGAATTATCTTGTATGATTTAGAAAATAATGAAAACATAAAACGAGAAAACAAAAAACATTTTAAAAGTTTTTGAACTTTCCAATGTCACATAGAGGAGGAATGAGTGAATGAGTTTGACAATGATGATGTAGAAAAAGAAGTTGTTGAAGATGACAAAGTTAAAATGGTGAAGAGAAGGTCATTAAGTGAATGGTTGGATGATGAAGATGATGTTGATTTGGTAAGAAAAAGGATTGTGTTTAAGCTAAAAAAAAACCAGTAGGTTTTCTAAACAAAGCTTCTTAAAGATTTTTTTGTTTGTAGATGGTTGTCTAATGCAGTAGAATTTTTGAATTTTAATTTTATGGTGCCAAGTTAACAAAACAGTGGGCTTAAAGAAAGGATACTAAACCTTGAAAATCCGCTAAAAATGTTTTTTGGTCTGGAGATACTATTTGTTTAGACTTTGCTACATTTATTGTACTCGTTATAAAAACTTTTTCCAATTTTCTCTTAGAAACTCCCCACTGTCTGCTTGAAAACTCCTTTAAACTTTCATGGATTACCTTTTTTACTGCCTTTCAAACTGTTCCATGTTGTTTTTTTTTAGTTTCTTCCTAAAAACAGTTGTTTTGTTTCATATACTTTTGCTTCATCTTCAGGTTTTTGCATTTTAATTCCTACAAAAAAGAATCATGAAACTAAGTTTATTATGTCTGCTTGATGCCTGACGTCTGGTTTGGCAAAAAAAAAAAAAGGTGAAACATTAAATAAGCAGCAGCATCCTCATCATCATCTCCAGGTCTCTAGCAAGGCAAGAAAGATGGCCAGAATCTTTTATTTCATTTCATTTCTGAAAAAAACTGTCTGCCTTAGAATTTTGTATCTTTTTTAAAGTACTTATGACTGGCTTTCGGTTTCTTTAGTTTTTTTTTTAGATTTAGTTGCTGTTTTTTCTTTTCTTACAATCTTGTAGTTTTTTGAAGCAACAAAATCTGCTGTATCTAAAACACGTCTCACCAACTACATGTGAAGATTTATTAAATTTTACTATGTAGTTTTTTTTAGTTTATTTTGTGTGTGTTCTTGAAAAGTTTTTGAAATAAAGTTTTATTTTGAACTTAACTTGTTAACAGCAAGAGGAGAAGGTCAGCCAAGTACATTTAATGGAAGTTTGAAGAAGAACTAGAACAGAACTAGAACAGAACTAGAACAGAACTAGAAAAGAACTAGAACAGAACTAGAACAGAACTAGAACAGAACTAGAACTAGAACAGAACTAGAACAGAACTAGAACAGAACTAGAACAGAACTAGAACAGAACTAGAACAGAACTAGAACAGAACTAGAACAGAACTAGAACAGAACTAGAACAGAACTAGAACAGAACTAGAACAGAACTAGAACAGAACTAGAACAGAACTAGAACAGAACTAGAACAGAACTAGAACAGAACTAGAACAGAACTAGAACAGAACTAGAACAGAACTATAACAGAACTATAACAGAACTAGAACAGAACTAGAACAGAACTAGAACTAGAACAGAACTAGAACAGAACTAGAACAGAACTAGAACAGAACTAGAACAGAACTAGAACAGAACTAGAACAGAACTAGAACAGAACTAGAACAGAACTAGAACAGAACTAGAACAGAACTAGAACAGAACTAGAACAGAACTAGAACAGAACTAGAACAGAACTAGAACAGAACTAGAACAGAACTAGAACAGAACTAGAACAGAACTAGAACAGAACTAGAACAGAACTAGAACAGAACTAGAACAGAACTAGAACAGAACTAGAACAGAACTAGAACAGAACTAGAACAGAACTAGAACAGAACTAGAACAGAACTAGAACAGAACTAGAACAGAACTAGAACAGAACTAGAACAGAACTAGAACAGAACTAGAACAGAACTAGAACAGAACTAGAACAGAACTAGAACAGAACTAGAACAGAACTAGAACAGAACTAGAACAGAACTAGAACAGAACTAGAACAGAACTAGAACAGAACTAGAACAGAACTAGAACAGAACTAGAACAGAACTAAAACAGAACTAAAACAGAACTAGAACAGAACTAGAACTAGAACAGAACTAGAACTAGAACAGAACTAGAACAGAACTAGAACAGAACTAGAACAGAACTAGATCTGAACTAGAACAGAACTAGAACAGAACTAGAACAGAACTAAAACAGAACTAGAACAGAACTAGAACAGAACTAGAACAGAACTAGAACAGAACTAGAACAGAACTAGAACAGAACTAGAACAGAACTAGAACAGAACTAGAACAGAACTAGAACAGAACTAGAACAGAACTAGAACAGAACTAGAACAGAACTAGAACAGAACTAGAACAGAACTAGAACAGAACTAGAACAGAACTAGAACAGAACTAGAACAGAACTAGAACAGAACTAGAACAGAACTAGAACAGAACTAGAACAGAACTAGAACAGAACTAGAACAGAACTAGAACAGAACTAGAACAGAACTAGAACAGAACTAGAACAGAACTAGAACAGAACTAGAACAGAACTAGAACAGAACTAGAACAGAACTAGAACAGAACTAGAACAGAACTAGAACAGAACTAGAACAGAACTAGAACAGAACTAGAACAGAACTAGAACAGAACTAGAACAGAACTAGAACAGAACTAGAACAGAACTAGAACTAGAACAGAACTAGAACAGAACTAGAACAGAACTAGAACAGAACTAGAACAGAACTAGAACAGAACTAGAACAGAACTAGAACAGAACTAGAACAGAACTAGAACAGAACTAGAACAGAACTAGAACAGAACTAGAACAGAACTAGAACAGAACTAGAACAGAACTAGAACAGAACTAGAACAGAACTAGAACAGAACTAGAACAGAACTAGAACAGAACTAGAACAGAACTAGAACAGAACTAGAACAGAACTAGAACAGAACTAGAACAGAACTAGAACAGAACTAGAACAGAACTAGAACAGAACTAGAACAGAACTAGAACAGAACTAGAACAGAACTAGAACAGAACTAGAACAGAACTAGAACAGAACTAGAACAGAACTAGAACAGAACTAGAACAGAACTAGAACAGAACTAGAACAGAACTAGAACAGAACTAGAACAGAACTAGAACAGAACTAGAACAGAACTAGAACAGAACTAGAACAGAACTAGAACAGAACTAGAACAGAACTAGAACAGAACTAGAACAGAACTAGAACAGAACTAGAACAGAACTAGAACAGAACTAGAACAGAACTAGAACAGAACTAGAACAGAACTAGAACAGAACTAGAACAGAACTAGAACAGAACTAGAACAGAACTAGAACAGAACTAGAACAGAACTAGAACAGAACTAGAACAGAACTAGAACAGAACTAGAACAGAACTAGAACAGAACTAGAACAGAACTAAAACAGAACTGGAACAGAACTAAAACTGGAACTAGAACAGAACTAGAACAGAACTAGAACAGAACTAGAACAGAACTAGAATAGAACTAGAACAGAACTAGAACAGAACTAGAACAGAACTGGAACAGAACTAGAACAGAACTAGAACAGAACTAAAACAGAACTGGAACAGAACTAAAACTGGAACTAGAACGGAACTAGAACAGAACTAGAACAGAACTAGAACAGAACTAGAACAGAACTAGAACAGAACTAGAACAGAACTAGAACAGAACTAGAACAGAACTAGAACAGAACTAGAACAGAACTAGAACAGAACTAGAACAGAACTAGAACAGAACTAGAACAGAACTAGAACAGAACTAGAACAGAACTAGAACAGAACTAGAACAGAACTAGAACAGAACTAGAACAGAACTAGAACAGAACTAGAACAGAACTAGAACAGAACTAGAACAGAACTAGAACAGAACTAGAACAGAACTAGAACAGAACTAGAACAGAACTAGAACAGAACTAGAACAGAACTAGAACAGAACTAGAACAGAACTAGAACAGAACTAGAACAGAACTAGAACAGAACTAGAACAGAACTAGAACAGAACTAGAACAGAACTAGAACAGAACTAGAACAGAACTAGAACAGAACTAGAACAGAACTAGAACAGAACTAGAACAGAACTAGAACAGAACTAGAACAGAACTAGAACAGAACTAGAACAGAACTAGAACAGAACTAGAACAGAACTAGAACAGAACTAGAACAGAACTAGAACAGAACTAGAACAGAACTAGAACAGAACTAGAACAGAATTAGATCTTGATTACTATTTTGAGAACTTTTCAGCAAAAATCCTCTATTTGGTTAAGTCAACCTTCCCATTATCCATTTGCTAACCCTAAAAACTTTTACATGTTCGTAACAGAAACTGTGTAAATAAGTAAAACTTTACACTTTATTTAAACTTGGCGGCACGGCTTATTTTAAAATGAATAAGATGAGTGTCTGAAAGTGTAAATTTTCTTAATAAAAAAACCAACTTTTACAACTTCTTTTGGTAAAGGCGTCGTAAAAGACGGATTCTTTGAAAGATGTAAATAATATTACATAGAAGTAATATAATACAAAGTTACTATTTTTTATATGTGATCTTCTTTTGTATATTTTCATTTACACATTTAAATTATGCTGGGATTTCTTTTCCGTAGCCCTTGTTTTTTTGTTTTATTTTTTGGATTACTTGGCATCAACTTTTGCCACTTGGTGGGTCGTAAATAATTACAATTCTGTTGTTGTTTATAATATTTGAAGAAGTTGTCTGTTTTTTGGCGACAATTTCTAAGAACTTTAAAATCTTTTGCTTCTTTTTAGCTTGTTTTTGTTTAAATACAATTGTCTGTCTAGTTTTTCTTGGCATTAATTCAGTGGCAAAATTAAAGCGTCAAGTTTTGCTACAATATTTCTAGAAATTTGTGCATGTTTTCTTTCTAATTTTGGAGTTCTAGGAATACAAACAAAATACATATTGTAAAATTTTAATAAATATTTGTTTCTGGTTGTTCTGTATAAAGTTTTACATGAAATAATTGTTTTTACTTTTACATAATTCTGTTTCAAAAGTGTTACGTACAAACAAGTCTAGGAAAGCTAAAATATGACCTACGATTAAGGCTAAATATTACTGCATAAGCTGCTACAATGGGAGCTAAAATGTGACAGTTTAAAGGACTACAATTGAACATCAAATAAGACAAAACGAGAACTGAACTGAACTAGAACAGAACTAGAACAGAACTAGAACAGAACTAGAACAGAACTAGAACAGAACTAGAACAGAACTAGAACAGAACTAGAACAGAACTAGAACAGAACTAGAACAGAACTAGAACAGAACTAGAACAGAACTAGAACAGAACTAGAACAGAACTAGAACAGAACTAGAACAGAACTAGAACAGAACTAGAACAGAACTAGAACAGAACTAGAACAGAACTAGAACAGAACTAGAACAGAACTAGAACAGAACTAGAACTAGAACAGAACTAGAACAGAACTAGAACAGAACTAGAACAGAACTAGAACAGAACAGAACTAGAACAGAACTAGAACAGAACTAGAACAGAACTAGAACAGAACTAGAACAGAACTAGAACAGAACTAGAACAGAACTAGAACAGAACTAGAACAGAACTAGAACAGAACAGAACTAGAACTAGAACTTAACTGAACCAGAACGCCCAGAATATGCGGTTCTAGTTCTGTTCTGGATCAGATCTAGTTAGTTTTTGTATTGGTTTTATCTAGTTCTGTTCTAGTTTCAATAAATCTGCCTTATAGATCCTGCTGAATTTGACTGAAGGCCTGATTAATGTTGACTTTGACGGCATCTGCCAATTACGGCTTATCAGTATAGACCTTTGGCCTCAGAAATCCCGCTTTACTCTTGGTGGCCAATTAAAACTCTAAATTTTGTGGTTAAAAATGTTTATAATACCTTTTGTTTAAAAAGAACGTACCTATTTCTAATATTTAAAAAACTTCCCTTTTCACTAAAATGTCTATTTTCCATTTCAGGGTTAATTTGGCCAGCATCACTCTCAGCAGAGATGTTGAAAAAACGGTAAAATGCCGACGGCATTTTACACAAAATGTTCGTGTGAGTGTTTTTACCCGGCTTTTGTAGGTGGAGTTTTAAACACAACAACAACAGCAATCGAAAAAAGGCTACAACAACAACACCAACCTCCAACAATAAGGGCGGAGTTTACAAAAACAAAAATGCACCAATAAACAACAACTACAAAACACACAGGTTTAGTTTGTCTTTTTTTTCTTCTTTTGAAATGAAAATGAATAAAAGAGATTTTTTAACATCAAAATATTTAAATTTTTAAATTTAATACTGAAATTTAACTAAATATTGTAATAGTCACAACAAAACTTTAAATTTATTCTTTTAAATAAAAGAAAAATCATACAAATTTTATTTTTTAATTAAAACATGTTTAAAGGGCTTCAGAATTTCTGCTTTATCCCTTTAGTCTGTTTTACTACTTTAACAATTTAAGGATTCTTCTCTTTAATTACCTTTTCTCCAGCCATTTTAAGCCTTAATTTTCTTTGTTTTAAGTAAAAAGTATCTGAATTATTCGGCTTTTCATAAAACAAAGCACACAACTTAGGCTTATTAATATTTTTCATATTTTTCATCTTTTGTTTATTTTAGTTTTATTCATATTTTTGTTAAGTCCTTCTCTTTATCCCTCTGTTTAACTCTTGCTCTCCTTTCCTTATTTTAAGGTTTCATTATTATATTCAGTTTGTTGTTGTTGCTTCTCATTTCGTGTTAGAGATGTAGTGCCTGTCTACTCCAAAAATGTTGTTTGCTTTTGACTAACTGTTTGGTTCTGTTATTATTTGTAGTTGTTGTTGTTGCTGCCATTGTACACCAACAAAAAAGAATTTAAGTGGCAACATGGCTGTTCATCATATTAAGCAGGGTTGGGAAATTGTAAACAAGACTGGGAAAAAACATTTTGTTAAAAGATTTACTAAGAAAAACAACTTAATTTCGAGGAAATTTCATATTAAACGAAATTTTATTCGCTTAACGAAAGGAATAAGAGTTCCTAGTTTCTAGTTCTGTTCTAGTTCTGTTCTAGTTCTGTTCTGTTCTAGTTCTGTTCTAGTTCTGTTCTAGTTCTGTTTTAGTTCTGTTCTAGTTCTGTTCTAGTTCTGTTCTAGTTCTGTTTTAGTTCTGTTCTATTTCTGTTCTAGTTCTGTTCTGTTTTAGTTCTGTTCTAGTTCTGTTTTAGTTCTGTTTTAGTTCTGTTCTAGTTCTGTTCTAGTTCTGTTCTAGTTCTGTTCTGTTCTAGTTCTGTTTTAGTTCTGTTCTAGTTCTGTTCTAGTTCTGTTTTAGTTCTGTTTTAGTTCTGTTCTAGTTCTGTTCTAGTTCTGTTCTGTTCTAGTTCTGTTTTAGTTCTGTTCTATTTCTGTTCTAGTTCTGTTTTAGTTCTGTTTTAGTTCTGTTCTAGTTCTGTTCTAGTTCTGTTCTAGTTCTGTTCTAGTTCTGTTCTAGCTCTGTTCTAGTTCTGTTCTAGTTCTGTTCTAGTTCTGTTTTAGTTCTGTTTTAGTTCTGTTCTAGTTCTGTTCTAGTTCTGTTCTAGTTCTGTTCTAGTTCTGTTCTAGTTCTGTTCTAGTTCTGTTCTAGTTCTGTTCTAGTTCTGTTCTAGTTCTGTTCTAGTTCTGTTCTAGTTCTGTTCTAGTTCTGTTTTAGTTCTGTTTTAGTTCTGTTCTAGTTCTGTTCTAGTTCTGTTCTAGTTCTGTTCTAGTTCTGTTTTAGTTCTGTTTTAGTTCTGTTCTAGTTCTGTTCTAGTTCTGTTCTAGTTCTGTTCTAGTTCTGTTCTAGTTCTGTTCTAGTTCTGTTCTAGCTCTGTTCTAGTTCTGTTCTAGTTCTGTTCTAGTTCTGTTTTAGTTCTGTTTTAGTTCTGTTCTAGTTCTGTTCTAGTTCTGTTCTAGTTCTGTTCTAGTTCTGTTCTAGTTCTGTTCTAGTTCTGTTCTAGTTCTGTTCTAGTTCTGTTCTAGTTCTGTTCTAGTTCTGTTCTAGTTCTGTTTTAGTTCTGTTTTAGTTCTGTTCTAGTTCTGTTCTAGTTCTGTTCTAGTTCTGTTCTAGTTCTGTTTTAGTTCTGTTTTAGTTCTGTTCTAGTTCTGTTCTAGTTCTGTTCTAGTTCTGTTCTAGTTCTGTTCTAGTTCTGTTCTAGTTCTGTTCTAGTTCTGTTCTAGTTCAGTTCTAGTTCTGTTCTAGTTCTGTTCTAGTTCTGTTCTAGTTCTGTTCTAGTTCTGTTCTAGTTCTGTTCTAGTTCTGTTCTAGTTCTGTTCTAGTTCTGTTCTAGTTCTGTTCTAGTTCTGTTCTAGTTCTGTTCTAGTTCTGTTCTAGTTCTGTTCTAGTTCTGTTCTAGTTCTGTTCTAGTTCTGTTCTAGTTCTGTTCTAGTTCTGTTCTAGTTCTGTTCTAGTTCTGTTCTAGTTCTGTTCTAGTTCTGTTCTAGTTCTGTTCTAGTTCTGTTCTAGTTCTGTTCTAGTTCTGTTCTAGTTCTGTTCTAGTTCTGTTCTAGTTCTGTTCTAGTTCTGTTCTAGTTCTGTTCTATTTCTGTTCTAGTTCTATTTTAGTTCTGTTCTAGTTCTGTTCTAGTTCTGTTCTAGTTCTGTTCTAGTTCTGTTCTAGTTCTGTTCTAGTTCTGTTCTAGTTCTGTTCTAGTTCTGTTCTAGTTCTGTTCTAGTTCTGTTCTAGTTCTGTTCTAGTTCTGTTCTAGTTCTGTTCTAGTTCTGTTCTAGTTCTGTTCTATTTCTGTTCTAGTTCTATTTTAGTTCTGTTCTAGTTCTGTTCTAGTTCTGTTCTAGTTCTGTTCTAGTTCTGTTCTAGTTCTGTTCTAGTTCTGTTCTAGTTCTGTTCTAGTTCTGTTCTAGTTCTGTTCTAGTTCTGTTCTAGTTCTGTTCTAGTTCTGTTCTAGTTCTGTTCTAGTTCTGTTCTAGTTCTGTTCCAGTTCTGTTCTAGTTCTGTTCTATTTCTGTTCTAGTTCTATTTTAGTTCTGTTCTAGTTCTGTTCTAGTTCTGTTCTAGTTCTGTTCTAGTTCTGTTCTAGTTCTGTTCTAGTTCTGTTCTAGTTCTGTTCTAGTTCTGTTCTAGTTCTGTTCTAGTTCTGTTCTAGTTCTGTTCTAGTTCTGTTCTAGTTCTGTTCTAGTTCTGTTCTAGTTCTGTTCTAGTTCTGTTCTAGTTCTGTTCTAGTTCTGTTCTAGTTCTGTTCTAGTTCTGTTCTAGTTCTGTTCTAGTTCTGTTCTAGTTCTGTTCTAGTTCTGTTCTATTTCTGTTCTAGTTCTATTTTAGTTCTGTTCTAGTTCTGTTCTAGTTCTGTTCTAGTTCTGTTCTAGTTCTGTTCTAGTTCTGTTCTAGTTCTGTTCTAGTTCTGTTCTAGTTCTGTTCCAGTTCTGTTCTAGTTCTGTTCTAGTTCTGTTCTAGTTCTGTTCTAGTTCTGTTTTAGTTCTGTTTTAGGTCTGTTCTAGTTCTGTTCTAGGTCTGTTGTTATTTACATCATGTTGCTTAATTTTTATTACTTTTTAAAGTTAAAATTACTTTTACGCTAGATTTTCCATCCCTGCTGGCAACCATTCTTTTCATCTATTCTATTTTTATGCTCTTTACAAGGAGGCTGTTTTTTTTACAAGTAAACAAGTGAACACTCACTCTTACACTGATATTTATGTAGTTGTTTATATGTATGTTTGCCTGCATTTACTGTTTCTCCCTCTCTCCCACCCTTTTTGTTTGCTCTATTCATTTTATGATGAAGGAGTTTGTTTGTTTTCTTCTTCTATTTGTTTTTTTTTTTTTTGGTTTTCTTTAGGAAGAGAGTGTTTGTTTTACTTTCTATTTTGTTTTTATTCAAGTTTTCTTTAGAATTCTGGAGCGCGAAATTGCAATTAAGGCGAAAGGCTGTAAAACTACAAGCCAAAAATAGTTGGTTTGCAATCTGAGCTAAAAATTTAAATTACTTTAACTAAAATGGTAAAAATTCGTTCAGATTAAAGAAAACTAAACTTGTAAATGAGTTGTGATAAAAATACAGATAGATTTAAAAAAAAATTACTTGTAAATGAGTGATATTTCAATACTACTGGTGGGCAAAATTGAACAAAGCAAGAAGAAAATTTTATATTTTTTTATTCTCTTGTAGGTTCTTAGATGAATATAACTCAATGAATATTCCTATTATTGTTTTATTAGTATCAATATTAAATAATTAATAATATATTTAAATATCAAACCAATTAAACTTTCTGTTTATTTAATCAGTCAGTCGTCATTCATTCATTCTGTTTCCCATCATTATGCAATATTTATTATTGCTGTTTTGTTGATTTTTGTTGTTTCTATTTAATTAAAATTAAATAAATATTGAAAGCAGCAACAAAAAGAATTGCAATTGCAATTTGTTTATAAGTACTATGCATTAATAATTATTTGTGTTGTTTGAATGCAAGTGTGAGTTAAATAATTATAAACAATTGCCAGCTATTCCCAGTAAAATTTCATAATCAAAATAAACGCAAATTAATTATTTAACATTTGAACTAAGAGTCATTATAAGATGACTTTCAATCAATATACAAAACACAATCGATGACAGTTGAGAGTGGGCATGACTCACTCTCAGCTTATGCTTATAACAATGAACAGAAGCTCTAAATTATTTCTGGAATGATATGAACTGAGAAGGGGGGGGGGGGCTTAAAAGCAAGAGTTAAATTCAAGAACCTCAGGCTAGGGAGATTAAGAAGGCAACAAACAGAGCTTTAAAAGGTTTAATTGCCGTGGGTTGCTCGTATGCTGAAAATCATACATGAAAAGAGAATGGTTTCTGTCCCTAAGTCTGATGACTATGTGACTCCTGTGGTCAGTGTAAGAACCAAGCGGTACTTTTAATAAATTTGATTAGATTCATTAGTGACACATCTCTAAGACAGTCCAGATCATGGAAAAGGGCTCTCTACCAAGATGTAGTAGTCTACGCTCTTGGAAGGCCGAGAAGTCACATAGATGGTGTTGTACTGATTCTTCCTCCTCCTCATCTCCTCATACGCTCCGCCATGTGTCCAATCATATAGTGCCCAGCAATTATACCCGTAAAAAGCCTAATCAAATTCCTATCAAGAGACAAAAGAGTCCTGGTCCTATCCTTTGTCAGAGTGGGCCAGAGCAGTCAGGATATTCTACAAGTGATGATATTTGAGCACCCGAGTTTCGTCTCTCTCAACATCCATTCGTCTATCAAATTCGATACGGTCAGCAAGGCCGTGCGAATATTTCTTTGCGCAAGAGTTACGTTCAGGGACGACCAGTTGGTTGCTTAATTTCCCCGGACACCCTCATGACCTCGAACCCATATGAACTCGACGTGAAGTCTTAGTTGTGCCAGTGAATGAATACAAGTGAGAAGACATTACGTTCTAATTATGTTGGAGTTAAGAGCGTTGATTGATGCAAGGCTGTTCGATTAGATATGTATAGTCGAATATTCGGGATTCAATTCCCGAATTCTTCTCTGAGGCTGTACTAATGGCATAGATAGCTGCTTAGAAAACCGTGCAGGTATTGTTCAATCGAAGAGATATCAAAAGGTCAAGTTCAACATGTAAAAATCCCGAGCCCCCGTTTCTCTCTTTGAGCCATCAATGTAGATTGAGATTACGTCGTCCCGATGGACAGAATTCGGGGCAGAATCAACCCTTCTCGGTATACTGATCCTAAATGTTCGCTGTAGGTACCATGTAGTTCGTTTGCTGCCCCATGATTGGCCTGCTTATCTTTTGTAGGATGGTGCCATGACCAATATGGTCATGATTCAGTCCACCCGACTCAAAGAGTCGTAGAGCAGACTTAGCAGATCTAAATATCATTTGATATAAATATCAAGGGGGATTATATTTAGCATCGTCTCTTGACTGGCCTGAGGGGTGGTATTCATAGAGCCAGTAATTGCAAGACAGGCTAGTCATTGTACCTTGCTTAGAATATAGAAAGTTGAGTTTTAATCTCCACCGCTTTTCACCAAACAAGAGCTGCATAGGTCAAAATAGGTCTTATGACCGCCCTGGACATCCAGTGTACAATATATGGTTTAAGACACCATCTCTTCCCAAAGGTTTCTTTACAGATATAGAAGGCACATACTGCCTTCCTCATTCGACTCTCAGCATTAGGTTTCACAAGAGCTTAGAGTCCAGATCTTCAGAAGAGTACCATCCAGTCGTGGAGTTCTGAATTCTGGAACCTATTCACTTATTGTGGAAAGAAACTTTCCTTCAATATGAAGCACAACATCGTCAGCATATGCGACTACTTTCCTGCTGAGCCGGAAAAGGATTTTATTTATGACAAGATTCAAAAATATGTGGTGTGCCTCTTTTGTTGCAACTTTTCTTGTCCTACCAATACCCATATTTGAGTTTATGACCCTGCTCTTAAGAATATTTCCTGTTCAGTTCTTTATCCGCTTAATCCGAAGCGGAGCCCTCATTTGCATCATCTCTGCAACCTGGAAGGTGTGTCTGCATAAGCAGCTCCAAAGTTTCTGCTTTCATCAGGAATCCAGGAGTACCGGAACCTTTGGATAGTACCTTCCGTAGACGCGATGCATTCATGGTACTTTCCAGTTCTTCGCAGAAACGCTCCCAAGATTCCTAGTTTCCTTTTTGAAAGTGTTGACGCTTCTTCGCTTTATTGAAAAGTTTTCTACATTCCTTCCTAAGCTAGATTAGTAACACGTTGTGAATGCATTTGTTTTTCGTCAAACACATGTGGGTTCTCAGCACAAATGACGGCAAATTCAATTCTTGCCCCTTGTCAAAACATTCCTTGTCCTACTAAGTTTATGGCCCTGCTTTTAAGCATATTTCCTGTCCAGTTCTTTATCCGCTGACTAACTAATTCACCTATGCGGATTGAAGAAGCTGCAAGGTGCTCCGAAGCAAAGCCCCTATTCCATCATTTCTGCAACCCGGGAAGTGTGTTTCCATTAGCAGCTCCAAAGTTTCGGTACTAATTTTGGTAAAGTTACCATCTGCTTTCATCAGGAATCCAGTTGTATCGGAATCCTTGGATAGTACCTTCCGTAGAAGCGATAAATTCGTGTAACTTTCCATATCTTCTCAGAAATGCTACCAAGATTCCTTCTTTGCCCGCCTGGCTTCCCTCTTGAAAGCTCTGATGATAATCACCTAGCTTGACGGGTATTGGTTCCTCTTCGCTTTATTCAAAAGTTCTCTACATTCCTTCCTAGCTACATTTGTCTAGGATTCCATCATGGCTGCCGGAATCTAATGTTTCTTATTAATAAATTCACTGCTTGACCAGTCTCATTTCAAAGAGGTCTAGTCCAATGATGGCTCCAGGCCAAAATCCGCACCAAACAGTCATACATTGTAGATGAATTTGTTTTTCGGCAAACACATGTGGCTTCTGTGAACCTTAAGTTGGGTAATTTTGACACTTGACACATCCATTTCAATGTGAAAATATGTTTCATCTCTTGGCATGCATTTTTTAGGAACAATTTGTTTACAATTTCACTCTTTCAGTTCACTGTTCTAGTACAAAAAATCACTGTAATAATAACATGTATCATGTAGTAGGTATAAACTGTTTGGATTTGGTAGACTATTACACTGTCTAAACAAAATGATTTATTATTAAACAAAATAAATACAAAAGAAAACAACATTAATTTACAAATAAATGCAGCCAACAGTCAGGCTGAATTAAACAGCACACGGTAACCTGCTTAAGAAAATACGTATGTAAACGCTATTGGGAGAACATATTCAGAAAATATGCTTTATAAAGAATAGATTTGAACCAAACTAAAATAAAAGACAGTTTGACAGCTGACAGTTTAGGATTAGGTTTAGTAATGTTGAACAATATTTCAAAGTTAATGCAAGTTTGGTGGTCACTCAGTAGGAGATTTCTGCCTAGGGGTGGAGGAAGGTTAAGGTAGTTTACATACCTAAAGCCGTTAAGGCTAGCCATTCGAAACCAAAGGATTTTAATCCTATTAGCCTATCGTATTTTATCTTAAAGACACTAGGACGACTGATAGATCTACATCTAAGAAGCAATATAGATACTCAACTCCTTAGCAACGCTCAGCATATCTATCTCAAGGCTAAGCCTGCTGGGTTGTATAGAGCACAGCTTGAAGCATAGGGTTATTGAAGGATTCTTTAATATAAAGCGAAGGGGTTCGTTAGTCAAACTTAGGATTTAGGACTTCCTGGTGAGTTGGATAGTGAAACTTAGGATTTACGACTTCCTGGTGAATTGAATAGTTTCACTGCTGGATAGCAGGATTATCAACTCAACCCTAGGGAACGATAAGATCAGAAGACGAGTTATAAGAGTCACACCATAAGGTGGAGTTCGGAAGATAGTCGCCTCTGCGGATGACTAAAGGCAATTTTCTCTCCACTATCAGTGACATCATGCAGGAAGCACTTGGTGATGTCTCTTCCTAAGCAAGATCTAACGGGTTCGGTGTAAACCCATCCGATATAGGAAATACAGGTTGGAGGAGCCTTCAATAACATCAGGCTATTTGGGATTCGTTAGTGGAACTTAGGATTCATGACTTCCTGATGAGTTGGATGGTTTCAATGCTGGATAGCAGGATTATCAACTCAACTCTAGGGGACGATATGATACAAGAGGCAGGACGCAAGGAGTTCTTTCTCCTATTTTGTGGCTACTGGCGGTAAACTCTATTCTCAAATAGAGTTCTCCTATTTTGTGGTCTTTGCGGATGACATGGTGATTCTCTCCATGACATGGTGATATCATGCAGGAAGCACTTGGTGAGGTCTCTTCCTAAGCAAGAACTAACGGCGTTCCTCTTGTAACTCGTAAGAATAACGCAGCGTATACTGGAAATACAGGTTGGAGGAGCCTTTAATAACATCAGGCTATTGGGGATTCGTTAGTGGAACTTAGGGTTCATGACTTCCTGGTGAGTTGGATGGTTTCAATGTTGGATATCAGGATTATCAACTCAACTCTAGGGGACGATAAGATCAAAAGACGAGTTACAAAAGGCACGCCGCAAGGTGCAGTTCTTTCTTCTACTTTGTGGCTACTGGCCACAAAATAGTATAAAGGTTGAGTATAAAGGTAGGAAGATAGTGATCTATGCGGATGACATGGTGATACTCTCCACTATCAATGATATCATGCAGGAAGCACTTGGTAATGTCTCTTCCTAAACAAGAACTAACGGCGTTCCTCTTGTAACTCGTAGGAAGAACCCAGAGTATACTGGAAATACAGGTTGGAGGAGCCTTTAATAACATCAGGCTATTGGGGATTCGTTAGTGGAACTTAGGGTTCACGACTTCCTGATGAGACTTCCTGATGAGTTTCAATGCTGGATAGCAGGATTATCAACTCAACTCTAGGGTACAAGTGGAACGCCACAAGGAGTAGTTCTTTCTCCTATTTTGTGGCTACTGGCGGTAAACTCTATTCTCAAAAGCTTTGAGTCTAAATGTAGGAAGATAGTGGCGTATGCGGATAGATAAAGGAAAGTATCTCTCCACCATCAGTGACATCATGCAGGAAGCACTTGGTGATCACTCTTCCTGGGCAAGAACTAATGGGTTGGTTGTAAACCCATCGGAGACAGGAAATACAGGGTGGAGAGTTTCATTTTGCCGAAACTAGGTGAGGATGAGCTGATTTTATCTGAGGAAGCCAAGTATTTAGGAACCTTCCTTGATAGCAAATTATCATGGAAAATAAATACTCAGGAGAGATTAAAGAAGGACTTTAATGTCTAATATACATGCAAGAACAACTCCATTGGCAAGAATGAGATCTATACATCTGTTGATAGGCCTATTTTTAATTATGGTTGTACAGTGTGGTGGGAGCCAATGAGGAAGCGTAGTTATAGGATTATACTCCACAAAGCTCTAAGGTGTTCACCCCACCGGCGTCCTTGGATATAATCATGAATCTACTACCTATTGCGACAAGGAACTTACTTAGGCTATTTGAGTCCTCGTTTGTGAAACCATTGCGGTTAGGTTAAACTAGGCAGGTCTTATCGGTCAGGATATTATTCCCATGGGAATCTCTGATCATAAGGTCGCGACTTTTAATTTCGGTGTCTCAACCCTAGAAGACTTCCCTAGTAGGGATGAATGGATTGGATGCGATCAACTGTTTAAAAGGGGGTGGAGTTTTCATTGATGGATCCAAGATGGCCGGGGTTTATATGGTCGACAACGATATACAGCCCAATTAAGAATAAAAATTCTTCGGGAGTTTTTTCCATTTTCTCATTTTTCCTATTCAAATTCAATATGAAAAAACTACCTGGGAACAAACTCCCGGGGAATTTTTTATACCTAATTGGGCTGATAGACTCCCTGACAAATGCAGCTTCTTCCAGGCAGAGATCTTCCCGATTTGGAAAGCCAATTAGTTGATAAAAGCACACGTCACTTCGGAGGGGTCTGTAGTGACGGAGGGGCCTGTAGTGGAGATAAAAGACCTCCTATTTATCACTACTACAGGCTAATATATGAAAGATCCAGGAATAGTTGACGGATTGTCAAGTGTCCAAGACCTTTTGGTCAAAACTGGATGAGGGGCATGTAGTAGATATAAAAGACTTCCTATTTATCACTACTACAGGCTAATATATAAAAGATCCAGGAATAGTTGACGGATTGTCAAGTGTCTAAGAGCTTTTGGCCAAAACTGGATGCAAAGATGGTGGATTGGATTATGCAGATGGATCCAAGTTGAACTCTAGTACAGGGGCCGAGGTTTATATGATCGAGAACGATATTAAACGGTCATATGGACTATCTGACGAATTTTGAGTCTTCCAAACATAGATCTTCGCTATCTAGAAAGCCAAGGAGTTGATAGAAGCATACGTCACAAAGGAGTCAATTTCCGTAAACAGTCAGGCGGCTCTTAAGGGTTTGAATTGTCATGTAATACATTCAGGAGATCTCTTCAAGAGTTATTATTACACTACTCAATTAGATTGTGTTGGATACCAGGGCACTGTTACACAAAGGGAAATGAGGTAGCAGATGAACTGGTCAGACATTGCTCAGCTATGGCTTATAATAGTAGGGACCGGGGAGTAAGACCTCCTATGACTGCACCAACCATTCGAGGAATAGTAGGATGGATTGTCAAGTGTCCAAGGCCTTTTGGTCAAAACTGGATGCAAAGGCAACCAAAACACTAATTGGGTTGGATAGCTTTAGTCTCAGACTTCTAGTAGGAGTGATAATCGGTCACTGTTCAATTGGGGCCTTCATAGGTAAATGGGATAATAGCACACAGGATTTTGTAGGGTGTGTGGGAATGTAGAGGAGTTGGACGGAGACAGTAAAGCACATTATGGGCAGCTGCCCGACACAACAGAGTCATAGATTTAAATGGCTAGGTAGTAGATTTCTAGATAAACTTGGGAGATGATGGGATTTTATCCTGTTAGACTTTTTCTTAAGGGGTTGTCTTAAGTCGCCGGTCTATGCAAATAAGCCACAAACCCTCAAAGAGGTCTTATTTCCCTTATTATTTCTCTGCTATTCACTTACCACCCACTGTAATGGCCTACCTATTTATGCATTCTATTTATTCTAGGAATAGAATAGACTAAAAGCAACAAAATAAATCTATAAATATTTAATTGTCTCTGTTTGTAACAACAATTCATGTTTTATTAAACAATTCCCACATGTAATTTAGCAGGTAAGTGTGTAAAATGTTGTTTTTTTTTCTACAATTCTTGATTTTTTAATTAATTTATTTCTCATAGAAAAATAAATAAACAAATGCTGGCATACAACGTCAGGTATTAGTATTAAATTAAGTATTTTGTCAATTTATTGTTAATTAACTGGGGATTGTTAAACAACATGAGTGTTGGATGAAAATATGGGAAAATAGTGACAAAAACTTATGACAGCAATATGAGTGACAGCAGACATAAATACTGTTTGGGAGAAATAAGTCAACAATTGCTTAAGGAGAATTAATTAAATATTCAGGGGAATTGTTTAGTTTGTAATAATAAGTAGTTACCTGGTAATAATTTGTTTTTATTTTCAATATTTATTGTTGATTTAATAAAGCAATTATTTAATTGAATTACCTGTAAAGAGAAAAATTTATAAAATATTTAGTTAAATGGAGAATTGATATCAATAATAACTAAACTAAATAAATTATTGAATCTTAAACAATCAGCCCAATTATGAATAAAAAATTCTGCGGTAGTTTTTTCCCATTGAATTTGAATAGGAAAAATGGGAAAAGGGAAAAATTCCTGGGGAATTTTTATTCATAATTGAAATTAACCTAAAGTTAGCTGTAGCTATAGAATTTAATTTGTTGAATTATTAATTCCTTAAAAATTAAGCAAAATTATATATATTAACAAAAGGGTATAATTTAGTACTTTATGTAAAAAATTGTTTTTGAAGGCAGTTTTTGGCTGTATTAATATAGTTTTTTGAAAATTAAGCAAAATTACAAAAAAGTACTATTTCGGTACTTTATTAAAAAGGGAAAAATTTAGTACTTTATTTAAAACACGAATTTTATAAAGTGTTTTTTGTTTTGTTAATATAGTTTCATAAAAATTAAGTAAAATTACAAAAAAGAAATTTTTTGGTACTTTATTAAAAGTGTAAAATTTAGTACTTTCAATCAGAAACCTCTTGAATATTACAGTTTTTATTGTGCTAATATAATTTCTTAAAAATAAAGCAAAATTACAAAAAAGTACTATTTTGGTACTTTATTAAAAAGGGTAAAATTTAGTACTTTATTTAAAACACGAATTTTATAAGGTGTTTTTAGTTTTATTAACTAAAACACCTCTTTTTGAAATAGTTTCATGAAAATTAAGAAAAATTAAAAAAAGTACTTTTTTGGTACTTTATTAAAAAGGGTAAAATTTAGTACTTTTAATCAAAAATTACTTGAATCAAATAGTTTTTATTGAACTAATATAAATTCTTGTAAATAAAGCAAAATTACAAAAAAGTACTATTTTGGTACTTTATTAAAAAGGGTAAAATTAAGTACTTTATTTAAAACACGAATTTTAAAAGGTGTTTTAGTTTTATTAGTAAAGTTTCTTAAATATTAAATAAAATTACAAAAAAGTACTTTTTTGGCACTTTATTAAAAAGGGTAAAATTTAGTACTTTTAATCAAAAATTACCTTAATAAGACTTTTAAAGGGTGCTTTTTGTTTTATTAATATAGTTTCTTGAAAATTCAGAAAAATTAAAAAAGTACATTTTTAAAAAGGGCAAAATTTAGTACTTTAACTCAACTATTTTGGTACTTTTTTTTTAAAGCGCAAAATTTAGTACTTCAACACAAAAATTACTTAAATAAGATATTTTTCATTGTTCTAATATAACTTTTAAAAAGTATTAAAATTAAAAAAGTACTTTTTTAATACCTTTTTAATAAAAAGGATAAAATTTAGTACTTCATTTAAAATACGAACTTTATAAGATGTTTTTGGTTTTATTAGTAAAGTTTCTTAAAAATTAAAAAAAAATACAAAAAAGTACTTTTTTGGTACTTTATTAAAAAGGGTAAAATTTAGTACTCTCAATCAAAAACCTCTTGAATAATAGAGTTTTTATTGTGCTAATATAATTTCTTAAAAATTAAGCAAAATTAAAAAAGGTACTATTTTGGTACTTTTTTAAAAAGGGTAAAATTTAGTATTTTTAATCAAAAATTACTGGAATCAAATAGGTTTTGTTGTACTAATATAATTTCTTGAAAATAAAGCAAAACTACAAAAAAGTACTATTTTGGTATTTTATTAAAAAGGGTAAAATTTAGTACTTTATTTAAAACACGAATTTTATAAGCTGTTTTTAGTTTTATTAATAGTTTCTTCATAATTAAGTAAAATTACAAAAAAGTACTTTTTTGGTACTTTATTAAAAAGGGTAAAATTTAGTACTTTTAATCAAAAATTACTTGAATCAAATAGTTTTTATTGTAATAATATAATTTTTAGAAAATAAAGTAAAATTACAAAAAAGTACTATTTTGGTACTTTATTAAAAAGGGTATAATTTAGTACTTTATTTAAAACACGACTTTTGAAGGGTGTTTTTTGTTTTTTTAATATAGTTTTATGAAAATTAAGAAAAATTACCAAAAAATGGGAATCCCGTCCATTTTGGCGAATCGACAACAAAGCCAAATATTAAAGGCGCTAAGGTAATGCTCAGTATTTGGTGGGAGCAAAAGGTGTTCTATCTATTATGAGATGCTGAAATCTAACCAGATCATCACAGGGAACCTGTAACGATCGCAACTGATTCGTTTGAAGCGATCATTAGCCGAACAATGACAAGAATATAAGGCCAGACAGTGAAACCGTAATATTCCCTCATGACAACGCTCGACCACATGATGCACAATAACTGTTGAAAACTATATAGAATGAAGTTGTTGGGAAGTTTTGCCTCACCCGCTTTATAGTCCAGACCATGCCCCGTCCGTCTACTATTTGTTACGATCGATACAGATCGTTCTCTTTGGGATACGCTTCACTTGGGAACAGAGTATCCGAAATTGGCTTGATTCGTTCTTGGACTCAAAAGATGAGCAGTTATTTTGGCTCGGAAGTCATATGTAGCCAGAAAGGTGGGGAAAAGGGTTAGCTAACAATGGCCAATACAATTACACTAATGATACAAAATAGAAGTAACAAATTTAAAAAAAAAATATGTCACATTTTCAAAAAATTCTCTATGTAGAAATTCTTTGTAAAAATTCTCTATAATGGGAATATTTTCCAATAAAATTTATTATGTATGTGGAGGAATATAGGGGAATTATTTTATAATAATTATCCTGGTTGTTGAGTCGTCATCTCTTGATATATTGCCTCTTCATTTACACATGTGAACAAATATTTAATGTCTTAATTATGATAAAAAATAATTCTCCAGCAAAAAAAAAATGATAAATGTTTCCTTTTTTAAGCTTTTGTAAAGAAAAATGGGGGCCTTATTTTCATAGTTCATATTGGTTTTTTAATATAAATTGTTTTGACACTTGATTTTGTAGCAGAGGTAGGTAGGGCTGGTGTGGCAAAAGGAATTGACTTGACTGCAGACTATCAGTTTAACAAGACACGCAACCGGACTAAACAATTAACATAAACTCGGGGGAAAAACAGGCAGCAACCACCACCTGACTAACTGAATATTTGTTTGGCTGTCTATAAGGCTTGAAAGTGTTCCAACATGAATTTTTTATTATTTTGAATATTTTTCAATTGTGTTTAACAATTAACGAGGAGTCGTTGTCATCGTCGTTAAAGATCAAATGTTAAAGATAAAATGTCACTTGTTGTTGTTGTTGTTTTTGTTGCCGGTAATTGTTGTTGTTAACAAAATACAAGTGTCCAACAGCCAAAGCCAACCAACCAACCACTCATAATAATTTGTCCCAAATTCCAACATACAATTTAAACCTGTTTTGCTTTCCTTCCATTTTTATAATTTTTGAATTGGGGTGACCGATCGACCATCCATCCATCAGAGAGCGAGCACCTTTTCATGTCTAGCAGCCATTTAACGTCTGTCTTTTTGGTTATTTTTTTTATTTTTTTTTTTGCTGCCTGTTCCTGGGTAAGGGGAGTGTGAGCGTGTTAGAGTAACTTTGTTTATCTAGATAAAACATTTAACAAAATTACAATGTTACACTGACGGCGACAACATAAAAATATGAAACTTAATTATTGTTGCTTTTTTTATTTTCATAATTTTTATTTGTTTGTTTTACTAAATAAAATATAAAAAAATTATGGCAAATAATAAGAGGGGAGAAATTTAATATGTGAAGAAAATTATATTTGGTAATAAAAATATGGTCCTTCGCAGCTAAATTAATGCATGTCTCTTCATTTGTTTGTTTGTGACTTATAAGAGCCTAAACCTCTCGACCGATTCTCTGGGAATTTTGACTGTATGTTCCACTATATTTGGAAGGAAGAATAGGCTACTTTCTATTTTCGAATTTATAGTGGGCGTGGCACCTTCCATACAATGTAAATATTTATTATGGAATATCTAATGAACTATAATTGTGAAAGTCGCAAAACTTCACGGGATATACTACGGTACCATTTTGGCTGAAAATTTTCATGATTGGATAAATGGGCGTGGCACTTTTTATCAGGTATTGTAACATTTGGCCGAGCGTTGTCATGATGGAATGTTTTTCGGCCAATCCTCGCTTCAAACGAATCAGTTACGTTCGTTAAAGGTTCCCTGTGATGCGCTGGTTAGATTTCAGCAGCTCATAATAGATAGGACCCTTTTGCTCCCACCAAATACAGGGAATTACCTTAGCGCCATGGATATTTGGCTTTGGTGTCAATTCGAGAAATTGATCGGGCTTTACATACGATCTCTTACTCATTGGGTTATCGTAATGGATGCATTTTTCAACTCAAGTAATGATTCGTTGCAAAAACGATTTTCTTTAATAGCGTTCAAGCATTATTATAAACAAACAAAATGGTCTTTCAAGGTCTCTCGGTTTTTATTCGTATGATATCCAATTTGCCTGCTTTTGGATGAATCCTGCTATTTTCAAACGCTTTGATCATGGTGATTGAGTAGATCCAAATAATGTTGCAAGCTTTTGTTGAGATTTACAACAATGGATGGAGTATTGCTTTCAATTATTAGTCTTCAAAAATTTTTTTCGCTAGCCTGGACGATCTTTGTCTTCCGTGTCTTAAAAGCCACTTCTGACCCGCACAAACCATCTCTCGCACGTTGAAACCGATAAAACACAATCACCATAAGCTTCTTTGAGCAATCGGTGTGCTTCAGCGGCACTTTTTTTGATTTCAACTCTCAGTTCAGTTCTAGTTCTGTTCTAGTTTTGTTCTAGTTGTGTTCTAGTTCTGTTCTATTTCAGTTCTAGTTCTGTTCTAGTTCTGTTCTAGTTCTGTTCTAGTTCTGTTCTAGTTCTGTTCTAGTTCTGTTCTAGTTCTGTTCTAGTTCTGTTCTAGTTCTGTTCTAGTTCTGTTCTAGTTCTGTTCTAGTTCTGTTCTAGTTCTGTTCTAGTTCTGTTCTAGTTCTGTTCTAGTTCTGTTCTAGTTCTGTTCTAGTTCTGTTCTAGTTCTGTTCTAGTTCTGTTCTAGTTCTGTTCTAGTTCTGTTCTAGTTCTGTTCTAGTTCTGTTCTAGTTCTGTTCTAGTTCTGTTCTAGTTCTGTTCTAGTTCTGTTCTAGTTCTGTTCTAGTTCTGTTCTAGTTCTGTTCTAGTTCTGTTCTAGTTCTGTTCTAGTTCTGTTCTAGTTCTGTTCTAGTTCTGTTCTAGTTCTGTTCTAGTTCTGTTCTAGTTCTGTTCTAGTTCTGTTCTAATTCTTATTAATATCTGATAAATATTTGAATTGATATTGTGTTTTCCTCTTTATTAAGAATTTTATTAGAAAATTCTTTTTTTATTTATTTTTTTTATAGAGAATTTTATTAAAAACAGTCTAAATAACTAGAAAATATTATTAATTTTATTTAACAAATTTTATAATTTAAAAAAAATTAATAATTTCCTTTTAAAACTTGTTTTTTAATTTTATTTCAATCTTAAATATCTTAAATGTGAATTTTTTTTTGTTTTGCCAAGATTTTCTTGAAACTAATTCAAGATTTTTTTTAATATTATTTCCACTACGTGCTTAAAATTATTCAAGCGTTAATAATAAAAAAAGATTTGTTGATTTTGCTAAGGTTTTTTTGGTTTCCTTTGTAATTTAACAAAAAAAAAAATACAAATTTAACATTTTGTATGGCTTTAAATTAATAATAGCGTTGTTGAATGTGTCAGTTGGCCTGTCATAACTACAAATCAAAAATAAAAAAAAACTAGCTATGCACGTGGTTTGAGTTGTTAAGCTTAATAGTGTTTGGTGGCTTTTTATGTTTTAAAACCCGCTTGCCCACCTAAATTTAAAGATTTTTCCTAGTTTTAAATGTTTTCATTGATTTTGTTTGATAATTTTGGCGTTGGTTTGCTTGTTTTGTTATAGTATTTTTCATGTTTATGCCAAATAATGAAAACAAATCAAAAATACGATGAAAATCGCGTGCTCCACTGCTCCAATGCCATTTATATACAACAACAACAAACTCCAACAAAAACAACAAGAAGAAGAAATAAAAAAACAATAAACAAAACAAACTTCATACTCACACTCTATCAATGATTTAATGAAAATAAAAAAAATATAGAGAAAAAACAACATCTACACAAACCAGTAAATAAAAGCACGCCCTCTTTGTTACATTCACACAACCCCACACTTTATACTCTCCCCTTTTTACCCCACTCACTCCACTCAAACAAACTCTCATTGTTTACAATTTTACATGGTACTCATTCATATTCAATATCTCTCAATAGTTAACTATGCCGTTTATTTATTTTGTTTTTATTTGCTGTTGTTGTTGTTTTGGTAGCCAAACATACCCACAAACATTCACTACTCGGTCATTGATGCTGTTGTTGTTGTTGGAGGTATGTATGTAAGTATGACTGGCCGAAATAAATGTTTGTGTTCATTCGTATGTAACATCAATGTTCAATATTTGGTATTGACTTCAATCATAAATATTAAGCTCGTATACAACAATAATAATCTTGATACGAGTATTTTACAACAACAACAACCATAAGAAAAGTAAACAGAGCAAGACAATATTGCTTACACTCGGAGAAGAAAATTGATTAAAGCAAAAATGGCGTAATATTTTTACAACCGAATTTGCAAACTAAATGCTAATTATCAAATAAATTCTAAACTATTATTTAGATTGTTTTAAAATTTGCAGCAATTATAGTTAAGACATTCAGCTTTCACAATATTAATATAAAATTCAATAAATTTAAAACCACAAAAATTTACTGTACACCAGCCAAGTGAAACAAATTTCGACAATTAAAATATTTTTATAAATTTTTTTCCTTATGACCTTAAACAATTAACATATTTAATTTCGAGTGTAAACATCAATTATTGTAAATATGTTTGTGTGTTTGATTTTTATTGTATTCTTTACATTTTATTGTTGCAGGTCCATAAAATAATCTTGTACATTTACATTTTATTATTATTTAAAATTTCATTATTTTTTCAATTCTTTTCTACTTAATTTATATCCATAAGAGATTATTTAATAGTGGTTGATATGATGACAGGAATGGAACCTTCCATGTGTTTGGAAATTAAATCTTATTTTTCAATCAGTAATAAAACTTAAATAAATTTTAATTTTTAAAAAAAATTGAGATGCATATTTTGAATTCCTTTAAAATTTAAAATTTTTGTTAATTTAAAAAAACTTAACGAAACTTTATTTTTGAAACTAATTGCAATACAATTTATTTCTTTTTATATTCCTATAATATAGAAAAGCTTATTTTGAATTCCATTAAAATTTCGAATTTTTGTTAATTTAAAAAACTTAACGACGAAACTTTATTTTTGAAACTAAATTAAATAAAAAATATTTTTTTTTATATTCCTATAAATTAGAGGAAGTTTATTTTGAATTCCATAAAAATTTTGAATTTTTTAAAATTTTTAAAACTTAACGAAACTTTATTTTTGAAATTAAATGAATTAAAAGCAATTTCTTTTTATATTCATATAATATAGAGAAACTCATTTTGAATTCCATAAAAATTTAAATTTTTTTTTAAATTTAAAAAAACTTAACGAAACTTTATTTTTGAAACTCAATTAAATAAAAAAAATTTCTTATTATATTCCTATAAATTAGAGAAGCTTCTTTAAAATGCCATTAAAATTTAGAATTTTCCGACAATTAAAAAACTTAACGAAACTTTATTTTTGAAACCATATTAAATTAGAAATATTTTTTTACATATTTATATAACTTGACAAATATGCTATTGAATTCCAAAAAAAATTTAATTTTTATTATATTTAAAAAACTTAACGAAACTTTATTTTTGAAACTAAATGAAATAAAATTGATTTCTTTTTATATTACTTTAATATAGATAAGCTTATTTTGAATTCCTTAAAAATTTCGAATTTTTTGAAATTTAAAAAACTTAACGAACTTTATTTTTGAAACTAAATTAAATAAAATATATTTCTTTTTATATTCCTATAAATTAGAGATGCTTCTTTAAAATGACAGAAAAATTTAGAATTTTCCGACAATTAAAAAACTTAACGAAACTTTATTTTTGAAACTAAATTAAATAAAATTGATTTATTTTTGTATTCCTATAAATTAGAGAAGCTTATTTTGAATTCCTTAAAAATTTTGAATTTTTTAAAATTTTTAAAACTTAACGAAACTTTATTTTTGAAACTAAATTAAATAAAATTGATTTATTTTTATATTCCTATAAATTAGAGAAGCTTATTTTGAATTTCATAAAAAATTCGAATTTTTGGAAATTTAAAAAACTTAACGAAACTTTATTTTTTAAACTAAATGAAACAAACGTTATTTATTTTTATATTCCTATAGTATAGAGAAACTTATTTTGAATTCCATAAAAATTTAAAATTTTTTTAAATTTAAAAAACTTAACGAAACTTTATTTTTGAAACTAACTTCAATAAAAAATATTTCTTTTTATATTCCTATAAATTAGAGTAGCTTCTTTTAAAATTCGGAAAAATTTTGAATTTTCCGACCATTAAAAAACTTAACGAAACTTTATTTTTGAAACCAAATGAAATTAGAAATATTTTTTTACATATTTATATAACTTAACAGAAATTCTATTGAATTCCATAAAAGTTTTAAATTTTTTGAAATTTAAAAAACTTAACGAAACTTTATTTTTGAAACTAACTTCAATAAAAAATATTTCTTTTTATATTCCTATAAATTAGAGAAGTTTCTTTTAAATTTAAAAAAAATTTTAATTTTCCGACAATTAAAAAACTTAACGAAACTTTATTTTTTAAACCAAACAAATTAGAAATATTTTTTTTACATATTTATATAACTTGACAAAGATTCTATTGAATTCCTAAAAAATTTTAAATTTTTATTAATTTTAAAAAACTTAACGAAACTTTATTTTTGAAACTAAATGAAATAAAAAATATTTATTTTTATATTCCTTTAATATAGAGAAGCTTATTTTAAATTCCATACAAATTTTGAATTTTTGGAAATTTAAAAAAATTAACGAAACTTTATTTTTGAAAATAAATTAAATAAAATTGATTTCTTTTTATATTCCTATAAATTAGAGAAGCTTATTTTGAATTCCATAAAAATTTCGAATTTTTGTTAATTTAAAAAACTTAACGAAACTTTATTTTTGAAACTAAATTAAATAAAACATATTTCTTATAATAATCCTATAAATTAGAGAAGCTTATTTTGAATTCCATAAAAATTTTGAATTTTTTAAAATTTTTAAAACTTAACGAAACCTTATTTTTTACACCAAAACTATTTCAATAGATTTTTTTTTCCATATTCACTCAATATACATAAACTGAACTCTAATTCTAAGGAAATTTTAGTTTTCTGGCCACTTGAGAAACTTAACGAAACTTTATTTGTTTTAACCTAACGCATTTAAGTGAAATGATTGCTTAATTTGTTTAATATCGATAAATTGCTATTAAAATTCTCAAAATTTTCTTGATTTAGATAATTTCTAAAATTTAACGAAATTTTACATCCCTGATAATGTAACAACTATGCATATGTACTGTGGAATAATATTGTGGTATACACAATTGTAATGTACTCTCCCCATATACGAGTACAAATGTAATGGAGTGGGGTTTGATGAAGAGAGTGAGTAAGTGTATGTTGTGAAGTATGCATATAAATGAGTGTATGAATGTATGTAAGTATATTTGTATATAAGAGAATGAGTATTATGATGATTATGATATTGTGTAATCGCCCACATGATGATTTATATCACATTTCAAATTGTTATAATGTAATAACAGGAATTGTAAGTTATTTTTTGTTGTTGTTATTGTTCTGTAGTTGTAGAAGTTTTTAAGAACACTTGGAGAAAACCAAAAAAGTGAAAAATTTAAAAGAATTTAAAACAAAAATTACTAAAGTTGCAACTACACAACATACTAAAGCTGTTAATTAACAAAACTTTGCTAATTGTTTTTGTTTAGATTTTTCGCTTTTCACACAGTGTACGGAATACTTGTTTAGAATCATTGATAAACATTGATTTAGTTTTGGAAACTATTAATTATTATATTTATTGCAGTTTAAACTTCAGAATGAAAACAGTTGTATGTTTTTTGTTTCTGTTTATTTTTAGTGAAAATAAAAACTTTTATTATTAAAGTTGTTTTTTTTATTAATTTTTTCTATTTTCTTTAGCATTCGTTTTCCATTACTGTTCTACATTGTAGATCTAACTAAACATGCACTCATGAGGAAGAGGTCATTGTATTCTCATTGGCGTTGCAGCAAGTGGTCCCCTGCTTAGGTTGTCATGTTCATGCAGTTGCAAGCAACTAGCAGCAATATAGTATTGTGTATCACTCAGGGATGGAAATTGTGGTAAACATACAAATTTCTATAGAAAAAAACTGTTATACAAATATTTTTCTATAGAAAAAACAGTTATACAGAATTTTTTCTATAGAAAAAACTGTTATACAGAAATTTTTCTATAGAAGAAACTGTTATACATAAACTTTTCTAGAAAAAAACGGTTATACACAAATTTTTCTAAAGAAAAAACTGTTATACAGACATTTTTTCTATAGAAAAAACTGTTATACAGAAATTATTCTTAGAAAAAACTGTTATAAAGAAAATTTTCTATAGAAAAAACTGTTATACACAATTTTTCTGTAGAAAAAACTGTTATACACAAACGTTTCCATAAAAAACTGTTATACAGAAACTTTTTCTATAGAAAAAACTGCTATACACAAACTTTTCCACAGAGAAAACTGTTATACAGAAACTTTTCTATGGAAAAAACTGTTATACACAAACGTTTCCATAAAAAACTGTTATACAGAAACTTTTTCTATAGAAAAAACTGTTATACACAAACTTTTCCACAGAGATAACTGTTATACAGAAACTTTTCTGTTATACAAAAATTATTCTTTAGAAAAAAACTGTTATAAAGAAAATTTTCTATGGAAAAAACTGTTATACACAAATTTTTCTATAGAAAAAACTGTTATACACAAACTTTTTCATGGAAAAACCTGTTATACAGATACTTTTCTATAGAAAAAACTGTTATACACAAATTTGTCTATAGAAAAAACTGTTACACAGAAATTATTCTTTATAATAAACTGTCATAATAAAAATTTTCCATAGAAAAAATACACACATTTTTCTATATAAATAAAATCTGTTATACAGAAAATTTTCTATAGAAACAACTGTTATACACAATTATTTCTAAAGAAAAAACTGTTATACACAATTTTTTCTATAGAAAAATCTGTTATACATAATCTTTTCTAAAAAAAAACGTTTTTCAAAAGTATTTCTATAGAAAAAACTGTTATACACAAATTATTCTATAGAAAACACTGTTATACAGACATTTTTCTATAGAAAAAATGTTATACAGAAATAATTCTTTAGAAAAAACTGGTATAAAGAAAATTTTCTATAGAAGAAACTGTTATACATAAACTTTTCTATAAAAAAAACTGTTATACACAAACTTTTCTAAAGAAAGAACTGTTATACAGACATTTTTCAATAGAAAAATCTGTTATACAGAAATTATTCTTTAGAAAAAAACTGTTATAAAGAAAATTTTCTATAGAAAAAAACTGTTATACACAAATTTTCTATAGAAAAAACTGTTATACGCAAACTTTTTCATAGAAAAAAATTGTTATACACAAACTTTTCCATTGAAAAAACTGTTATACAGAAACTTTTCTATAGAAAAAACTGTTTGTGTCTACCAACAGATAAAACTGTTATACAGACATTTTCCTATATTAAAAACTGTTATACAGAAATTATTCTTTAGAAAAAACTGTCATACACACATTTTTCTATACAAAAAATGTTATACAGAAATTTTTCTACAGAAAAAACTGTTATACAGAAATTTTTCTACCGAAAAAACTGTTATACAAAAATTCTCCTATAGAAAAACTGTTCTATAGAATTTTTTCTATTGAAAAAACTGTTATACAAACATTTTTCCATAGAAAAAACTGTTATACAGAAATTTTTTATAAAAAAAACTGTTATACAAAAATTTTTTCTATACAAAAACTGTAATACAGAAATTTTCTATACAAAATCTGTTATACAAAAATTGTCCTATAGAAAAAACTGTTATACAAAATTTTTCTAAAGCTAAACTGTTCTATAGAATTTTTTCTTTTATAAATACTGTTATACAAACAGTTTTCATAGAAAAAACTGTTATACAGAATTTTTTTTAAAAAAAAAAACTGTTATACAAAAATTTTAAAATAGAAACAATTTTTATGCAATAATGTTTCTATAAAAAAACTGTTATACACAAATTATTCTTTAAAAAAAAACTGTTATACAGAATTTATTCTTTAGAAAAACTTGTTCTTAACGACTTTTCTATAGTAAAAACTGTTATACACAAAAATTTTTATATAAAAAAAGAGTTATACATACATAAATTATTGGGTGTATGACTTAAAAATGCGGCATTTTTTCAAAGTTATAGCATTTATTTTGAAACATTTGTACAACAAAAATTCATTCAAAGTATATATTTCAATTGTTAGCTATGATCTTCTCCAATCTTTCTGGCAACATTTGGACTCAGAGACAAAACAACTGCTCATATTTTGAGGCCACGATGCTCTGTTCCAAAGTGAAGTGTATCACAGAGAAAAAGTTATGCATCGATTCATTCTAAATAGTTTTTCACAGATATTGCAACATGTGGCCCAGGGTTGCTTGCTTCAAACGAATCATTAAATGTGTAAATTTGTTTTATTTACATAAGAAAACTGAAAATTGTTTGAGAGTATGAAATTAGTTACAAAAGTAGATGGATACTTTACAACATGAAGTAGTAAAAGTATAATCCTATCAACTTTTCCAGGTCTGTTACAACTATGAGAGAGTGTGAGTGTAAAAGTGTAGTTGGATTATAGAGTTTTTTATATTTTTTAAAGTTAGATTTTTTCACTTTTTTACCATTTTTTACTTGATGGTCTTATTGCCACTAGTAAAAAACAGCTTTAGCTTTAAGTGAAGAGGATATAGAGATAGATGAATAATGAATGGTTGAATGAATTGTTGGCTGGTTAGTTAGTTAGCTATACAAAAATTTGTCTAGGTAAATCTAAAAAACATTAGTTTAAAGCTTTAAAAATACAAATTTACTCAAAAAATTAAGGATGGACAATTAAGAACTTTACAAAACTTTAACAATTTAAATAGTATGTTAATATGATAATTAAAAAAAAAACAATTATTAAGGAAATTATCTAAAATGTATTTTAAATTAAAATTAGTCTTCTCTAAGCTAGAGAATTATGAAAAGAAAAAACTTTTATTTCATACGGTTTAGAAAATAAAGTTTCGTTAAGTTTTTCAAAATTACCGAAAATAGAAAATTTTAGTAGAATAAAAATCCAATTTATTTATATTAAATGAATATAGAAAAAAATCGTTAGAAATATTTTTGGTTTAAAAAAATAAAGTTTCGTTAAGTTTTAAAAATGGTAAAATTTTAAATTTTTTTCTAGATTTAATAAACTGTCTGTATTTATTAAACGAATATAGAAAAATTTTCACTTTTCTGCTTTTGGTTTAGAAAATAAAGTTTCGTTAAGTTTTTCAAAATGGCCAAAAATAGAAAATTTTTCTACAATTAAAACCCATTTTATCTATATTAAATGAATATAGAAAAAAATCTGTAGAAATATTTTCGGTTAAAAAAATAAAGTTTCGTTAAGTTTTTCAAAATTACCAAAAATAATAAATTTTTCTAGAATTGAAATCCATTTTATGTGTATAGAATGAAAATAAAAAAAATTGATTCAAATATTTTTTGGTTAAAAAAATAAAGTTTCGTTAAGTTTTAAAAATTATAAAATTTTAAATTTATTTCTAGATATAATAAGCAGGTTATATTTACTAAACAAATATGGTAAAATTTTTAATTTTCTTCTTTTGGTTTACAAAATAAAGTTTCGTTAAGTTTTTCAAAATGGCTGAAAATAATAAATTCTTCTAGAATTGAAATCCATTTTATGTGTATTGAATGAAAATAAAAAAAATTTAGTAATATATTTTTTGGTTAAAAAAATAAAGTTTCGTTAAGTTTTAAAAATTATAAAATTTTCAATATTTTTCTTGATTTAATTAGCATTTTATCATTATTAAAGGAATATAGTAAAATTTTTACTTTTCTGCTTTTTGGTTTAGAAAATAAAGTTTCGTTAAGTTTTTCAAAATGGCCGAAAATCGAAATTTTTTGTAGAATTAAAACACATTTTATCTATATTGAATGAATATACAAAAAAATCTGTAGAAATATTTTTGGTTAAAAAAATAAAGTTTCGTTAAGTTTTTCAAAATGGCCGAAAATCGAATTTTTTTGTAGAATTGAAATCAAATTTATGTGTTTAAAATGAAAATAAAGAAAATTTGATTCAAATATTTTTTGGCTAAAAAAATAAAGTTTCGTTAAGTTTTAAAAATGGTAAAATTTTAATTTTTTTTTAGATATAATAAGCAGGTTATATTTACTAAACAAATATGGTAAAATTTTAAATTTTCTGCTTTTCGTTTAGAAAATAAAGTTTCGTTAAGTTTTTCAAAATTACCAAAAATAATAAATTTTTCTAGAATTAAAATCCATTTTATGTGTATAGAATGAAAATAAAAAAAATTGATTAAAATATTTTTTGGTTAAAAAAATAAAGTTTCGTTAAGTTTTAAAAATTATAAAATTTAAAATTTTTTTCTTGATTTAATAAGCATTTTATTATTATTAAACGAATATAGTAACATTTTCATTTTTCTTCTTTTGGTTTAGAAAATAAAGTTTCGTTAAGTTTTTCAAAATGGCCGAAAATCGAAATTTTTTGTAGAATTAAAATCCATTTGATCTATAATCAATGAATATAGAAAAAATCTACAGAAATATTTTTGTTTAAAAAAAATAAAGTTTCGTTAAGTTTTAAAAATTGTAAAATTTTAATTTTTTGTTGCCAGATTTAATAAGCATTTTATTATTTTTAACGAATAAAGTATAATTTTCAATTTTCTGCTTTTGGTTTAGAAAATAAAGTTTCGTTAAGTTTTTCAAAATGGCCGAAAATAGAAAATTTTAGTAAAATTAATATTCACTTTATCTGTATTAAAAGAATATAGAAAAATTTCATTCAAATATTTTCAGTTCAAAATATAAAGTTTCGTTAAGTTCTAAAATAAACAAATTTAAAATTTGTTTCTAGATTTAATAAGCAATTCATCTTTATTAAACTAATTAAACATTTAAGAAGCTTTTCTGAATACACTCTCTGAATGCGCAGTTCAAGTTGTTCATCTCGAATGACAACTGAGACAGTGAAAACTAATTGTCATCTGAGTTGTACAACTGAGATGAATTCAGGGAGTGTTTGTGCCAATAAACCGTTTAAGATGACAACTAAATATTTACAATATTTGACACTGTCTGAGTTGTTATTTGTATTGAACAACTAAGAAACATTCTGGGAGTGTATTTGATCGGAAGAAGATTCAACAAAGATTCTTAAAAGGAGAGTGAAGGAAAACCCATGAGATAAGTTAAATGCAGATTTCAATTTTTAAAGGAGTAAACTACTTCCATGTGGTTTTTAAACTTTAAACTTAAATGAGTATTCAGTGGGCAACATTAGGAATAATTTGGTGCGAAAAAGGTTGCTCTTGCGTGCCTGGAATTTTCGTAAATTCTTATCAATTACTTCAACTGTTCCAAGTTATATGCAGAAACCTTTTGTCTGTTCTCCCTTCGCAGAAGCAGTTGACATGCAACTGCTCTATAAGCTATCTGATATTACTATTCCCATTTGTACATGTCCTGTTTATACCCTGGTCTATCTTAAATGATCATGGACTAGGTGCAATATGGTCTTCATTCCCAAGGATTGAAATACATTTCATACGAAGCCTAAGGATTGTAGAGCTATAAGTCGATCATCCTTCCTTTTGAAATCTCTGAAGAGGGGATCTGAGAATTTCAATTATATCCAATCTACTATCCATCTCTCAGCATGCCTAAACGAAAAGCAAATCTCACAAGCTTCCACAGAGGCTGAATTTCATTGAAGTCTCTCTTAAGTACGGGGAATATGCTTTAGCGGCTTTCTTGAATATAGAGGAAGCCTTCCATAAAGTTTATAGAGAACTTCCGCAGGATCATTACCTCCATTGCAGCTACCATATTTAAGGTGATAAAACGCGGGACTTAACAAAGTTTTATCTGCCTAACTGTGGAATATTGAAGATATCCTGAAATCAAAATACTCAGGTATGAGTGCCTAAGACCGCTACGGAAGGTTAGGACCGGCGGAAGGTCGGCCATATTGGACTTTCTCGCTGGACTTCCATTGATTATTGTATACCGAGATCTTTTATCATGGAATGCCTGATATCTTTGAACGAGCTATCGAGACATTGTACAGTTAAACTTTTTTGGATAACGAGACACCAAAGTGTCTCTGTAAATTGTATTTTAGATTCTTTAGCCAAAAGGGGAACCTCGCTCTAGGATGACGAAGTTGAATTTGATTGATCGTGGCAGAACTTGTGGCAGATCTACCAATCGTAAGTCCTTCGATAGGATATTACGGACCTCGACGCTGCTAATCTCAGACAATCTGAGGGGTCATAACTAAACTTTCGCTTTTAAGCCCTAAAAAACACGGTAAGATAATTATTCAATTTAAATCGTTTTTTTTTTGTTAAGAATCTTTAAATGAAAACATTGTGTATTGAAGTTTTAAATTTGCCCCAATTAACTATTGTTTACCCCTAACAAATATTGATTTAACTGTCAAAATATTGTTAATATTTATTTAAATAGAGTTTAACAAGCAAATAACAAAAGCAAACATAACTTTTTCCCCAACTAATTTACGAAAGATGCTTCCTTCCCCCCCCCCCAAATTATTACGAATTTAACAAGAAAAATAAACAAATATTTTTATATTTGTTGCTTAATATTACCCTGTTATATTTATGAATACCTTAATTTAGTAGATGTTCTCATTTAATTTCAAAACGTTTCAGTGTTTATTTTTTTTCTCGTGCTTAAGCGTGAAATGAATATTTAATCAAAGTGTGAAAAACTTGTCTAAACAATTAAATAGTTTGCATGTGTGGCGGCCGTGTTTGACCCAGCCGCTCAATGATTTTGGAGGGGGTGGGTGTACGAGGGGTTATTAAGGGTAAAAGTTATAAAATAAATGAACTGGAAATTGTGAATTATAATTGAGTTGAATAGGAAAGATTGAAGCTAAAATAGGACTGTATAAAGGCCTTTAACTGAAGCTAAAATAGGACTGTATAAAGGCCTTCAATTGAAGCTAAAATAGGACTGTGTAAAGGCCTTCATAAAGTCATTAATAAATTCCAAAGCATTTAAAAATAGTAGTAGAAATACTACTTTTTAAAAAAATCTAAATAATAATATTTACTGATTTATAATGAAAAATAATACATTTTTTAATTTAAGCTACTTTCAAAATAGTACTAAAAATACTACTTTTTGTGTAAAAATTCCTAAATTATGTAAAAAAGTACTAAAAAAATCAGGCAAACATTTTTATTCATTTAAACCAATTTAAATCAGGTAAAACTTTTAAATTTCAAAGCTTTTAAAAATAGTAGTAGAAATACTACTTTTTTAAAAAATTTTAAAAAGATACTAAATAATAATATTTATTGATTTATAATGAAAAATAATACATTTTTTAATTTAAGCTACTTTCAAAATTGTACAAAAAATACTACTTTTTGTGTAAAAATTCCTAAATTATGTAAAAAAGTACTAAAAAAATCAGGCAAACATTTTTATTCATTTAAACCAATTTAAATCAGGTAAAACTTTTAAATTTCAAAGCTTTTAAAAATAGTAGTAGAAATACTACTTTTTTAAAAAATTTTAAAAAGATACTAAATAATAATATTTATTGATTTATAATAACAAATAATACATTTTGTAATATAAGTTAGTTTCAAAATAGTACTAAAAATACTACTTTTTGTGTAAAAATTCCTAAATAATGTAAAAAAGTACTAAAAAAATAAAGCAAACATTGTAATTAATTTAAACAAATTAAAATCAAGCAACAAATTTAAATTTCAAAGCTTTTTAAAATAGTAGTAGAAATACTACTTTTTTAAAAAATTTTAAAAAGATATTAATAATAATATTTATTGATTTATAATGAAAAATAATACATTTTTTAATTTAAGCTACTTTCAAAATTGTACTAAAAATACTACTTTTTGTGTAAAAATTCCTAAATTATGTAAAAAAGTACTAAAAAAATAAGGCAAACATTTTTATTCATTTAAACCAATTTAAATCAGGTAAAACTTTTTAATTTCAAAGCTTTTAAAAATAGTAGTAGAAATAGTACTTTTTTAAAAAATTAAAAAAAGTACTAAATAGTAATGTTTACTGATTTATAATAACAAATAATACATTTTGTAATATAAGTTATTTTCAAAATAGTACTAAAAATACTACTTTTTGTGTAAAAATTCCTAAATTATGTAAAAAAGTACTAAAAAAATAAAGCAAACATTGTAATTAATTTAAACAAATTAAAATCAAGCAACAAATTTAAATTTCAAAGCTTTTGAAAATAGTAGTAGAAATACTACTTTTTTAAAAAAATTTAAAAAGATACTAAATAATAATATTTATTGATTTATAATGAAAAATAATACATTTTGTAGTTTAAGTTACCTTCAAAATAGTACTAAAAATACTACTTTTTGTGTAAAAATTCCAGAATTATTGAAAAAAATGCTAAAAAAAAATAAGGCAAACATTTTTATTCATATAAACAAATTAAAATCAAGCAACAAATTTCATCTTTGAAGCTTTTGAAAATAGTAGTAGAAATACCACTTTTTTATAAAAGACTTAATAAGGTACTAAACAATATTATAATAATAAAACCTTAAATTGAAGCTAAAATAGGACTGTATAAAGACCTAATTGAATGTAAAATAAGACTGCATAAAGACTCACGATTGAAGCCAAAATATGAATAAGACCTACGATTGAGTCGAACTACTTCATCCCCATCAAGCATCTTCCTGCTTTTGTAGTTCACCGCTCCAATTGTATTTTGTCGCACAAGTGTTTTTATTATTTACGATAAATTGTTGCTTATTGTGAGGTTGTTTTTGTTGTATTTGTTATTGAATTTATTCATTATTTACCGTAAGTATTGCTCTCATTGATGTTTTTGCTGTTGTTGCGTGTGTGTTTGTGCAAACTGAGAATGTGTTAATCACATGATGACGTTTTCAAAAAAAAGAACACATTTTTTTCTCTTTGTACATTCATAAAAAAAAAATAAAGCAACAGTTCAATGGCCTTAGAAAAACAAATGCAAAACACAAAATTCTTAATCAAATAAACAAATAAATCTAAAAAAAACCGACAAGAAAATACTCTCGCTCTAGTAAAATAAAGAAAAAGGCCAATTAAATGCGGAAGATACATACATACATACGTATTTGAAATTGAGGTGAAAATAAAACGTTTTTTTCTTTCTTTGTAATTAGCTTTTTCAAACAAATTGTTTTGTTGTGAGTGTGAAATAAGGCAAGATGAAGGCAATTAATGCAAATTAGTTTAAAAAAAGCTGTAAAAAGGTACTGAATAAACATGTATTTATTTATATCGATTTAAAACTAATAAATTTATCTAAGTTTATTTTAAAATAGTACTAAAAATACTATTATTTGTCTAAAAAGTTCTTTAATTATGAAAAAAAATTATGGAAAAAATGTGGCAAAAATTACTATTCATTTAAACAAATCTAAATCAAAGAAAAATTTTCAATTTCAAAGCTTTTAAAAATAGTAGTAAAAATACTACTTTTTTAAAAAATTTAAAAAAAAGTACTAAATAATTATGTTAACTGATTCATAATGAAAAATAATACATTTTGTAATATAAGCTAATTTTAAAATAGTACTAAAAATACTACTTCTTAAGTAAATATTCCTAAATTATGAAAAAAGTTATGGAAAAAATGTTCCAAACATTTCTATTCACTTAAACAAATCTAAATCAGGTAAAAATTATCAATTTCAAAGCTTTTGAAAATAGTAGTAGAAATACTACCTTTTTAAAAAAATTAAAAAAAGTACTAAATAATAATGTTTACTGATTTATAATGAAAAATAATACATTTTGTAATTTAAGCTAGTTTCAAAATAGTACTAAAAATACTACTTTTTGTGTAAAAATTCCAGAATTATGGAAAATAGTATTGAAAAAATAAGGCAAACATTTTTATTAATTTAAACAAATCTAAATCAAAGAAAAATTTTCAATTCCAAAGCTTTTAAAAATAGTAGTAAAAATACTACTTTTTAAAAAAAATTAAAAAAAAGTACTAAATAATAATGTTTACTGATTTATAATGAAAAATAATACATTTTGTAATTTAAGCTACTTTTAAAATAGTACTAAAAATACTACTTTTTAAGTGAAAATTCCTAAATTATGAAGAAAAAGTATGGAAAAAATGTTCCAAACATTTCTATTCATTTAAACAAATCTAAATGAGGTAAAAATTATCAATTTCAAAGCTTTTTAAAATAGTAGTAGAAATACTACTTTTTTAAAAAATTTTAAAAAGATACTAAATAATAATGTTTAATGATTTATAATGAAAAATAATACATTTTGTAATTTAAGCTACTTTTAAAATAGTACCAAAAATACTACTTTTTGTGTAAAAATTCCAGAATTATGGAAAAAAGTATTGAAAAAATAAGGAAAACATTTTTATTTATTTAAACAAATTAAAATCAACCAATAAATTTAAATTTCAAAGCTTTTGAAAATAGTAGTAGAAATACTACTTTTTTAAAAAAATTTAAAAAGATACTAAATAATAATGTTTAATGATTTATAATGAAAAACAATACATTTTGTAATTTAAGTTATTTTCAATATAGTACCTAAAATACTACTTTTTCTGTAAAAATTCCAGAATTATTGAAAAAAGTACTAAAAAAATAAGGCAAACATTTTTATTTATATAAACAAATTAAAATCAAGCAACAAATTTCAACGTTGATGCTTTTAAAAATAGTAGTAGATATACTACTTTTTTATAAAAGACTGAATAAGGTACTAAATAATATTGTTTATTGATCTATACTTAAGAATGAAAAATTATCACATTACAATTCTTTCAAAATAGTATTAAAAATACTACTTTTTGTTTAAAAATTCTTAAATTATTAAATAAAGTATTGAAAAAATATATCAAAATGTTTTATTCATTTAAACAAATTTAAATCAGGTAAAAATTTTAATTTTCAAGGCTTTTGAAAATAGTAGTAGAAATACTACTTTTTTGGAAAAGTTAAAAAAACTACTGAATAATAATTAATATTTATTTAAAGATAAAAATTGTACATTTTTAAATTTTAACTTTCAAAATAGTACTAAAAATACTACTTTATGTATTCTTGTAATTCTTAAATTATGGAAAAAAGTTCTGAAAAAATATAGCAAAATGTTTTATTCATTTAAACAAATTTAAATTAGGTAAAAATTTTCAATTTCAAAGCTTTTAAAAATAGTAGTAGAAATACTACTTTTTTAAAAATGTTAAAAAAAAGTTAAATACTAATGCATATTGATGTAGACATACAAATTTAAAATTTTAACATTTAAACTTATTTCAAAATAGTACCAAAAATACTACTTTTTGCTAAAAAATTCTTAAATTATCGGAAAAAAGTATTGAGAATAGGTGAATATTTCTTTTCTTCATTTAAACAAATTTAAATCATAAGCAGAATTTCATTTCCTAAGCTTTTTAAAAAAGTAGTAGAATTACTAATTTTTTCAAAACGCAGTAAAAACGTATTAAATAAATTTTACATTAAGTAATACATTTTGTAGTTTGATATACTTTTAAAATAGTACTAAAAATTCTACTTTTTGTTTAAAAATTCTTAAACTATAGTATATACGCACATTTTTATTAAATTAATTTCTTCATTTAAGAAAGAAAATTAAAACTATTTCAATTTAATAAAATCTTGTGTATTTTCTGTGGCAAATTGCAATTTTTGTGATGACTATTAAAGCCATTAAGAAAGGAAAACCAAATGAAAAGTGTGCGTCTATCATAGCTAAAAGAGACTGCAAGAGAAAGATAAATCAAGCCAGCCCTGCAGTAGTAGGGGACTAGTTGCCTGTTGGCATATGAATTGTCGACTAAGTTTCAGTACTAGTTACCTACAAACTACTGTATGGCTTTTATGAGATGGATTTAATACTGGTTTTTCCGAAAGACTCCATAAACTACTTTAATAGCTACCAGTAGTCTCTAAGGTAACTAGTGTGTGTTATAATGAAATTGTGTAGTTAAGTTAACAAATGCTTAAACTTTAAAACTGCCGGGTGTCTCTAAACCACTGTGAATATGTGGGTGTGCGTGTATTTATTAAGTGTTTTACATAAAAATACTCGTAATTACAAAATGTTTTCGTTGTTTTTTTTCTCGTCTCTCTATTTAAAAATAAATTGAGGAAGCATTTTGTTAGTTTTATTTTTTCTGTTCATTTCAATTCTATTTAACAACATTCTTCGTTTATTTTATTTAAACAAACTAGTAGTAGATAGATGCATTTTACAAGCAACAACAACACTCATACTTGTCATTGTTGTTATATAGAGAAAACAACAACAGTAGCTGTTGCTGCTGCAGCCCGAACAACAATTGTTAGTCAACGCCTACACATTTTGTATTTGTTTAACAAAACTGTCGCTTCAATGTCTACGATATTTGCCAAATTGGCTGTGTCATTCATGTGAGCGAGAGTGTGTGTGTGACAATGTCTGTCTCATACATATAAATTTTATATTTGTTTTGTTTCATTAGAAAAATGCTATGAAATAAAGAATAAAATGAAACTAATCTTTAAAAAAAAAACGAAAAACAGCACAATGAAATACAATCCAAACAAAAGATTAGGCACAAAGTAAGTAGGTTTGTAGCATTAGAATAACACAAAATATCTGGGAGCTCAATTTTGCTCATAATTTTTCAATACCTTTTTTCTATAATTACAAATTTCTAGACAAAAAATAGTTTTTTTGTACTATTTTGAACGAAGCTTAATTGTAAATGAAAAAAACATTATTTTTGTACATATTTACAACTTTTTTTAAAATAGTAGTTTTTCTACTACTATTTTCAAAAGCTTTGAAATTGAAATTTTTTCCTTGATTTAAAGTTGTTTAAATTAATAAAAATGTTTGCCTTATTTTTTCAATACTTTTTTCCATATTTTAGGATTTTTTACTTAAAAAGTAGTATTTTAGTACTATTTTTAAAGTAATTTAAAATTCAAAATTTATTAGTTTTCATTATAAGTCAGTAAACAATATTATTTAGTACTTTTTTGAATTTTTTAAAAAAGTAGTATTTCTACTACTATTTTTAAAAGCTTTGAAATTTAAATTTTTTCCTTGATTTAAAGTTGTTTAAATTAATAAAAATGTTTGCCTAATTTATTCGGTACTTTTTTCCATAATTTAGAAATTTTTACATAAAAAGTAGTATTTTTAGTACTATTTTGAAAAAAGTTTAAATTACAAAATTTATTATTCACCCCTATCGCGAATCAATATTTCACATGAAATATTTTCCCTTTTCCTTTTTTTGTTCATCAACTTTGTTCACGTGAAAAAATTCCCCTTGTTGTGAAATTTTTAGATGGAATTTTGTAAACAATAAACAGCTGCTACGAACAAAATCAACTATTGTGAATGTAAAGTTCATCGTGATATTCCCGATAGCAATTTTCCCTTCGAGGGAAATGGATATTTCATGGGAACAAAATTTCACATGTTATTGCCGATAGGGGTGATTTTATATTATAAATCAGTAATCAATATTATTTAGTATTTATTTTAACTTTTGAAAAAAGTAGTATTTCTACTACTATTTTTAAAAGCATTGAAATTTAAATATTTTCCTTGATTTAAATTTATTTAAGTGAATAAAAAATATTTTTTATTTTTTCAATACTTCTTTTTCATAATTTAGGAATTTTCACTTAAAAAGTAGTATTTTTAGTACTATTTTGAAAGAGGCTTAAATTACAAAATTTATTATTTTTTATTATAAATCAGTAAACATTATTATTTAGTACTTTTTTGAATTTTTTAAAAAAGTAGTATTTCTACTACTATTTTTAAAAGCTTTGAAATTGAAATTTTTTCCTTGATTTAAAGTTGTTTAAATTAATAAAAATGTTTGCCTAATTTATTCGGTACTTTTTTCCATAATTTAGAAATTTTTACATAAAAAGTAGTATTTTTAGTACTATTTTGAAAAAAGTTTAAATTACAAAATTTATTATTTTTCATTATAAATCAGTAAACACTATTATTTTGCACTTTTTTTTAATATTTTAAAAAAGTAGTATTTCTACTACTATTTTTAAAAGCTGTTTGTTTAAATTAATAAAAAATGTTGCCTAATTTTTTCGGTACTTTTTTCCATCATTTAGAAATTTTTACATAAAAAGTAGTATTTTAGTACTATTTTGAAAGTAGCTTAAATTACAAAATTTATTATTTTTCATTACAAATCAGTAAACATTATTTTTTAGTACTTTTTTTTAATATATTAAAAAAGTAGTATTTCTACTACTATTTTCAAATGCTTTGAAATTGAAATTTTGACCTCGATTTAAAGTTGTTTGAATGAATAAAAATGTTTGCCTTATTTTGTCAGTACTTTTTCTCATAATTTAGGATTCTTACTTAAAAAGTATTATTTTTAGTACTATTTTGAAAGTGGCTTAAATTACAAAATTTATTGTTTTTTCATAATAAACGAATCGACATTATTATTTAGTACTTTTGTTTAATTTTTTAAAAAAGTAGTATTTTTACTACCATTTTTAAAAGCTTTGAAATTTAAATTTTTTCTTTGATTTAAAGTTGTTTAAATTAATAAAAATGTTTGCCTTATTTTTTCAAAACTTTTTTTTATAATTTAAGATTTTTACTTAAAAAGTAGTATTTTTAGTACTATTTTGAAAGTAGCTTAAATTACAAAATTTATTATTTTCCATTACAAATCAGTAAACATTATTTTTTAGTACTTTTTTAATTGTTTAAAAAATGTATTTTTTTTACTACTATTTTGAAAAGTTAAGAAATTGAAATTTTGTCCTTGATTTAAATTTGTTTAAATTTTTTATTAGTTTTTTTCATAATTTAGAAATTTTTACTAAAAAAGTAGTATTTTTAGTACTACAGTAGAGTCGGGATAGAGTGAACTAATTAATGCAAGGCCTGTTCACTTTAACCAATAAATTCACTTTATCGAGACTGTAAAAATAATAAAAAATTCATAAAATTTTATGTTAAAAATGTACATTTTGTTATATTTTTATAAAGGAACAAATAAATAATTACTGGTTGCTTGTTTTGTACATGTACTTTTTTTTTTTTAAAAAAAAAGAGAAGTAACACTCATCACACACTCCATGTTCTTTGATAAAATTTTCTTTTAAATGGATCAACGGCAATACTATCGGTAATTTTTAATAGGCCGATAGAATTATACCCTTGAAGCCAGCCTGCGCTTGCATTGAAAGTTCCTGTATCGAGTAACTGCTCGTGTATTTTTTTTATTTTACATCGCTTCTTTAAGCCAATTATGGAGTGTTTTTTCGCAAAAAAAAACAAAAGTTCACTTTATAGAGGCAGGCGATGTTCACTCTTTAGAGCAGTGATGTTCAAAAATAAAAATGAAGATGTATTGGTGAGAGAGCTTTTGTTCGGTACTTTTTTCCATAATTTAGAAATTTTTACATAAAAAGTAGTATTTTTAGTACTATTTTTAAAGTAAGTTCAAATACAAAATTTATTAGTTTTTATTATAAACCAGTAAACATTATTATTTAGTACTTTTTTGAATTTTTTAAAAAAGTAGTATTTTTGCTACTATTTTTAAAATCTTTGAAATTGAAATTTTTTCCTTGATTTAAAGTTGTTTAAATTAATAAAAATGTTTGCTTATTTTTTTCGGTACTTTTTTCCATAATTTAGAAATTTTTACATAAAAAGTAGTATTTTTAGTACTATTTTGAAAGAAGTATAAATTACAAAATTTATTATATTTCATTATAAATCAGTTAACATTATTATTTAGTACTTTTTTAGAATTTTTTAAAAAAGTAGTATTTTTACTACCATTTGCAAAAGCTTTGAAACTAAAAAATTATATGTGATTCAAATTTGCTTAAATAAATAAAAATTGTTGACTTATTTATTAATACTTTTTTCTATAATTTAGGAATTTTTACATAAAAAGTAGTAGTTTTAGTACTATTTTGAATGAAGCTTAAATTACAAAATTTATTATTTTTTCATAATAAACGAAGCAACATTATTATTTAGTACTTTTTTTTAATTTTTTAAAAAAGTAGTATTTCTACTACTATTTTTAAAAGCTTTGAAATTGAAATTTTTCCTTGATTTAAGGTTGTTCAAATAAATATAAATTTTTGTTTTAGTTTTTCATTACTCTTTTCTATAATTTATGCATTTTTTCTTAAAAAGTAGTATTTTTAGTACTATTTTGAAAGTAGCTTAAATTACAAAATTTTTTATTTTTAATTATAAACCAAGAAACATTAATTATTTAGTATGTTTTAACAACTTTTTTAAAAAATGTAGTATTTCTACTACCTTTTTAGAAAATAAATTCTCTCTGTATTAATTAAACTAAGAAAACGAAAGAACATCTTACCTGTCGGAAGATTCTGATGAATCATAACGATCGGTGCAACGTTTCTTTTTAATTTGTTGCTGCTGCTGATGATGCTGAAAATGTAGTTGTGCTGGATCTCCAGTTTTTAAAAGAGCAGCTGCTGCGGCTCCGGCTGCTAAAGATGTTAATGACGCTGATGATGATTGTGATTGTGAGGACAATAAATTTCCTAATGTTTTTGTTGAAGACAATGCAGTCTTTTTTGTGGCATGTTGTTGCACATGCTGCTGTTGAGATCTTTTAAGGGTTTGAGGCAATGCACTGAATTCCCTTGCTGAGGGTTTTAAACCAAATGAGCTAAGGCTGCTGCTATTACGTTTGCTGGCCTGAACAATGCCAATACTTGAAGTTGATGTTTGGCTGGCTGGCAGAGAAGGTGGATAAAATTCGGGCTTTTCTGTAAGGTTAAGAGCTGATGATTGTTCGGGAATAATATTGGATTTTTCTTCCTTCTTTGTTTGTTCTACAAAAGATTTTGCTTTTATGTTGGCCACCTTATTGACACTATTGTGATCTTTACTGTTTTTCAATTGATCGAATAGCGAGAGTCCACTGTTGCCTGTTGAGCAAGACGACGTTGACTCTTTAGTTTCTTGGACAATTTCCAAAGCGGAGCTCATTTTTTAATTGGAAGGATTTAAGGGAAAAGTAAAAAAATACTTCTTTTTCTTTTTAGCAATTCTTTAGATTTTAGTGGCAATTTTTTATAAAACACATTTTTATTGTAAAAAAAAAATAAATTTGAATTTTTTTAGCACTTTTTTTAATACAAATTTTCAAAGCATTTCCAACATTTTAGGTATTTTTAAACTTTTTTTTTAATTTCTTTAGATTTTTGTAATAAAATTTTCACATTTTCTTATATTTTTTCTTAATTGTATAAGAATTTTTGTTAATTTTGTTTAATTTTTTAAACATTTTTTTAATTTGCTGGATTTTTGTTAATTTTTTTTTTATAAATTTTTAGGGAAAACTTTTTTCATTTGTTTGTTTTGGCTTCTATGTGAATTTTATTGAATTTTGTTGATTATATTTTCCATCTGAAATTGAAAAATAGAAAAAAATTATTAAAAATATTGAAAATTCATAGAATTTACTTTAATTTAGCTTAAATTTAACTTAGAATCTTTAAAAAACTAAGCCCAGCTTTAAAACCTTTAGAATTTCTTTTAATTTAAATTTTCTCTCTCTAAAAACCAAGCAAATTATCAAAATATTAGATCACTCGCTTTAAAGTGCATTTCGTGGCAACGTCAGCTTTTATTTCCGGCGAAGAGTACAAAGCAAAAATCAACAAAACTGCAGCAATAGCAAAAACAACAACAAAAAACATCGTCAATATTCGTGTTATTTTCTTGGTTTTGTTTGTACTCTCCTCGTATTTGAGTGTGTGAAGTTATTTATGATGTTTGTTGTTATTGTTGCTGTTATTATTGTTTGTTTGTTGTTGTTCATTATTGCTGTATAGAAATTATGCGTTTTTTTGTTGTTTTTGCTTTAAACGAACAAACACAATGTTTCGTAACCGGTTTCAAATGCATAGCAATAATGTTGTACAACAAAACGAAGCAAAAAAAGCAACAAGATTAATATTTCTTCTACCAAAAAAAATAAGCAGCAATATTGTTGCTTGTGGGCCTTGGCTCAGGTATGCGAAGTGAATAAAACAAATTGTACCAACGGAAATGGTAAAAATTGTACCTTATTTTGAGGACAGTGGCGATATTTTTGTTAAACTATTAAGTTCCTTTCCTAGATGAGAGGAGCATAAGGATGTAATAAGTTAATTGGTTTGATTTCATTCAAAGTCAGCTCAATTTGTGTTTGAATTCCAATCTCTAGCATGATTTGGCATGCTCAGCAGCCACTAAGGTGAGTGTCAAAATGATAAGGTCACTTAATTTTTGATATTTTTATGTAAAAATACAAATAATATGAATTGATATCGTTAACTGAAATACATAGTTGTTACTCAAATGTTGTTCACATTAAAATAAAACAAAATATGCATCAACAAGTAAGAGAGCTATATTCGGCTGTGCCGAATCTTATATACCCTTCACCAAATTATACTTCAAAATACAAATTTTAAATATTTTTAGGTAAACAAAAATTTTTTTTTCCAATTTTTTGGAATTTTTTTTTTTCGAATTGTTATTTTAAATTTTTTTTTAATTTTTTAAATTTAAAATTTTTTTTTTTTTAAATATAAAATTTTTTTTTTTTTGGTGAAAAAAAATTCGGGTTAAAATTTTTTTCCCGGTTTTGACCCATTGTAGGTCCATCCTACGTCGTTGCAAAGGTCTTTGAAATAGCTATCATTAGATATCCATATTGTCCATATTAAAGACTTAGTAATCCAGATATAGTTAAAAAATAGGTCAAAAATCGAGGTTGTCCTGCTTTTTTCCTCATATCTCAGCCATTTGTGGACCGATTTTGCTGATTTTAAATAGGAAACTTCTCGAAAGCATGTCTGACAGAATTATTAAAGATTTGAATCCCGAAGATATTTGGGGTCTTTAGAAAATTGATTTCAACAGACAGACATGGCTTAATCGAATCCGCTATCTATAAGGATCCAGAATATATATACTGAAAAGAAATAATTCTTTTTCCAAAAAAATTAATTAAAGAAATTTAAAAAAAAAAATTTTTGAAAAAACTTTTTTTAAAAAAAATTAAAAAACTATTTGGAAAAAAAAGTTTAAAACATTAAAAAAAAATTTTGATTTTGTTTAAATAAAAATATTTTAAAAAAAATTTTTGTTAAAAAAAAAATTCGAGATAAAAAATATTTTTTTCCGATTTTGACCCATTGTATGTCCAACTTACTATGGTCTTATATACGTCGTTGCAAAGGTCTTTGAAATATCTATCATTAGATATCCATATTGTATGTATCAGATATAGGTCAAAAATCGAGGTTGTCCTAGTTTTTTCCTTATATCTCAGCCATTTGTGGACCGATTTTCTCGATTTTAAATAGCAACCGAGCCGGAAGAATTTCGGAGATATTGATGTATGAATCGTGTATGTAAGTTATTTGGGTCTTCGAAAAGTTGATTTTAACACACAGACGGACATGGCTATATCGATTCCGCTATCTATAACGATCCAGAATATATATACTTTATGGGGTCGCAAATGAAAAATGTGGAAATTACAAACGGAATGACAAACTTATATATACCCTTGCCACTCATGGTGAACACCCAGAGAAAAAATGAACACATCCGTGTACGATTTGACACCATTCGGTGTCAATAGTGTATCAACCCCGTATGTGCACAAATTGTACACGAACGGTGTCAATTTGACAACGAAAAAATGACACAATTCAGTTTTCGAATTCACACCATCCGTTGTCGATTTGACACCGTTCGTGTACGATTTGACACCTGACCGTTGTCAATTTGATACCGCACCGTTGTCAATTTGAAACCATATGTTGTGGATTTGACACCGTTCGTGTACGATTTGGTAATTGAAATAAATAATAATTCCTTTATGTTTTACATTTATTTTTAAATACAATACGAATAAATACTTAAATATAAAATACATATAAATTTCATGTTTAAATTTGGCAAAACATTGGTGGCAATTGTCGGAGTTCCTGTATGTGAAATTTCAAATAGCATCCCTAATTGTGGCACTGCTTCCACAGGTCATCATTCTAAAAAATAAAACAAATACTTATTGTATTCTACATTGATTATAATTATATAGCTCTACTTTCCTTTTAAATGTACAAAAACTGTATGTTTATTGTTTCCAGGAATTTTTGGAGGTGTATGTCGTCAGTGGATTCGGTGATCTTCTCATTTCTTGCACTGCCTGGATCTTCATCTGCGTCAACACAAATTCACTATTAAACACAATTACACTTTCTTTTATACATATTTTCATTTTTAAATATTTTCACTTTTTTAATGTAAATAAAATTTAAAACCACTTATAAAAACAAAGCAGAGCAAAAAGTTTCGCCGCAACACTTTGACAATAACTTGTCAGCAACTCACGTTGAGATGCATCGGCGTTTAATTTAACAACATTGCGTTGTCGATTCGTACCCATTTGTTTACAAATTGTAAACGTACGGTGTCGAAAAAAAGTGACACCGTATGGTGCCAAAATGACACCAACCGTTGTCGATTTTGCAACGTCATTTTTCCCTCAGTGAAGGGTATAAAAATGAGAAAACAAAATTAAAAGATTTCTTTATTACGGCATTGACAAAACAATGGAAACTTAGGTATTATTTTAACAAATATGGTCTAAACTTTGCAATAACTCAATATTTTGTTATTATTTTGGTATCCCTTATTTCTTATAACTGCTACACATCGACGATGCATTGAACCAATTAAAGAGTCAATGGTCACCTTTGAAATATGTATTTTGCCATTCCCTTATAACCGCCTCCGATAAATCTTCCTTCCTGGTGTAATTTTGGGTCCTTATTTTACGATCTACAATTTCCCATAGATTTTCTATGGAATTGAGATCTGGCGATTGGGCAGGCCACTTCAAAACACGTACCTCGTTGGATTGTAACCACTCGGTTACAACCCTAGAGGTGTGTTTCGGGTCGTTGTCGTGTTGGAATCTCCAAACTAGGGGCATATTTTCCTTAGCGTATGGATACATAACACCGTTTAATATGATTCTGTATCCTATACCTGTCATGGTATCTTTTATAATATGAATTGGGCCCATACCTTGCCCTGAAAAACATCCCCATCACCCATAATATTGCCACCACCAAACTTAGTCTTATTTGTGTACTTTGGATCTAATCTTTTTCCCTTTGGTCGTCTTACAAATGTTCTCCCATCACTGCCTCTTAAATTGTATTTGGATTCGTCGGAAAAGAGGACAGTATTCCATTTCTGTATCGACCAGTTTAAATGATGCCTGGCAAATTGTAGACAGCAGAACGGTTCTTTTAAGAAATGAGTGGTTTTTTTCACAGGATGATAGCAACCAAGACCAGCCTCATTTGCCCTGCGACTAACTGTTCGGTTACTTATTTCTAATTTTAGACTATTAACAACCTCTCGTGGAGTTATTTTTGGGAGTTATTCTTGAACTCTCTCGCTATTAAATTATCTTGTCTAGGAGTAGTCTTACGAGGTCTTCCACCTAAATGTTGAGTTTTTACAGAACCGGTCTCACGAAATTTCTTTATAATTTTTGAAACTGCTGATTTATTTATTGAATATTTGTCACAGATACTTTTTTGTTTTAAACCAGCTTTAAAATCGTTAATTATTTTATTTTTTAAGTCTTCACAAATCTTAACTTTAGCCATTTTCGTTAACTTTGAAAAAAATCAATTATGCGAAAAATTTAGAAAAAGAAATTGTGAAAAATTACCAGAATTTAAAAATAAAATAAAATAACTGTAAGCAGGATGCTTTTTACATCGTTCTTTTAAATATTATTTTCGTTTTACACTTCATTCTTTCTTGCAGAAGTTTAAAAGTTTCCATTGTTTTGTCAGTAGCGAAATAGTGAATAGTTTTAATTTTGTTCCCTTTTTTCAGAATATAATTAATTATTTTGTTTGTTTTTCAGTTAATTTATATAAATAAATAAAATTATACAAGTAAAATTACAAAAAAAAAAAATTATTTAAAAAAATATTTTAAATTTTGGACTACATATGGAATGTTTGGAAAAGTTTCCATTGTTTTGTCAACCACTGTAGGTCAAAAATCGAGGATGTTCTGGTTTTTTCCTCATATCTCAGCCATTTGTGGACCGATTTTGCTGATTTTAAATAGCAAACTTCTCGAAAGCATGTCTGACAGAATTATTGAAGATTTGAATCCCCAAGATATCTGGGGTCTTTAGAAAATTGATTTCAACAGACAGACAGACGGACAGACAGACAGGGCTTAATCGACTCCGCTATCAATAAGGATCCAGAATATACATATATACTTTATAGGATCGGAAAATTATATTGTGGAAATTACAAACGGAATAACAAACTTATATAAACCTTCTCACGAAGGTGAAGGGTATAAAAATGTGCATTTCAAACTGCGTCAAAATGATAAGGTCAGTGGTAATAAATTAGTCACCATCTAAAGTTTGTTATTTTTATCATATTTTTGTTTTTGTGATAAAATGGGACAAGGAAAAGCTTTGTCCGGAAAAGGAAAATCAGAGACTACTGGCGAGAATTGAGAAAGGAACCCCTGTTATTCTCAAAGAGATATTTCGTTGGTTTGCGTTTACACAGAGAAAACATATTCGTGATAGCAACCGAATTTGTTGCCAATCGAATGATTCTACCTTATTGATCGAATTTTACAGTTGTGGCTACAGAATTTTGGAAAGTATAACAAAAGTTTGGTTGCTTCAACCAACTGACTTTCTGTTGATAGAACTGAAAAATTCGATGTGTTTAACTGAATCATTCGATTGGCAAGACGCTATCACGAATCTGTTTTCTCTGTGTAGCTTAAGTGCAACTCTGACATTTGCGTTTCCTTCTACTAGAATGGATAGTTTAAATTACCAGCGAGTGCTCTCAAATCATGTGTTGCCATATCTGGCTGTAGATCAACTATCAAATAGAAAATTTGATTAATTTTTTTTCCTTATAAAGGGTCTTTCATTAAGAGCTTCATATCATTAAATTTAAATAAAATAAAGTGTGTGTGAGATATCATCGAAATGTTTTCCATGACCCTGGCTTTTAAATAAGGCTGAATTTGACCGATAGCATAAATTGTGTTGGCTTTGAGGGCAACTGTGGACTATTCGCATAGACCTGCGACTTAAGAAAACCCCCCCCCAAAAAAAGTCTAACGGAGTGAAATCGAACGATATTGGTGGCCAGTCTCTTGTGGATTGGTATCGGCCCAAATACGATAACTTTGTTTCTTGTCGCACCCAATTCATACAGAAATGGACCTCAAGCTAAAGATGATGTTTTTATGAAAATTGGGATCACTTTCCAACTACAACAGGGTCCATTAAGTGAACACACGTTGTCTATGGTCGTTTAACTTTAGTTCCTGGGTTTAGTTGAATTTACGAGTGCAGGCCCAAGTCACGAAGCAATTTTCGCCAAGTTGTGGTTTAAAAAAGGCGGAGTTCTTGTGAGCGACGCGAAATCGACCACCTCAGATTCTTCTGCACACTCTCACGGACAGCGAGAATGTTTTCGGCAGATCTTGCGTTACGTAGAAGTGCTGATTTATTGTTTACTGAACAAGTGGACTAAACAGAAGTTTACATATAAAGTCTTTGTTTTTATATAATTTTACAGCCTGGTACATTTAATATTTAAATTGTACCAGACGTGTATTCAGCAGTCATTAGCCCGAGTTTAGTTATTTGGTTGCCTCTATAGACTCGACGATAGTGTGCTGGATTATTAGTCAGAGGATAGTGGCTTGGATATCGTGGCTGTGGTACATAACTAATTTGAAGTGAACGAAATTAATAACTGACAGTCATCTGTCAGTTGACTCCTGTCAAAATTTCAACAACCTGCGACATTAAATTCGTGTGTTAAGAGCCATTCATAGCAGACTACCTCGTGATTTGAGGAGAAATTGGAATAAATTGAATTTCATGTGCTCATTAAACATTACTTTTTGTGGAAAAAAATACCATCACTCTAACCAAAGCTAACCTTGATAAATATGGGAATTCTGCACCATCAGTTTCAATGGTAAAAAAAAGTGGTTTGCTGAATTTCTTTGTGGCCACACAAGCACGAAAGATGCCGAACGTTCTGGAAGCCCAGTTGAGGCATCTACACCCGAAACACTTGAAAAATTTACGATATGGTGTTGGTCGATTGGAGATTATTTCTTGGAAGGGCTAAACAAGTTAGAGAAACGTTGGACAAAGTGTATAGAGCTCAAAGGAGACTATGTGGAAGAATGTGTTTCATTCAAAAAGGCATGGATTTGTTGACCGCCCTCGTACTTTGAAAATGAAGTGGACAAAATGATACTACAGCTTGATTTTGACACGGAAGACAAATATTGCTCAGGCCAGGCAAAAAACTTTGAACACCAAGAATTGCAGACATTACTCCATGAAGAACGCTATAAAAGAAAATAATTTTTCCACCGAATCATTAATTGCGATGAAAAATGGATACATTGCGATAACCCGAAGTATAGGAGATCGTATGTGAAGTAAGGCCAACCAGCCGAGTCGATATCCAAATATCCAAGGCGTTAAGGTAATGCTCTGTATTTGGTGGGAGCAAAAGGGTCCTATCTATTATGAGCTAAACCTCGAACCGGTCCGAACACAACTAATTCGATTGAATTGTGCACTGGCCGAAAAACGCCCAGAATATGCGGCCAGTTATTAAACTGTAATATTCCATCATGACAATACTCGTTCTCATATTGCAATACATGTTAAAAATGTATTTAGAATGAAGTGGTTGGGAAGTTTTGCCTAAATCGCCTTATAGTCCAGACCTTGTCCCGTTCGTCTGCTATTTGTTTCGATCGCAGTAGAACGCTCCCTCTGGGATATGATTCACTTTGTTATAGAGTATCACATAATAATAAACATAAAAACAGATTAACTTTAGTTCTACCATAGCGAATAGGAAATTAATATTCATATGTTAGGGGGAAAGTGTTCATGAAGGATCTCCAGCAATTTCTAGCTTGTGTCATATGTTGAATTTGAGGGCATGTGAGTCCTCTTTCTACATGTTCCGCTTCTACAGATCTTTTTCATGTTGTTCCTTGTTTTCACATTTTCACATTTCCTCTCCTTTACGGATTCCATTGTAAACTGGCCTTTGCTATGTTGGAGATATCTTTACGTAACGTGTGGCCCATCCACGACCATTTACGATGGCGGATTTCATGGGCGACGGGAGTTTGGTTACAAATCGAAAGCAAGGTGATGTGGCCACCAGCAAAACTACACTTGTAGTTTTGTCGTTAAGGACTCAGTGACTTTCCACTTTCTGCACCCATAGAGAAGAACCGTTTTTAGGCTGGAATTGAAGAATTTAGTTTTTTTTCTGCAATAATTCCAGACTTTGCTTAGAGAGGCATTTGCACTATGCGCCCGGTTTATTATGTTTGCTGCATCTTCATGGTTACGTACTACTTTGAATATGAACTGGACAAAATGGTACTAAAGCGTGATCCATTTTGAGGTTCCCTACTTTTTTAAAGAAAAAAAAAACACAGACAATTCAAATTTAATGGGGAATGTTTATTATGTGATGTTTTCCTCCAAGACGTGAAGCGAAGCGGGTTTGTCCGCATAAACTTTAGACTTTATATATGCCCACAGGAAAAACGATCTTGGTGGCCAATCGACTGGTCCAAAAACATGAAATTATGTGCTCAACGAAGTGTTCTCTCAATAAATCCATTGATTGATGTGGTATGTAGGAAGTGGCGCCGCCGTCTTGCTGAAATCAAATGCCGCCGAGATCACGAGCTTCAATTTCAGGCATCAAGTAGTCGGTTATCATGGCACGATAACAGTCGCCATTGACGAATCGACTCTCCACGGTCTTCGTGTACACTCTCAGCTACGGCCGCTATATTTTCTTCACAGCGTGCTGGACGGACGTGGTCTGTTCGGTTATCCAATAATGAATGCTGGGTCTCAAAATAGGTGATGGTGTTGCGAATAGTACGTTCAGTAGGCCGATTATGTTGACCATAAGTTGAGCGAAGTGCACGAAACACATTCCTCGCAGAACGTGAATTTTCGTAATAAAGTTGAACGATTTATAAACGTTGTTCAGGCGTAAGTCTTTCCATTATGAAATGCCAAACAATACTAAACAAAAACAAGTAAGAAAGTATGGTCGGTCAAGCCCTACACTAAGTAAAAGAGCAAAAACATTTTTCTTTTAAAATTTCAATAATTTATATTTTTGAGTGATTTTCGGAAGTGGGCCTTATATGGGGGCTATGACCAATTATGGACCGATCACCATGAAATTAGGTAGTGTGATTTGTGTGTCTATATGAAAGTTTACTATGTTGAATTTTGTAAGTATACCAACATTTTTAAGTGATTTATGCTCGTTAAAGTGATTTTCGGAAGCGGGTCTATATGGGAGCTATGACTAATTATGGACCGATCGTAACAAAATTTGGTGACATGCATTTTGTATATATAAAACTTATTTGGAGCGCAATTTGTGGAGATACATTTATAAATTAAACATTTATGACCGATAAAGTCCAATTTCGGAAGGACATTTGTATGGGGGCTAGGTGAAATAATGGACCGATTTCAGCCAGTTTCAATAGGCTTGGTCCTTGGACCGAAAAAATAATATGTACCAAATTTGATCGAAATATCTTACTCTGCGCACAAGGTTTACATGGACAGCCAGCCAACCAGACGGACGGACGGATATCGTTTAATCGACTCAATCGATCGATTCTAAGTCGATCGGTATACTTTAAGTTGGGTGTTAGACTAATATTTTTGGGCGTTACAAACATCTGCTCAAACGCATTATAACCGCCCCACTATGGTGGTGTAGGGTATAAATAGCATTACAGCATGGCACGACTCACACGTGATCTGTCAAAAAAGGCTATTGAAAAAAGTATCTCTACTTGAATCACCCATTACTACAGAAGTATTTTGCAACGTTAAGGTTTGAAAGGTACCAAACTAGTAACTGCAAGTGTAGCCATTTTTCTGTCCCTTAAACTTGCTAGCAGTTAGTAAGGGAAAATTCTATCCCCCAAGTTTTAGTACTGGGTAAAACAAGAAGAGAAATTAAAGTACCATCTAAATTCAATTAAGTACTTTTTAGTTTCGACTTAAAACAAGTAAATACTAAGTTTTTAGTATGAAATAAAAGGTACTTTTCTCTGTTGCTTTGTACAAACCAACCTGTTTGTCCCTGGCTTAGTTGTTTTTGTGGGTTTATTTTTGTTATTGTTACTTATTGTGTTGGTTCTTTAGTTGGTTCAATGGTTGGTTAGTTATTGCTTTTTTTCTGACCAAAAAACCAACATTAAAAAAAAGAAAAAAAACCATTAGTCATTTAAGAATTTATTGCATTTTAAGTTTAACCAAGCATAATTTTCTGATAAAAATCAAACCAACTTAAACACAAGCCAACAAGAAATAAAAAAAATAAAATGAAAAGGGGGCATAGTCAGGGTTTTAAAAATTAACCACAATTTATTTTATAATTACTTATTGCTAATAATAATAATAATAAATTATATTTACAAATGTTAATTAAAGATTAAACTCACTTAATTTTTAATCTTCATTATGAACGCCAACTAATCCCAATTTTCTTAGAAAGATTTTTTCATTATTTATTTAATGTATAACAAATTAGTTAATTTTTTATAATAAATTACAATTTTATGTTTTAATCTGTTGTAAATTTATATGTATTTTTTTCAACTGATAAACAATTCATTTTATTGTTTGTTTTTTATATTTTTATTAAATATATTTATCTTTAAAACATGTATAAATAAATATTTCTTTAAATCTCCATTAAAATTCCCTACACATTTCTTTTGTTGTAGTTTTTTTAATTCTATTCACTGACACACAAACACTCACACTCGCACTCAACCAACAAAAATAAAACACGTTTACGCGCAAAAAAACAATTTTAGCATTTCGTTACACTGTGCAAACTTTCAGCGTTAACAAACACGTTATTTAGAGTTTATAAGCTAGCGACACGAATGCTAAACAAAGACTAAACAAATTTTTTTGCATTTTATTATTACTGAAAAATAAATACAAAACAAAACAAAAAAAAAACATTGCCAGTTTCTTAAATGTTGTTGTTGGTTCTCCCCATCTCAGCAGCAGCAGCAACAATAACAACAACAGCCAACAAATTGTGAGAATTAAAAAAGCAAAACCAAAACAAACGAACACAACTTAAAGTGGTTTTCTATAGTCGCCTCGTTTCGTTGCTCGTCGTGTTTGTATTGGCTCCCCAAAAGCTTACGATTACAAGTTCGTTGAGTGTTTCGTTTTGCAAAGCAACAGGCATGGGAGTATTTAAATATACCAACTTTTAGTTACAAATTATACTTAAATTATAGAATATTTGGGGACCATTGAACCAACATGTGAGATTGTGACAAAACAAACAACACTCTTTTGTTCTAATTTTTGGAGCTGAAGGCATAATTGGACCATAGTTTTTGAAAATGAAGCTGGTTAAGCAGTGAATGTTACTGAAGCTCGATATTGCTAGTTATTATTAGCTAAATTGCTTGACATTAATGTGTCGGCTGACATGTACCTTACAGCCCATAAAACAATTCAATTACTAACCAGCAGTTCATTGAACTAATTCCGCCACTAGAGTTATCAAATATTCGGCAAAAATCCAGTTTTAAACAATATACATATCAAACAACTAAAAAAGTATAGTGTGTCACTCCCGACGCTACACAGAGTAAATGAGCAAAAAACAGATTTCTTTAAAAATTTCAATAATTTATTTTCGTGAGTGATTTTCGGAAATTTACCCTTCACCATGAGTGTCAAGGGTATAAATAAGTTTGTCATTCCGTTAGTAATTTCTACATTTTTCATTTCAGACCCTATAAAGTATTCTGGATCCTTATAGATCTGTTGAAATCCATTTTCTGAAAACCCCTGATATCTTCGGGTTGCAAATATTCAATAATTCTGTCTGACATGCTTTTGAGAAGTTTGCTATTTAAAATCAGCAAAATCGGTCCACAAATGGCTGAGATATGAGGAAAAAACCAGGACAACCTAGATTTTTGACCTATATCTGGATTACTAAGTCATTAATATAGACAATATGGATATCTAATGATAGATATTTCAAAGACATTTGCAACGACGTATATTAGACCATAGTAAGTTGGACCTACAATGGGTCAAAATCGGAAAAAATATTTTTTAACTCGAATTTTTTTTCACAAAAAAAAAATTTTTAAATTTAAAAAAAAAAATTTTAAAATTAAAAAAAAATAATTTGAAATTTAAAAAAAAAATTTTTAAATTTAAAAAAAAATTTTAAAATTTAAAAAAAAAACAATTTGAAAAAAAAATGTTTCAAAAAAATTAAAAAACTGCAAAAAAAAATAAATTTTGTTCAATTAAAAATATTTAAAGTTTTGATTTTGAAGTATAATTTGGTGAAGGGTATATAAGATTCGGCACTGAGAGCTATATCTTACTTGTTTAATCTATATCTGCATTACTAAGTCATTAAATAGACAATATGGATATCCAATAATAAATATTTCAAAGAACTTTGCAATGGAATATACAGTGGTTGACAAAACAATGGAAACTTTTCCAAATAATTTTTTAAAATCAAATTTTTTTTTTAGTATTTTACTTGTATAGTTTTATTTATATAAATTAATTGAAAAACAAACAACATAATTAATTATATTCTGAAAAAAGGGAACAAAATTAAAAATATTCACTATTTCGCTACTGACAAAACAATGGAAACTTTTAAACTTCTGCAAGAAAGAAGTGTAACACGTAAATAATATTTAAAAGAACGATGTAAAAAGCATCCTGTTTACAGTTATTTTATTTTATTTTTAAATTCTGGTAATTTTTCACAATTGCTTTTTCTAAATTTTTCGCATAATTGATTTTTTTTCAAAGTTAACGAAAATGGCTAAAGTTAAGATTTGTAAAGACTTAAAAAATAAAATAATTAACGATTTTAAAGCTGGTTTAAAACAAAAAAGTATCTGTGACAAATATTCAATAAATAAATCAGCAGTTTCAAAAATTATAAAGAAATTTCGTGAGACCGGTTCTGTAAAAACTCAACATTTAGGTGGAAGACCTCGTAAGACTACTCCTAGACAAGATAATTTAATAGCGAGAGAGTTCAAGAAATTCCCAAAAATAACTCCTCGAGAGGTTGTTAATAGCCTAAAATTAGAAATAAGTACCCCAACAGTTAGTCGCAGGGCAAATGAGGCTGGTCTTGGTTGCTATCGTTCTGTGAAAAAACCACTCATTTCTAAAAAGAACCGTGTTGCTCGTCTACAATTTGCCAGGGATCATTTTAACTGGTCGATACAGAAATGGAATAATGTCCTCTTTTCCGACGAATCCAAATACAATTTAAGAGGCAGTGATGGGAAAACATTTGTAAGACGACCAAAGGGAAAAAGATTAGATCCAAAGTACACAAAAAAGACTGTAAAGTTTGGCGTTGGCAATATTATGGTATGGGGATGTTTTTCAGGGCAAGGTATGGGCCCAATTCATATTATAAAAGATACCATGACAGGTATAGGATACAGCACCATATTAAACGATGTTATGTATCCACACGCAGAGAAAAAATATAGTTGGGCATGGTTACTGTAACCATTTCAATATTGTTACAAGTTTTTTAACTATATTATAGTCACAGTAACCATTTACATGATTCTGGTAACCATAATATGGTTAACTTACGATTCACATGATTGTCTCAACCATATATATGGTTACAGTAAACATATATATGTTTGTGACAACCATTTATATGATGAAGGACTTATCATATTATGGTGCTCTCGGCTTAATGCTTATCATAATCTGAGAACAACATATTATGATAAAATTATTCATCATAAATATGGTTGCCACAAACATATATATGTTTACTGTAACCATATATATGGTTGAGACAATCATGTGAATCGTAAGTTAACCATATTATGGTTACCACAATCATGTAAATGGTTACTGTGACTATAATATTGTTAAAAATCTTGTAACACTATATAAATGGTTACAGTAACCATGCCCAATTATATTTTTTCTCTGCGTGCATACGCTGAGGAAAATATGCCCCTAGTTTGAAGATTCCAACACGACAACGACCCGACACACACCTCTAGGGTTGTAACCAAGTGGTTACAATCCAACGAGGTACGTATTTTGAAGTGGCCTGCCCAATCACCAGATCTCAATCCCATAGAAAATCTATGGGAAATTGTAGATTGTAAAATAAGGACCCAAAATTACACCAGGAAGGAAGATTTATATAAAGGTATGGCAAAATATTTCAAAGGAGACACTGACTCTTTAATTGGTTCAATGCATCGTCGATCTTTTAATTTTGTTTTCTCATTTTTAGAATTCAATTAATTATGTCCTTTGTTTTTTGTTAAATTAAGTTAATAAATTAAGTATACAAATAAAATACTACAAAAATGTTAAAATTTTTTAAAAAATTATTTCAGATTTTAGGCCACTAATGAAATATTTGGAAAAGTTTCCATTGTTTTGTCAACCACTGTAGCTCTCTTACTTGTTTAATCTATATCAGCATTACTAAGTCATTAAATAGACAATATGGATATCCAATAATAGATATTTCAAAGACCTTTGCAATGGCATATATAAGGCCAAAGTACGTCGGATCTACAATGCCTCAAAATCGGGAAAAATATTTTAACCTCAATTTTTTTTCACCAAAAAAAAATTTTTTGTTATAAATATAAATTTTATTTTTTAAAAAAAAAAATTAAAAAAGGAATTTAAAAAAAAAATTTGTTATAAAATTTTATTAAAAATAATTAAATTTTATAAAAGAAATTTAAAAACTATTTTTTTCCCATACATTTTTTTTCGCTTAAAATTTAACAAACATTTTTTTTACAAAATTTTGAATATTTTTTAAAATTTTTTAATTTTGTTTACCTAAAAATATTATTACTTTAAACTCCAAACGAAATTTTCTCCCCCAAATCCTAAAAGTTTTAATATAAAGAGAAAAATGTAAAATAAATTTTACTATATTAAACCTCACACTCCATTAGTATTCCATTAGTAATCAAAAGCCTTTATTTTCTCATCATAAAATAAGACTCATTTGAGGAGTTTTATTTGTTCCGCCAGAAAATAAAACTCATTTCGTTTATTTTCTTAGTTTTTGTTCAGTATCTTTCTTTATTGAGTCTATTTGATAAAACGTGTGTAGTAATTTAATTGTTTATGAAAAAAACAACAACAATTTAATAATAGGAATCAAACAATAACAAATTAAAATCAAACTTATTTGTATTTTAATGACGATTTGATCAATTGCAATGCAATGTGCTTTACAAATTGTAATGATCTGAGAAGCGGGATGCATAAAACTCAAAAGAGTTTTATTTTATGACGGATTTGTGCTTTACAAATTGCAATAATCTGACAAGCGGCATGCTTTAGGTATCACTTTACATAAAATGAGTTTTATTTTCAGACGGGCAAAATAAAACTCCTCAAAAGAGTTTTATTTTATGACTGATTTGTGCTTTACAAGTTGTAATGATCTGACAAGCTGCAAGCTTTAGGTGTCAATTTACATAAAATGAGTTTTATTTTCTGATGGGAAAAATAAAACTCCTCAAATGAATTTTATTTTATGATGGGAAAATAAAGGCTCTTGATTACTAATGGAATCAACTCCTCAAATGAGTTTTATTTTATGATGGAAAAATTAAAACTCCCTTTCAACAGTGTCTTCGGAAATTTTATTTTTAAGTTGAAAAATAACTGTTTTAGATAGAGGCCTGGTATTATAGGTTAAACCAAATATTGAAAATTGGCTTTACAGCTGTAAAAGATGAAGCAAGCTAACAATGAAATTGTGCCAAAAATTAATTAAATATAAATGATTAGACCAATTATGAATAAAAAAATTTCGGGAGTTTTTTACATTTTCTTATTTTTATACCCTTCACCATGAGTTTGTAATTTCCACATTTTTCATTTGCGACCCCAAAAGTATATATATTCTGGATGGTTATAGATAGCGGAATCGATATATCCATGTCCGTCTGTATGTTGAAATCAACTTTCCGAAGCCCCCAAATAACTTACATACACGATTCATACATCAATATCTCCGAAATTCTTCCGGCTCGGTCGCTAATTAAAATCGAGAAAATCGGTCCACAAATGACTGAGATATAAGGAAAAAAACTAGGACAACGTCGATTTTTGACCTATATCTGGATTACTAAGACATTAATATAGACCTTTGCAACGACGTATATTAGACCATAGTAAGTTGGACATACAATGGGTCAAAATCGGGAAAAAATATTTTTTAACCCGAATTTTTTTTTCATCAAAAATTTTTTTTTGTCATAAATTCTTTTTCCAAAAAAAATTAATTAAAGAAATTTAAAAAAAAAACTTTTTTTAATTTGGAAAAAAAAATTTAAAACAATTTTAAAACATTAAAAAAAAATTTTTGATTTTGTTTAAATAAAAATATTTTTAAGTGTAATTTAAGTGAATATAGCTCTCTTACTTGTTAGCATTGAATTTGAAGGAAAAAACTTCCGGGGAATTTTTATTCATAATTGGGCTGGATACCAATAATCAATTAAATGAATATTTTGAATGTAAAGATCTTGGAATCTTATCTTATCTTGGCATCTAAATTAATCAAAATTTTAATGAAGATTTTCTCCATCATCAAAGGACAAGATAAATAAATTAATAGAAGAATTTATTTATCTTATTGAAATCAAAATTTGTCGATAACTTGATTTCGAGAATTTCACCTGTCAATTGGCTCCCTAGGTCGTATGATTATTTTCGGTGGGACCATATGAAGTCGCTGGCTTATGCTGATAAACCAGCAACAATTGACGTCTTGGAGGCCAACATTGTTTGTGTTTATTAGTGACATACACGGCCAGCAATGCTCGAAAAAGTTGCCCAAAATTGGACCTCCAGATGGTCATATGCCCGAAATCATTTTCAAATTTTGAATACAATTTACTTTTTTGTGTTATCTTTTTATAATTTCAGTTCTATCGGGCTTAAAAACACTCTTTACTAAACATTAAATCAAACAATTCATAATCAATTTTTAAATTTATCAAAGTTTTACAAATTTTGTATGGACAAGGGGCTAAAAATTTAAAATTCCCTAAATTTAATAACATTAATCTAAGTCCCTTTCAAAAAACATCCACAATAAATTGTTAACCACGTATTTACATCTCTGTGTTTCGTTTTTTACATTATGCCTCGTGTTTATTTTGCACTTTTTGTTTTCATTCGTATTTACGATCGTAAATACAATATTGCTGTTCGTCTAGTTAACATACATTTCTCATAATGAAAACACAGACAAAGCGAGAGTGGGAGAGAAAGAGAGACAAACATGGTGGGCAGTGGGGGGAGCACATGTTGGGGCTTGTTTAACACATGTTGGTGTGGTTGTACATAATAATACTCGTATAAATAATAGTCGTGCTAGAACGAGTATTTTTTGTTGGAGCTTTCCTGAGTTTGTTGTTTTTGTGAGTATTGTTATGATTTTGCCAAGACAGACAACCTCACTAGCAATAATGTAGGTACTAATGTGTTAGGATTGCATTCTTTTTGCTTTCGCAACAACAAAAACAAAAAAAAACAAACACAAAGTAAACACAATACATAAATACGATGGAAAAAAAGGAAAAAAAAATTATAAAGTCATGTATGCTGTATGTGAAAAATTGTTGTTAAGCTCTAACAACAAGAATTTATTTCCCCAATACAAACTGTAAGTTGAGTATCATTGAGTTGAAAAATAAATAAATAAACTATGTAGGTAGGTATCTATACATAATAAAAACTGCTTCTTTTCCCCACAATTCTCCCCTTTATATAAAGGTAATCTATCTATCGTTAGAACCCGAAACACTTCGTGTTTTTTTTTTCTCAACTTTTCTTTTAATTTCAATTTATTCAGTCATGCACTGTAGCTGCAATTGTTAACAACTACATGGGAAGTAAATTCCTGTGCAGTTTTTTTTTTGTTTGCCATAAAATAAGTCCCGTTTTCAAAATATAGTAAATATGTTGTTTGCTGTTGTAATCTCTGGCACTTTATGTACTTAAAATGCCAACATTTACTACATTCAGCCTTCTTTTTTTTTGCCATCAGGGTTAATTAGAAATTCGCTTTAAAGACAGGAAATTAATTTCCTTCTTTTGATCGTTTATCACAGGAAAATTACTATGTAGTTTAAATGCATTTAGGCTGGTGACTATATTACAACTAAAAATGGTCAGTAATTTATATATTTAATCAGATAAGTAAGTGTCTGTTTTCCTTCATCACTTATGACTTGGCTTCTTGGTAGCTTTATAGGCTGCATAAGAAATGTAGACTTTGAGCTGAAATTTACTCATAGAGGTTGACAAGTTATCAGGTACAAAAGTGATAATCTACAGTGTTATGAATAAAGGGCCTTCTAAGAGGAACTTCCGAACTTTGACAGGCAGCTACAACTGTCAAATTTGCTGTCATTTATTTAGTTTGTTTTGCCAAATCCCCATGTACGAATAAAGCATTCAACAACACGTGGAAATTATGAAATTACTTTATCAAAATAACTGTTCTGTTCGGGCAATGTTCCGCGCTCTTCGTCCATTTTAGGATAAGACCCATATCTGGATGAATGGGTACATCAACAAACCAAATTGTCGAATTTGGGAAGATACCAATCCCCATTAGATCCAAGAGCGTCCAATGCCTTCCGAAGTCACTGTTTGGTGTGGATTTTGGGCTGGCGGGCGTCAGCGGTCCATATTTCTTTGAGAACGACGTTGGTCAGGTCATCACCGCCTGAATTGGTTGATATGGAAACCAAGGCCATGATGTTTCAACAGGACACACAAAACTCATGCCACATTGGATATACTGCACATACGATTTGAGGGCATGGTCATATCATGTGTAAATGATATGAACTGACCACCGAGATCGTGCGATTTTACAACGTTAGACTTTTTCTTGTGGAGTTTTCTAAAGACACAAATCTATGCGAATAAAAAATCGGTCAAATTCAGCCTGATTTATGCGCCAGAGTCAGCGAAGTCGCGGCGGACATATAGTGGTTGACAAAACAATGGTAACTTTTTCAAATATTTCATTAGTGGCCTAAAAACTGAAATAATTTTTTAAAAAATTTTAACATTTTTGTAGTATTTTATTTGTATACTTAATTTATTAATTTAGTTTAACAAAAAACAAAGGACATAATTAATTAAATTCTAAAAATGAGAAAACAAAATTAAAAGATTTCTTTATTACGGCATTGACAAAACAATGGAAACTTAGCTATTATTTTAACAAATATGGTCTAAACTTTGCAATAACTCAATATTTTGTTGGGTATCCCTTATTTTTTATAACTGCTACACATCGACGATGCATTGAACCAATTAAAGAGTCAATGGTCTCCTTTGAAATATTTTGCCATTCCCTTATAACCGCCTCCAATAAATCCTCCTTCCTGGTGTAATTTTGGGTCCTTATTTTACCATCTACAATTTCCCATAGATTTTCTATGGGATTGAGATCTGGCGAGATCAGGCCACTTCAAAACACGTACCTCGTTGGATTGTAAACACTCGGTTACAATCCTAGAGGTGTGTTTCGGGTTGTTGTCGTGTTGGAATCTCCAAACTGGGGGCATATTTTCCTCAGCGTATGGATACATAACATCGTTTAATATGGTTCTGTATCCTATACCTGTCATGGTATCTTTTATAATATGAATTGGGCCCATACCTTGCCCTGAAAAACATCCCCATCACCCATAATATTGCCACCGCCAAACTTTACAGTCTTATTTGTGTACTTTGGATCTAATCTTTTTCCCTTTGGTCGTCTTACAAATGTTCTCCCATCACTGCCTCTTAAATTGTATTTGGATTCGTCGGAAAAGAGGACAGTATTGCATTTCTGTATCGACCAGTTTAAATGATCCCTGGCAAATTGTAGACCAGCAGAACGATTCTTTTTAGAAATGAGTGGTTACCAAGACCAGCCTCATTTGCCCTGCGACTAACTGTTCGGCTACTTATTTCTAATTTTAGGCTATTAACAACCTCTCGAGGAGTTATTTTTGAGAGTTATTCTTGAACTCTCTCGCTATTAAATTATCTTGTCTAGGAATAGTCTTACGAGGTCATCCACCTAAATATTGAGTTTTTACAGAACCGGTCTCACGAAATTTCTTTATAATTTTTGAAACTGCTAATTTATTTATTGAATATTTCTCACAGATACTTTTTTGTTTTAAACCAGCTTTAAAATCGTTAATTATTTTATTTTTTAAATCTTCACAGATCTTAACTTTAGCCATTTTCGTTAACTTTGAAAAAAAGCAATTATGCGAAAAACTTAGAAAAAGAAATTGAGAAAAATTACCAGAATTTAAAAATAAAATAAAATAACTGTAAGCAGGATGCTTTTTACATCGTTTTTTTTAAATATTATTTTCGTTTTACACTTCTTTCTTGCAGAAGTTTAAAAGTTTCCATTGTTTTGTCAGTAGCGAAATAGTGAATATTTTTAATTTTGTTTCCTTTTTTCAGAATATAATTAATTATGTTGTTTGTTTTTCAGTTAATTTATATAAACAAAACTATACAAGTAAAATACTAAAAAAAAATTTTTATTTTAAAGAAATATTTTAAATTTTGGGCTACATATGGAATATTTGGAAAAGTTTCCATTGTTTTGTCAACCACTGTATGCCCGTTATTATGTTCCCTGCACAATGGCCTGGATATGACCTTTCAAACGAATTGTTTTATTTAAATTTAAAGATAGGAAGCGTTTAATGCAAGATCCTTTCTAATGACATTCACAGGTTTCTTTTGCAGCCAACAGAATCTGAATTTGTAAGGTTTTGGAGAGGGAGACTCAAGTGAAGCTCACTTCAACTGTATAATATTTTAGAAAATAGAGGCAAATTTCTTTTGGAAGAATCTCCAAGTAGGTGTTCGAAATTCGTTGAAGATCTATTTTCTTCATGTCCATAGGCGTACAGGCAATGTTAGCCCGCTCAGTTGTATTTCACACAATCTGGTCCCTTTGTGATACCCAAAAAGATCATGTATCGGTCTCCCAATAAGGAACTTTGCATATCCGTGTTCAGTTCGATGCCTAACCAAATCGATGTACGAATTAAAAAATAACTTCTTCTGCATATCCACTCCACGATAGATCTGCTTGGTCGTGCAGAAACGGACTACTTAATATCACGATCCTTATCGCCGATAGAGCGGGGACAAAGGCTGATGAGGTTTACCACAGATTGTCCTCAATATTACTATGTCCTCGCATAGGCAACCAGTTCAAACAGTTCCTGTTCCTATCACCACAGCTACCATAACCCCTAGCCGATATCGTCAAAGCCCTATCAGAGCAGACGACTTACGGCGGTCAAATAGGGACCATCTGTTCTGATCAAAACCTTACAGTTCCCGTTGTATATACTTTCCCTGTCTTACTAAAGAGAACCGAACTCATCAAGTTCATCCGCAACATTGTTGCCAAGTGCTTTAGCATGGCCCGGCATCTAGAACAGCTCTAGGTTAGAATGTCTCGGCAGAGAGGCACACGACATTCATGAACCAAATTAAATGACATATAGACACCACAAAAATATCAAATCGTAGGTATATCCTGTATCCTGCATATCTTGTAGTACCTCTGCCAGTGTACCGCTTTATAATGGCCCAGATCTGACTGTGGATAAGAGCACGAGTGCATTTTTGTAGGCATTGTGAGAGAGTCGCCAGTTGTTTCACAGAAACACACCATCTGCATACTCATCACCTCAAAGGAATCAATTTCCACGACCAAGAACAAAATGACAAGGTTCCAAAGGAGTGGTGACATAATCACTCCCTTAATTAGATACTTTGTGATCAGTAGCGATCGCATTACCTGAAATAATGATGCTATTCATCAAAACTCATCCTCTGAAGCTTACGATTGACTGGTTGACACAGAGTCCATCCAAGAATGCCTCTTATACATATACCTTGTACTAGGGTGGGTTTTTCACGTATCCCTCAATTGAAAGGCAGACAGTTGGGCCGGATCTATCAATGATCGCAGATACAATACGATTATCTTTTCTAATGGGCTTAATGTCTAGTTTGAGAGGCATTCCTTCCCTTTGATATGAAATAAACAATATACCAGAGACTTCTTAGAACCACACATCTCAGGTCGAATATATCCCAGTCAGCCAGGTTAGGATCAGATCACTATTTTGTAGAAGATCAAAGCTCTCCAGGGCCCATTTCAGTCTATCCATTTTCAAGGCAACTTGTCCATCATACGCCACCCAGAAAGTATCTCTTAGAGAGGTACCCTGTCGGGAAAATGCTCATCTATCAGAAGCTCTAGGTAACGAAAATGGCTAAAGTTAAGATAATTAACGATTTTAAAGCTGGTTTAAAACAAAAAAGCATCTGTGACAAATATTCAATATTCAATAAATATATATATATTCAATAAATAAATCAGCAGTTTCAAAAATTATAAAGAAATTTCGTGAGACCGTTTCTGTAAAAACTCAACATTTAGGTGGAAGACCTCGTAAGACTACTCCTAGATAAGATAATTTAATAGCGAGAGAGTTCAAGAATAACTCCCAAAAATAACTCCTCGAGAGGTTGTTAATAGCCTAAAATTAGAAATAAGTACCCGAACAGTTAGTCGCAGGGCAAATGAGGCTGATCTTGGTTGCTATCGTCCTGTGAAAAAACCACTCATTTCTAAAAAGAACTGTCTACAATTTGCCAGGCATCATTTAAACTGGTCGATACAGAAATGAAATACTGTCCTCTTTTCCGACGAATCCAAATACAATTTAAGAAGCAGTGATGGGAGAACATTTGTAAGACGACCAAAGGGAATAAGATTAGATCCAAAGTACACAAATAAGACTGTAAAGTTTGGCGGTGGCAATATTATGGTATGGGGATGTTTTTCAGGGCAAGGTATGGGCCCAATTCACAGAACCATATTAAACGATGTTATATATCCATGCGCTGAGGAAAATATGCTTCTAGTTTGGAGATTAAAACACGACAACGACCCGAAACACACCTCTAGAGTTGTAACCGAGTGGTTACAATCGAACGAGGTACGTGTTTTGAAGTGGCCTGCCCAATCGCCAGATCACAATCCCATAGAAAATCTATAGGAAATTATAGATCGTAAAATAAGGACCCAAAATTACACCAGGAAGGAAGATTTATCGGAGGCGGTTATAAGGGAATGGCAAAATATTTCAAAGGAGACCACTGACTCTTTAATTGGTTCAATGCATCGTCGATGTGTAGCAGTTATAAAAAATAAGGGATACCCAACAAAATATTGAGTTATTGCAAAGTTTAGCACATATTTGTTTAAATAATATCTAAGTTTCCATTGTTTTGTCAATGCCGTAATAAAGAAATCTTTTAATTTTGTTTTCTCATTTTTAGAATTTAATTAATTATGTCCTTTGTTTTTTGTTAAATTAAGTTAATAAATTAAGTATACAAATAAAATACTACAAAAATGTTAAAATTTTTTAAAAAATTATTTCCGATTTTAGGCCACTAATGAAATATTTGGAAAAGTTTCCATTGTTTTGTCTACCACTGTATATAACATTGACATGAGTACGATACTCCACCAGGATGATTGATATTAAAATATAGTTTTAGGATTATAACTTAAACAAATGTATCCAAACTTACATTGAAACTCGGTCATCGATTTGAGCAACTTATCGACGAGTATTTTATCTCAAAATTGTGTTCAGCGATGTGTCTTATTTTTGGCTTAAAGGGTTTTGTTAATAAACAAAATTGAACCATGTGGAGTAAGACCAATCCACAACAGACCCTAAGGCTTTACAAGGCTGGTAATATCATCGGAACTTAGCCGGAGCTCGCGTTACTTTCAATGAAGATCGTTAACGCACCATGATCAATGAGTTTTTTTTTTAAATCTTGATGACATTGATCCTCTCGATTATTTCTTATGGAGCCACCTGAAGTCACTGGTTTAAATTGGACGTCCAGAATGCGTTTCGTCGATCATAATAAATATTGCATTTCGAAAATAACTTCGAATTTTCGAACATAATAAATATGGCATTTTCGAATATAAGTTCGAGTTTTCAAATATAATATTGCTTTTTTATCAGGTTTATTATAGATCTAGAGATTATTTTAACAGTTTTAAGAAATTTTCAAACATATTTTCGAATTTTATCTAGAATTTTCCAACATAATATTGCATTGTCATCAGTTTAAGCATTATCTATATGGAAAATACTTTAAATTTTATAAACATTTCGAATTTTTTCTTAAAAATTTTTAAGTTCGAAATTGGAAAATGTAAGAAATTGGCTTCAAATAAAATTAAAAATATTTTTTTTAAGAATCCTCATGACTTAGAGGTTTTTTTAAATGCTTTAAAAACATTCGAACATAATTTCGAATTTTCAAACTTAATAAATATTGCAATTTCGAACATAAGTTCGGCTTTTCGAACATAATATTGTATTTTTATCAGCTTTCTGCATGATCTAGAGATTATTTTAACAGTTTTAAGAAATTTTCAAACATAATTTCGAATTTTATTAAGAATTTTCCAACATAATATTGCACTGTCATCAGTTTAAACATTATCTATATGGAAAATACTTAAAATTTTATAAACATTTCGAATTTTTTCTTCAAAATTTTTAAGATCGAAATTGGAATATATAGGAAATTGGTCTCAAATAAAATTAAAAGTATTTTTTTAAGAATCCTCATGATCTAGAGATTATTTTAAAAGCTTTAAAAAAATTTCGAACATAAGTTCGAATTTTCGAACATAATAAATATTAGATTTTCTAACATAAGTTCGACTTTTCAAACATAATATTGTATTTTTATCAGGTTTATGAAAGATCTAGAGATTATTTGAACAGTTTTAAGAAATTTTCAAACCTAATTTTGAATTTTCGAATTTTATTTAGAATTTTCCAACATAAGATTGCATTGTCATCAGTATAAGCATTATCTATATGGAAAATACTTTAAATTTTATAAACATTTCGAATTTTTTCTTCAAAATTTTTAAGTTCGAAATTGGATAAATGTAAGAAATTGGCCTCAAATAAATCTAAAAGTATTTTTTTAAGAATCCTTATGATCTAGAGATTATTTTAAAAGCTTTAAAAAAATTTCGAACTTAAGTTCGAATTTTCGAACATAATAAATATTGCATTTTCGAACATAAGTTCGAGTTTTCAAACCTAATATTGCATTTTTTTCAGGTTTATGCATGATCTAGAGATTATTTTAACAGTTTTAAGAAATTTTCAAACATAATTTTGAATTTTATTAAGAATTTTCAAACATAATATTGCATTGTCATCAGTTTAAGCATTATCTATATGGAAAATACTTTAAATTTTATAAACATTTCCAATTTTTTCTTCAAATATTTTAAGTTCAAAATTGGATAAATGTAAGAAATTGACCTCAAATAAAATTAAAAGTATCTTTTTAAGAATCCTCATGATCTAGAGATTATTTTAAAAGCTTTAAAAAAAATTCGAACATAAGTTCGAATTTTTCGAACATAATAAATTTTGCATTTTCGAACATAAGTTCGAGTTTTCAAACATAATATTACATTTTCATCAGGTTTATGCATGATCTAGAGATTATTTGAACAGTTTTAAGAAATTTTCAAACATAATTTCGAATTTTCGAATTTTATTTAGAATTTTCCAACATAATATTGCATTGTCATCAGGTATTCTATTAAAAATTCTTTAAAATTTATAAACATTTTGAATTTTTTCTTCAAAATTTTTAAGTTCGAAATTGAAAAAAATGTAATAAATTGACCTCAAATAAAATTAAAAGTATTTTTTTAAGATTCCTCATGATTTAGAGATTATTTTAAAAGTTTTAAAAAAATTCGAACATAACTTCGAATTTTCGAACATAATAAATATTGCATTTTCGAACATAAATTCGAGTTTTCAAACATAATATTGCATTTTTTATCAGGTTTATGAAAGATTTAGAGATTATTTTAGTAGTTTTAAATCAATTTCGAACCTGACTTTGAATTTTCGAATTTGTTTTAAATAAAAGCTTCCAAAAAGTATTTTGTAATTTCGCCACTTGCAATATTCCTATATGGTAACTAAATTATTGGGTCATTTAACAAGACAAAATCAAAAAAAATCATTCATTCACTTATTCACTCACTCAAACACATCATATCACACCCTCTGACACCTACAGATGTTTTGGCACAAAGGCTGTCTTGCCTGCCAGCCAGCCAAGTGCAATACAATTACAACCAACCTACCACCACCTTAACTGGTTTTTCAGCCAGTTTTTTTTCATTATTTTTCCATTCCATATGTAGTACGTAAAATGTGTGATGTGAACAAGTTACAATAAATAAATGAAGAAAAAAAATGAGAAAAAAGTCATGTAACTGGTCAACACGTGCTTTTATTACAACATTATTATGACAAGTTGTTTGATATTGTATATTCGATCAATGTGTTGTGTATTTGTTGTAAATGCAGTTGCTGCTGTTTCGTATTACAACAACGAACGACATCGGTATCAGCAGCAGCAGCTATTGCTGCTGCTTCTGTTGTTATTGCAGTTGCTATTACAATATTACAAAGTTTATATTGTACTTGTATGATTCAATAATAAAATTCAGTTGCTAGCAATAAAAAAATATTCAGTTTTTTGTTGCTGTTTGCAGTTTTGTTTAGTTTGTTTTTATTTTTTGTTTCTTCTTGCTTCTCTTCTTTTGTCATTCTTTATAAAGTGTGTATTTTTATTTGTTGTTGCTGTAAATACGTGTGAGTGCACATAAATGTGAGTGTTTGGGAGAGTAAGTACCCAGCAGTTGTAGGAGACTATCCCTTACTAGTGATATAACTAGCTACATGACTAGTTACTTTAACACATGCATTGTAATACACAAAGGGTCAATTGACCCTTTTAGGTCTGACTGTCTGATAGCTGGTCCAAAGTAGTTAACGCATTGTGTTCATATATCGGTTACATAGAATCAGTTACTTTACTAGCTACCTAACTGGCTACAGCTACATAACATGTAGCGAATGCAAATTGACCTTAAAAAGACAACTCATAGACAGTCCAGTCCAATCAATAACCGATTGCTTATAAACAAAAATTCCAACGACAATTCTCCAATAGATTAATTTTGGTGTGTAAAATAACTATTTTCTAAAGTACAGTACAAAATAAATGTTTAAAGTGACTACACTCTAGATTACTTAGAGACACTAAAGTGACAATTATCTTCACGCTAGATTACATGGGAAGTAACCAATTGACTTATCTCTGAACTACAACGAGCACATACATATGTGTGAAATGACCTACAATATTGTTACGAAATGGCTGATTTAAAAGTAGCAGAATGCTTTCAAATAGCAGTGCTGTAATAGCAAACTGTAAAATCTCTGGTGTAACATTGGTGTTTCATTTATTCGGAATCAAATCAAAGGGCATTTTAATGCTCGACAGAATCGGCAGAAGTGCTCAGACAATACTTAAAAACAACCTCTAACACTACAGTGGGCATTATTAACATTGAATAAAAGCTTTCGATTGACCATTGATCGTATGTTGGCAACGCTGTTTGCTGCGTTCGTATATTCGAATTCGAATATTCAGTTAAAGAACATTGTAGAAAGTACACCACAGATGGCGTATGTATTAGAAACCTCTAGACAATTAAAGATCAATCTAGAATGCAGATGGCAGTGTTATAAATAGTGGCAGAGGTTGCTGTCGTTAGTGAGTTTATCAGAGACGCTATTCGAATAAACATCAACTGAGTGCCTTAAAGTGCGCTGTATTTTTCAAGTGAATTCGGGTACATTATAAAGTGTCTGTATTTCTGAGAATTTATAAACGTGTATAAAAAAAACACTGAGAGACTATTTAATTCTGTTGTTGTACATTTGAATAAATAAAGTGTTGTTACAATTTTCAAACTACTAAACGGCTTTTATTTGCAATCAAATGTATCCGGTTTATTTAAAGGAAATAAACCAACGTTTTGAAAAGGTTAAAACGTAACAATATATAAATTGAAGTCAGCCACGTGATTAGATATTAGTGACAATTTTACTGTCTATAAGGGATACCATTGACAGTAATGGATACCAAATTTTTTGAAATAAATCTGTCCTTTCAAAACTGCTGGTCCGATCGGCATAAAATTTAACGTGGGCGTAGGAATATTTGAGTTTAAGTTAGTAAAATGGACTCTACAAATGCTAGATGGCGGCGCTATGGGGGCTCAAAGTAGGATACCTTCGACATGTGAAATTTTTAAACACATGCCATTTTTTTGTTTCCCATCTCAATTAGATTCAAAAATATGTCCTTCAAAAATACTTCATATTTTAGAATAAAACGTGAACAATTCAGAAGCATTGACTTATTGTTGAATAAAATATTAAGAAAATTTATACAAAAACAAGTAGGAGAGCTATATTCGGCTGTGCCGAATCTTATATACCCTTCACCAAAATAAAAATTTTAAATATTTTTAGGTAAACAAAATTTTTTTTTCCAAAGTAGATTTTTTTCATTTTTTTGAAAAAAAAAAATTTCGAATTGTTTTTAAAACATTTTTTAAATTTAAATTTTTTTTTTTAAAAATTTTGAAATTTTTTTTTCGGGTTAAAAAATATTTTTTCCGATTTTGACCCATTAGGTCTTTGAAATATCTATCATTAGATATCCATATTATCTATATTAATGACTTAGTTATCCAGATGACAAAACAATGGAAACTTTTCCATATATTCCATATGTAGCCCAAAATTTAAAATATATTTTTTAAAATAAAAAATTTTTTTTTAGTATTTTACTTGAATATGTAGTTTTATTTATATAAATTAACTGAAAAACAAACAACAACATAATTAATTATATTCTGAAAAAAGGAAACAAAATTAAAAATATTCACTATTTCGCTACTGACAAAACAATGGAAACTTTTAAACTTCTGCAAGAAAGAAGTGTAACACGAAAATAATATTAAAAAGAGCGATGTAAAAAGCATCCTGTTAACAGTTATTTTATTTTATTTTTAAATTCTGGTAATTTTTCACAATTTCTTTTTCTAAGTTTTTCGCATAATTGCTTTTTTTCAAAGTTAACGAAAATGGCTAAAGTTAAGATTTGTGAAGACTTAAAAATAAAATAATTAACGATTCTAAAGCTGGTTTAAAACAAATAAGTATCTGTGACAAATATTCAATAAATAAATCAGCAGTTTCAACAATTATAAAGAAATTTCGTGAGACCGGTTCTGTAAAAACTCAACATTTAGGTGGAAGACCTCGTAAGACTACTCCTACACAAGATAATTTAATAGCGAGAGAGTTCAAGAATAACACCCAAAAATAACTCCTCGAGAGGTTGTTAATAGCCTAAAATTAGAAATAAGTAGCCGAACAGCTAGTCGCAGGGCAAATGAGGCTGGTCTTGATTGCTATCGTTCTAAAAAGAACCGTTCTGCTCGTCTACAATTTGCCAGGCATCATTTAAACTGGTCGATACAGAAATAGAATACTGTCCTCTTTTCCGACGAATCCAAATACAATTTAAGAGGCAGTGATGGGAGAACATTTGTATGACGACCAAACGGAAAAAGATTAGATCCAAAGTACACAAATAAGACTGTAAAGTTTGGCGGTGGCAATATTATGGGTGATGGGGATGTTTTTCAGGGCAAGGTATGGGTCCAATTCATATTATAAAAGATACCATGACAAGTATAGGAAACAGAACCATATTAAACGATGTTATGTATCCATACGCTGAGGAAAATATGCCCCTAGTTTGGAGATTCCAACACGACAACGACCCGAAACACACCTCTAGGATTGTAACCAAGTGGTTACAATCCAACGAGGTACGTGTCTTGGAGTGGCCTGCCCAATCGCCAGATCTCAATTTCAAAGAAAATCTATGGGAAATTGTAAATCGTAAAATAAGTACCCAAAATTACACCAGGAAGGAAGATTTATCGGTGGCGGTTATAAGGGAATTGCAAAATACTTATTTCAAAGGAGGCAATTGACTCTTTAATTGGTTCAATGCATCGTCGATGTGTAGCAGTTATAAAAAATAAGGGATACCCAACAAAATATTGAGTTATTGCAAAGTTTAGACCATATTTGTTAAAATAATACCCAAGTTTCCATTGTTTTGTCAATGCCGTAATAAAGAAATCTTTTAATTTTGTTTTCTCATTTTTAGAATTTAATTAATTATGTCCTTTGTTTTTTGTTAAATTAAGTTAATAAATTAAGTATACAAATAAAATAAGATTTAAAGAAATATTTGGAAAAGTTTCCATTGTTTTGTTAACCTTATATCTCAGCCATTTGTGGACCGATTTTCTCGATTTTAAATAGCAACCGAGCCGGAAGAATTCCGGAGATATTGATGTATGAATTGTGTATGTGAGTTATTTGGGGGCTTTGGAAAGTTGATTTCAACAGACGGACAGACAGATAGACAGACAGACGGACATGGCTTAATCGACTCCGCTATCTATAAGGATCCAGAATATATATACTTTATAGGGTTGGGAAAATTATATTGTGGAAATTACAAACGGAATGACAATCGAAGGTGAAGGGTATAATAAATATTTATATTACTCCATATAAAGATTTTGATATGATGTTCAAGGTCTTAATTCCATCCAGGTGTGAGTGGGGACACCAGAATAGTTCTAAAATGAGCTGTGGTATTTTCTGTGACGAACTCGGGATAGGCATATCATACCGTCTTCCGAATGAATGCAGTTTTTCCCGGGTTAACATTTTTGCGATTGTAATACATTTACCTTGTAATACACTACATGTCCATAATACTTGCGGCAATATAGTTTTTTTTTGTCGTTTTTCAGTCAGAAGTGCCTCCTTCTCTCAGTGAATGCCTATGCAACTTCATCTTCATTAGTCAGACAATTTAAGAATGCTCTGCCAATGCTAGGTAGACTACCTGACATTACTTTAGTTTGGATCCAGAGACTACTATGGAAATGAATAGGCAGACGAATTAGCCAGAATAGAATCTACTTTGGAAATCTCCAATGAGGTTTCAGTTGCAATTCAACTGGGGACTATTAAAAGTATTATCTGCAGATAATAGAAGGCGAAACTTAGATACAAGTAGGGTGGCCAATTTAATGTGGCCCTCATTTAACGAAAAAAAAGAACTATGCAACTGATAACCCGTAAAAGAAGTGATATATCAAGATTGCTGGCAGTATTAACGGTGCACTAAACGCTAAGCAAACATGCAAATTGCCTTGGACACTCTTTTAACGTCGTAGCCGTAAGGATAGGGAAAAGAGGAAACAATGGTGTGGTCTTGTCAAAAGAGGGTCCTTCCGACTAGGCTGTTCGGCGAATTTTCGATTTTTTATAAAAAACTGTTGTTTTTTTACAAATTTGATTATTTTTTTTTATAAAATTTTCGATTTTTTGTGAAATTCGATTTTTATTTAAATCATGCTAGTAGCGGTTTTTGCTTATCCCTTTTTATTCAACATTTGTGGTCCGATTTTCTCGATTTTAAATAGTAATCTAAGTTGAACTATAGCGGATATATTCATGCAGAATATACAAATATTTTTCTTTTAGTTTCTTTGATATTTTCAGCTGGATTTTTAGTTATTGTTAGAGTGAGTAGAATTTTACACAACAACAATAATAATTATTAGCAACAATGTAATCCAACAACACCGACTACCATTTCTCGTACATGTTTTAACATGCACTTAAACAAAAAAGTAGGCGCTACCCTTTGCCTCCTAACAAGCCCCTTTTACTTTAGCAAATTCGTTTCATTGCAATGAACAACATACATCCATACCATACTAATGAATAACAACAAAAAAAAACAACATAATAAAAACAGCAAAAATAAGAGAGCAATGACATGTAGTAGAATTTAGTTGTTGTTTTTGTTGATTTGTTTTTATTTTCTTGTTTCTTACTTTGTTTTCATGCTTTTTTTATTTTGTATTTTAGTTGTTTTGTTTTTATACGAGTGTATAAAAGTAAAGGAGGAGGAAGAAGCAGAAGAAGAACAAACAAGAAATAACAGCAATTGTGAAAATATACTCTCTCTGTACTCTTATTGTAATTTGCGCATACAATAACAACAAACAAACAAACAATGTACCCCAATGAAAACATTAAAAGTGATGATGCCACATAAAGTAATTAAAAGCGATTTTAAGATTTATTGAGTGGTTATAAAAATATTGATGAAGTAATAGGTACTAATTTTAATTACCAAAACAAATTATCAATCATTATCAATATTGATAAGTCTAGTTAGTGATCCTTAGGGGGAAGATGAAATTATTTTGACATTGAATTTATGACTCGTCCATTGCCTCCTTCATAATAGTACTCAACAAACCTTTTATCTAGCTCTATGCAATACCTGTCTCTAAACAATCACCCCTATCGGCAATAACATGTGAAATTTTGTTCCCATGAAATGTTCATTTCCCTCGAAGGGAAAATTGCTATCGTGAAATTCCCCATGAACTTTCCATTCACAATAGTTGATTTTGTTCGTAACAGCTGTTTATTGTTTACAAAATTCCATCTAAAAATGTGGAATTTTTTCACGTGAACAAAGTTGATGAACGAAAAAAGGAAAAGGGAACATATTTCATGTGAAATATTGATTCGCGATAGGGGTGAATGTTTATATGTAACAAGTTTTAGGAATCCCAGATTTTGCATCAAGACCAGAGTATTTCATTAAGTGCTTCTCCTATCTTTAAATTTATATAAAACATAGTGTGTGTGAGATATCATCGAAATTGTTTATTCATTTGGAAGGTCTATCGATGGCATTATGTATGGAAAATAACATCGTGCAAATGTTCGCCGTGCTTTACTGGGTGTCGCGGATCCGAAATCAATTTTCCATAACTCTGGCGCATAAATCAGGCTGAATTTGAGTGATGGCATGGGTTTTGTTGGCTGTGAGGATCGGTATCGTTTGTGGCATATTCGCATAGTTCCCATCACCTCCATGCAATGTGGCGTGAGTTGTATGGAACGTGAAACCAGATGTCGTTGGTGTCCATATCATCCAATTCAGATCAAAAGCAGTTGGTAATCATCGATCTATAGCACTTGCCGTTGACGGGGATGGACTGGCCAGAGTCGTTCTCAAAGAAATATGAACCGATGACGCTGCCAGACAAAAATCCATACCAAACAGTGACTCTCCCTATTGGACTTAACCGCACCCGATAATGACAAGAGTAAACATTTCAACTTCACCACATGCGATTATGAACTTTGATTGCCGCAAATCTGTTCACATCTGCAGCTAATGTTCTATAATTCGTTTCCTTTCACCTCCTGATAAACAGAGGTTTTTATTCGAACCTTGATTAGTTCCGAATCTTTGCATGTTAGTAATACGTCTTCCGAACTTTCACAATTGATAGTGGCTATATTGAATGCTCGGAATATTGATTTGACTTCGTCAACAGTGAAGAGAATTACTGAAAAATTCAGGGAGATTGAATAAACACAAATGGCAGTCCAAAAACCATTAACATGTTAATATTAAAGCAGTGTGTTCAGAGAGTCCAGGAACATTAATTGAACGTCGTGTAGAAGAATTGCAAAATTTTGAAGAAGCTGAAGATCTGCGTATCCGTGTGCTTCTTACAAAGTTCAATTGACACAAGAACTGAAGCCTAAAGATCTAAGACAGTTAGTTGAATGGATCACTACTTATTTTTCGAGCAAAACTAAGACCCCTTTCACACCAGACAATTTAGTTCCGCAAGTCTCTTGTGTTTGCAGATGCCAGAGGTAATGTCGGGTTAAGGAGAAGAAAATTTTACATGCTGTTTTGTTTTTGGGCAAGAGACTTGCGCAACTAAATTGCCTAGTGTGAAAGGGGTCTAAAGGGTCTTCCAGAAGGGATCTCCGAACTTTGACAGTCATATTGCTGAAGCTACATATGTATGTCGAATTGGCAGTCATTTTTTCAGTTTGTTTTGCCAAACAACCATAGATGGATAGAGCATTCAACAAACAATGAATCCCGAAAAATTTACTGTTTGGTGTGGAATTTTGGCTGGCGGATTCAATGGTTCATATCTCTTTGAGAACGACGTTGCCCAGAACATCACCGTCAACTGCGAGCACTATAGGTCGATGATTAAAAAAATATTTTGGCCTGAATTGAATTATATGGACACCAAAGACATGTGGTTTCTGCACGAGCGATTTGAGGGCATGGTCATCTCACGTGGAGATGATGTGAACTGGTCACCGAGATCGTGAGATTTTGAAGCTTTATTTAAAGCATATTTTTCTTGTGGGGTTTTCTTAAGTCGCAGGTCTACGCGAATAAGCCACAAACCTTTCAGTGAGGCAAAGATACTGGATAACTGGTCGGATTACAAGTCCTCTGTGAACAAATTCAAGATCCTGCTAAGAAACGAAAAGCTCAAATCTTGCAGAACATTCTGTAGCATTGTGGAAGGATCCTGAGACGTGCCGCTTGCGTAAGATCTTGTTACCTTGGGCCGCTGTCCCATGTTACATCCAGACATCGAGTAACAGCTAGTGTACCAGCAGAAAAGAAACCTTATAGGTTTTGATGGACGCTCATTTCTTTGGCAGTGTCCCCCTATCTGAAGGGAACACTGCGTTACTCTCTGTTGAGCCCTCAGTTCTCATAAACCAGGACAGAATGAAATGGGCCTTGCGTAGTTTTCACCCATTTAAGGGTGCTGATGGTATCATTTCGGCGGATATATAATTCTGCTTAGCATGGCCATATATTTCGAAGTCCTGGGCCAAATGTACTGTTGCCCTCATCCCCAAGGGAGGGAAGGCTTCTCATACTAGACCGAAGGACTTTAGGCCTATTAGTCTATCGTCCTTCCTCTTGAATACCATTGAAAGAATAATTGATTTACATTTACGTTCATCGTTTGATCCAACCCGACTTTCTATATCTCAGCAGGCCTACATGAAGGGCAAATCTGTTGAGATGGTTTTACACTTGCTTGTGGGTTTTGTAGAAAAATCACTCGAGCACGAGGATTAATGCTTTGGTGGCCTTGCTGGATATTGAAGGTTAGGTTTATAGGCAGCAGCGAGGTGAAGAAGGAAGAGCAGCTCACGTGGGTCCAGGCCAATAGGTCCCTTTGTGTTGGAGGGGCCTCAGTCTATCATCTGCATCATTTGTAGTCTTCTGACCAATAGAGTCATTATTTGTTCCATGGAGACTGCAACTATTTTCAGATTAGCGAACCGGGGGACTCACCACTTTTGTGCAATCTTGTCATTAATCTAGTGTTCATGAATTTAGACTCCATGATGTGTTAAACTGTACCTTAAGCTGATGATGTTGCCCACAATCTTCACTTAGTACACTGGAGTACTGATAGTGGACTAGGTGTGAATCCTGATAAAACGGAGCTTGTGTTTTTTTCAATTATGCTGGAGGGCTCTTAGTAAATCCAACTACTGCGATATAATTGAGAGAATCCTGCGAATCTCTGCACTAATGATCATGGATGCGCAGCGCAGCTCTCCATATCGTGCTTTATTTGTTATGACTGATCTCAGGACCAAACAATTTGCACTAAATTAGGCGGTTAGACTGAGTATTGCGGGAGCATGGAGGTCTGGATGTACCGGTCATGCGTCTATTCTGGGATGTATATTAGGTTTATTGACATCGATTGCGGGCGGTTCACCTTCTTCTACCGACACGTTTGTTATCTATACAGACGACACCAAGTCTGTGATTGGGGTGGGTCAATATTCCTCGTTTTCAAAACGGGGATGCGTTTTAGGCTACATGCTCAATGTAGTGCAATTCAAGCTGAGGTTTCAGCCATCAAAAGGGCGGTAAACCTGCTATTAAATATCTCTCTGAAGGCTATTCGTCATCTAGACTGATACATGATTGCCGGATGCCCCTTAACGATATGGTGAGACATTCTAACCTGGAGTTATTCTGGGTACCGAGTCATTCTGGTGTACTCGGCAATAGTATCAATGCTTTATTCGTGCATCGGCATCGAACCTCTTACCGACATGTGAAGGACCTTTTGAGGACCTGAATATGATCCTTTAGAACATCATAATGGGACCAAATCATGGACCCTCATCGTGGGAAGAAATCATGGACATAAGGCCCTCAAAGCCAACATACCCCATGTCATCGGTCAAATACAGCCCGATTTCTGCGACAGAGTCATGGAAAATTGAACATGTCGTGTGCAGGATGATATCTCACAATGAAACTCCTTCTATTAATGATGCCATGTAATCATTACAATTATCTGGTATCTCTACATTACACCTATAAATTGCATGTTTGTACAAGCCAAATCATGTCTCACTAACAACTCTCTAAACATTTCTTCCATGCTCTCTGGTAAATTCATGCTGCTCTTTCAATTATTGTTTTTACTTCAATTCATTTGGTTTTGTTGGTTTATTTTCCTGTCTTTATTTTATGCTCAACCGGTGTAATAAAAACTTAAAAACATTCTTGTTTTTTTTTTCTTAAATGTTTTCTTGTATTGTTGGTGTTGCTGGTCTTTTTTATGTTGCTAGCAGTTGTTGCCAACATTTCTCACACTGTTGTTGTTGCATTCGCTTTTGTAACTTTTATTTATTCTCAATTTATGTGTGTTTTGTTTTCATTTCATTCCGTTGTATGTATCCTGTTGTCTGTTTTTCACTCCTTTTTTTCTCGCATGTTTTCTGTTTGTTTGTTTGGGTTTTTTATGTGTCTATGTTTCCGTTTATTTACGTTAGTGTGGCCTGGCCCCATATGTATGACTGGTGGTTTGCCATTTGGTCCCACTATCGAACTACACTACATGCTAACTTGTCTTTTCCGCCTTTGTCTGTTCTGTTTTATTTATTCTTTTGGATCGCTGGTTGCTGGCTGCCTGACTTGGCTGTTTCGGTCTACACAATTATCACAAGAGCAGCAGCAGCAGCAAGAAGAAAATCAACAATAAAGTGGAAATGTGATAAAAAAAAAGGCAGCAGCAACAACAAAAACAACATGACCTGTTCATATCCCAGCAGTTAAGCAAGTATTCAATATATCCCTCAGATCACTTGTCTGACTCCAATTTACATATTTTAAGTCATTTGTTATGTATGTATGTGATGTTTGTAGTGCAGAGAGAAGTCAATTGGTTACTTTATGCATCCCAGGTAATCTACAGTGAAGACAATTGCCACTTAAGTGGCTCTAAGTAATCTAGAGTGTAGTCACTTCAACGTAGTCTCCAAGAACTATTGGGTTTCTACATTTGAAATATGCAGCCAGCTAACGTACACTGCTGACACGCAAATGTGTCTCTATACTGAAATTGAAAAAGTTTCTCATGTTTAGTTGTGCTTTTTTTTCTTTTGCATATTTTTTTTTTGTTTCAAATGTTTCTGTTGTTATTCTATGTTGTTTTTGGAAAATAACAAGACAACATCCAGGTTTCATTCCTTAAGGCTAAAAATACAGCAATGAAAACAAAAATGTTCTAATATATTAACCGGAATTTAGGTGGAGATAAACAACGACCGAGGGTTGAGCCCTACATGTAAATGATCGAGATTTTTTTTTTTTTTAAATTTGACCTAAAAAGAAACTAGTTTGACAGGCTGACTGGTTTGACAGCCTGTTCTATGGGACTAGAATTATTTACTAATGTTTAATCAGGATAGAACCTCAAGTGTCGTAATTAAAATTGTGTTTTTTCCAGGTCCCAGTGTGAGCTATAAATATGATGTTATTAGAGTGATAATGATCTTTGGTTTGATAATTAAGGCCACCAGAAGAAGGTAGCACAGAGGCTTATCTTTGTCTTGTTTCGGATTCTCGAACAGAAAGTGATTTTATAAACTATCCAGTCAGAGAAATGATCTTTGTAATGTCATCAGCCCCTTTGGGGCATGGTTGTACATCTTGTTGAAGTCCCACACCTTGATGTGGGATTCAAAGGTAGGGTACGTTCGTAAATGCAGTAAATGTGTGCATCATTGCCGCAGTTATGCCAAGTTTTGTTGCAGATGCCTAGCTACTGCGCAACAACTGCACAGAGTTTGCTTTTTCGAACGTTCTGCTAAATTTTCGGCTTTTTTTATTCCTTTGTTATTTCAAAGTCTGGCTTAATTTTTGACAACACCTTTCCCCACAAGACCGACTTTTTTGTCGTTCCTTCCTGGAACTCTGATTCCATGTCCAACCTGGTTCTTATTATTAATTTTTGAATATTAAACGTAAAATCTTCCTCGGAACTATAAATATGATTTTTTTATTTTAATTTTTACTAACAATTATTGTTTAATACCACTACATACTTTTCCATTTTGCCAAGATTTAAAATTTTCAGCATCATTGGAGAGGTCACTTCGGTGAGCAAGCTGTGGGTGTGGTTAAAAGTATCAGATAGCAATTGGCTTAGTTCTTAGGGAATTTATAAGAGTGGTGATATTCGCGTTGGACTTTGCTCTCGGTAGAGGTTTATTATTTGTGGAGTCAGAACCACATACTTTGACTTTTATTGGCTGTGAGCTTTTGAAGTCAGAGACCATATGTCGAATTGGTTTACCAGTCCGCACGCTGCTGCTTTGATAATTGTTCTGGGCTTTGCTGATTGACTAGCTAGCTATAATGGCAGGGATTACAAAGCCTGAGCTCTCGAGCAAGGTGCTTGTGCATTGATTTGCCAATTACTCCAAAGAAATCTCCAAATCTCTCAATCCTAAAAAACTGATTTCGGCTTTTTTGAAATGTCAAAATTGTCACCTCTGTGTACTCTGTGCGCCCAAGTGTTCATCAACAGATTCTTAAAAATGTCTCTACTATTGAGAAAATTTAAACCTAATGAATGATATGAAAACATCTTCGTCCGGCCAAAGGCCTGCTACTAAAACAACAAAAAATTCAATACCGATTTTTGATAATCGTAATTCGGCTATGGCGAATCATATATACCCCACGCCAAAGTACACTTTAAGATAAATATGTATTAAAAAATAATTTTGAAGGAAAACAATTTTGGTAAAAAAAAAAATTTCGTGAAAAAAAATTGTTGAAAAACAAATATTTTTGTAAAAAAAAATTGTATAAAATTTTGCAAAAAAAAATTAAATTTATGAAAAATATTTTTGTTAACAAAAAAATATTTTGAAAAAAAACAATTCGGCCTTGCCGAATCTTAAATACCCTCCATCTAAATATGATGGTATAACAACTGAAATAATATAACAATTGTTAGAAAGACTAGTTTACGCAGAAGATATTTTATTTCAAATATACAAAAAATTGTATCTAATTCAGCAATTTATAACTGAAATTCCTATTAGAACGTATGAAATTTAACAATTTATATACATACTTAATAATTAGTTAATACGTTTGGATCAAAATTTTTCCCTTTTAACCTCAAATGAAGAAACAGAGTATAAACAAGTAAGAGAGCTATATTCGGCTGTGTCGAATCTTATATACCCTTCACCAAATTATACTTTAAAATAATTTTTTTTAAATATTTTTAGGTAAACAAAATTTAATTTTTTTTTTTAAATTTTTTTTTAATTTTTTTTAAAAAAAAGTTTTAAAACTTTGACAAAAAAAATGTTTTGATGAAAAAAATAATTTGGGTTAAAAAATATTCCCGATTTTGACCCATTGTAGGTCCAACTTACTATAGCCCTATCTACATCGTTGCAATGAACTTTGAAATATCTATCATCAGATATCCCTATTGTTGACTTAGTAATCCAGATATAGATCAAAAATAGGTAAAAAATCGAGGTTGTCCTGGTTTTTTGCTCATATCTCCGTTATTTATGCAGCGATTTTGCTAATTTTAAATAGCAAACTTCTCGAAAGCATGTCTGATAGAATTATTGAAGATTTGGATCCCGAAGATATCTGGGGTCTTCACAAAATTGATTTCAACAGACAGATGGACATGGCTTAATCGACTCCGCTATCTATAAGGATCCAGAATATATATACTTTATAGGGTCGGAAATGAAAAATATCGAAATTACAAACTTATATATACCCTTCTCACGAAGGTGAAGGGTATAAAAAGTGTATACAAATATATTTAGACAAATTTCAAAATATTTGGTTGTGGGAATTATGTGGGAGCTATGACCTATTATGATATATATTGAATAAATTTGTTTCGAATTTCAATCTGATAACTATATTTGTAAAAAATGTATGAGGATTTTAGTGATTTTCGGGAGTGGACCTTATATGGGAGCTATGGTTAAATATGGACCGATATTCACAAAATCCTGTATTATGATTTCTAAATATAAATTACGGATCTGTGTGAAATTTTGTTTTGATATTGATAGTTTTTAGATATTTATGTAGGTTATTGTGTTTTTCGGAAGTTGTCCTTATATGGGAGCTATAACCAATTATCGGCCGATCTTCATATTAGGTATATATGGGGATTATTTATGTCGAATTTCAACTTAATTGCGACATTTATAAGACATTTATGCATATTTAAGAGATTTTCGGAAGTGTACTTTATATGGTGGCTATGATCAAATATGGGCCGATCCACGAAAAAATTTTGTAATATAATTTTTTTTACCACGAAACTTATTTTTGCTGAATTTTCTATGGATATTCCTATTCTGTAGGCATTTATAGACCATAGAACCATATTTCGGGAAGAAATTTGTATGGGGGCTAGGAGAAATCATGAACTGATTCTTATAATTTTCTCCAGAGTTAGTCCTTTTATTATAAATGTAACGTGTGTAAAGTTTTATGGTATTATCTGCAATATATTTACACAAATAACCAAAAATATGTGAAAATTGTAAATTTTTTTAGATTGTCTCACATTTTGGTTCATAGCTCTGGTTCTACTGAATCGATTTTGCTGATTTTCAATACCAAACTGCTTAGGACAACAACATATTTTTTGCAAGTCTACCAATTTTGTTTGCGTATTTTGGACGTGAGCGTGTTTTACACAGACATGCAGACGGACATGGCTCAATCGACTTAGAATTTCATAAGGATCAAGAAAATATATACTTTGTTGGGTCTCAGATGAATATTTCTCAATGTTACACACGGAATGACAAACTTATATATACCATCATTAATAATTTCCGAGTTATAGGCATTTCAAAATTGAAATTTTAAAATTTGGCCATACCTTGGTCCGCTTTTTTGAAAATATAGCGTGTACTTTTGGACCGAAATCGAGTTTTTTTTGTCAATTAGAAAACTAAATTACCAATAATATACAAAAGAATTCAGAGCAATATCAATTATGGATCCAAAAATAAACGATTTTCTATTTAGAAATTCAAAAAAGTATATTTTTGGGGGAAAAGGTGACTTAACTCTTTTTTATTAAAAAAATTTAAAAAAAATTCTTTAAGAACAAATGACAATTTTATGTTTTACGGAGAACATTTTGGTATAAAAAACATGTCCCATTTTTCGAATATGTCGCTTCTACGCCCTTCAGAATTTGACCTATTCTTTTTATCAAAATTTGGGCCACATGTTATAGGTACCTATTTCTTTACATGGAATTTCTCTATTGCAATTGTTCTTGATCAATTAAACCGGTTAATTAATTAGGTGGGGGTCACTTAAGCGAAAACTACTGTATAAGTTTAGGTCCTGCTCCAGTAGTTCAGAAACTTTGCTAAAATTGCTCCTCTAACTATTACAAAATCCAAAACAAACGAATACACCCCACCAAGGAAGTGTAGAGACTGGTATACATAAAATAAATTTAAAAAAAAACTGTAACCAGACATAATTCCCAAAATACACACAGATCTTCTTAAAAACTATAAAAAAAATCTCAAGAAATTTAATAAAAAATTCTCTACATTACCTGTTAAATAATGTACTCAGCTATTAAATGTATCCATTTGTTTGTAAATAATCCTTGTTTAAATATCCAACTCTATTTTGTTAAAAATTTAGAATAAAACACTGCAAAATTATACACAAACTCACATTCATTCACTTTTACACAGAAATAAAAAAACACTTTACACACACGGCTGTTTTACCAACAACATTTTTTCAGTTGAAGACATGTTTATTCTTGCTTCTTTCTTACTTCTTTCACTTTTATTTTATTTTATGTTGTTTTTGTTTGTTTTTTTATACAGTTTTCTTTTCTACACTCTACTTCTACTTTACTTATTTTGTGTTTGCCAATACTCTTTTCTTTTCTTTCCACTGGCTAAAGTTTATTTTCAGCAGTTTTTTTTATATTTTTTTATATTTGTTGAATTAACAACTTTAAATTTGCTTAATTTTCAATAAATTTTTGTGTAAGTTTTTCTTTTTCTATTCATATTTTCATATTAATGTTAATTAAACGTACACATTTGTTTGCTTTTTTATTTGCACTTCTTTTCTTTTTTGTTTGTTTTTGTTTAAAATAATCAACGATTTTATTACAACAATGATAATAATAGTGACGAGACCACACCGCTCCGAACGACAAACGACAACGAACTAACTAAACATTTAAGTTAATGTTGGGGTAGACAGTCATAATGCATTGCAATGCATGCGCCAATTTGCTTTTGTTGTTGTTTGATTTTTAATTCTGTTTTCTTTTTCATACAAAACAACAAAACAAAAATTGCAATGCAAAAACAAAGTTCTTATACAAATTGTTGTTGTTTTAAAATTGCAATGAGTGTGAGAAAGAGTAAAAAGCTTTTTCTCTCGTTGGAGCCTGTTATTTGTTTGTTTGTTTGTTTATGTTTTTTCTTGTAAAGGTTGCCAGACAAGTAGTGACTACACAAAATGGTAGATGCTTCGGCTAATGTGTTTATTTAATGCAAAGGTTGGTATCTTAGCTAAGTATGTTCATGTTTGTGACAGGGTATTTCATGTACTTGAGAATGTACTTAAAATTTATTTATTTAGGGCAAAATATAACAGAATTTAATACTTTGGATTCCACGCCAAAAGAACTGCACATCTTTTAGGCCAAGAATGAATCAAGCCAATTTCGGATAGTCTGGTTCAAAGTGAAGCGTATCCCAGAAAGAGAACGATCCGCCTCGATCGAAACAAATAGTAGTCGGACGGACCACTGTCTGGTTTATAAGGCGGGTGAGGCGAAACTTCCCAATCACTTCTTTCTAAATAATATTTAATAGGTATAGCAGCATGTGGCCGAGAAATATTACAGTTTCATGTCTGACCGTTTTTCGGCCAATTCTCGCATTAAAGAAATCAGTGGCGTTCGTTACAGGTTTCCTGTGATAATCTGGCCAGATTTCAGCAGCTCATAATAGGACCCTTTTTTCCCTATCAAATACAGAGCATTACCTTAGCGCCATGTATATATGGATTTGTTGTAAATTCGGCTGATTGGCCGGGCTTCACATATGATCTCTTATGATTCGGCTTATCGTAATGGATCCATTGTTCATCGCAATTTTTTTTTTCTTTTATAGTATTCCATCATCATTTCGCATATTCAAAATCGTCTTTCAAGTCTCTCAGCTTCAATTCGTATGGTAATCAATTTCCCTGCTTTTGGATGAATCATGCAGCTTGAAAAATTTTGAAATTGCTGATTGAGTAGCTTCCAACGATTTTGAAAGCTCTGGCTGAGTTTGACAGCAATATACTGTTTAAAGTCACCCCATAGTTCTGTTTTAGTTCTGTTCTAGTTCTGTTTTAGTTCTGTACTAGTTCTGTTCTACTTCTGTTCTACTTCTGTTCTACTTCTGTTCTACTTCTGTTCTACTTCTGTTCTGTTCTAGTTCTGTTCTAGTTCTGTTCTAGTTCTGTTCTAGTTCTGTTCTAGTTCTGTTCTAGTTCTAGTTCTGTTCTAGTTCTGTTCTAGTTCTGTTCTGTTCTAGTTCTAGTTCTGTTCTAGTTCTGTTCTAGTTCTGTTCTAGTTCTGTTCTAGTTCTGTTCTAGTTCTGTTCTAGTTCTGTTCTAGTTCTGTTCTAGTTCTGTTCTAGTTCTGTTCTAGTTCTGTTCTAGTTCTGTTCTAGTTCTGTTCTAGTTCTGTTCTAGTTCTGTTCTAGTTCTGTTCTAGTTCTGTTCTAGTTCTGTTCTAGTTCTGTTCTAGTTCTGTTCTAGTTCTGTTCTAGTTCTGTTCTAGTTCTGTTCTAGTTCTGTTCTAGTTCTGTTCTAGTTCTGTTCTAGTTCTGTTCTAGTTCTGTTCTAGTTCTGTTCTAGTTCTGTTCTAGTTCTGTTCTAGTTCTAGTTCTGTTCTAGTTCTGTTCTAGTTCTGTTCTAGTTCTAGTTCTGTTCTGTTCTAGTTCTGTTCTAGTTCTGTTCTAGTTCTGTTCTAGTTCTGTTCTAGTTCTGTTCTAGTTCTGTTCTAGTTCTGTTCTAGTTCTGTTCTAGTTCTGTTCTAGTTCTGTTCTAGTTCTGTTCTAGTTCTGTTCTAGTTCTGTTCTAGTTCTGTTCTGTTCTAGTTCTGTTCTAGTTCTGTTCTAGTTCTGTTCTAGTTCTGTTCTAGTTCTGTTCTAGTTCTGTTCTAGTTCTGTTCTAGTTCTGTTCTAGTTCTGTTCTGTTCTAGTTCTGTTCTAGTTCTGTTCTAGTTCTGTTCTAGTTCTGTTCTAGTTCTGTTCTAGTTCTGTTCTAGTTCTAGTTCTGTTCTAGTTCTGTTCTAGTTCTGTTCTAGTTCTGTTCTAGTTCTAGTTCTAGTTCTAGTTCTGTTCTAGTTCTGTTCTAGTTCTGTTCTAGTTCTGTTCTAGTTCTGTTCTAGTTCTGTTCTAGTTCTGTTCTAGTTCTGTTCTAGTTCTGTTCTAGTTCTGTTCTAGTTCTGTTCTAGTTCTGTTCTAGTTCTGTTCTAGTTCTGTTCTAGTTCTGTTCTAGTTCTGTTCTAGTTCTGTTCTAGTTCTGTTCTAGTTCTGTTCTAGTTCTGTTCTAGTTCTGTTCTAGTTCTGTTCTAGTTCTGTTCTAGTTCTGTTCTAGTTCTAGTTCTGTTCTAGTTCTGTTCTAGTTCTGTTCTAGTTCTGTTCTAGTTCTGTTCTAGTTCTGTTCTAGTTCTGTTCTAGTTCTGTTCTAGTTCTAGTTCTGTTCTAGTTCTGTTCTAGTTCTGTTCTAGTTCTGTTCTAGTTCTGTTCTAGTTCTGTTCTAGTTCTGTTCTAGTTCTGTTCTAGTTATGTTCTAGTTCTGTTCTAGTTCTGTTCTAGTTCTGTTCTAGTTCTGTTCTAGTTCTAGTTCTGTTCTAGTTCTGTTCTAGTTCTGTTCTAGTTCTGTTCTAGTTCTGTTCTCGTTCTGTTCTATTTCTGTTCTAGTTCTGTTCTAGTTCTGTTCTAGTTCTGTTCTAGTTCTGTTCTAGTTCTGTTCTAGTTCTGTTCTAGTTCTGTTCTAGTTCTGTTCTAGTTCTGTTCTAGTTCTGTTCTAGTTCTGTTCTAGTTCTGTTCTAGTTCTGTTCTAGTTCTGTTCTAGTTCTGTTCTAGATCTGTTCTAGTTCTAGTTCTGTTCTAGTTAAAGTCCCAATATTTATTTTCAAAGAAATTAAAACCATTTAAATTACATTCAAATAATTTATTACATATAAACCTATATAAACTTATAAAATACATCATAATGTAATATATAAAAATACATTTTTTATACAAACACAAATATTTAGCTATTAAAATTAATAATTAAATATTTTTTAAAAAATATATATGAATATTTTGCATTCACTTAACAAATACTGTTTAAATATCTCTTTTTTAAAAAAATATAAACATTCTGGGGAACACAAGGGTTTAATTACATAGAAGAAAAAATAAACTTTATGTGACTCGATTTGTAGCACTCGTTAATTTACGTTTTAAAAACTTTTAAAATACTTAATTAAGCTTAAATCTAAATAAATTAATAACAATTATAAAAACTATAATATAAAACAAACTATGTCCAAACGGAGGTGGGTATAAGGCCCTCCCTACTGGTACTGGGAGGAGTAAGAACTTCTCTGTTTAAGAAATCTAAAGGCAAATCAACTAGGTTACCCTAAAAATAAAACGAAATAAATAAATTATTTAAAATTTCTAACAAAAACCAGTAAATCCATTTACCTGAATATTCATTATGCGTTTACTGGCCATATCTGGATCGGTTTTACATAAGGGCGGCGTTTCTTCTTGATATTTTCTTAAATTAGCAAAGGATTTCACTTTATCGTTTGGTATGCATCTGAAAACTTCATCGTAAATTTCCGTGTTGCGTGTGGAAATGCGTTTCCACATGCCATGCCAAAATTGATCCACCACAGGATCGGTAATATCGATGGGCATGCGTTCCGCATCGGGATCTAGCAGACCTATTACAAAAAAAAATAATATTATTAAACTGGTTCTCTTTTATATTAAAAACCTTTGTCTCTCTCTCTCACCTAAATGTTCTTTGAACAAAAACTTCCTTAATCTTCCCGCAAACACTCCACTGGGATATTTCTTGCCATTCATACGTCCATCTTCAAATTCATTGTCTGTTATAATGGCTGCGATTTCCGAGTCTCGTTTGCCAATCATCGAACGATCATTGATGTTGGCCGAACCGCAAATGACAACACGATCGTCGGCTATGAGCAGTTTGGAATGTACATAGATTAATTCGGTTATAGGAACATTGTTTAGTTGGGAATGAGTACGCAAGGCATGGAATGATATGTATTCTCCAGGATTGTCAATGCCCACCTCTTTCAGACGCACCAAAATGGCCGAGCGACCTCTATGGAAAGTGAAAGGGGAAAGGAGTTTTAATTAATGGAATAAATTGGAACTAATAAAGGAACTTGAACTAGAACAGAACTAGAATAGGACTAGAACAGAAATAGAACAGAACTAGAACAGAACTAGAACAGAACTAGAACAGAACTAGAACAGAACTAGAACAGAACTTGAACAGAACTTGAACAGAACTAGAACAGAACTAGAACAGAACTAGAACAGAACTAGAACAGAACTAGAACAGAACTAGAACAGAACTAGAACAGAACTAGAACAGAACTAGAACAGAACTAGAACAGAACTAGAACAGAACTAGAACAGAACTAGAACAGAACTAGAACAGAACTAGAACAGAACTAGAACAGAACTAGAACAGAACTAGAACAGAACTAGAACAGAACTAGAACAGAACTAGAACAGAACTAGAACAGAACTAGAACAGAACTAGAACAGAACTAGAACAGAACTAGAACAGAACTAGAACAGAACTAGAACAGAACTAGAACAGAACTAGAACAGAACTAGAACAGAACTAGAACAGAACTAGAACAGAACTAGAACAGAACTAGAACAGAACTAGAACAGAACTAGAACAGAACTAGAACAGAACTAGAACAGAACTAGAACAGAACTAGAACAGAACTAGAACAGAACTAGAACTAGAACAGAACTAGAACAGAACTAGAACAGAACTAGAACAGAACTAGAACAGAACTAGAACAGAACTAGAACAGAACTAGAACAGAACTAGAACAGAACTAGAACAGAACTAGAACAGAACTAGAACAGAACTAGAACAGAACTAGAACTAGAACAGAACTAGAACAGAACTAGAACAGAACTAGAACAGAACTAGAACAGAACTAGAACAGAACTAGAACAGAACTAGAACAGAACTAGAACAGAACTAGAACAGAACTAGAACAGAACTAGAACAGAACTAGAACAGAACTAGAACAGAACTAGAACAGAACTAGAACAGAACTAGAACAGAACTAGAACAGAACTAGAACAGAACTAGAACAGAACTAGAACAGAACTAGAACAGAACTAGAACAGAACTAGAACAGAACTAGAACAGAACTAGAACAGAACTAGAACAGAACTAGAACAGAACTAGAACAGAACTAGAACAGAACTAGAACAGAACTAGAACAGAACTAGAACAGAACTAGAACAGAACTAGAACAGAACTAGAACAGAACTAGAACAGAACTAGAACAGAACTAGAACAGAACTAGAACAGAACTAGAACAGAACTAGAACAGAACTAGAACAGAACTAGAACAGAACTAGAACAGAACTAGAACAGAACTAGAACAGAACTAGAACAGAACTAGAACAGAACTAGAACAGGAACAAGAACAAGAACTGAACTAGAACAAGAACTGAAGTAAAACTCAACTAGAATTGAAATGGATTCGAACTAGCCCTTACCTTGATATAGAAGAATAATTCCAGTGAGTAATGGCCCGCACAGCTATGCCACTACTGCCACCCACTTCACCCTCAAAGCCCGGTAGTAGCGGCATTATCACATAAACCCGGAATGTTTTACGTTCTCTGCAAACAAAAACCATTAAAATTTCTATCCAACTTCAAATATTTCCTACAAAATTAACTCACCTATGGGCCCTTACTATCCTCTTAAACAAAGCTTCACCTATTTGATTGCGTACTTGACCCAGACTAGCCGCTGCGCCCAGCTGCATGGTTATAAAGAATTGATTCTCTATATAGATATAATGCTGGGCCTTGGTGATGGTCTGTATGTAGGCATCGTGTATACTCTGTTCGACTAGATCCTGTTCAATGAAACCACAACTCCATGAAGAAACACTGCGCAGCAGTTGGCAGGAAACACGATGGGTGTGCTTTAGCACTATATTGGGATTTAGTTTTATGTGTTGATAACTCTTTGGCATTAAATAGGGAAACGAGTGATTCTCCCGGGTCTTTTCCAGTTTCATGGCATTCCAACGTTGTATAAAATGTCGGGCCACATCTCGGGCCGAGGCGCCCACCACACAGATGGCCACATCATGCCAGGGCATACGTGGTGTAGTGGCGCGATCAATCATATCCACAAAGGGAGCATCCAAATTCATCCAATCTTTCATGATGAAATTGGAGTAGTCTTTGCCAAACCAGTACTTGGCCTGACCATAATAATCATCTAGGACTTGTGTCTGAAAAGGTGTGGGATCCTCTAAGCCACCCTTGCGCCCCTCCTCAATTTCTGGTATGGTAAATACCAATTGTTTGGGATCTTTTATGATGTCGGGAGTTTTGTCACCCTCATTCATGGCTAGACGATTGACAAGGTCTTTGCCCTTCTTGACGGCATTGTCCTTAAGATTTTTCAACATGTTTTTACGCTCCATTTCGGGTGTGTTTAGCTTAAGACCTTCCAAATCAATGCTATCACTTTGGGGAGAATTTACATTGGGTATCATTAGTTTCTCGCCTGGTATTAGGACGGGCAGCTGTAGTCTATCTTTAGTTGAAGCTTCATTTTGTGCTTTGTGTAGCTCTTGTTCGTTTTTTTGCAATTCTTCATTAATATTACGTGAAGATTTGCTAGAGCCAAAGGCAGAGTCTACCTCTTCACGATTGAAGAAACCTCCGGGGCGTCGTGTGCTGCCGGAGGCTGAAGAGGTAGAAATACTGCCCAGATCGGTCAAACGATGTCGGTAATCATCCCAGCGCCCATAACACAAGTCCACACCACCCAAAAAGGCATAAGTTTGATCCACCACCACAATTTTCTCATGATGTGCCCAAAAGAATACTCCCACTTTGGCATGATCCGGATGGCGCATGACCTGAAAGTTAATACTCTTTATTAAAACATTTATTTCTTATTTTTGTTCTCAAGAACTCACCTTAATATTTTCATGCAAATTAACTAGCCTCTGCTTGCTGTAATAACTATTAATACCCAAAGCCATTTCCACCTCCTTAAACAGCAAAACAAACACTTTAACCCCCTCCTTGGCCTTTCTCAGCAATATCTTATCCAAACGCCAGTAGTCACCATCTATGGCCGGTCTTTTCATATAGATTTCCGGACTCAGCCACCAATCCGTAATATAAATCTCCTCCTTAGCAGCCTCCAAAGCATCAGCCACGGCTGACATATACGACGAACCATCCACAAACCATTGAGCCGTTATATCCGATCTCTCTGGAGCATACGAGTTGTGAGGATTGGGCATGGTAAAATCTCGAGCTGTGGTATTGGCTGTTTGTTTTAGATAATCATTCCATTCTTTACATTTCCGTTTCGTCCAGCATTTCATAACTATGTGGCGGTTGTTGGTTAAGATCTGCAGGCCCTTACGCATGCCCGTCTGATAGATGCCGGTGGAGACATCAAAACCCGTATCAAATAATATCACAGCACGTATAACACCATCCGACGGTCGTATGTAGCCGAAGCAGGTTTCCTTGACGAAAAACCATCTGCTACGCCATGAGCCACACACAACATCGGAACAGAAATAATTGCAACGCACACAGCACTTTTGCTGAAAGCAACCAAAGAAATTACAGCCAGCCTGGCCGGGTCGTGTAGAACCGGTACGTTTTAATATGGCGCCTTCTTTTCCCTTTACGCCCAGGCCATCGACAAAGGAAACATTGGAGACTTCGACAAAGTTGAGCTGAAAAAAGAAAAGAGAATTTTATACATTCCACTGGTTTGTTTAGAGCTGTATAAAGTTCTACTTCAGTTCTAGTTCTGTTCTAGTTCTGTTCTAGTTCTGTTCTAGTTCTGTTCTAGTTCTGTTCTAGTTCTGTTCTAGTTCTGTTCTAGTTCTGTTCTAGTTCTGTTCTAGTTCTGTTCTAGTTCTGTTCTATTCTAGTTCTGTTCTATTCTAGTTCTGTTCTATTCTAGTTCTATTCTAGTTCTGTTCTATTCTAGTTCTGTTCTAGTTCTATTCTAGTTCTGTTCTATTCTAGTTCTGTTCTAGTTCTGTTCTAGTTCTGTTCTAGTTCTGTTCTAGTTCTGTTCTAGTTCTGTTCTAGTTCTGTTCTAGTTCTGTTCTAGTTCTGTTCTAGTTCTGTTCTAGTTCTGTTCTAGTTCTGTTCTAGTTCTGTTCTAGTTCTGTTCTAGTTCTGTTCTAGTTCTGTTCTAGTTCTGTTCTAGTTCTGTTCTAGTTCTGTTCTAGTTCTGTTCTAGTTCTGTTCTAGTTCTGTTCTAGTTCTGTTCTAGTTCTGTTCTAGTTCTGTTCTAGTTCTGTTCTAGTTCTGTTCTAGTTCTGTTCTAGTTCTGTTCTAGTTCTGTTCTAGTTCTGTTCTAGTTCTGTTCTAGTTCTGTTCTAGTTCTGTTCTAGTTCTGTTCTAGTTCTGTTCTAGTTCTGTTCTAGTTCTGTTCTAGTTCTGTTCTAGTTCTGTTCTAGTTCTGTTCTAGTTCTGTTCTAGTTCTGTTCTAGTTCTGTTCTAGTTCTGTTCTAGTTCTGTTCTAGTTCTGTTCTAGTTCTGTTCTAGTTCTGTTCTAGTTCTGTTCTAGTTCTGTTCTAGTTCTGTTCTAGTTCTGTTCTAGTTCTGTTCTAGTTCTGTTCTAGTTCTGTTCTAGTTCTGTTCTAGTTCTGTTCTAGTTCTGTTCTAGTTCTGTTCTAGTTCTGTTCTAGTTCTGTTCTAGTTCTGTTCTAGTTCTGTTCTAGTTCAGTTCTAGTTCTGTTCTAGTTCAGTTTCAGTTCTAGTTCCTCTCACCGTCTCATGATGATTCCGATACAAACTGATATTCAACAGATTATACAAATAATCCTCCAATTGCTGAATACGCTCCGGCATAGCCTCCACTGTCACCAAAGATTCCGGTCTCTGAGGAAAACGTGGTAATTTACGTTTTTTACGCTTCTTGCGCGTACTACCACGTCCCGTATCATCTAGCATCGGATTGACATTATTATTTTGTAGAGCCGCCACGGCTGCCATACTGGAGGAACCAGCTGTGCGTGGCGTCACAGCATGACCATTGGGTGTGGAAGTTTTAAAGCTGGCAGATTTTTGTAATTCTTTGATGCGATTTTCATCGGCCATTTGTAAAGCAGCATTTTTAATGGTGGCCCGTTTCTCCTTATGACTGCGCATTGGGAATGGGATATTGAGGGAGGTGCGAAAAATGCTGAGTTGTTGGTGTAAGGTACTGAAATGTTTATAGCGTCTTTTGATGATCCAGCTAAATGGGCCATGGGTAAGTTCGATGGTGTATCTGCAGGATAAAAAATAAATTAGTTACGTTATTTTTAACAACATCATATGCTTCTATACTTACAAATTGGGATTTAGCAAATGTGTGGTCACACTTCTCTCGGTATCTATGAAACGCACTTGTATCTCTATGCCCGGCATAAAGACTTTACGTTGAAACGAGGTAAACTTAATACTGGGTGCATAGAGTCGAGTAAATGGTATCACTGTTAAGCGCCTCAACTCCACATCATCCTCATCGAACTCATCATCATCGGTGCATTCCTTGCGTTCCACCAACACTGGCTTATCACCCACCGACGACAAAATCGTTATAGAATCGGGTATTATCAAACCCTCATCATATTCCGCCTCTATCATAGAAAACTGAAAATCCGGCAAGCAACCGGAATGATCATGTTCCTCCATATTGTGGCCACTTCCTACAGTACTTGTATTTTCAGAAGTTTCAAAGGTTTTATTTGACGACGTAGCTGGTAGTTGTAGAGTATTATTTTCCGCCATGTTAGCAGCGTTAGCGTTTACGTCAAATTGACCGTACAGATAGTTGTAGTTTAATTCATCGTATTGGTAGCCAAGATTTGTTATGCCTTCATTACGTTCGCTAGAATCATGATCTGCTGGAATGAAATGTAAATAAAACGAGAATTTTTAGTATTTTAAAAGTATGCAGCAGGTAATTAAAAGATTTTTGTTCTGAGGGCAATAGGAAAACTTGTTAATAATTGGATAACTGGCTAACAGCTGAATAAATGAAATCACACTGTTTCCACAAACAATGTTTACTTTCAAATTCTCCTACATTCTTAACAACTTCGCAATGATTCTTAAAGTTTTGCAAAAGCAAATTTCATAATTCATTTCATAATTCATTTCTATTTCAGTTCTAGTTCAGTTCTAGTTCAGTTCTAGTTCAGTTCTAGTTCTGTTCTAGTTCAGTTCTAGTTCAGTTGTAGTTCAGTTGTAGTTCAGTTCTAGTTCAGTTCTAGTTCAGTTCTAGTTCAGTTCTAGTTCAGTTCTAGTTCAGTTCTAGTTCAGTTCTAGTTCAGTTCTAGTTCAGTTCTAGTTCAGTTCTAGTTCAGTTCTAGTTCAGTTCTAGTTCAGTTCTAGTTCAGTTCTAGTTCAGTTCTAGTTCAGTTCTAGTTCAGTTCTAGTTCAGTTCTAGTTCAGTTCTAGTTCAGTTCTAGTTCAGTTCTAGTTCAGTTCTAGTTCAGTTCTAGTTCAGTTCTAGTTCAGTTCTAGTTCAGTTCTAGTTCAGTTCTAGTTCAGTTCTAGTTCAGTTCTAGTTCAGTTCTAGTTCAGTTCTAGTTCAGTTCTAGTTCAGTTCTAGTTCAGTTCTAGTTCAGTTCTAGTTCAGTTCTAGTTCAGTTCTAGTTCAGTTCTAGTTCAGTTCTAGTTCAGTTCTAGTTCAGTTCTAGTTCAGTTCTAGTTCAGTTCTAGTTCAGTTCTAGTTCAGTTCTAGTTCAGTTCTGTTCTAATTCAGTTCTAGTTCAGTTCTAGTTCAGTTCTAGTTCAGTTCTAGTTCAGTTCTAGTTCAGTTCTAGTTCAGTTCTAGTTCAGTTCTGTTCTAATTCAGTTCTAGTTCAGTTCTAGTTCAGTTCTGTTCTAATTCAGTTCTAGTTCAGTTCTAGTTCAGTTCTGTTCTAATTCAGTTCTAGTTCAGTTCTAGTTCAGTTCTAGTTCAGTTCTGTTCTAATTCAGTTCTAGTTCAGTTCTAGTTCAGTTCTAGTTCAGTTCTAGTTCAGTTCTAGTTCAGTTCTAGTTCAGTTCTAGTTCAGTTCTAGTTCAGTTCTAGTTCAGTTCTAGTTCAGTTCTAGTTCAGTTCTAGTTCAGTTCTAGTTCAGTTCTAGTTCAGTTCTAGTTCAGTTCTAGTTCAGTTCTAGTTCAGTTCTAGTTCAGTTCTAGTTCAGTTCTGTTCTAATTCAGTTCTAGTTCAGTTCTAGTTCAGTTCTGTTCTAATTCAGTTCTAGTTCAGTTCTAGTTCAGTTCTAGTTCAGTTCTAGTTCAGTTCTAGTTCAGTTCTAGTTCAGTTCTAGTTCAGTTCTAGTTCAGTTCTAGTTCAGTTCTAGTTCAGTTCTAGTTCAGTTCTAGTTCAGTTCTAGTTCAGTTCTAGTTCAGTTCTAGTTCAGTTCTAGTTCAGTTCTAGTTCAGTTCTAGTTCAGTTCTAGTTCAGTTCTAGTTCAGTTCTAGTTCAGTTCTAGTTCAGTTCTAGTTCAGTTCTAGTTCAGTTCTAGTTCAGTTCTAGTTCAGTTCTGTTCTAATTCAGTTCTAGTTCAGTTCTAGTTCAGTTCTAGTTCAGTTCTAGTTCAGTTCTAGTTCAGTTCTAGTTCAGTTCTGTTCTAATTCAGTTCTAGTTCAGTTCTAGTTCAGTTCTGTTCTAATTCAGTTCTAGTTCAGTTCTAGTTCAGTTCTGTTCTAATTCAGTTCTAGTTCAGTTCTAGTTCAGTTCTAGTTCAGTTCTGTTCTAATTCAGTTCTAGTTCAGTTCTAGTTCAGTTCTAGTTCAGTTCTAGTTCAGTTCTAGTTCAGTTCTAGTTCAGTTCTAGTTCAGTTCTAGTTCAGTTCTAGTTCAGTTCTAGTTCAGTTCTAGTTCAGTTCTAGTTCAGTTCTAGTTCAGTTCTAGTTCAGTTCTAGTTCAGTTCTAGTTCAGTTCTAGTTCAGTTCTAGTTCAGTTCTGTTCTAATTCAGTTCTAGTTCAGTTCTAGTTCAGTTCTGTTCTAATTCAGTTCTAGTTCAGTTCTAGTTCAGTTCTAGTTCAGTTCTAGTTCAGTTCTAGTTCAGTTCTGTTCTAATTCAGTTCTAGTTCAGTTCTAGTTCAGTTCTAGTTCAGTTCTAGTTCAGTTCTAGTTCAGTTCTAGTTCAGTTCTAGTTCAGTTCTAGTTCAGTTCTAGTTCAGTTCTAGTTCAGTTCTAGTTCAGTTCTAGTTCAGTTCTAGTTCAGTTCTAGTTCAGTTCTAGTTCAGTTCTAGTTCAGTTCTAGTTCAGTTCTAGTTCAGTTCTAGTTCAGTTCTAGTTCAGTTCTAGTTCAGTTCTAGTTCAGTTCTAGTTCAGTTCTAGTTCAGTTCTAGTTCAGTTCTAGTTCAGTTCTAGTTCAGTTCTAGTTCAGTTCTAGTTCAGTTCTAGTTCAGTTCTAGTTCAGTTCTAGTTCAGTTCTAGTTCAGTTCTAGTTCAGTTCTAGTTCAGTTCTAGTTCAGTTCTAGTTCAGTTCTAGTTCAGTTCTAGTTCAGTTCTAGTTCAGTTCTAGTTCAGTTAGGAAACTGTGTACAATTGAATATGTTATTTATCTAATTACAAATAAAATTTTAAATTGCTAATATTAAATTTATTGCTGGACTGTAAATCTAACAATTTAGTCAATGTTTTTTAATGTAACTTGTATAAATGCATTTACACTAGCCGAAAAACTGTATGTCGACGATTTGTAGACAATAAGCGACAGTTTCTTTGGAGACTTTTGACTTTGAGGTTTCACTTTTGTATCTAATTTATATCATCTCAGTGGATATTTCACTCCCCAAAGCGAAGCTAACTTTTTAGTGGAATTTAGCTGATTATGTTTTGATCCAATAGTTTTTTTTTCAGTTCTCATAATGTAAAATTCTTCCTTAATCAATACTTCTTTTAAACAGTTTGAAATTTAAAATGAATTTTAAAATAGGTGTTCTCTTACGTTCCTAAATCTAAAGAAGCAGGACAGCTAGCTAACGCTGGTTTGGAGTGGAGCATATTAATGTTTAACCTTCACAAAATCGATATCTGTGAACGACAGTAACGTTAGCGTCCTCTGTATCGTCATTTCCAGTAGAGTATCTCCATTGCCTGAATCTTCCATCTTACCAAAGAAGTTTCCGATAGGCCGTCTTTTGATGCCTTTGTTAATGAGAATTACAGCTCATTTGTCCGAGTTCTCCGGAGCTTGAGGATTTGTTAGTTTGGTAAACTCGCAAGAAAATAGTTCCAAAGCCATCATCATCCCCTGTGTCTTCCGGAGAGACTGCAACAAGTCACTATTCCAGATGTCAGTTGCCCTTCTGGTGCCATCTTCAGCTTCTGTAAAATTAGCTACTTTCCTGTATAATGTTGGTAGCTGAAGTTTATTGATCTGTAATATCTCCTGCAACTACATCCACAAATCCATTGACCGATAGGATGACTTAGCTTACAGATGAATATACAGTGTTCGCTTTCAAAGCTCAACTTGTCCGGGTGCGAGGAAACTTGGGGCTTTTCTTTGTTGTCAACTTTGTAGACTCAGACAAATATAGGTCATAACCCTTAGAACACATCTGTGTAACCTGTGTCTCCTGATGTTGCGGAAGTAAGCCACTGTTCAAAATTACAGTTGCCCTTCCGCTAACATTTACAGCTTCAGTAGCCTTGATACTTTCTAGTCCTGGGTGGGCTAGAAAATATCAAGGAGAGGATATCATCGGAACTTCGGAAATATTTCCAAAGATTCTTTTTCCAAACACATTAGGTACGTTCCTGTCTTATGTATCTCCTAAATCTACTTTGGATTGGATGGTACAGAGAAGATCTTGCTCGAAGCCCTCAACACCTGACATTTGCAGGATGTATTATCCTGTCCTAATAGTGCTTTAGATATGTAGGTCTCCATAATCACATTCGATCGAATTGTATAAAGGAATACTTCGGTGAGCAGTGTCTCTTCAAGTCGAGCTCAAAGGAACTCTACTGCATCTTTGTAAAGCTGATTATCTAATTGGGGTGATGGTCCAAGATTTTGACGGATTCTCGTCAGAAGCACAACAGTCAGCTACCAGTTCCCTAAGGAGATGGTGCTATAGCTTACATTGCATACGTTGTGTATCCATATTTTGCAGACAGTCTTTTTAAGGTTTTGCTTCTGGTGTCTCATATTTAGTCTTGCCATTTACTGCAGGAGGAGAGACACGGCTTAACCCTTCAATAAGGAATATTGCCTCTCTTGCTTCGCTTTTATCAAAACTTATTACTTTTGGTGTCGGTAATAATTTCTCTCGATTTATATCGAGCTTTCTCAGAGATCGCACTATAGGAGTTGTTATAGATGGAATCTCATCAAACGAGTTCAAGATCAATTCAGGGGTACAGCAAAACTCCGTCCTTTCTCTTACACTATTTCACTATTAGCTTTCTAAACGTCTTCCTACGTCAAATTTCCAATCCTATCTATTATTTTGCAGATGACAGCAACATTTGCCATTCATATTCATTCAATTATAGACCAAGCCTGTCGGAGATTGGTCCTATGAGGTAAACACGAATGATACGCTTAAACAATATCTTGTGAAAATCTCTGAATGGGGTTGTGCGAACAGATTCGATTTTAATGTACGCAAGACTCAATATTGTATATTAACACACAAACGCACAACAGATCATGTTGCTCCATCTGTGCTCTTGATGTTCTAGGCATGAGTATTCAGTGCGATGTCCGCTGGACAAAACACATTTTTCAAGTGTCGAAAGAAGCATTTAAGTGCCTTGGTTTTCTGAACTAGAACTGAACTAGAACGGTATAGGAAATACTTTACTTAATCTGATTTCCTTAGTATTTACCCCACTTATGTATATCCCACTCAAAATAGAATACAACTCTCATGTGTGGGCCGCGAACAGGAGAGGGGAAGGTATACTGACACACTGGAACATTGTCATAATGTCGGTTGTGTTTAACTGTTCTACAGATTCTACAATGGTATGTGCTCTGCTAAAATTAGGTTACTTCTTCCCGAAACCCATCATTTTTTACGCAATATACGTTCTTCGGCAAGGGCTCATCAATTCGTCGTCGACTGGACAGTAGATCGCACAACACATTACAGGGGAAATTCATTCTTTAGCCGTACTTTAGCCGTATTGTCCGTATGTGGAATAAACAACCTCCTGAAGTCTTTCCTGTGACTTTCAATGTAGGAAAATCCAAATCAAAATGTCCACAAACACTACTCCCCCTATCCTTCCTCCCATAACATATTTTCCTAGTTCCAAGACATAGACCCCTTTCACACTAGGCAATTTAGTAACATGTAAAATTTTCTTCTCCTTAACCCGACATTACCTCTGGTATCTACAAACACAAGAGACTTGCGCAACTAAATTGCCTAGTCTGGAAGGAGTCATAACATGAGTAGGGGGGGGGATCATCCCCTGAGTGCTGGTCTAAGGAAAAAACAGTCTTCCAATAGGGACGTCCGAACTTTGACAATTGATAGCGCCCATATTATTGAAGCTACATCTGTCGAATTGGCTGTCATTTATTCAGTTTGTCTTGTCACGTGCAAATGCTAAAATTCTTTCATCAAAATGGGTGTTCTGTTCGAGTAATGTTCCGCGCGCTTCGCTTATTTGACGGGGATTCCCATTTCTTAATGATTGGAAACGTCATTAAACCAAATTATCGAATTTGGGAACCAAGAGCGTCCAATGCTTCCCAAAAAAAGTCACTGTTTGGTGTGGATTTCGGACGGTTAATATTACGTTGAGAAAGACGTTGACCAGACCATCACTGTCAACGACGAGCGCTATAAACCGATGATTACCAGCTTCTTGATTTGGATGATATGGACACCAATGACATGTGATTTCAACAGGAAGTCGCTACGTATCACATTGGATATTCTGCACGAGCGATTTGAGGGCATGGTCATCTAAAGTGTAGGTGATGTGAACTGGCTACCGAGGTCATGCGATTTGATTTTTTCTTGTGCGGTTTTCTTAAATCGCTGGTCTATGCGGTTTCGCATAGGCCCTCAAAGCCAACGTAACCCATACCATCGGTCAAATTCAAAATATACACTTCGGATGCGCGCCCTCAGCTAAACCAAGTCGTCGAATTGCACGATGTTATATTCCAAACATAATGGCATCGTTACGGCCATAGAATAAACGGCATAGAACGGAAGGAGAGAGGAAAAAATTACTCTCTTTTCATACATACGGGTGATACAAAAACAAAATACATGCAATACATGTTCATGAATTAGGTTTTTGGCTCTCAGTTGCCTATATAGTTGTTGTCTATGTTTACGGCTTTCCAACAAAATAAATGTCTAGGATATCTTTCTTACATCTTGTTTTAAATTAAAGACAGGAAGAGCTTAGTGAAAGACCCTTTATCATCTGCCAAGTTTCAATATCCAACCAAATTTAAGCTTAATTAAACAATTTCCTTTCTCCTGTTTCAGTTATTACAGCCAGTGTAAACCCATTTATTTGGAAATAAATAAATTTCATTTTAATCGTAATTAAATTCCATTTAATTGAAATACCTTAGGCCAGTAACTGGAAATTTTCCTAAACAATTTAAAAAATAATAATTTCCATTAAAAGTCTAAAATATCAATAGCAGTTTTAAATAAAGCTTTAAATAGCCACACAAATTTAAGATTTTAACTTAAAGAATATAAAATACAATATAAAAAACAAAATCATGACCTCTAAACACAATTTCAAGAGACTAAACAATTTCAGGGGGTTAAACGTTAAAACTTAAAGTGAAAAAAAAAACAGACAAAAATTACATAAATAATTTATGGCCGGTAGTTTTATATTTAAGGCGTTAGCTGACAGAGACGTTGTAGTAAAATTTTACTATTTATGATGCACTTGAACTTGTAGATCATGAACGTTTGTACATAAGTATGAATGAGCAAATTTATAACATAAATTTTTAGTTTTTTAAACGCTTTTAAAAACTTTTTAAATGTGTTTTTTTTTCTTAATATTAAAGGTTGTAGTTTATTTTTATTACAACATACCAGTACATACCAGTACATAGTTTTAATATTTATATTTATTTTTCTTAGTTTGTGATAAGACTCTAACAAGCTCTTAAGTTTGTTTATTATTATTTTATTTTTTTTTAATTTAAAAGCACATGATTTCTAAATGAGTGTATGATTTTATTTTTATCTTGATTTCAATTCTATAAAGTGGTTTTGTGTAACAGTAGAGTATAGAAATATAGTTCAACATCCTTAAAGTCTACTTTAGGGATTTTTGCATTTAATCCCTAAAGTAGGCTTTAGTTTTTGTCAAGCTTTAGTCTAATTATGCTACCAAAGCTGCCATATTTCCGGTTTGATGTCTATGACTCAATGCTCTACATAATAGTTGAATGCAACTCTGCTACGAATAAGAATTTCATTTTAATATGGAACGAAGGTTTAGGAAATGGCCAAATCATTTACTGCAGCAACCAGGAGGGCTATTTAATATAATGTTTGCTATTTAATATCAAGGTTTATGGATTTCAAGCATAAACAACTGCTCATCTTTGAAGGCCATGAACGACTCAAGCCAATATCGGATACTCTTTTCTGAAGTCAAGCATATCTCAGAGAGATCGTTCTGCTTCGATCGAAACCAATAGTAGTCGAACGAGCCAAGGTCTGGACTATAAAGCGGATGAGGCAAAACTTTCCAACCACTTCAATCTAAATACTTTTAAACAGGTATTTCGAAATATGGCCGAATATGATGGAATATTACAGTTTTATGTCTGGGCATTTTACCAAATTTCCCGTGTCTTGTGGGGACACTATTCTATAGAAAAGTGTCTTGTTGGGACACTATTCTATAGAAAAGTGTCTTGTGGGGACACTATTCTATAGAAAAGTATCTTGTGGGGACACTATTCTATAGAAAAGTGTCTTGTGGGGACACTATTCTATAGAAAAGTGTCTTGTGGGGACACTATTCTATAGAAAAGTGTCTTGTGGGGACACTATTCTATAGAAAAGTGTCTTGTGGGGACACTATTCTATAGAAAGGTGTCTTATGGGGACACTATTCTATAGAAAAGTGTCTTGTGGGGACACTATTCTATAGAAAAGTGTCTTGTGGGGACACTATTATATAGAAAAGTGTCTTGTTGGGACACTATTCTATAGAAAAGTGTCTTGTTGGGACACTATTCTATAGAAAAGTGTCTTGTGGGGACACTATTCTATAGAAAAGTATCTTGTGGGGACACTATTCTATAGAAAAGTGTCTTGTGGGGACACTATTCTATAGAAAAGTGTCTTGTGGGGACACTATTCTATAGAAAAGTGTCTTGTGGGGACACTATTCTATAGAAAAGTGTCTTGTGGGGACACTATTCTATAGAAAGGTGTCTTATGGGGACACTATTCTATAGAAAAGTGTCTTGTGGGGACACTATTCTATAGAAAAGTGTCTTGTGGGGACACTATTCTATAGAAAAGTGTCTTGTGGGGACACTATTCTATAGAAAAGTGTCTTGTGGGGACACTATTCTATAGAAAAGTGTCTTGTGGGGACACTATTCTATAGAAAAGTGTCTTGTGGGGACACTATTCTATAGAAAAGTGTCTTGTGGGGACACTATTCTATAGAAAAGTGTCTTGTGGGGACACTATTCTATAGAAAAGTGTCTTGTGGGGACACTATTCTATAGAAAAGTGTCTTGTGGGGACACTATTCTATAGAAAAGTGTCTTGTGGGGACACTATTCTATAGAAAAGTGTCTTGTGGGGACACTATTCTATAGAAAAGTGTCTTGTGGGGACACTATTCTATAGAAAAGTGTCTTGTTTAGACACTATTCTATAGAAAAGTGTCTTGTTTAGACACTATTCTATAGAAAAGTGTCTTGTTTAGACACTATTCTATAGAAAAGTGTCTTGTTGGGACACTATTCTATAGAAAAGTGTCTTGTGGGGACACTATTCTATAGAAAAGTGTCTTGTGGGGACACTATTCTATAGAAAAGTGTCTTGTGGGGACACTATTCTATAGAAAAGTGTCTTGTTTTTTATAATTAGTTAAAAATGTTTAATTTTATAGAGAACCTCACAAATTATGATTTAAAAAAATATTATGTCTGACATATTTCTGTTAAACAAATTTATATCAGACATATGTATTTCAGTTAAGAAAAATGTAATATTTGTGTCTGAATAATTTTTTTAATAAAATATATATCAGACATATTTCTGTTAAGACACATTTTTAGTTAGTCATATTTATCTTAAGAAAAATGTATGTCTGATATATTTTTGTTAAAGAATATAATATAGACATATGTATTTCAGTTTTTAAAAATGTATGTCAGACATATTTTTGTTAAAGAAAACGCATTTCCGAGATATTTTGTTACGAAAAAATTATGTCAGACATTTCAGTTAAAAAATAATATTTTTTTATAAATGAAAATTTTATGTCTGACATATTTCTGTTAAAGAAATTTATATCTATCACACATATGTATTTCTGTTAAGAAAAAATTTATGTCTGATATATTTATATTAAGCAAAATATTCAAACATAATTCTGTTATAAAAATTTATATCAGACATATTTCTGTTGAGCCGGAATATAATTTATGATAAAGATCGTTATTTATAACAACTTTAAAATGTTTAAGATTTTACAGAAAACCTCACAAATTATGATTTAAATAGCTGCGCTATTTATCCATCCACTACTATATTTTAACTAGATTTAATAAATAGTCGTGGTTTTTTTTCAGCATAATCAGTATTTACTTCATCATGCTGCATGAATTTTGTTTATTTTTGGCATAAAACCGCAGTATAACAAAGTATTTCAGAGAGACTGAGAGAGAGATAGAGTGAGAACGAGATATTAGTTTGTCCTTTAGTATTGTGTCATTTCTTGAAGTGTATACATGTGTTTATTGTTGTTCTCTTGACACGAGCAACAAATAAAATAAATTATGACAAATATGTCATAAATTCCTTTATTAATTTATTGCTCCATAATAATTGATTGTTAAATATACAAAATAGCGACAATAGCAACAGAATTTTGGCAAACTAGTTGATAGATGGCTGAACTTTAGAATTTTTGCATTTATTATGTAGAAACATATAACTCTGTATTAGATAGAGAGAGTGACAAAAATGAAGGTCATACAAGTTAAACTTCCCAGCTGGAAATTTCAAATAATTACTGTCATTTGTCAAACAACAATATGTGACATTAAGAGATGACCTTAGATTTTGATGAGATCTAAAGCTGTCAAAGTCATTTGTGGTCTTAAATTTTAAATCTAGATTGTCTAGATTTATATCTTATATCAGAAAAGGAAGCCAGCCCTTTAAAACACTCAAGCTGCTATTAACAAAATACATATTTTGTAGAAAATCCCCTTTTGCTTTCAATTTTCTGATTAATTGAAAATCAATAACAAAATAGTAATTGATTTTTTCCTAGAAAATTACACCCCTAAAGAAAGATAAACATACGTAATTTGCCCATATCAGAAAATTGTTTGTAAAACAAATTTCCTAGTAACTTTACTTGAAGAGTAAACATTTGATAGTTAATGACAGTTAAAGAGATTAAACAATTCAGTTAAAAACAAAATAAGTACAAATGTGTTTCAATTTTCCAACAAGTCGATTTAGAATTTTTCTGTGTAAAAACGATTTTTAAATATTTGCTTCCATTATAGATTGGAAATTGGGTATTTAATACAAATACAAATCAATTTACCTGCAAGTCCAGGTTAAATTACATCCATTGCGAATGTTTTAATAAAAATTCTTAGCATATTTTTCAAGCCAACTAAAAATTAATAAAATTTCCCAAAATTTAAAGCCAGCTGTCAAAATTATAAGTCTTCAAATGCAGATTTAGAATATTTTTTTCGTTTCTTCTTATTAATTTTGTATAATTAAGTTCTTTGTTACTTTATGTTATCTAGCTAACTGATATTAAATTTTCCAATTGATAAGAAATACCAATTTATTTTATTTGATTATAATTGGAAAATATTTAAAATTCAAAAGTAAAAAAACGAAGACATTCTCTTTCGACAACAATTCAATATTCTACTTCCGTTCTAGTTCTGTTCTAGTTCTGTTCTAGTTCTGTTCTAGTTCTGTTCTAGTTCTGTTCTAGTTCTGTTCCAGTTCTGTTCTAGTTCTGTTCTAGTTCTGTTCTAGTTCTGTTCTAGTTCTGTTCTAGTTCTGTTCTAGTTCTGTTCTAGTTCTGTTCTAGTTCTGTTCTAGTTCTGTTCTAGTTCTGTTCTAGTTCTGTTCTAGTTCTGTTCTAGTTCTGTTCTAGTTCTGTTCTAGTTCTGTTCTAGTTCTGTTCTAGTTCTGTTCTAGTTCTGTTCTAGTTCTGTTCTAGTTCTGTTCTAGTTCTGTTCTAGTTCTGTTCTAGTTCTGTTCTAGTTCTGTTCTAGTTCTGTTCTAGTTCTGTTCTAGTTCTGTTCTAGTTCTGTTCTAGTTCTGTTCTAGTTCTGTTCTAGTTCTGTTCTAGTTCTGTTCTAGTTCTGTTCTAGTTCTGTTCTAGTTCTGTTCTAGTTCTGTTCTAGTTCTGTTCTAGTTCTGTTCTAGTTCTGTTCTAGTTCTGTTCTAGTTCTGTTCTAGTTCTGTTCTAGTTCTGTTCTAGTTCTGTTCTAGTTCTGTTCTAGTTCTGTTCTAGTTCTGTTCTAGTTCTGTTCTAGTTCTGTTCTAGTTCTGTTCTAGTTCTGTTCTAGTTCTGTTCTAGTTCTGTTCTAGTTCTGTTCTAGTTCTGTTCTAGTTCTGTTCTAGTTCTGTTCTAGTTCTGTTCTAGTTCTGTTCTAGTTCTGTTCTAGTTCTGTTCTAGTTCTGTTCTAGTTCTAGTTCTGTTCTAGTTCTGTTCTAGTTCTGTTCTAGTTCTGTTCTAGTTCTGTTCTAGTTCTGTTCTAGTTCTGTTCTAGTTCTGTTCTAGTTCTGTTCTAGTTCTGTTCTAGTTCTGTTCTAGTTCTGTTCTAGTTCTGTTCTAGTTCTGTTCTAGTTCTGTTCTAGTTCTGTTCTAGTTCTGTTCTAGTTCTGTTCTAGTTCTGTTCTAGTTCTGTTCTAGTTCTGTTCTAGTTCTGTTCTAGTTCTGTTCTAGTTCTGTTCTAGTTCTGTTCTAGTTCTGTTCTAGTTCTGTTCTAGTTCTGTTCTAGTTCTGTTCTAGTTCTGTTCTAGTTCTGTTCTAGTTCTGTTCTAGTTCTGTTCTAGTTCTGTTCTAGTTCTGTTCTAGTTCTGTTCTAGTTCTGTTCTAGTTCTGTTCTAGTTCTGTTCTAGTTCTGTTCTAGTTCTGTTCTAGTTCTGTTCTAGTTCTAGTTCTGTTCTTGTTCTGTTCTAGTTCTGTTCTAGTTCTGTTCTAGTTCTGTTCTAGTTCTGTTCTAGTTCTGTTCTAGTTCTGTTCTAGTTCTGTTCTAGTTCTGTTCTAGTTCTGTTCTAGTTCTGTTCTAGTTCTGTTCTAGTTCTGTTCTAGTTCTGTTCTAGTTCTGTTCTAGTTCTGTTCTAGTTCTGTTCTAGTTCTGTTCTAGTTCTGTTCTAGTTCTGTTCTAGTTCTGTTCTAGTTCTGTTCTAGTTCTGTTCTAGTTCTAGTTCTGTTCTTGTTCTGTTCTAGTTCTGTTCTAGTTCTGTTTAAGTTCTTATATAAATAACCTCTTCAAAATCATTTTTTTTAAGATCATTTTATTTGTTAAACGTTTATATTTCAAAATGAATCATTTAACCACTTCACCGCCAGGGTCGTAACAGTGGTAAAATGTTGATGTCATGTTCATAGTTATGTTTAACCAATGATAATGAAAATTTAGTTCTTGGCCGGTGTCATTGTCACTTGTTTTGGTTTTTTAATGAATGTAATACATACTGATAGAGACCTAAATACATACAGACTACTTACATACATTATTAATTAAATGATATTGTTTAGTAATAATAATAATAATTGTATGTAGTAGTAGCATGTAGTTAAGTAATAAATAATTTTCAATTTATTTAATAAAGCAAGTGATTTATCAACATATTTGTTACTGATTTACCAAATGGCATGTGGCCCAAATGTTCAGAATAGTAGTTAGTACTCATACAATGTAGATTATGATAATGTTATCGATAGAAAAACGACTATCGCTTTATGTACTTAGTACATAAATATTTGAACTATATATAAATTTTATTACGCTAGCAGAAATTACTATGGTCTTAACTATTGTTTCACTAACTGTTTAAAATCCTTTATGTTAGACATATTTCTGTTGAGAGAAATTTCAACCAGACATATTGATGTTAAGGAAAAATAATGGCAGACATATTTAAGTTTAGATAAATTTTCAGGACATTTATAATGTTTGTCAGACATATTTATGTTAAATAAAAATCACGATTAAGAAAAATTTATGTTAGACATATTTCTTTATGAAAAATATCTACCAGACATGTTGGTGTTTTCTATTTCATATTTCTGTTAAAAAAATTTAGTTTTTGTATCAAAAATGTGACATATTTATGTTAAGACAAATTTATGTCAGACATATTTTTGTTAAGAGAAATGTCTAAAAGACATAGTTTATGTTAAAGAAAACTTTTGTCTAACATATTATGTTAAAAAAAATTATATCAAAAATTTTTATGAAAAATTTATGTCTGATATATTTCTGTTAAGCTAATTTAGACATATGTATTTCTGTTAAGAATAATTTACGTCAGGCATATTTTTTTTAAATTTGTGTCTGATATATTTCTATTAAGCAAAACTTTCAAATATAATTTTTTTAAAAAAATTTACCTACTTCTATGTCAGATATATTTTTGTTAAAGAATATAATTTAGACATATTTCAGTTTTTAAAAATGTATGTCAGACATAGTTTTGTTAATGAAATTTATATCAGACATATGTATTTCTGTTAAGGAAAAATGTATGTCAGGCATATATTATTTTAATTATATGTCTGACATATTTATGTTAAGGCAAATTTATGTCAGAAATATTTTTGTTAAGAAAAATGTCTATAAGACATATTTTTTGTTAAAGAAAACTGATGTCTAATATATTATTATTTGTAAAAAAATTATGTCTGATATATTTCTGTTAAACTAATTTATATCAGACATATTTCTGTTTAGAAAAATTTTCGTCAGGCATATATTTATATTAATTATAATTTAAGCAAAACTTTCAAACATAATTTTTTTAATAAAATATACATCCGACATATTTCTGTTAAGAAAAATTTTTAGTTAGTCATATTTATCTTAATAAAAATCAATGTCAGATATATTTTTGTTAAAGAATTTATTTCATATACATATAAATCAGTTTTTATAAATTTATGTCAGACATATTTTTGTTATAACATTATGTCAGACACATACATTTATTTATGTTAAGAAACATTGTATGTCATGCATATTTTTTTTTTAAATTTATATCTGATATATTTATGTTAAGCAAAACATGCAAACATAATTCTGTTAAAAAAATTTATATCAAATTTATATTTCTGTTAAGATAAATTTTTAGTCGGACATATTTAAGAAAAATTTATGTCAGATATATTTTTGTTAAGGAATTTATTTGACATATATTTCAGTTTTTAAAAATGCATGTTCTGAAAAATGTATGTCTGACACATTTCTGTTAAAAATAATTTATGTCAGACATATTTTTGTTATGAAAAATTTATGTGTGACATATTTCTGTTAAGAAAAATGTTTTTCACACAAATTTCTATTAGGAAAAATTATTTTAAGGCATATTTCTGTTCTGAAATATGTCCTTCAGACACATTTTTGTTATGAAAAATGTCTTTCAGACAAATTTCTGTTAAGCAAAATGTCTTCCAGACAAATTTCTGTTATGAAAATTCATAAATTTTTCTGTTAAGAAAAATTTATGTCAGACATATTCCTGTCAAATATAATTTATATCTGACATATTTCTATTAAGACAAATTTATGTCTGACATATTTCTGTCATTAAAAATGTCTGTTAAATAAATTTCTGTTAAGACATAAACTATTTCTGTTGAAAATATTTTATTTCAGACATAATTCTGTTAAGACAAATTTATGTCTGACATATTGCTGTCAATAAAAAAGTCTTTCAGACACATTTTTGTTAAGAAATGTATTACAGAAAAATTTTTGTTAAGAAAATTGTCTTTCAGACAAATTTCTATTATGAAATATTCTGATATACATATTTCTGTTAAGCTAAACTTACATCAGAAATATTTATTTCAGACATTTTTGTTAATAAAATTTTAGTAAGACCTAAATTTTCATTCGTAAGAAATGTGGAATAAATAAAGTTTGAAATTTGTTTAAAGGATCCAAATCAAAGTAAAGCATTAACAAATGTCGACAAAATCAGGAATTCGTTTAAATTTTTTTTATTTATGAGTCGCTCTTTAAATGACTTATAATTTTACAATATTTTTTTCTATTTCAAGAAAATTAAAACCGTTGTTAAGTCATTTAGCAATTCAGTTAACGTTAGATAAATATATTATCAAAGTAATTAATTAAACAATGAGTATTTAGACGAGAAAAACAAATTAAACACTATAATAAAAACAATTTATTAAACAAAAAAACGATAAATAAAACCACAAAACAATAAAGTCATATAAACAATTTATGAGAGGAAATATGTACTTAGCTATTTTCAAGTCATGACATTTAAATGTCTTTTTAAATACAAACAATTAAATTGCAAGCACGTGGTTTAATAACTTTTATTAGACAAAAACAATTGACAGTAATTATCAAAAAAAATTTACATAAATCTTTAATATAATTCAGTTATTTCAACACAAATCATCATTATTATGCTTAAATTTCAAAATTGCCCAGTATTTCCCTTAATATTTATGCCAATTGCTATGTAAACATGAAACAGCTGTTTAGCCTGGTTATGTTATAACATAAAATATTGTTGCCATATTTTTTTCAGCCGTAACATCATTAACTTTACCCCTTTTTTATTAACCCACAAAACTGTCAATGATTTGTTATTGTATTAAAACCTAAAACAAGTTTGTTTAACTAAAATTAACGTAATAATTGCATTTTTATTTCATTCAATAATAAACCAAATTGTCAGTCACTCAATACCTTCTCAAAATCACGTTCATTAAATAAACGGTTATTTTGCCTTATTTGCTTTACCCCACTAATCGTAAGCTCCCTCAATTCTCCTACTACCAATGTCCACTATCTCTCTCTCTGCCTCTTTTGTTATAAACTCCACCAGTAATAACAACAACAACAACAAAATGTAGACAAAAATAAACATTTGTTTGTGTGTTTTTACTGGGTCTGTTTTAATTTTTAATTTTAGAAATATTTATGATTCATTGCTAATAGCTTTAAATTAATAAAGTAAAGTGTCAGTAAAATGAAAATATATAAAATAAACATTTAAAGGAAGAAGATATTTGCAGTCAAAAACTATTAAATAAAGCCAAATTAAACTAATTATGAAAGAAGTCATAGCAAAAAATATAATTCTGTTCAAGTACAAAGTTTAAAAATTCTTTAATTTTGTTTCAAAATTTTTATAAAATTGATTAAGAAGTTTATAAATAGCACTTTAAACATATAAAAGAAACATATAAAAGAGTAAAAATTTTATTTCATTAATAGCTAAAGCCGATCCGGGTTGCTGGTCCCAAGTAATTATTATTTTTTATTGTATTTCAAAGATACTTTAGCGGTGCTTTAGTTCTTTCGTGATTCATATTTATATAAAGATAGCAAATTTACCAGTTTTTTTGCATCTTATCATTTTGTATAAGAAATGTCTACGGTCTATAGTAGGGTTCGATTATAGATCGATTATTCGAAAAGTCAAAAGTGATTTTGCTCGAAAAATCTACAGCCACTAAACAGTTCAGTAAACAGTGAACCAACATCAGTACGATGACGAAATGCAAGATCAGCTGAAAAAATCGCCGCTGTTCGTTAGAGTGAGCAACTGACCCAAGAGCTGAAGGTAAAAGGTCATAGATAACAACGTGTGTTCACTGAATGGGCCCTGAAGCAGTTGGAAGCTGTCACTGGCACATTTCTAGATGAATGGCTACGTAAAGAAATAAAATTGTCAAATATGAGACGATACCAATCCTCATGAGATCCAAAAGCGTCCAATGCATCCCAAAAAGTTACTGTTTAGTGTAGATTTTGGACTGGCGGGCGTCATCGGTCTATATTCCTTTGTGAACGACGTTCGCCAGGCCATCTTCGTTAACGAAGAGCGATAATTACCAACTTCTTTTGGACTGAATTGGATGATATGGAAAGATCATGTCACATATCTTCGAAAATGTGCCAACAAAGCTTCGTATGCGGGAAGTTTTGCTTTACTTTTTTAATTTGAAAAAAAGAGCCACTAAATTACACCATTGCTACCCAAGCTTATGCTGAATGTGTTTCATGGATTTCAGTGTGATTGAGAGATGATTTGAGCGATTCTGAAGTGGTGATTTAGACAAGGATCGCCCAAAGATCATCCAGGCCAGCCAAAAGAGTTTAAAAACCAAGAATTGTAAGCATTACTTCATGAAGATTATTGACAAACTCAACAAGAGCTTGCAAAATCATTGTGAGATACTCAAGCAGCAATTTCAAAACGTTTGCAAGCAGCTGGATTTATCCAAAAGCAGGGAAATTCGGTACCATATGAATTGAAGCTGAGAGACCTTCAAAAACGGTTTTGCATGTCCGAAATGATGCTTGATGAAAATTGATCCATTACGAAAACCCGAAGTATATGAGATCGTATGTGAAGCCCGGATACCAAAGCCAAATAACCTAAGGTAATGCTCTGTATTTGGTGGGTTTAAAAGGGTCCTATCTATTATGAGCTATTGAAATCAGGGGCCAGGCAACCTGTACAACTGAGGCAACTGATTCATTTAAAGCGAGCATTGGTCGAAAAATGCCCAGATATGCGGCCTCATGTTGAAATATCGATGTTTTGTCTCACTCGCCTTTTAATCCAGACCTTGCCCCGTCCAACTACTATTTGTTTAGATTGATGCTGAACGCTCTCTCATTTTGGAACAGAGTATCCGAAATTGGCTTGATTCGTTCTTGGCTCGGAATCCATATGTTGCCAGAAAGATGGGAAAAGGTCATAGCTAACACTAGCTAATACTTTGAACTAAATTTGTATGGGGACTAGGTGAAATCATGGACCGATATTGCCAAACAAACCGTATTAACAGAGTGTTTTTATACCCTTCACCTTCGTGAGAAGGGTATTTATAAGTTTGTCATTACGTTTGTAATTTCCACAATATAATTTTCCGACTCTATAAAGTATATATACCCTGGATCCTTATAGATAGCGGAGTCGATTAAGCCATGTCCGTCTGTTTGTTGAAATCAATTTTCTGAAGACCCCAGCTATCTTTGGGATCCAAATCTTTAATAATTCTGTCAGACATGCTTTCGAGAAGTTTCCTATTTAAAATCAACAAAATCGGTCCACAAGTGGCTGAGATATGAGGAAAAAACTAGGACAACCTCGAATTTTGATCTATTTTTGACCTACAGTGGTTGACAAAACAATGGAAACTTAGGTATTATTTTAACAAATATGGTCTAAACTTTGCAATAACTCAATATTTTGTTGGGTATCCCTTATTTTTTATAACTGCTACACATCGACGATGCATTGAACCAATTAAAGAGTCAATGGTCTCCTTTCAAATATTTTGCCATTCCCTTATAACCGCCTCCAATAAAACTTCCTTCCTGGTGTAATTTTGGGTCCTTATTTTACGATCTACAATTTCCCATAGATTTTCTATTTGATTGAGATCTGTCGATTGGGCAGTCCACTTCAAAACACGTACCTCGTTGGATTGTAACCACTCGGTTACAACCCTAGAGGTGTGTTTCGGGTCGTTGTGGTGTTGGAATCTCCAAATTAGGGGCATATTTTCCTCAGCGTATGGATACATAACATCGTTTAATATGGTTCTGTATCCTATACTTGTCATGGTATCTTTTATAATATGAATTGGGCCCATACCTTGCCCTGATAAACATCCCCATCACCCATAATATTGCCACCGCCAAACTTTACAGTCATATTTGTGTACTTTGGATCTAATCTTTTTCCCTTTGGTCGTCTTACAAATGTTCTCCCATCACTGCCTCTTAAATTGTATTTGGATTCGTCGGAAAAGAGGACAGTATTCCATTCCTGTATCGACCAGTTTAAATGATCCCTGGCAAATTGTAGACGAGCAGAACGGTTCTTTTTAGAAATGAGTGGTTTTTTCACAGGACGATAGTAACCAAGACCAGCCTCATTTGTCCTGCGACTAACTGTTCGGGTACTTATTTCTAATTTTAGGCTATTAACAACCTCTCAACAGACAGACGGAAATGGTTATATCGCTATCTAAACCTTTTTCGGAAAGCTGTCAAAACATGACTGAATGCATTGAAGAAACAGTTAATTTCATTTAATTTGTTTATTTATTTGTTTGTTTTACTTTGTCCTTGAACTGAATAGCCTTATCTAAGTAAACTTTTTAAGCAGTCTAGTTTAGTATTTTTTTATTTTGGCAAGCACTGTATTATCATCACTTTCTTATCACTTCTTGTTATTCATTGCTTCTCAAAGACAAATGGCAGGAGAGCCAGAAAAGGTAGTAGGTTTGTGAAATGAGAGAGTCTAAGAGAATGTTAACAAAAGAAACTTCAAAACGTTTAAATATTGTTTTGGTTTCTGTTAAACAATAACCACAAAGAAAATCTTTAAATTAAAATTTAATTTATTAAAACAATACACAAAATTTAGCAAATTTAAAATGATAAAACAAAATTTATAACATAAAGAAAAGAATTACGTTTTTATATTTTCAAAAAAAAAACAAGAATAAATAAAACATGTTTTAAATTATTTAGAAGTAATAACAATAATAAACACAAAATTGTTACTATTCTTATTTAAGCAAATAAATAATAATAAATTTATGTGAATTATTAACAAAATATAACTTTACCTAAGTTGTAAATAAGCTGAGAAATGCTGCGTCTATGACGCGGCAAATCGCGCAGGCGGCAGCCATCATCATTATCGTCATCATTATTATTATTTGTGGCCATTCTTTAAATTATTTCTTTTTATTTTTCACTCAAAAATTTCTTAATACTTTTACATAGTTTTATTTTATTTTTTTGGTTTAAATGGCTTAACGGTTTTATGTTTTGGCCAAAAAAACAATAAAAATTTCACTTCTGCAAAAACAAATTTATGTTAAAGTAATTTACCAAGAAAACGTTGTTATAATTTTAAGTGTTTTTACAAAAAACTTTGTCTTGAATTAAATATTAATAGCAGGTTTTACAAAGAATACAAGAAATTATGAAAAAATTTATAATTTTTACATAATATTCATTTTCTATTTCACAAATGTCTATTGACATCTTCCCATTCAGTTTAAAGGCTTTTGGCCTTCATTTTAAAAAGAGGGCATGTCAGCAGACCTGTGACTTTTTGAATTTCCCGCCTCTTAACTAAAAGAGCAACTCTGTTCCTATCAATAGGCATCTTTCAGCTGACTCCTGTCAAAATTTGAACAAGCTGCGTCATTTAGTTTGGGTTTGACAGCCATTGATAACAGGTAACCACATTACTTGAGGAGAAAAGTGAATTTCATGTCCTCATTAAGAGTTATTTTTGCGGCAAAATTTATCACTCAAACTAAAGCTAAGCTTGTTAAATACTATGGGAACAATGTACCATCAATTTCAATGTTAAACAAGTGATTTACACCCGAAACAATTGAAAAAATCACGATGTGGTGTTGGCCGATCGGAGATTGAAAGTGCGAAAGCTTGTGGAAGACATAGGCATGTCAAAAGATCTGTGACTTTTTGAATTTCCCGCCTCTTAACTGAAAGAGCAACACTGTTCCTGTCAATAGGCATATTTCAGCTGACTCCTGTCAAAATTTGAACAAGCTGCGTCATTTAGTTTGGGTTTGACAGCCATTGATAGCAAACTACCAAGTTACTTGTGGAGAAAAGTGAATTTCGAGTTTGAGAAGAGTTATTTTTGCGGCAAAATTCATCACTGAAGCTTGTTAAATACTATGGGAACTCTGTACCATCAATTTCAATGTTAAACAAGTGATTTACACCCGAAACAATTGAAAAAATCACGATGTGGTGTTGGCCGATCGGAGAACGAAAGTGCGAGAGCTTGTGAAAGACATAGGCATCTCACATGGCTCAGTGGTTTCAGTTTTGAGTGGTCACTTGGGTATGAGAAAGCTTTCCGCAAGATGGGTGCCGCGTTTGCTCACAATCGGGTGCATACATATGCAATTTCCATGGCAAAAGTCAATGAATTAGGCTACGAATTGATCCATCTTCCGCCCCATTCTCCGGATTTAACGCCGAGTGACTATTTCTAGTTTCCAAACCTATTTTGATGACAAATCTTATTTTTTGGAAGGCATACAAATTGGGGAAACATTGGATAAAGTGTATAGAGCACTCGGAATACTAAATCGATGGAGCATCGATAGTGGTTTGGGTGCAAATCCTAGCAAAACTAACCCGACTGAGCGGAACCGAATTGTCGCTCTCGGATAGTGCAAAATACCTGGGCATTATAGTCGACAGGAAATTATCCAGGAAACTCAATACTGCGGCAAGAGCATCTAAGGCCATGATGGCTATGAATGTCTGCAAAAGGGCCATAGGGCAAATGAGCACGAGATAGACTCTGGAACGTGAACTGGCTAATCGACATGGTTACTAAACTGATATTAATCTATGGGTCGTCTGTCTGGTGGAAGGCAATGGATAGGCCCTCTAACCATTTACTCTTTGAAAGGGTATTGAGAAGTATGGCAATCCTGATAACAGGGAAACTGCCTACTACAGCGACAAAGTCATTTTTCACACTACTTAATTTGTTACCAGTAGATGTAATGAAACTCACAAATATCCAGACGTACCAAGCTTAGAATATTCAAACGCATGCTGTACTGAAGTGAAACTTGGTTAGTATCGAACACCATCACGCAAAAACTTCAGGTATTCATTAACAAGTGCCTCAGAATCATATGCAGAATATTCTGACCTAACAACATCAGCAATACGGATCTCTGGACCTCACCAACGAGGAACCCATACTAACACAAATAAAACGTAGGAAATGGAGGTGGATTGGCCAAACTATCAGAAAGAATCCTGACAGTATAACAAGGATGGTGCTAGAGTGGAATCCTCAAGGTTCAAGAATCCGTGGTCTACCAAAGAATACTATACTCCAAGATCTAGGACAGTGCAATCTTACATGGGAAGATGCGAAAACAACTGCAACAAATCGTGTAAGATGGAGATGCTTTGTGGAAGTCATATGATCCCAAGAGGAGTAATGGAAAAAAAAAAGATGTAATGACCAAGAAGTTGACACTGAACACGGTCTTTAAGCTTAACGCAAATAACTCATGGAATTACAGATGCTATGGACATGCTTGTATAATCTTCCGGATCATATTTATTACTGCGCTCCTAGACCCTTTTTCTTGAGGAACTTCGGTTTTTCAATCCCGTCCAGTACGAAACTAGACGATAGTATTCTTGAGGTCGAGGTATCGGCCATTAGGAGCTAGGTAGGAATGCCGAGCATCTTTAAATGAGATGGCGAGACATTCAACAGTTGAACGTGAACACAGGGATAGGATTTCAGGATGGCGGGAATAGGAGCCTCAATGTCGGAAGATGAAATAGATTTCCTAAGTTGCATTCCGCTGTCGATGTGTATGCAGGGGATAAATAATGCGTATTATGATCTTGTTCAAACAAGGTTGGGTATCAAGTCTACTTGTGCCATTACGATGATGATATGGCCTACGTTGGACTGTAAATGCAGGTCGTATCTACTTGGTTTACAACGGATAAAGATATACGATAAACCTTTTGCGATTAGTTATTTTGATTGATACGTTTTTTTGTTAACTTGTGAGAGATTAAGTAGTGGAATTGTTATGATAGTGCTGAAACTTTCTCCTATATGAATGTGTTCATACGAACAAAGTGTTTTAATGGTTCTTGTAATTCAGACGAGGCGAATTTTTGGATGAATGGCTATGTTAACTAGCAAAATTGACAAAAATGGGACAATAACAATCATCATGAAGATCACCAGTTGGCAAGAGTTACTGTTTGCTGTGGATTTTGGATTGACAGCATCAGTGATCGCCACTTCTTCGGCAATGATGTTGGTGCGACTTTTAACGTCCATAGTGATCAATGATAACAAATTTAATTTGGCCCTAATTGAACGATATGTATGAGAAAAAAATAGGCTTGTCTTATCCTTCCAATATAACGATGCTATGTGCCACATAGCAAATGCCACAATAGATATTCTGCATTTCCACGACTATTGGATCTACGCTCCGGGACAACTCGAATCTCGACCAAAGATTGTCAACCCAGTGACAGTTGTATCAACCGAAAGTTTTTCCCCAGGAAAGAACTGTCGACAACAGTGGAATTGTTACAACAGTTCCCACGACTACGCGATCTACGCTCCGGAACAATACGAGTGGCACTCGGACAAGAATTGTCAACTCAACCGAAAGTTTTTTCCCCAGGAAAGAACAATGGAATTGTTACAACAACAAAGTCAACATAACCCAGACCATCACTTAAATTTAGCCGGTTTTATGCTAAGGAGAGGGTTGCTTGATCGAGGCTTATGCGGTCTTCAGATAATCTCTTCACTGTAGATTAAGTTAAATCAATTTTCTATTCAAGTTTGAGTCTAGAAAGGAGCCAAAATTTCCCTACATTGTCCACCCAGCGACAGTTGTATCAACAGAAAGTTTTTCCACAAGAAAGAACTGTCGACAACAGTGAAATTGTTACAACAATAAAGAGCGAAAGGCAAAATAGACATTCTGATTTTCAACGGCAATGCAATCTACGCTCCAGAACAATCAGAGTCTCACTCGGCGAAAAATGTCAACTCAGCGACTGCTGTATCAACCGAAAGTTTTTCCCCAGAAAACAACTCTCGACAGCAGTGGAATTGTTACAACAAAGTCAACGTAACCCTGGCCATTGCTCAAATTTAGCCGGATCTATGCCAAGGAAAGGTTAGCTTAATCGAGGCTTATGCGAGCTTCAGATAACCTCTTCATTGTAGATTAAATTTAATCACATTTCCATTGAAATTTGAGTCTAGAAAGCAGACAAACTTTCCCTAAATTGTCAAACCAGCGAGAGTTGTATCAACGGAAAGTTTTTCCCCTGGAAAGAACTTTCGACAACAGTGGAATTGTTAGCACAAAAACATAGAGCGAACGCCAACATACAGTCGTGTCAACCGAAAGTTTTTCCCCAGGAAAGAACTGTCGACAACAGTGGATATTCTTCATGAAAAATTTTGAGGATATTGTTAAGTCTCGTAGAGCTGAGGTGAATTGCTAACGAAGATCGTGCGATTTAGCGCTCCTAGCCTTTTTTCTTGTGAGGTTTTCTAAAGTCAAAGGTCTGTGGCAAATCAACATAACCCAGGTAATTGCTCAAATCTAACCGGAACTATGTCAAGGAAATGATAGCTTAATCGAGGCTTATGCAGCCTTCAGATAATCTCTTCATTGTAGATTAAATTAAGTCACTTTTCCACCCAAATTTGAGCCTGGAAAGTAGCCAAACTTTCCCTACATTTGTACAATTGTTGCTCAACAATTAAAAATTGTTGTTCTTTCGTTTAGTACTCGATTATAGTTGACGATTACTTCAAGGACATAAACAGAAAACCTGCTGCTTATGAGACTTTTAGATAATCTCTTCAATGCAGATGAAAAAATGTTTGAAAATCGAGAATTGGAGGCTTTAAGATTGTTGTCAAACTCAACTTTCAAAATCATTGGGAGGTACTCAAGCCGCAATTTCAAAACGTTTGCAAGTAGCTGGATTCATCCAAAAGCAGGGAAAATGGGTACCCTACGAATTGAAGCCGAGAGACTTTAAAAGACGATTGTGCATGTCCGAAATGCTGGTAGAAGGCTATAATAGAAAATAATTTTAGCAGCGAATCATTACTTGCCATAAAAAATTAATCGACACAAAGACCAAATATCCATGACGATAAGGCAATTTGATCACAGGGAACCTGCTCCTAATGCAACTGATTCGTTTGAAGTGAGCATTGGCCGAAAAACGCCCAGACTATGCGGCCAAACATGAAACCGTAATATTCCATCATAACAACTCCCGATCACATGATGCAATATCTATGAAAAACTTTTTGAAAGAATTGGTTGGGAAGTTTTGCCTAACCCTCCTTATAGTCCAGACCTTGCCCCATCCTACTACTATTTGTTTCGATCGATGCAGAACGCTGCCTCAGCAATACGCTTCACTTTGGAACAGAGTATCCGAAATGTGATGGGCATCCCATCTACATTTCAGGCGGAGATTTACGCCATCCTTATATGCTCTAATGAATGTTTAAGAAGGACATTACGGAATACTAGGATATTTGTTATGTCGTATAGCCAGGCTGCTCTTAGAGCCTTATCATCATATGAGGGGCTTAAAGCACAAGGGATTCAAGTGCCATTTTTCTCAAATTGAGTTAACATATGGAGTTAGTAGGTGAAGTTCAGAGAAGTTCATAGCACAAGAGTTGAATGTGGGATTCTCATCCGTTAGCGAGATATGGCGACCAATTCTAGCACTTGTCATTAAAATATCTGTTTCGTTTGTGGAGCACAAGGGGTAAATGAGCACTTAAACCCCTTGTGCTCTAAGCAAATATTAAAATTAATTTTTCACATGGACTGATTTAGTGAATTGAGATGAGTGATTAGCTAAAATCTAGCGATTAATTTCATCACTTGTTATCAAAACACCTGTTTCAAATACCTTTGTGGATTATTTCCAAAAAAAGAAAAGGTAACATAAAATAATGGAATCAAGTATATTAATAATTGTTGATTTTTTATTATTTTTTGTACGTAAAATCATTAAAAATAAGTGAATCTGAAAATAATATTGACGAATTTTCTGAATATGATCATCTAATACAAAGTTGATCTTATGAATGTGCAAGAAAACTTCACCAAAGTAAATATGAAAGCTCGAAATGTTGGCCGAGCCGTGTAGTTACTACCACAACTTCCTCAAAAAAACAGCGTCAAATCAATAATGTTTCAGAAATTCAAGAACTTACAGGATCTTCTTTGCTATATACCACCAATTTACCATGAATGGTTTAAAGCATGGAATAATGGAAGAAATTCCGGAAAGAATTGAAAGTGAAAGTGAGGATGATGATGACCCTGATGATGAACCCTTTGTGCTCTAAGCCCCTCATATTAAATAAGTTCTGGTGTTGTTATGGACTGCTGGAAATATTTGAATGAACTCGGTGCTCACAAAGAAATCACCTCGTGCTGGCCATGAAGTCTAGATTGGTAATGAACCTGCTGATTGTTTAGCCAATATGGGTGCCCAACGACCGTTCATAGGCCCTGAACCGTTCTTTGGCATCCCTCTTGGATACACTAGAGAACAAATTCATTCTTGGGTTGTATCAGAATTAGCTTGATTTTGGGGTAATTTACGAGGACTTAGGTTCATAACTCTGTTCTTTGGAACAAAATTTATCAAAAATATGGAAATTTCAAATGAATTTTTAAGAAATTTAGAGAAGACATGAATCGGGTCACCGCCAGAGTGGAAGTAGCCTGAAACCAGTAGATTCCAAAACTATATCGTGTATGTCTGGAACAAGCCCTGAATTCGCGATAGCATTTTTTGAAAAAATTGGTTTTTCACCAAAAATTTATCAAAAATATGGAAATTTCAAGTGAATTTTTGGGAAATTTAGAGAAGACATGAATCGGGTCACCGCCAGAGTGGAAGTAGCCTGGGACTAGTTGATTCCAAAACTATATCGTATATGTCTGGAATCAGCCCTGTATTCGAGATAGAATTTTTTGAAAAAATTGGTTTTTCACCAAAAATTTATGAAATATATGAAAATTTCAAGTGAATTTTTCGGATATTTAGAGAAGACATGAATCAGGTCACCGCCAGAGTGGAAGTAGCCTGGGACTAGTAGATTCCAAAACTATATCGTATATGTCTGGAACCAGCCCTGTATTCGAGATAGAATTTTTTGAAAAAATTGGTTTAATACCAAAAATTTATCAAAAATATGGAAATTTCAAGTGAATTTTTAAGAAATTTAGAGAAAACATGAATCGGGTGAGCGCCAGAGTCGAAGTAGCCTGAGACTAGTAGATTCCAATACTATATCGTATATGTCTGGAACCGGCCCTGTATTCGAGATATAATTTTTTTAAAAAATTGGTTTTTCACCAAAATTGTATCAAAAATATGGAAATTTCAAGTGAATTTTTAAGAAATTTAGAGAAGACATGAATCGGATCACCGCCAGAGTGGAAGTAGCCTGGGACTAGTAGATTCCAAAACTATATCGTATATGTCTGGAACCAGCCCTGTATTCGAGATAGAATTTTTTGAAAAAATTGGTTTTTCACCAAAAATTTATCAAAAATATGGAAATTTCAAGTTGGATCTATCTTTATTGTTCCGTAACACTGTGCGAAGCCATGACACGGACACAGCTTGTTTTATTTCACTCTTTTTGAAAAACCCTTTATTTAAAAAATATTGTAAATTTGAATTTTTTTTAAACAATTTCTTGGTATTCTTTGTGCTCCACTTGTTTTAGTTTTTAGAAATCCATAAGATTTTTGATAATTATTTCTTTTTTTGTATTCATTTAACTGAAATTCTTTTATTTAGTTTTAATATTTTAAGATTTGTGTAAATTTTTCTTTATATTTTTTATGATTTTTGCAAAATATTTTTTTTTTCCATTAAAATTTCAAATAATTTCATTTCATTTTCTAAAATTTCTTTTCTTCATTAATTATATATTTTTGTTTAAACACTTTTATTTTCAACACTGAACAAATTTTGCTGGCAAAAAAAACCCATTTTAAATGATCTTTGTTTTAAAAAACGTCACGAATTTTTGGTTACACAGATAGATAGTGTCGTTTTTGTAGACGTTCTACTTTTTTCCGATGCCAACCTTAATGTACGCTGATGACTGTGGCTGATTTATTTAAGCGTTATTTTTTAAACAGTAACAACAATTGCACATCACATTAACAGAAAAGACAAAAAAAAAAAGAAGAAAAACGCATGTGAAGAACACGTCAAAGGCAGTAGAAATTCAAACTCAACTAACTAACTAACTAACGATCCGTACGTACGCGATTCACCAACTTGGCCAATAACCAAACAACCACTCACTCACTCACAAAGAACTTCGTTTTGTTAATAATATTAACTAAACAAAATAACAATAATAAAACAACAACAACAACAACAGCAAATAAAACTGTGGTTAACTGAATTAAAACAAAAAATAAAAAAAAGAGTCAAGAGCATTCATTTTATTTTCATACTCAAACACACTCTAAAAACAAAGTTGAGCAAAATATCAACATTAAAATAAAACAAAAGTAAACTAAAGATAAAAAAAAAATATTTAACAAATAAAAAAATAAATATAAAACATGATACCAACAGCTACAATAAATTGAAACTGAAAAATCACCTTTAATGTTTTAAAATTGTGTATGGTTTTCTTGCTTTTATTACTTTAATTATAAAACCTATAAAAAAAAATTGTTAAAGAATTTTGTTATTTTTTTGGTTTCTTTGTGTTTTTTTTTTCTTTCTTTTCTTTTCATTTCACATGAAATATGAGTTTTACACAAAACAATTGAACAAAAAAAAGAAGAAGAAATAAACGTAACTGACAAGAAAACGGAAATATGCCAAATGTATACAAACCTCGTTTTGGTGGAAAGAGAGAGACAGAGAGAGAGAGAGAGGACCATAGGTAGAGTAAACATAAAGTGGGAGAGTGTTTATTAGGGGATTTCAATTGTTTAAGAAATCATTTACTTTAGAAACAGCTGTTAAACTGTAGATATAATAGAATTGTTGACAACAGTAAAACCGAGTTCATTATTATACCCTTCACCTTCGTGAGATGGGTATATATAAGTTTGTCATTCCGTTTGTAATTTCCACAATATAATTTTCCGACCCTATAAAGTATATATACTCTGGATCCTTATAGATAGCGGAGTTGATTAAGCCATGTCCGTCTGTCTGTTGAAATCAATTGTCTGAAGACCCCAGATATCTTCGAATTCTGTCAGACATGCTTTCGAGAAGTTTTCTATTTAAAATCAGCTAAATCGGTCCACAAATGGCAGAGATATGAGGAAAAAACCAGGACAACCTTGATTTTTTACCTATTTTTGACCTATATCTGGATTATTAAGACATTAATATAGACAATATGGATATCTAATGATAGATATTTCAAAGATATTTGCAACGACGTATATAAGACCATAGTAAGTTGGACCTACAATGGGTCAAAATCGGAAAAAAAAATTTGAATCCGAATTTTTTTTTCACCAAATTTCACCAAAAAATTGAAAAAACAAAAAAAAAATTTAAAAATCAGCTAAATATAAAAAAAAATTAATTAAAATAACAAATCGAAAAAAAAAATTCCAAAAAATTTAAAAAAACAACTTTCGAAAAAAACAAGTAGGAGATCTATATTCGGCTGTGCCGAATCTTATATACCCTTCACCAAATTATACTTTAAAATAAATTTTTTTAAATATTTTTAGGTAAACAAAATTTTTTCAAATTTTTTTTCAACTTACTATAGCCTTATTTACATCGTAGCAATGGACTTTGAAATATCTATCATTAGATATCCATATTGTCTATATTAATGACTTAGTGATCGATATATAGATAAAAAATAGGTCAAAAATCGAGGTTGTCCCGGTTTTTTGCTCATATCTCCGTTATTTATGGACCGAAAAGCATGTCTGACAGAATTATTGAAGATTTGGATCCCGAAGATATCTGGGGCCTTCAGAAAATTGATTTCAACAGACAGACGGACAGACAGGCAGACAGACGGACATGGCTAAATCGACTCCGCTATCTATAAAGATCCAGAATATATATACTTTATAGGGTAGGAAATGAAAAATGTAGAAATTACAAACGGAATGACAAACTTATATAAGTATACCCTTCTCACGAAGGTGAAGTATATATGAAGTATTGGCCATTGTTAGCTATGACCTTTTCTCATCTTTCTGTCCGAAAGAACTGCTCATCTTTTGAGTCCACGAACGAATCAAGCCAATTTCGGCTACTCTGTTCCAAAGTTAAGCGTATCCCAGAGAGAGCGTTCTACTTCGATCGAAATAAAAATAGTCGGACGAGACAAAGTCTGGACTATAAGGCGGGTGAGGCAAAACTTCCAAAACTTATTCATTCTAAATACTTCTCAATAGGTATTGCAACATGTGGCCAAGCATTGTCATGATGGAATATTACGGTTTCATGTCTGGCCTCAAATTCTGGGCATTATTCGGCAAATGCTCGGGTAAAAGTTCCATGTGATGGTCTGGCCAGATTTCAGCATAATAGATAGGACTCTTTCGGTCCCATCAAATACAGAGCATTACCTTAGTGCCATGGATGTTTGGCTTTGGTGTCGATTCGGCTGGTTGGCCGAGCTTCAAATACAATCCCTTACGCTTCGGGTTATTTGTAATGGATCCATTTTTTATCGCAAGTAATGATTCAACATAACCCAGGCCATCGCTTAAATTCAATAATAATTTCGGTTAGGATTCTACTGTGGTTCCTTTGATGACATTCCAAAAGGAACTGGTGAGTAATGAAGCTGTTTTGTTCCTTGAACCGTAAGACTTTTGTTTCCTCATGAATATCGTACTCAAAGGAAATCTGTAGGAGCCCGTAAGGCGGCATTTTGGGTATCACTCAGCGCTAGTGACCACACTGGATTTATACAACAAGGTTTCTTTTCCATACGTCGTGTGCTGCCAACGAGTACTTCAAGTACCTTGTTCCTAATTGGAAATTTGTGTGAGTTTGCAGTGGCATGTGCAGATGCAGTGAAGAGGCTGTCGAACGTTACACCCAACATTTCGTTCTGGCGGCAAAAAGAGTTGCAGATGACTTTGCTAGTGAAAATTGCATGGATATCCTTGAGATAACTGTTCACCAAACCACATAAGTCATCAATATCGCCTTAATCGTACAGTCGTCTGCGTACGAAATCACTTCAACACCATGTGTAGGTTCAGGTTGTCTAGTGATGTAGAAATTAAACAATAGAGATGACATGATAAACATGATATCTACGGTATTTTGATATCATGTTTGTAAACTCGACGAATTCCTCGGAGAGGGTGGCAGACTTTGAAAAATTCAGAACCACCAGGACCGTCCTTTCACACGGTTTTTGATGATTTAGAACTCATGATACTTTTGTGGCTATGGCGGTTAATGCTGTGACAGTGTCGTTCACTCAATGAGTTCACAATCCATCTCTTCAGATTGTTCGGCAGGGAGGATTGGAAAATATCCTCGCAGAATGTGTCATGACTGACTTCGATAAATTCAGTGCCACGAGGACCGTTCTTTCACACGGTTTTTGCTGATTTAGAACTCGTGAGACTTGAAAATCCTTTAGAATGTAAAAATCCTTTAGAATGTAATATATCCTTTAGAATATATTTGAGTGGGTGCGATCTTTCGCACGATGTTCTATCTCGTTCCATTGTAATCTATGTTTGGATAATTCCATCACAATTTGTCGCTTCCGTGTTTGTGCTGGCCTTCCGATACGCTGACTAAATTGTGTATTCCAATCCATCCATTTGGAGTCTAATCCAAATCCAGGTTTAATCTGGCCGATTGATATTCGAGCTTCGTTAATTCGTGCAGTGTCAGATTTTCAACCTCGAGATTTCTCAAATATGCTACGCAAGTCGAGCTGCTGATTACGCGAGTGAATTTCTTTTTAACGTTGAAGTTAATTGTCATTGTTTTGGTTTTAGGAATGTATCAATATCGTCAGTATAATCCAGATTTTCTAGTTTTTTTCCCCACTTTTATAGCCTTTTTCATCAGTAAAGCTGCCCACATATGGGTGATTTGTGAGTGCGATTTGTTCGTGTTCGACATCTTATTACTTGATAGTGGGGCTGTGCGCGAACAAAATCACGAGTAATTAAAAATGTTTAATAACAAATCAGGCGAACAAATCATTCCGTGTGTGGCCAGCTTAAGTCGAAGACGTTGACATGATCGACATATGAGCCTGGGTGTTAGTCCGGCTAGTTGAGAGAATGGATGTTTATAGCCTCTTAAGTACCTTGTTGATCATATTCAGCAGTGTTATCGTTTCCAATTCTTTTGGACTGCGAGGTAACCTTTTACGGGAGATTAACTTGTTCTACTAAAAGATCCACGAAAGCTACGATTGAAGATGAAATTGCTCTACTAAAAGATCCACGATTGGAGATGAAATTGTTCTACTAAAAGATCCACGATTAAAGATGAAATTGTTCTACTAAATGATCCACGATTGGAGATGAAATTGTTCTACTAAATGATCCACGATTGAAGATGCAATTGTTCTACTAAAATAGTCACGATTGAAGATGAAATTGTTCTACTAAATGATCCACGATTGGAGATGAAATTGATCTACTAAAAGATCCACGATTGTTCTACTAAATGATCTACGATTGGATATGAAATTGTTCTACTAAAAGATCCACGATTGGAGATGAACTTGTTCTACTAAATGATCTACATGTTATTCTAAACGATCCACCATTGGAGATGAACTTGTTTTACTAAAATATTCACAATTGCAGATGAAATTGTTCTACTAAATTATCCAAGATTGGAGAATAAATTGTTCCACTAAATGATCCACGATTGGAGATGAAATTGTTCCCCTAAAAGATTCATGATTGTTTTACTAAAGGATCCATGATTGTAGATGAACTTGTTCTACTAAATGATCCACGATTGGAGAAGAAATTATTTTACTAAATGATACAGGATAGGAGATTAACTGCTACTATTGAAATATCAAATTTTGAAGTTAAAATTGTTTATCCAAATACATATGTATATAATGTATTAATTGAATACCCCCCCTAATTTTATAAAAAATGTAAATAACTTAATTGACGAATACAATGTTAAGTAGTTAATAGTACTCACGCTTCAATTAACTTAAAACTACCGTTACTAGCCGTCACACACACATTCTCTCACACATAAACATAATCAGAGTAAAACCTATAATTTACTCACCGATTGATTATTGGTCAATACAATTTGACATTATGATTAAATATTAACAATTACAACAATACATAGGCCATTTACAGGGTCCATAAATCAAATAAATAATAATAAAAATGATTTATTTAATTTAAATTTGAAAAAAACCTTGACTTGCTGTTCATTTAAATAGTTAACTCTTAAATTTAATTGAGCATTTTGTTTATGACAGTTAGTTAGTTAACACGTGATGAACGTATCTCATCTAATGTCAACAAACAATTAATTTACACACACCCTGTAATAAAAATAAAAACTAACAAATAATAAAACAGACAAATTTCGTTATCAGTTTAAATGAAATTTGTTATTTTATTATACATAGTTGTTAGAGTAGAACTTGTAACTTGTAACTGTAATAAAATTTAGTTGTTGATGGACGTAGTAATTTGTAAATTTTTTATTGTTATTAATGTTTTTGGTTATTTTCGTAAACTACAATTTAAATGTTTTTATGTATAACATAATTATAGTAGCCACTAAATATTTAGTAGACAAACTATGTTCTTAACTCCAAAATTCTTTAAAGAGAGCAGAGTATGGAAAGTAAAATTTAACTTCAGTGGCAGGTATGATTTTCCATGATTAAAGTGGGTTGGTAGTTCTCTTATAAAAGTCTCATGATTCAAATTAAAATTGGTCTATAAAGAGAGTCACAGTTGGCGATGAACTTGTTCTACTAAAAGATCCACGACTGGAGATGAACTTGTTCTATTAAAGATCCACGATTGGAGATGAACTTGTTCCATTAAAAGATCCACGATTGAAGAGGAAATTGTTCTACCAAAAGATCCACGATTGAAGAAGAAATTGTTCTACTAAAATATCCATGATTAAAGTTGGAAGAGTCACGATTGAAGATGAAATTGTTCCACTAAATTATCCATGATTGAAGATGAAATTGTTCTACTAAATGATCCGTGATTGGAGATGAACTTGTTCTACTAAAATATCAACGATTGAAGATGAAATTGCTCTACTAAATCATCCACGATTGAAGATGAAATTGTTCTACTAAAAGACCCACGATTGAAGATGAAATTGTTCTACTAAAAGATCCACGATTGAAGTTGGAAAAGCTACGATTAAAAATGAAATTCTTCTACTAAAAGATCCACGATTGAAGTTGGAAAAGCTACGATTAAAAATGAAATTGTTCTACTAAAAGATCCACGATTGAAGATGAAAATGTTCTACCAAAAGATCCATGATTGAAGATGAAATTGTTCTACTAAAAGATCCACGATTGAATATGAAATTGTTCTACTAAAAGATCCACGATTGAAGTTGGAAAAGCTACGTTTGAAGATGAAATTGTTCTACTAAAAGATCCACGATTGAAGACGAAATTGCTCTACTAAAAGATCCACGATTGAAGTTGGAAAAGCTAAGTTTGAAGATGAAATTGTTCTACTAAAAGATCCACGATTGAAGATGAAATTGTTCTACCAAAAGATCCATGATTGATGATGAAATTTTTCTACTAAAAGATCCACGATTGAAGATGAAATTGTTCAACTAATTGAAGATGAAATTGTTCTACCAAAAGATCCATGATTGAAGATGAAATTGTTCTACTAAAAGATCCACGATTGAAGCTGAAATTGTTCTACTAAAAGATCCACGATTGAAGATGAAATTGTTCTACCAAAAGATCCATGATTGAAGATGAAATTGTTCTACTAAAAGATCCACTATTGAAGATGAAAAAGCTACGATTGAAGATGAAATTGTTCTACTAAAAGATCCACGATTGAAGTTGGAAAAGCTACGATTGAAGAAGAAATTGTTCTACTAAAAGATCCACGATTGAAGTTGAAATTGTTCTACTAAAAGCTCCACGATTGAAGATGAAATTGTTCAACTAAAAGATCCACGATTGAAGATGAAATTGTTCTACTAAAAGATCCACGACTGAAGTTGGAAAAGCTACGATTGAAGAAGAAATTGTTCTACTAAAAGATCCACGATTGAAGATGAAATTCTTCTACTAAGAGATCCACGATTGAAGATGAAATTGTTCTACTAAAAGATCCACGATTGAAGATGAAATTGTTCTACTAAAAGATCCACGATTGAAGATGAAATTGTTCTACTAAGAGATCCACGATTGAAGATGAAATTGTTCTACTAAAAGATCCACGATTGAAGATGAAATTGTTCTACTAAAAGATCCACGATTAAAGATGAAATTGTTCTACTAAAAGATCCACGATTAAAGATGAAATTGTTCTACTAAAAGATCCACGATTGAAGATGAAATTGTTCTACTAAAAGATCCACGATTGAAGATGAAATTGATCTACTAAAAGATCCACGATTAAAGATGAAATTGTTCTACTAAAAGATCCACGATTGAAGTTGGAAAAGAAACGATTGAAGATGAAATTGTTCTACTAAAATATCCACGACTGACGACGAAATTGTTCTACAATAAGATCCACGATTGAAGTTGGAAAAGCTACGATTGAAGATGAAATTGTTCTACTAAAATATCCACGATTGAAGACGAAATTGTTCTACTAAAAGATCCACGATTGAAGATGAAATTGTTCTACTAAAAGATCCACGATTGAAGATGAAAATGTTCTACCAAAAGATCCATGATTGAAGATGAAATTGTTCTACTAAAAGATCCACGATTGAAGTTGGAAGACCCATGATTGAAGATGAAATTGTTCAACTAAAATATCCATGATTGAAGATGAAATTGTTCTACTAAAAGATCCAGGATTGAAGATGAAATTGTTCTACTAAAAGATCCACAATTGAAGATGAAAATGTTCTACCAAAAGATCCATGATTGAAGATGAAATTGTTCTACTAAAAGATCCACGATTGAAGTTGGAAGACCCACGATTGAAGATGAAATTGTTCAACTAAAATATCCATGATTGAAGATGAAATTGTTCTACTAAAAGATCTAGGATTGAAGATGAAAGTGTTCAGTCGTGGAATTTGGAAGAGCCACGATTGAAGATGAAATTGTTCTACCAGAAGATCCACGATTGAAGACATAACATAATCCACGATGACTATTGAAGTTGATATTGTTAGTAAAGAAATCCTTAGGCAATTGAATATCAATCTGATAAATTTCAATACAAAAACTAAATGAAACTTTGAAAAATATTAAAATTACAAAGTCAACGAACAGACCTTTTAATAAAACTAAATTCAAGAACGAGAAATATTACTACACCTTAAATTTAGATTACAACTTCTTTTTTAATTTATCATATATTTATACCTAAAGAACACAAATAAAAAAAACCTGTCTATCTAAGTATAAAATTCTAAGGTTATTATTTTCACAATTTGAATAAAGTTAAACTTGACCGCGTTTATTTTTTGTTAAACATAAAATATAAATACAAAATAAACATTAGTTATTAAATATGGTTTTACTACTCACCTTAAATGAATTTAAAAAGTTGTCATCCATGCTTTAAATTGATTTCTTTATTTTTGAATTGGCGTTTTCACTTTAGATTCTGTTTTGATCTTAATTTTTATTTATTACTAAATATATTTGGTTTTTAAACTATTTAAATTTCAAATTTCTTTAAACACTTATTTGTAGTTTGGTTTTTTTTTTTAGAGGCTGCTCTCGTCTCATTAAAGTTCATCATACGACATTCAACAAGTTTGACTCACACAACACACAATGGCAAAAATAACAGAGTAGAAGATCATTGGATAGTGGATGGTTTTAAATTAAATGAAAGAAAATGAAATTGTAATTTAGGCGATAAAGCAGCGGCGATTTAAAAGATTCACGATTGAAGTTGAAATTGTTCTACTAAAAGAACCAGGATTGAAGTTGGAAGAGCCACGATTGACGATAAAATTGTTCTACTAAAAGATCCACGATTGAAGTTGAAATTATTCTACTAAAAGATCCATGATTAATGTTGATATTGAGTTGGAATTGTTCTACTAAAAGATCAAAAATTAAAGTTGATATTGAAGTTGAAATTGTTATTCTAAACGATACACGGTTGAAGTTGGAAGAGCCACGATTACAGATGAAATTATTCTGCTAAAAGATTAAAGTTGGAAGAGTCACGATTGAAGATGAAATTTTTTTACTAAAAGATCCACGATTGAAGTTGGAAGAGCCACGATTGAAGATAAAATTGTTCTACTAAAAGAGCCACGATTGAAGTTGGAAGAGCCACGATTGAAGATAAAATTGTTCTACTAAAAGATCCACGATTGAAGCTCAAATTTTTCTACTAAGAGATCTACGATTGATGATGAAATTGTTCTCTAAAAGATCCACGATTAAAGTTGGAAGAGCGACGATTGAAGCTCAAATTGGTCTACTAAGAGATCTACGATTGAAAATGAAATTGTTCTACTAAAAGATTCACGATTGAAGCTGAAATTGTTCTACTAAAAGATCCACGATTGAAGTTGGAAGAGCCATGATTGAAGCTGAAATTGTTCTACTAAGAGTTCCACGATCGAAGATGAAATTGTTCTACTAAAAGATCCACGATTGAAGATGAAATTTTTCTACTAAAAGATCCACGATTGAAGTTGGAAAAGCTACGATTGAAGATGAAATTGTTGTACTAAGAGTTCCACGATTGAAGACATTGTTCTACTAAAAGATCCACGATTGAAGATGAAATTGCTCTACTAAATGATCCACGATTTAATTTGGAAGAGCGACTATTGAAGATAAAATTGTTCTACTACTGATTGAAGCTGAAATTGTTCTACTAAAAGATCCATGACTGAAGTTGGAAGAGCCATGATTGAAGAAGAAATTGTTCTACTAAAAGATCGACGATTGAAGCTGAAATTGTTCTACTAAAAGATCCATGACTGAAGTTGGAAGAGCCATGATTGAAGAAGAAATTGTTCTACTAAAAGATCCATGATTGAAGATGAAATTGTTCTACTAAAAGATCCACGATTGAAGTTGAAAAAGCTACAATTGAAGCTAAAATTGTTCTACTAAAAGATCCACGATTGAAGCCAAAATTGTTCTACTAAAAGATCCACGATTGAAGCTGAAATTGTTCTACTAAAAGATCCACGATTGAAGCCGAAACTGTTCTACTAAAAGATCCATGATTGAAGCTGAAATTGTTCTACTAAAAGATCCACGATTGAAGCTGAAATTGTTCTACTAAAAGATCCACGATTGAAGCTGCAATTGTTCTAATAAAAGATCCACGATTGAAGCCGAAACTGTTCTACTAAAAGATCCATGATTGAAGCTGAAATTGTTCTACTAAAAGATCCACGATTGAAGCTGAAATTGTTCTACTAAAAGATCCACGATTGAAGCTGCAATTGTTCTAATAAAAGATCCACGATTGAAGCTGAAATTGTTCTACTAAAAGATCCACGATTAAAGCTGAAATTGTTCTACTAAAAGATCCACGATTGAAGATGAAATTGTTCTACTAAAAGATCCACGATTGAAGCCGAAACTGTTCTACTAAAAGATCCATGATTGAAGCTGAAATTGTTCTACTAAGAGATCCACTATTGAAGATGAAATTGTTCTACTAAAAGATCCACGATTGAAGCTAAAATTGTTCTACTAAAAGATCCACGATTGAAGCTGAAATTGTTCTACTAAAAGATCCACGATTGAAGCTGCAATTGTTCTAATAAAAGATCCACGATTGAAGCTGAAATTGTTCTACTAAAAGATCCACGATTAAAGCTGAAATTGTTCTACTAAAAGATCCACGATTGAAGATGAAATTGTTCTACTAAAAGATCCACGATTGAAGCCGAAACTGTTCTACTAAAAGATCCATGATTGAAGCTGAAATTGTTCTACTAAGAGATCCACGATTGAAGATGAAATTATTCTAATAAAAGATCCATAATTAAAGTTGGAAGAGCCACGATTGAAGATAGAATCGCGGGTCTTTTATATCAATTGTGGGTTGTTTTTTAACCAAGCGTAACATTAGTCGTTTGTCCGTTATTAAACAAAATTGAACATCAATAGAAGGGGTTTAATTAACAAAAATTTACCATCAATCGCGGGTCTTTTATTAAACAAAATTTAACTTCAATCGTGGTTCCTTTATTAAACAAAATTTAAGATCAATCGTGGGTCCTTTATTAAACCGAATTTAACATCAATCGTGAGTCCTTTATTAAACCAAATTTTACATCAATTGTAGGTCTTTTATTAAACTAAATTCAACATCAATCGTAAGTATTTTGTTTAATGAACTTTGACATCAATGGAGGGGTTTTTATTAAACCAAATTTAACATCAATCACGGGCCTTTTATTAAACAAAATTTAACTTCAATCGTGATTCCTTTATTAAACCAATTTTACATCAATTGTAGGTCTTTTATTAAAAAATTCAACATCAATCGTAATTCTTTTGTTCAATGAACTTTGACATCAATGGAGGGGTTTTTATTAAACCAAATTGAACATCAATTGACGGTCTTCTATTAAACCAAATTTAACATCAATCCTGGGTCTTTTATTAAACCAAATTTAACATCTATCCTCTGTCCTTTATTAAACCGAATTTAACATCAATCGTGAGTCTTTTATTAAGCCAAATTTGACTTCAATGGAGGGTTTTTATTAAACCAAATTTAACATCAGTCCTCTGTCCTTTATTGTACCATATTTAACATCAATCCTGGGTCTTTTATTAAACCAAATTTTACATCAATCTTTGGCCTTTTATTAAACAATATCTGCCATCAATAGAGGGTCTTTCATTAAACCAAATATTTATTACATAATTTTAGTCGCCTACTGCTTGTCGCCTTAATTGTAATTCATTTGTTACACAGTACCAAACATGGTTTGAATACGAAAGTCAATGCTCAAACGCTAAACTATTATCTGTGTGTATGCTTGTGTGTATGTATGAATATGAAGCTGTGTGGAGACTCTCAGATACAAAATAAATTAATATAATTAAAAAAATAAATATTAATTTATTTATAAATACAAAAAAAAAACCAAATGTAAAGAGAATTCCTACACAGCACTCAAAAAAGCAGATGTAGAGATGACTGGCTGGCTGACTGTCAGTCTGCATGTCTGTCTTATCACTTGATTTTCTCAATAATAATCAAAGATTAAAACAGAAAACAACATTAAAGATTATGAAAGTTTGCTATTTAAAACTAATATTTCAAAAGAATTTTATAATTTTTATTACAAATGAAGTCTTAAAATCTTTAAGATAAATTCTATTTACATGTTTGTAATGAAAACTTGTTTGTTGTAGCTTTTAATATTGACACTTTTTGTATGTTGTTGTTTTAAACACTTTATGGAGGTCGACGTCGCCACCAGACAACTTTCAATTCTTTATTAAGGAATTTCAATTCCTCAGCACTTTTATTAATCACTCTTTGCTTTAATATTTAATTAGAATTACTATTTCTGTATATTTTTATAGATTTCTTGTAGATTTCTTTTAGAAATTTTTAACCACAAACACTCTCGTCACTCACTCACTTTTAATTCAATTCCATTCCATACAATAATAACAACAAAATACTTAATGTAAAATGAATGTATCCGTCCGTGTCTAGTTATTTTTTACACAATACTTTTTATAAGATTTTCACGGCTTCTTCTTGAGACGATGCGATAGGTACCAAAACAGTGAAAATATGTCTGGGAACAAAACAAAAACATAAAATACAACGACAACAAACACAAACACAACACCAACAACCACGATGTTCACGATATGTACAACATGTACGACACCAACAACAACACTAATAATGAAGTTTAAATCTTAATGTCAGTTTTGTTGTTAATTTTCATAAGTCAAGCTTATTTGACAAGCTGAAAACAAAGCTTTTGTTTATGTTTTGTTTTTTTTATTTGTAACAGCGTTGCCAACTTAAAGTTTTTATTAAGCAATGCTTTGCAACTTATTATTTTAACGTATTATTTATGACTGTTGTGGGGGATTTTAAAAATATTTAATGAATTTAAATAATAAATGATAAAAAGTCTAGCGTTATAAATAATTAATTGATATAAAAAAATGTGTGTGCATTATTATTTTATAGATAAGAACAGGGGCGTAGTAAAAATAACATAAATATAAGAGAGAAAATGTTATTGACAAATTTAACCCTAAAATTAATAAATAATTTTTTAAAATTATTAGGCATAGTCTCCGATTATTAGAATAGTAAAGGGTAGATTTTAATTGGCCAGTCTGGTTGGCCTAGCTTCACATACGATCTCTTACGCTTCAGGTTATCGTAATGGATCCATTTCCCATAGCATGTAATGAGTCGGTGCAAAAATAATCCAAACTTAACATGATTTGTGGGCCTTTATTAAACCAAATTTAACATCAATCCTCTGTCCTTTATTAAAAAAAATTAACATCAATTCTCTGTCCTGTTTTAAACTAAATTTAACATCAATCCTGGGTCCTTTATTAAACCAAAGTTAACATCAATCGTGGCACCTTTATTAAACCAAATTTAACATCAATACTGTGTTCCTTATTAAACCAAATTTAACATAAATCCTGGGTCCTTTATTAAACCAAATTTAACATCAATCGTGGCACCTTTAATAAAGCAAATTTAACATCAATCCTGGGTCCTTTATTAAAAAAATTAACATCAATTCTCTGTCCTGTATTAAACTAAATTTAACATCAATCCTGGGTCCTTTATTAAACCAAATTTAACATCAATCGAGGGTCCTTTATTAAACCAAATTTAACATCAATCCTGGGTTCCTTATTCAACTAAATTTAACATCAATCCTGGGTCCTTTATTAAACCAAATTTAACATCAATCGAGAGTCCTTTATTAAACCAAATTTAACATCAATCCTGGGTCCTTTATTAAACCAAATTTAACATCAATCCTTTGTCCTTTATTAAACCAAATTTAACATCAGTCAAGGGCCTTCTATTAAACCAAATTTAACAACACTCCTCTCCATTATAAAAACAAATTTAACATCATTCTTCTGTTCTTTATAAAACCAAATTTAACATAAATCAAGTATCTTTTATTAAACCAAATTTATTATCAATCGAGGGCCTTTTGCTGTCGTGAAATCGAAAGTTATCGGTTTTATATTCGATCTAGAATTTAATTCTTTATCGATTAAACAAAAAATTACATTGGATTTCATGTCAAATGTACCTTTTTTTGTCGTTTTCAAAACCGATTCCGACAATGATTGGATTCTATGACAACCCCGATTCGGGGGTTGATTTTATTCTTTAAAATAATGGAGGGAACTTAAAGTAAACGCTTCTGGTTCTGGCTCTTTTTCTTTTGGCAAATAATAGATAAAAAACACCGACAGAGAACTGGCCCAACAAATATGTAGATAAACAGTGTAGAAAATATGAACAACTAAATATTTTTTTTATTGATTTCGGTTTATTTTTTATCATTAACTTCACTTTAACTTTATTATTTCATATCTTTGTGTTTGTTATTTTTTTTTATAATAATAATTCATTAAAAATCTAATAATAATAAAAAACATATTTTATGTATATTATAATTAATAAAATGTAAATTAAAGAAAGAAACAAATTCATACAATATTTTTTAAAAAAATAAAATATAAATAGCGAATAAATTTAAATAATAAAATATATATATTTAAATATGTACGTATAGTAAGTATAGTATATGTAAATGTTTAAAAAAATTATGAATAATAGTAATAACATACAATAGATAAGTGATTAAAATAATTAAAAGAATTACTTAATTTATATAATAAACTATAAATTTCAAAAAGGGATGTTTTTTACAAATTTAGAATTCTTTTAATTACTTTTACAGTTTTATTATTTTTGCAAATAATTTCTTTACATGTCATTAGTTTTAGCAACTGATAATAAAATTATAAAATTTAAACAATTTTGAAAGTGGTTCTAAACTTTTTGTGGTTTTTTTAATCTGGCGATTGATTATTTGTTTTCTTTATAAATTTTTTATCTTCATATTACAAATAGGTCTTGTATATACCCTTAAGGTTTTTGTGTTTGTATATAATATATAGTTTTTGTATATATTTCCAAGTATATAGAAACAAATAAATATGTTTCTATATACATGTTGTACATATCGATGTTCACGATATGTACAACATGTACGACACCAACAACAACACTAATAATGAAGTTAAAATCTTAATGTCAGTTTTGTTGTTAATTTTCATAAGTCAAGCTTATTTGACAAGCTGAAAACAAAGCTTTTGTTTATGTTTTGTTTTTATTTGTAACAGCGTTGCCAACTTAAAGTTTTTATTAAGCAATGCTTTGCAACTTATTATTTTAACGTATTATTTATGACTGTTGTGGGGGATTTTAAAAATATTTAATGAATTTAAATAATAAATGATAAAAAGTCTAGCGTTATAAATAATTAATTGATATAAAAAATGTATGTACATTATTATTTTATAGATAAGAACAGGGGCGTAGTAAAAATATCATAAATATAATAGAGAAAATGTTATTGACAAATTTAACACTAAAATTAATAAATAAATTTTTAAAATTATTAGTCATAGTCTCCGATTATTAGAATAGTAAAGGGTAGATTTTAATTGGCCAGGCTGGTTGGCTTGGCTTCACATACGATCTCTTACGCTTCGGGTTATCGTAATGGATCCATTTCCCATAGCAAGTAATGAATCGGTGCAAAAATAAAACAAATTTAAAATGATTTGTGGGCCTTTATTAAACCAAATTTAACATCAATCCTCTGTCCTTTATTAAAAAAAATTAATATCAATTCTCTGTCCTGTATTAAACTAAATTTAACATCAATCCTGGGTCATTTATTATACCAAATTTAACATCAATCAAGGGTCCTTTATTAAACCAAATTTAACATTAATCCTGGCCTTTATTAAACCAAATTTAACATCAATCGTGGCACCTTTAATAAAGCAAATTTAACATCAATCCTGGGTCCTTTATTAAACCAAATTTAACATCAATCCTGGGTCCTTTATTAAACCAAATTTAACATCAATCGTGTCACCTTTAATAAAGCAAATTTAACATCATTCAAGGGTCTTCTATTAAATCAAATATAACATCAGTCCTCTCCATTATAAAAACAAATTTAACATCATTCTTCTGTTCTTTATAAAACCAAATTTAACATAAATCAAGGATCTTTTATTAAACCAAATTTAACATAAATCAAGGATCTTCTATTAAACCAAATTTAACATCAATCGGGGGCCTTTTATTAAACCAAATTTAACATCAATTGAGGGCCTTTTATTAAACCAAATTTAACATCAATCCTCTGTCCTTTATTAAACCATATTTAACAGCATTATATATAAAACCAAATTTAACCTCAATCAAGAGTCTTTTATTAAACCAAATTCAACATCAATCGAGGGTCTTTATTAAATGAACTTTGACACCAATCTTGAGTTCCTTATTAAACCAAATTTAACATCAATCGTGGGTCCTTTATTAAACCAAATTTAACATCAATCCTGGGTTCCTTATTAAACCAAATTTAACATCAATCCTGGGTTCTTTATTAAACCAAATTTAACATCAATCGTGGCACCTTTAATAAAGCAAATTTAACATCAATCCTGGGTCCTTTATTAAAAAAAATTAACATCAATTCCCTGTCCTGTATTAAACTAAATTTAACAACAATCCTGGGTCCTTTATTAAACCAAATTTAACATCAATCAAGGGCCTTCTTTTAAACCAAATTTAACATCAGCCCTCTCCATTATAAAAACAAATTTAACATCATTCTTCTGTTCTTTATAAAACCAAATTTAACATAAATCAAGTATCTTTTATTAAACCAAATTTATTATCAATCGAGGGCCTTTTGCTGTCGTGAAATCGAAAGTTATCGGTTTTATATTCGATCTAGAATTTAATTCTTTATCGATTAAACAAAAAATTACATTGGATTTCATAAGTCAAATGTACCTTTTTTGTCGTTTTCAAAACCGATTCCGACAATGATTGAATTCTATGACAACCCCGATTCGGGGGTTGATTTTATTCTTTAAAATAATGGAGGGAACTTAAAGTAAACGCTTCTGGTTCTGGCTCTTTTTCTTTTGGCAAATAGATAAAAAAAAAACACCGACAGAGAACTGGCCAACAAATATGTAGATAAACAGTGTCGAAAATATGAACAACTAAATATTTTTTTTATTGATTTCGGTTTATTTTTATCATTAACTTCACTTTAACTTTATTATTTCATATCTTTGTGTTTGTTATTTTTTTATAATAATAATTCATTAAAAATCTAATAATAATAAAAAACATATTTTATGTATATTATAATTAATAAAATGTAAATTAAAGAAAGAAACAAATTCATACAATATTTTTTAAAAAAATAAAATATAAATAGCGAATAAATTTAAATAATAAAATATATATATTTAAATATGTACGTATAGTAAGTATAGTATATATAAATGTTTAAAAAAATTATGAATAATAGTAATAACATACAATAGATAAGTGATTAAAATAATTAAAAGAATTACTTAATTTATATAATAAACTATAAATTTCAAAAGGGGGATGTTTTTTACAAATTTAGAATTCTTTTAATTACTTTTACAATTTTATTATTTTTGCAAATAATTTCTTTACATGTCATTAGCAATAGTTTAGTTTTTTAGCAACTGATAACATTAAAATTATAAAATTTAAACAATTTTGAAAGTGGTTCTAAACTTTTTGTGGTTTTTTTAATCTGGCGATTGATTATTTGTTTTCTTTATAAATTTTTAATTATCTTCATATTACAAATAGGTCTTGTATATAGCCTTAAGGTTTTTGTGTTTGTATATAATATATAGTTTTTGTATATATTTCCAAGTATATAGAAACAAATAAATATGTTTATATAAAATATTTTTGTTTAATTTGTTTGTTTGTTTTGTTTTTAACCCCGGCTTTCCTTTTTTGTTTTTATATGGACAACATAAATAAAATATATCCATAAAAAAATTAGAAATTATTTAAATATTTATATATAAATATTGCTAAAATTATGTGGTATTTATGGTTTTCTTTTTTTCAATGATTTTTACACACTAATTTTATACATAATCTGGCTTGAAAACTTGTAAATAAATTAATAATGTTGTTGTTATTCTTTTTAAAAATGAATATAGAGTTAATAAAGAATTTTACACTATTGCTCAGTAATAAAAACCAAGAAAAATTGTTGAAAAAGATTTGTAAGAAAAATATTTTGGAGGAAAATGCAGTTTAGCGTTTAAAAAAGCTCTACTTGGCATCATTGCTTTATGTCAAACGGTTTTTTTATGCAAATGTCGTACAGAGCTGCCACCCTACACTACACTTAGTTAACTGCATCTATTTCCGCCATTTTGTAATCTTTTTACCACAAATTTTCTTGGACAATTTCTTATTTTTTTGGAAATCCCTGACAAAACGCATAGAAATTAGCAAGATTTTCAGGAAATTGTTTTCGTACTCAAAATGTTAATATATTTTATAGATTTTCTGACTATTTCCAACTAACACCTCTAAATCTAACCTGTAACACAGACCAATTTTCTGATATGTCATCTTCGGTGTTAATGAAATTTACAATAAACGTTTTATGGTTTTAGATTAGTCTATAGTCTGAACTATAGATTAATCTAGTCTGTATTATAGATTAGTGTAGAGTCTGGACTATAGATTAGTCTATTGTCTGGACTATAGATTATTCTATAGTCTGGACAATAGTTTAGTCTAGAGTTTGGACTATAGATTAGTCTATAGTCTGGACTATATATTAGTCTGGAGTCTGGACTATAGATTAGTTTATAGTCAGGACCACAGATTAGTCTAGTCTTTATTATAGATTAGGCTACAGCTTGTATCATAGATTAATCTACGGTCGGGACTATAGATTAGTCTAGTGTCTGTACTATAGATTAGTCCAGATTTTAGATTTTTTAGAAAATCTTATTTGGAAAATCGTAAGTTATTCAATGTACATTAAATTTAATTAAAATCTTTTCTGACAAATCCTTGTTCTATGCATTTCCTCCTGGATTTTTCGTATTTCATATTGTAAAAGAAATTGTTTTTTTTTTTTAAATCAAAAGTTCCTTATTATAATTGCTATGGTTTGTTTTTGTAAATATTTTAATTTGTTTTTTATTTATTACAAAAATACTAATAAGCGTTTTAATTTTTAAATCTGGTTGTTTTAAATCTTTGTCTTAAAAGCTTTTTTCTCTCTTATTTATGTTATAACAAGAGTTTATAACATTGGTTGTATTTAGGCCAGTTAAAAAAAGAATAGATTTATTGATAGAATGTAATAAAGGGAACTAAAAATTTGTACATTAAAAATAAGGGTTTAAAAGTCATGGTAAATCACATATACGCTATTTAAGGTTGAAGGTCAAAGGTCATAGAAATCGATTAATGCTTTCAAATTCAGTTTATGAACAGAAATAGGAATCTTTAATTCGTTTAATTGTAACTCTAATAAAGAGATATTCCCCCCTTTCACAGAATTCAATACCTTTTCCTGCAGAAAAAGTAAAGGGAACATTTTTTTTCGGAATGAAACCACTTTTAATTATTAAAGCGGAATTGATATTTGTTTGTAATTATTTGATTTCTCAATTTTTTTTTATAAATTTCTTTACCCTAAACTTAACTTTTGTTTTAATATACAAAACGTTGACAAATTAAAATTTGTAAAACCGAATTTCTAAATATTTTAGGAATTAACCAATTCAAATGGTATCTGAAGAAGCTAAAACAAAATCGATCGGAATAATAACTATGGCATAGAAACTATTCCGAGCGAATTGTGTGACAGGCCTGACTATATTTAACATGAATTGTGAATATTTTAGGTCTCATTTTGTATGATGTTCAGTTTGGTCTACTAATACCTGATAGATATTAAATTTGGTCTGCTAAATGATACATTGATTTTAAATTGATGTTAAATTTAGTTTGATAAAATAGCCACGATTCATGTCAAATCTTTTTTAATAAGATTGATCTTAAAATTGATATGCTAAATGACCAACAAATAATGTGAAAATTCGTTTGAAATACCCTAAAAGGGTAGTGTTACGAAATGACAAAATTTATTATTTATTTTAAAAAAAAGCTGATGCATAAACTTTAAAAAAGCACAGTTTTGTTCATGAAAAATTAAAAATTGTGCGAATTTGAGGTTAAACTTTAAGAAACGATACCATCCGACAAAGAAAAACGCCATAAATATGGCAACATTTTGAAATAACAAAAATGCAACTGTGCGTTTGTTTACCTTTTCATTTGTAAACAAATAAAAAAATCAGACATAAAAACACAATAAATATTAAATTAATGGATAAAATAGATCCAAATAATAATGAATAAAAGAAATTTTAGGTTTTTTAGTGATTATATAATATTTTTAGCAATGAAATAGCAAACAAATTATACCACAACATATTAGCTCTATTCCGCAACTAAAAACTATTGTGAATTATTAATAATCGTTCAGGACTTAACAAACTTTACAATTTATAATAGCAGACATTTTAATAGTTCTTTCAATAATCAATTTTGCTTATTAACTGGCTGTTCCTCTAAAAAGGAAGAAAATATTTGCATAATTTTGGGTTTTTCATAAAAAACATATTCAGGTCTTGGGGTGAAATTATTTTACGCAGAAATCTAGTAATTTCAAAGCAATTCAGGCTTTTTAATTAGTGTTTAAATTTCAACACCCTTGACCGATTTCTAAATTGAAAAATTAAATATCGCATATTTGCATAAATTATTGCGAATTTGAACTTTTATAAAATCACCACTATCGGCAATAACATGTGAAATTTATGTTCCCATGAAATATTCATTTCCCTCGAAGTGAAAATTGCTATCGTGATATTCCCATGAACGTTTCATTCACAATCACCCCTATCGTGAAAAACATGTGAAATTTATGTTCCCATGAAATATCCATTTCCCTCGAAGGGAAAATTGCTATCGTGATATTCCCCTAAACTTTTCATTCACAATAGTTGATTTTGTTCGTAGCAGCTGTTTATTGTTTACAAAATTTCATCTAAAAATTTCACAACATGGGAAATTTTTTCACATGAACAAAGTTTATGAACGAAAAATGGGAAATGGGAACATATTTCATGTGAAATAATGATTTGCAATAGGGGTGAATAGTGAATGAACTTGGGGAATTTTCCAGGTAAAAAAAAGTTGAAAAATGGGAAAAGGTAACATATTTCATGTGAAATATTGATAGGGGTGATTGTCATTTAAGGGTCATCATTAGCAGTTTTTTTTTGTAACCTTTGACCTTTTTATTACCTCAAATAGCGAAATTGTATCATAAAGTCTCATGTAGCGCCTTATAAATTTAAATTTTTTTTGAAATTTTCAGTTCATTGTCCTACATTCTAAAGTTTAGTCCTTTTTTCATTAAAAATTTACTGGCCTAAATTGTTTTGTGGTACTTTTTGGTTTGGCTCTTTAAGGTAAAGACTTGGTTTAACAATTATTCCTCTAATTCTTAGCTTTTAGCTGTAGTTTTTAACAAGACTTTCAATTAGAAACTGAAATGGACGTTTGATATTCGAAATTGTTTGCTGAATAATAACTTTTTAAGCCATTTTTAAAAGACTTTAGAGCTTTTACCTTAAAATACCAACCACCCACTCCTGCTGTTTTGATAAACTTACACTTTCATTTTCTTTTCTTTGTTTTGTTTAAAACTGATATATCTTAAGCTTCGCTTAAATCACATCTATCATCGTCTAACATTAAACTCTCCTCTATAGCTTCCGTATCATTTGGATTCGTATTGGGATGTGGTGATGATGAATTTTCACCACAGTTCGTCGCATAGACATGGGGTCCCTGCTGATTCGAATCATCTGTATCGGGATCACGTATGGAATTAAAAGCATTAATGGCATTAGCATTTGGCGATGACGTATCATCGTTGGGTGGATACACATGCCGATGATAACTGCCACCGGCCATAGCATTGCCATCACTCTCGAATTCAGCATCGCGTACACTGCCAAAGGCGGGTGTGTGCGAAGAGCTTTTGCGCATGCTGGTCGGTGGTGACCAAACGGTTTGATAGAGCGGTGATGCGAAGACGTACATGTGATTTAGATATTCCATGTCGTAGGAGGGTTGATACGAATCCGATTCCAGGGGATTGTAGTATTGTGATGTTGATGGCTGATGCATGGGTGTTTGACGGCAACTGTAGGGTCCCGATGCGCCACCACCGCCTGAATAATGCGGTGTATCGTAGTTTTGTGATCTGCTGGAGGAGATGAGGGGGTAGGATGATTGTAAGCCCGTGGGTCGTGGCGGCATTGTGGCGTAGATGCCACGGTACGCTTCAAATGGTGTTTGCGGATAGTAGGCATCGGACCAGCGCACATGATTGGGTGTATAATCACCTTTGGCATAGAGCTGTAAAGAGGAAAAATTAAATTTTATTAAATTTTTTTGGAAAAATATTTTTCTACTTTCTTCCATTTTTCTATAGAAAAATTGTGACAGCTGTGTCTGTCTTCTATCCAAAAATCGTGACAGCAATTTCTGTCTTCGATTTTTCTATAGAAAAATTGTGACAGCTGTCGTCTGGATTAAATTTTCTTATGGATAAATTGTGACAGCTGTGTCTGTCTTTGATTTTTCTATAGAAAAATTGTGACAGCTGTCTGCCTTCGATTTTTCTATAGAAAAATTGTGACAGTTGTGTCTGTCTTCGATTTTTCTATAGAAAAATTAAGACAGCTGTGCCTGTCTTCGATTTTTCTAAAGAAAAATTAAGACAGCTGTATCTGTCTTTGATTTTTCTATAGAAAAATTGTGACAGCTGTGTCTGTCTTTGATTTTTCTATAGAAAAATAGTGACAGCTGTGTCTGTCTTTGATTTTTCTATAGAAAAATTGTGACTGCTGTGTCTGTCTTTGATTTTTCTATAGAAAAATTGTGACTGCTGTCTTTGATTTTTCTATAGAAAAATTAAGCAACTGTGTAGGATTCGAATTTTCTATAGAAAAATTGTAACAGCTGTATCTGTCTTCCATTTTTCTATAGACTGTCTTTGAATTTTCCTCAAAAAACCAACCTGTATGGGACGACTAAATCCTTTGCTCAAATGTTTTGGAATGCCCAAAGTGTAACTGTGACTAAAGCCCACTTCGGAACTCAGCAGATATTCATGAAATTTATTGGGATAGAATTCGATATTGTGATAATTATTGTAAATGTCCTCCTGCAATTAAATAAATCATAATAAATTAAAGCTCTTTTCAATATTAAAAAATCTACCTACCGTTAAATTCTTCTTTCTCTTATAGCTCGCCCAATTTTGGGCCTCCAATATCAGCTTGCCACCCGGCCTCAACTGATTAAACATTCTCTTGAAGGCCGACTTTAGGCCAGCATCACCAAAATTCAAATGTATCCACTTGGTGAGAGACAAACACAAAATGAGATCATACTGCTGGCTGTCGTTGGCCAGCAGAGATTCATCTTTTAGCACATAGTTCGTTTGACGAAAGAAGACATTGTGGGGAAAGTCGTTTTTCGTTTTGGACTGGTTAAGCTTATGCGTCGATGTGGAGTGGGTGGTGTTGGCCTTGTGGCTGGCCGTCGATGTGGCCGGATGACCGGGTGTACTGAGGGTTGTGGTGGACGTAGAAGCAGGTGACTGAGATTCAATATTTTGGGGACTAGAAGAAGCTTTGTTGGAAGTGAAATTGTTGGCGCAGGAGGGTGCGGAAGATGTTGCGGTTATGCCACCGTAGGTGAGTGGAAATGATATAGGAAAGAAATCGGAGGCATCCACATTGGAATTCTCCTGCTGCAAATACAAGTGATGATGATGATGGTGGTGGTGATGATGATGCAGCAGATGATAGTGCAGTAAGTGATGTTGGAATTGTTGCCAATGCTCATAGTTGCCATGGCCATGGTGGTGATGATGATTATGTAGTTGTTGTTGTTGTTGTGGATCTCTTTGCTGCTGCATTTGCTGTTGTTGTTGTGGTTGCATTTGTTGCTTTTTCTTTTTGCGCCTTCTACGTCCCTTTTTCTGCTTAACTTCCGAAGTATTTGTTGTTTCCAACAACTCACTAGCATCCAACAATTCTTTTTTTAACATTTCATGTGGTATACGCACATACATGGCCAGGTTGCGCCTAGCTCTAGCTATCAACTCCTTGTCAATATCTATACCCAATATAGATTTGGGTGCCAATTTTCTAGCCACTGAAATTGTCATGTGACCCACATTACAGCCTATATCCAAGATATCTTTGTTTTTGAACAGCTCGGGATACTGTAAAAACACTTGCAAACGTATGTCCATGAATTCATTGAGATGCCTGAGGCCGGCATAACGATCATAGTTGCCATAACGATATTGTTTACCATCGGCTGGGAATTTGGGTAGAGATTTTAGGGAAACGACTGAGGAAATAATTTCTTTTTTAACCGTTTCCGCTAGAATTAAAGCATTTTTGGTATCGACCGCTTCGGTTGTCGGCTCGCTTATTGGTTCCGGCTCAGCGGTAGCTGTGGAGGTGGCCACAGAGGCAGTACTTAAAGGACTGCCCAACAGAACACCAGTTTCTGCAAATATTTCTACTTTGGCCAATTCGGGTGTATCATCACGGGGTATTTCTGCGAAAGGAAATCATAATTAATGAAATATATTGTAATTGGGTTTATTAAATTCAAACTTACCCTCTACCAGCAGTTTGCTTGATTCCTCTAAGGGACTTAGATCGGTTAGAGTGGTTTCACTGATTGAAGTAGATCGACGTTGAGATTTCCGTGCTCCTGTAGCAGTTGTTCGAGGTGGTCGCTTCCAAGCACCGGGTTGTGGCACCACTGGGCTAACTATTTTGTCCATGGAATCAACTCGGAAATATTTCTGGAATTGTAAATAAAATATGGTTAATTATTAAAGTCATTTGGAAGAATAAAGCCTAAACAAGACACTTTTCTATAGAGTAAGGGTCTAAACAAGACACTTTTCTATAGAGTAAGGGTCTAAACAAGATACTTTTCTATAGAATAAGGGTCTAAACAAGACACTTTTCTATAGAATAGTGTCTACACAGACACTTTTCTATAGAATAGTGTCTAAACAAGACACTTTTCTATGGAATAGTGTCTAAACAAGACACTTTTCTATGGAATAGTGTCTAAACAAGACACTTTTCTATAGAATAGTGTCTAAACAAGACACTTTTCTATAAAAAAAGGGTCTAAACAAGACACTTTTCTATAAAATAAGGGTCTAAACAAGACACTTTTCTATAGAATAAGAGTCTAAACAAGACACTTTTCTATAGAATAATTGTCTAAACAAGACACTTTTCTATAGAATAAGGGTCTAAACAAGACACTTTTCTATAGAATAAGGGTCTAAACAATATACTTTTCTATAGAATAGTGGTCTAAACAACACACTTTTCTATGGAATAGTGTCTAAACAAGACACTTTTCTATAGAATAAGGGTCTAAACAAGATACTTTTCTATGGAATTGTGTCTAAACAAGAAAATTTTCTATAGAATAAGGGTCTAAACAAGACACTTTGCTATAGAATAATGGTCTAAACAAGACACTTTTCTATGGAATAGTGTCTAAACAAGACACTTTTCTATAGAATAGTGTCTAAACAAGACACTTTTCTATAGAATAGTGTCTAAACAAGACACTTTTCTATAGAATAGTGTCTAAACAAGACACTTTTCTATAGAATAGTGTCTAAACAAGACACTTTTCTATAGAATAGTGTCTAAACAAGACACTTTTCTATAGAATAGTGTCTAAACAAGACACTTTTCTATAGAATAGTGTCTAAACAAGACACTTTTCTATAGAATAGTGTCTAAACAAGACACTTTTCTATAGAATAGTGTCTAAACAAGACACTTTTCTATAGAATAGTGTCTAAACAAGACACTTTTCTATAGAATAGTGTCTAAACAAGACACTTTTCTATAGAATAGTGTCTAAACAAGACACTTTTCTATAGAATAGTGTCTAAACAAGACACTTTTCTATAGAATAGTGTCTAAACAAGACACTTTTCTATAGAATAGTGTCTAAACAAGACACTTTTCTATAGAATAGTGTCTAAACAAGACACTTTTCTATAGAATAGTGTCTAAACAAGACACTTTTCTATAGAATAGTGTCTAAACAAGACACTTTTCTATAGAATAGTGTCTAAACAAGACACTTTTCTATAGAATAGTGTCTAAACAAGACACTTTTCTATAGAATAGTGTCTAAACAAGACACTTTTCTATAGAATAGTGTCTAAACAAGACACTTTTCTATAGAATAGTGTCTAAACAAGACACTTTTCTATAGAATAGTGTCTAAACAAGACACTTTTCTATAGAATAGTGTCTAAACAAGACACTTTTCTATAGAATAGTGTCTAAACAAGACACTTTTCTATAGAATAGTGTCTAAACAAGACACTTTTCTATAGAATAGTGTCTAAACAAGACACTTTTCTATAGAATAGTGTCTAAACAAGACACTTTTCTATAGAATAGTGTCTAAACAAGACACTTTTCTATAGAATAGTGTCTAAACAAGACACTTTTCTATAGAATAGTGTCTAAACAAGACACTTTTCTATAGAATAAGGGTCTAAACAAGACACTTTTCTATGGAATAGTGTCTAAACAAGACACTTTTCTATGGAATAGTGTCTAAACAAGACACTTTTCTATAGAATAGTGTCTAAACAAGACACTTTTCTATAGAATAGTGTCTAAACAAGACACTTTTCTATAGAATAGTGTCTAAACAAGACACTTTTCTATAGAATAGTGTCTAAACAAGACACTTTTCTATAGAATAGTGTCTAAACAAGACACTTTTCTATAGAATAGTGTCTAAACAAGACACTTTTCTATAGAATAGTGTCTAAACAAGACACTTTTCTATAGAATAGTGTCTAAACAAGACACTTTTCTATAGAATAGTGTCTAAACAAGACACTTTTCTATAGAATAGTGTCTAAACAAGACACTTTTCTATAGAATAGTGTCTAAACAAGACACTTTTCTATAGAATAGTGTCTAAACAAGACACTTTTCTATAGAATAGTGTCTAAACAAGACACTTTTCTATAGAATAGTGTCTAAACAAGACACTTTTCTATAGAATAGTGTCTAAACAAGACACTTTTCAATAGAATAGTGTCTAAACAAGACACTTTTCTATAGAATAGTGTCTAAACAAGACACTTTTCTATAGAATAGTGTCTAAACAAGACACTTTTCTATAGAATAGTGTCTAAAAAAGACACTTTTCTATAGAATAGTGTCTAAACAAGACACTTTTCTATAGAATAGTGTCTAAACAAGACACTTTTCTATAGAATAGTGTCTAAACAAGACACTTTTCTATAGAATAGTGTCTAAACAAGACACTTTTCTATAGAATAAGGGTCTAAACAAGACACTTTTCTATGGAATAGTGTCTAAACAAGACACTTTTCTATGGAATAGTGTCTAAACAAGACACTTTTCTATAGAATAGTGTCTAAACAAGACACTTTTCTATAGAATAGTGTCTAAACAAGACACTTTTCTATAGAATAGTGTCTAAACAAGACACTTTTCTATAGAATAGTGTCTAAACAAGACACTTTTCTATAGAATAGTGTCTAAACAAGACACTTTTCTATAGAATAGTGTCTAAACAAGACACTTTTCTATAGAATAGTGTCTAAACAAGACACTTTTCTATAGAATAGTGTCTAAACAAGACACTTTTCTATAGAATAGTGTCTAAACAAGACACTTTTCTATAGAATAGTGTCTAAACAAGACACTTTTCTATAGAATAGTGTCTAAACAAGACACTTTTCTATAGAATAGTGTCTAAACAAGACACTTTTCTATAGAATAGTGTCTAAACAAGACACTTTTCTATAGAATAGTGTCTAAACAAGACACTTTTCTATAGAATAGTGTCTAAACAAGACACTTTTCTATAGAATAGTGTCTAAACAAGACACTTTTCTATAGAATAGTGTCTAAACAAGACACTTTTCTATAGAATAGTGTCTAAACAAGACACTTTTCTATAGAATAGTGTCTAAACAAGACACTTTTCTATAGAATAAGGGTCTAAACAAGACACTTTTCTATGGAATAGTGTCTAAACAAGACACTTTTCTATGGAATAGTGTCTAAACAAGACACTTTTCTATAGAATAGTGTCTAAACAAGACACTTTTCTATAGAATAGTGTCTAAACAAGACACTTTTCTATAGAATAGTGTCTAAACAAGACACTTTTCTATAGAATAGTGTCTAAACAAGACACTTTTCTATAGAATAGTGTCTAAACAAGACACTTTTCTATAGAATAGTGTCTAAACAAGACACTTTTCTATAGAATAGTGTCTAAACAAGACACTTTTCTATAGAATAGTGTCTAAACAAGACACTTTTCTATAGAATAGTGTCTAAACAAGACACTTTTCTATAGAATAGTGTCTAAACAAGACACTTTTCTATAGAATAGTGTCTAAACAAGACACTTTTCTATAGAATAGTGTCTAAACAAGACACTTTTCTATAGAATAGTGTCTAAACAAGACACTTTTCTATAGAATAGTGTCTAAACAAGACACTTTTCTATAGAATAGTGTCTAAACAAGACACTTTTCTATAGAATAGTGTCTAAACAAGACACTTTTCTATAGAATAGTGTCTAAACAAGACACTTTTCTATAGAATAGTGTCTAAACAAGACACTTTTCTATAGAATAGTGTCTAAACAAGACACTTTTCTATAGAATAGTGTCTAAACAAGACACTTTTCTATAGAATAGTGTCTAAACAAGACACTTTTCTATAGAATAGTGTCTAAACAAGACACTTTTCTATAGAATAGTGTCTAAACAAGACACTTTTCTATAGAATAGTGTCTAAACAAGACACTTTTCTATAGAATAGTGTCTAAACAAGACACTTTTCTATAGAATAAGGGTCTAAACAAGACACTTTTCTATGGAATAGTGTCTAAACAAGACACTTTTCTATGGAATAGTGTCTAAACAAGACACTTTTCTATGGAATAGTGTCTAAACAAGACACTTTTCTATAGAATAGTGTCTAAACAAGACACTTTTCTATAGAATAGTGTCTAAACAAGACACTTTTCTATAGAATAGTGTCTAAACAAGACACTTTTCTATAGAATAGTGTCTAAACAAGACACTTTTCTATAGAATAGTGTCTAAACAAGACACTTTTCTATAGAATAGTGTCTAAACAAGACACTTTTCTATAGAATAGTGTCTAAACAAGACACTTTTCTATAGAATAGTGTCTAAACAAGACACTTTTCTATAGAATAGTGTCTAAACAAGACACTTTTCTATAGAATAGTGTCTAAACAAGACACTTTTCTATAGAATAGTGTCTAAACAAGACACTTTTCTATAGAATAGTGTCTAAACAAGACACTTTTCTATAGAATAGTGTCTAAACAAGACACTTTTCTATAGAATAGTGTCTAAACAATACACTTTTCTATAGAATAGTGTATAAACAAGACACTTTTCTATAGAATAAGGGTCTAAACAAGACACTTTTCTATGGAATAGTGTCTAAACAAGACACTTTTCTATGGAATAGTGTCTAAACAAGACACTTTTCTATAGAATAGTGTCTAAACAAGACACTTTTCTATAAAATAAGGGTCTAAACAAGACACTTTTCTATAGAATAAGAGTCTAAACAAGACACTTTTCTATAGAATAATTGTCTAAACAAGACACTTTTCTATAGAATAATTGTCTAAACAAAACACTTTTCTATAGAATAATTGTCTAAACAAGACACTTTTCTATAGAATAAGGGTCTAAACAAGACACTTTTCTATGAAATAATGGTCTTAACAAGACACTTTTCTATAGAATAAGGGTCTAAACAAGACACTTTTCTATAGAATAAGGGTCTAAACAAGACACTTTCTATAGAGTAAGGGTCTAAACAAGACACGTTTCAATAGAATAAGGGTCTAAACAAAACACTTTTCTATAGAATAATGGTCTAAACAAGACACTTTTCTATAGAATAAGGGTCTAAACAAGACACTTTTCTATAGAATAAGGGTCTAAACAAGACACTTTTCTATAGAATAAGGGTCTAAACAAGACACTTTTCTATAGAATAAGGGTCTAAACAAAACACTTTTCTATAGAATAGTGTCTAAACAAGACACTTTTCTATAGAATAAGGGTCTAAACAAAACACTTTTCTATAGAATAGTGTCTAAACAAGACACTTTTCTATAGAATAGTGTCTAAACAAGACACTTTTCTATAGAATAGTGTCTAAACAAGACACTTTTCTATAGAATAGTGTCTAAACAAGACACTTTTCTATAGAATAGTGTCTAAACAAGACACTTTTCTATAGAATAAGGGTCTAAACAAGACACTTTTCTATGGAATAGTGTCTAAACAAGACACTTTTCTATGGAATAGTGTCTAAACAAGACACTTTTCTATAGAATAGTGTCTAAACAAGACACTTTTCTATAGAATAGTGTCTAAACAAGACACTTTTCTATAGAATAGTGTCTAAACAAGACACTTTTCTATAGAATAGTGTCTAAACAAGACACTTTTCTATAGAATAGTGTCTAAACAAGACACTTTTCTATAGAATAGTGTCTAAACAAGACACTTTTCTATAGAATAGTGTCTAAACAAGACACTTTTCTATAGAATAGTGTCTAAACAAGACACTTTTCTATAGAATAGTGTCTAAACAAGACACTTTTCTATAGAATAGTGTCTAAACAAGACACTTTTCTATAGAATAGTGTCTAAACAAGACACTTTTCTATAGAATAGTGTCTAAACAAGACACTTTTCTATAGAATAGTGTCTAAACAAGACACTTTTCTATAGAATAGTGTCTAAACAAGACACTTTTCTATAGAATAGTGTCTAAACAAGACACTTTTCTATAGAATAGTGTCTAAACAAGACACTTTTCTATAGAATAGTGTCTAAACAAGACACTTTTCTATAGAATAGTGTCTAAACAAGACACTTTTCTATAGAATAGTGTCTAAACAAGACACTTTTCTATAGAATAGTGTCTAAACAAGACACTTTTCTATAGAATAGTGTCTAAACAAGACACTTTTCTATAGAATAGTGTCTAAACAAGACACTTTTCTATAGAATAGTGTCTAAACAAGACACTTTTCTATAGAATAGTGTCTAAACAAGACACTTTTCTATAGAATAGTGTCTAAACAAGACACTTTTCTATAGAATAGTGTCTAAACAAGACACTTTTCTATAGAATAGTGTCTAAACAAGACACTTTTCTATAGAATAAGGGTCTAAACAAGACACTTTTCTATGGAATAGTGTCTAAACAAGACACTTTTCTATGGAATAGTGTCTAAACAAGACACTTTTCTATGGAATAGTGTCTAAACAAGACACTTTTCTATAGAATAGTGTCTAAACAAGACACTTTTCTATAGAATAGTGTCTAAACAAGACACTTTTCTATAGAATAGTGTCTAAACAAGACACTTTTCTATAGAATAGTGTCTAAACAAGACACTTTTCTATAGAATAGTGTCTAAACAAGACACTTTTCTATGGAATAGTGTCTAAACAAGACACTTTTCTATAGAATAGTGTCTAAACAAGACACTTTTCTATAGAATAGTGTCTAAACAAGACACTTTTCTATAGAATAGTGTCTAAACAAGACACTTTTCTATAGAATAGTGTCTAAACAAGACACTTTTCTATAGAATAGTGTCTAAACAAGACACTTTTCTATAGAATAGTGTCTAAACAAGACACTTTTCTATAGAATAGTGTCTAAACAAGACACTTTTCTATAGAATAGTGTCTAAACAATACACTTTTCTATAGAATAGTGTATAAACAAGACACTTTTCTATAGAATAAGGGTCTAAACAAGACACTTTTCTATGGAATAAGAGTCTAAACAAGACACTTTTCTATGGAATAGTGTCTAAACAAGACACTTTTCTATAGAATAGTGTCTAAACAAGACACTTTTCTATAAAATAAGGGTCTAAACAAGACACTTTTCTATAGAATAAGAGTCTAAACAAGACACTTTTCTATAGAATAATTGTCTAAACAAGACACTTTTCTATAGAATAATTGTCTAAACAAAACACTTTTCTATAGAATAATTGTCTAAACAAGACACTTTTCTATAGAATAAGGGTCTAAACAAGACACTTTTCTATGAAATAATGGTCTTAACAAGACACTTTTCTATAGAATAAGGGTCTAAACAAGACACTTTTCTATAGAATAAGGGTCTAAACAAGACACTTTCTATAGAGTAAGGGTCTAAACAAGACACGTTTCAATAGAATAAGGGTCTAAACAAAACACTTTTCTATAGAATAATGGTCTAAACAAGACACTTTTCTATAGAATAAGGGTCTAAACAAGACACTTTTCTATAGAATAAGGGTCTAAACAAGACACTTTTCTATAGAATAAGGGTCTAAACAAGACACTTTTCTATAGAATAAGGGTCTAAACAAAACACTTTTCTATAGAATAGTGTCTAAACAAGACATTTTTCTATAGAATAGAGTCTTAAGAAGACATTTAATTTGAAAATTATTTTATTCCCTCCTAAAACACTGTCTTCTTTTATTTATTTTTCCTAGTACTCTACTCACCTTGCTCTTTTGAGAGTTGCTCTCGCTGATTTTGCGTTTTCTACCACCTGCACCACTTGCCACCGAGCTACCACATGATGTTGTGCTGGTATTGCCACTACAAGTTGTGGTGGATACTAAATCCAAACGCAAATCACGACATGCGCGTTCTCTGGCAACAGCAACATCTGGTAGTACAGTTGCTGTATTAGCGGCAGCATTATTATTGTTGCTATTGTTGCTGGTGGTGATGGTGTTTGTGTTTTTTAGGGAACCAACACTTGTCACATCAACAGTTGTAATTTCCTGGTTTTGCTGTGGTAGTTCCTGGAGTTGGGCTGGCAACTGTAGGGGGGGAGTTGTAGGTTGTTGATCTGCTTCTTTGATTTTGCAATTGTTCTCAGTGGCAGTGACTGGTGTGGCAGCGTCAATGGCGACAGTGGAAGCTACAACAGCAGCATTAGCTGCAGTGGTAATAATTGTAGTCGTCTTGCTCAAAGTGTTGGAATTATTTATGTTTTCAGCAACTAAGAGCTTGTGCTGTGGTGAATGTAACTCGTTCTCTGTTAGCTCTTCATCTTCACTACCCGCCGAATTGGCGGAGATGTGGGGGTCTTGTTTGTTGCAAATATTTTCCAAATCTATTGATAACGAGACGCCCTTTTCAGTACTCATTGTACTGCTCAACAGAGCAGTTGTTTGTTCATCCAATGAATCGATGGTGGTTGTAGTACTTGTGGTAGAATTTAGGGAATCGTAACGACGTCGTTTGGGTTTGCGATTTTTACGATGTCTATGCTTGTGCGCTTTATTTGGGCCTCCCCTAAGACCCAAGGCCAAAGAGCCTTGCAGACTGAGGCCACGTTTCATGGGAGAGGTCAATTGTTTTTCATATTCCATGGAATCCACGGGATCCAAGAGATGCAAAGGGTCATGGATATTGGGCGGTATAATGACCTCTACCTTGGGGGGTGTGGTTATGGGCGATTGCCGGGGTGTGGTGGCCGGTGTATTGTTGTTCGAAGAGGCATTCGAGGAGGCCTCGTTTTGTAAAGAGCTCAAGTTTAAGGGATCTGATATATTGCCACCCAGTAGAAATTTGGTGGGTGGTATGAAATTGCCCTTACGTGGCCTTTTGTCCGGCAAAAAGAATTTCGAACGTAAACAACAAATGTGTAGAGCTGAAGCAGCACCGGACACCGTTGAATTGTTGGCTGAGCTGGCATCTTTAGCATTGTGCGAGGGACAGCCATTAATGTGGCAGCAAGTCAGATTTGAGGCTGTTACGGCACCAGCATTGCCCGCTCCGGGTCCCCCAGCACCCAGGGTATTGTGGGCTGAGCCAGCACAGAGAATATGATGATGATTGCCACTTAAACCGCCGCCACCACCACCTCCACTAGAACGATGAGGGGCTATTGGCTTTTTATGCAGTTGCTGTTGTGTTTGCTTGCAATGGCCATGGCCATAACCTAATTTCTCAGAAGCCATGACCGTTAGACAAGACGGTGGAAAACCACCTTGACCGGCTGACATACGTGTGTCAATGGTATTGAGGGTGTTGGAGGAAGCACCATGATGTGGATAATGATGATGATGTGGTTGTGCATGGGTTGTATGATGATGGTGGTAATGACCTCCTACTTGATTTTTAAGATTTTGTATATTTTCCAAATCGGCTTTTGATGTGACTGATAGATTTGTTTTCGTTTCATTTTCATTTTCCGTAACACTTATGGTGGCCGTTGTTGCGACTAAAGCGTTTGTAGCCGAATTGCTATTTGGGTTTGAGGAGGTTGTATTATTATTGTTGGCTATGGCGCTGTTGGTGGTGGTGTTGATGGTGGTGGTATTGTTTTGTTTGGCTGATCTGTGTTGACGTTTATTCCAACATTTATTCTTTTTATTATTATTTAGACTAGAACTGGCGGCAGTTTTGTTGGCCGCTGTGGCAGGGGCTGACGTCGTATTGTTGCTGGTGTTGGAAGCAGTAGAAGTTTTCTTATGTTTAACAAATTGTTGTGGTGCACGAAATTGATGTTGTTGCTGCTGCTGTTGTTGTTGTTGCTGGGATTTTAATTTATTTGTTGCCGTAGGCGTTGTTGGTGATGTAGCATGTTTAATCAGTATAGTTGTGGCTGAATTTGCATGTGTCGCCCCATCAATGTGGGCATTTTGATTTTCATGTTTTAACGGTTTATTTTTATTACCCGTTTCGATTAAAACTGTACCGGTTGATTGACAATCGCCAGGATTATCAAATTTCTTTAAAGTTTCCATTATTTTGTATGTTAAATATTTAAAACTTTTTTAATGTACATAGCTTTTGTTTTTGGGGGGTGTTATACCTTATAAAACTATTGTAGTTTTATGTATTTCCTTTTTGGGACAGAATTTTCTAAAATAAATAATAGAAAATAGGTTTATTATTAAACAATTACAGTAATTTACATAGGGTAACATAGAGATGAGAAGGAATTGTCAAAAACCTAAGTCTGTTGTCAAAAACCTATATCTTGCAACAACAAAATACATGCTAGTCAATGTATTTTGTTGTTGTATCAGAAATATTATTTGTTGTATTTTTGTTTGACAAATCGTCTCTATGTATAATTCTCTATGTTAATTTACATTTGCTGGAAGAAAATTTACACAATTTACAAACATTTATTTTTGTGGGATTTTGTGTAAACATTTTGGGAATTCTTTGAATAAGAATTTTATTAAATCTTAAAATTTTGCTATTTTCTGATTTTTAAATTCCCCATTTCGGGGATTTTGCTTTAACATTTTAGGAATTTTAGAAAATACTAAAATTATTAATGTTTATTGCAGGATTTGTAAATAAAAATTAAATTTTATTGTTTTTTCTAAATTTATTATAAAACTTAATGTTCCCGAGATGGGGATTTGTCGTAGAGATTTTAGGAATTCTTAATTAAACAAAAATTTTAGTAAATTATGATTTAATTTGTTTACAAAATTTAAAAATTTTTATTTTTTAAGAATTTTCACGTTTTCCCCGTTTTGGCGATTTTTAATAAACATTTTGGGAATTCTTTAAAAAATAATTTTATGTGTTAACATCATAAAATTTACTCTTTATTATTAATACCAATAAAATTCCATATTTATTTGTCAATATTTAAGTTCCCATTTTTGGGGATTTTGTTTTAACATTTTGGGAATTCTAAAAATTTTAATATTTTCTCCGGATTTTTAAATATAAATTAAATTTTAGTTTTTTCTAAATTTATTATAAAACTTAATGTTCCCGAGATGAGGATTTTTCTTAGAGATTTTAGGAATTCTTAATTAAACAAAAATTTTAGTAATTTATAAATTAATGGGTTTAAAAAAATTAAAAATGGGTATTTTTTAAGAAATTTCTCGTTTTCCCCGTTTTGGGATTTAATGTAAACATTTTGGGAATTCTTTAAAAATGAATTTTATGTATTAAAATCTTAACTTGTTGCTCTATATTATTAATACCAATACAATTCTACATTTATTTCGCATTTTTAAGTTCCCCATTTCGGGAATTTAGCTTTAACATTTTGGAAATTCTTGAAAATATTTTTTTTTTGTTATTTATTGCTTTTAGACGTATTTTTCATTTAAAAGTTTTTTTCTTGTAATAATTATTCATAGTTAAACTAAAGATTGATCCATCTTTGAAATTATGTACTATAAATTAAATTATTTGAAAATAGTTCATCCTTTTCAAATCTTCTTCCAGTTTTATGTATAATTTTGAATTCATTAAACTAAATTAATTGATTTATTTGAATATTTTGTACTCACTTTTTTATTTGATTTATTTATTCCATTCACTTCATTACTTTATTTTTAAAGTTCTTTAATTTGTTCCGCATTTATTTGTTTATTTTCCTCTCTTTTATTATTAATTTTTCATGTTATTTAGTTCATTATTAAATATTAAATTTGTTTTTAGCTTTTTTGCTTATTTTCTTTCCCTTTAGAGGGACAATTTAAACGTTAATTTATTATTTTATTTATTTTAGTTTGTTTTCGTTTGTGTGGTGGTGCGCGATTTTTACTCTATTTAACTTTCCATTAATAACATTCCCTTCAATTTATTCTCATGCAATATTTACAGACAAGAAGGTACATGTTGGGCGTACGGAAAACTCCTTTGGAAAAACACAGTCATCTAGAAAGAAACCAGAAGAATAATGAGAAAACTGAAGAAAATTTTAATTTACAGGGTAAAAAAAAAAAATTCAATACAAAATACATCGTATATTATTTATAAACACAATCTTGTTCAAACTTAACAATAATTTAAATATTAAAATAGCTTGCTAGCTTGCTTGTAATGTTTTTTAAACATGCAAATGAATTTTAAACAGTACACAGCAATAATATTTACATAAATATTCAAAAGAAATTCATAAAAAATTGGTTTTCTTTTAGTTTAATACAAACAAATTATAAATTTATTTAATTTAAATCAATAAATCAATATTTTGAATAAAAAATATTAATATTCATTCAAACAAGTCAGTTTAAACGGTTAAGTAGTGTATTTGATTAAATTTAAGCATGTTTTACAATGAAAATCGCTATGTTGTTATCACTGTTTCAGACAGAGTTGTATTTTATAGATTTACAAGCGCTAAGTTGGCAACAGTGTTTTTAGCAGAGTTGTATTTTGTACATATACAAGGAAAAAATTAACGATTCAATAATATTTCAAATATTCTAACAATATAATGGTAAATACAAATTGAATTAAATGTCAAAAAAGACAACAACACAAAATGCATATCATTTACACTTACATTTATTAATAATTATGCTGATACGTTTAATATTTATTTCCAAACTCTAATCAATCAATATTCTTAAACAAATTGAATATCATTTTCAAACATTTTAAAACATATGTAAGTTTAAACATATAAAATTCCATCAACACGTGTCAATTTCCACAATATATTGCAATAATAAAAAAAACATCAAACACTTCAACATGATTTGACTTGTCTCCTATTCCATCTAAAAAATAAAACTAAATAAATATTCGTTTTTAAATTCTCATTTCATTATTGGCAAAAGTGTGAAATTTTAAACTTTTTCACAACTTTATCATTGAGCGAGCTGTGTGTGGCTGAGTGTGCTGTGCAATAGACACCAGCATGAATATGAGATGAATACGACTAACATCATTGTCACATCCTTATGCCACCATTAAAGATTCCACTTTGAGAGTAAAATGATGTAATAAAATGTTCATGTTTACTAAAAATTTCTTTTTAAAGGAGAAACATGTTTGTTTGGATTTAAAGCATGTACATTTTGAAAGCAACTATAATAGCATTTTGTTTTGTGTAGTTTAATTTCAAATAAATTTTTTTAAAAAACCACAAACCACGAAAACAAACTTTATGACTCCTTCTGAAATGTGTTGCTATCATTATATATACAGATAAATAAATTGCTAAATATGTTTGTAGTATGTACCTTTAAATAAGCAGTAAACTTTATCAACAGGGAAATCTTTTTGAAACGGACTTCAAATACTTTAGTATTTGTAAAATTAAAATTCCTTTCGGCATGAGACTTTAATAAAGTTAGAATCTATATTTGTTGTGAGTATGACTTAAAAATGCAGGATTTTTTAAAATTTTTAGCTTTTAGTTTGAAACATTTGTACAATTTAGTTTAGTTAGGAAGGAGGGTGCACTTCCACTCGGAGACCATAAGGTCCATTGTGATTCCCAAGAGTCCTATAGAGAGAAAAAGTATGCCTTTCCTGAAAGAATGAGACATGAAGAAAGGAAGAAGAAGAAGAAAGGTAGTGTTTTAGAGATAGCAAAAGGAGAAACAAAAAGAAAAATCCAAATCTGCATAAAGAGAAAAAATTGGTTACGGATTTGAATTCACTGCCAATTCACTAGCCAACCTCAATTTACAGCCAGCAACACTCCCAAGTTCATCTAAAAATCTGTTACCTAGCCATTTAAATATATGACTCTGTAGTCTCGTGTAGTTGCACATAACGTGCTCTACTGTCTCCAACTCTTCTACATCCCCATTTACCTATGAAGGCCTCGATTGAGCAGTGACCGGTTATCACTCCTACTAGAAAACTGAGACTACACCTATCCAACTCAATTAGTGTTTTGGTTGCTTTTGCATCCAGTTTTGGCCAAAATGCCTTGGACACTTGACAATCCTTCCTACTATTCCAGGATTGGTTAGTAAAGTCACGAAATCTTTCAAATATTAGCCTGTAGTAGTGACATATCGGACGTCTTACCACCCGTTCCCTTGTACCACGGTCTAGATGAGAGCCATGTCTGGTCAGTTCATCTGCCAATCTGATGGAGTAGTCTACCACTAACTCTTCAAGGGCTCTCATGCAGTCTTCCACTAAGCTAGAATGTATTATGTTACATTTCAAAGCCTCAAATGCCGCCTGACAGTCCACATAAATAGTCACTACTTACCCCTCTGTGACGTGTGCTTTTATCAACTCTGTGGATTTCCACATCGCGAAGACACTGCACACGTTAGAGAGTCTATCGTTTAATATCCTTGTCGACCATATAAACCCCGGCCCCGACCCCTACTAAGCCCTTCTGAGTATTTATTTTCCATGACAATTTGCTGTCAAGGAAGGTCACTAAATACTTGGCTGCACCTGATAAAAACAGCTCAACGCCGTGTAATTTCGTCAAATTGAAACTATCCGCCCTGTATTTCCTGGTAAAGAGCACCAATTCTGTGTTCGATGGGTTTACAACCAACCCGTTAGTTTTTTCCCAGGACCAGAGATCTCCAAGCGCTTCCTGCATGATGTCACTGATAGTGTAGAGAACTTTCTTTTAATAAGAATCACCATCGTCATCCGCATAGGCGACTATCTTCCTACCTTTACATTCAATGATTTTCAGAATAGAGTTTATCGACAGTAACCACAAAAGAGGAGAAAGAACTCAAACTTGTGGTGTGCCAGGTATCACGTCTTCTTATCTTATAGTCCCCTAGGGTTGAACTGATAATCCTGATATCCAGGATTGAAACTATCCAACACACCAGGACGTCGTTAACCCTAAGTTCCACTAACGAATCCCTAATAGCCTCTATCTTTATGTTAATAAAGGCAGCTAAAGTTATTCCATATGCTTCAAACTGTGCTATATACAACACACCACCTCATGAGGAGCACTCACAACAGTCTAAGGTCTAAAATCCTTTGGTTTCGAGTGGCTGGCCTTACCGGTGTTAGGCAATTATCTCCTACTGAGACAACTATTGAAGATATCCGCTAAAAGAATTAGTGACATATCCGGGATGTTACATAGCATAGTCGGAAAAACGCCGTCCAGACCCGGCCCGGTGGCCATTATTAGCTAAGACCTTTTCACATTTTTCTGGCAACATATGGATTCTGAGCCAAAATAACTGCTCATCTTTTGAGGCCAAGAACGAATCAAGCCAATATCGGATACTCTGTTCTGAAATGAAGCGTATCCCAGAGAAAGCGATCTGCAACGATCGAAACAAAACTTCCTAATCACTTCTTTCTAACAAATCAATTGGGTTCGGTACAGGTTCCCTGTGATGGCCTGGTCAGATTTCAGAAGATCATAATAAATAGGACTCTTTGGTTCCCACCAAATACAGAGCATTACCTTAGCGCCATGGATATTTGACTTTAGTGTCGATTCGGCTGGTTGGCCGGGCTTCACATACGATCTCTTACGCTTCGGGTTATCGTAATGGAACTATTTTTCATCGCATGTAATGATTTGGTGAAAAAATTATTTTCTTTTATAACGTTCAAGTATCTTTTCGGACATGCAAAATCATATTACAATGGCTCTCGGCTTCAATTTTCCTGCTTTTGGATGAATCCTGCTCCTCGCAAATTTTTTTAAATTGCTGTTTGAGTAGCTCCCAATGATTTTGCAAGCTCTTGTTAAGTTTGACAACAATCTTCATGGAGTAATCCTTGCAATTCTTGTTTATCAAACTTTTTTGGCTGACCTGGGCGATATTTGTCTTCCTAATGTATATTCATTCGACTTTTTTCGGTTAATGTTTGTTGATTTGAGGAAGAGAAAAACAACCTTCACTTCCTCTGCCAATGTCCTGCACTATCATATAATTGCCATAAATATTATGCAGATTTTTCTTTCATTGTCAGTGACAATGCTCAAAACTTCTCTGAAAGCATCGAAAAAGTACTAAACTGAATATACGAAGGGAGCTGCAGTTTAGAAAGCTATCAATCTCGGAGGAGTCACTATGGATCAATGATGTGAAACACACATATGGCAAGGTAGTGGCATCACTGCCAGCCACTTCATTTGAATGACGTTTACCATAAAGCAGTGATGCCAAATTAGTGATTTTTCGAACACTCTACTTTTATTATGCTGCAGTGAAACAGAGCTAATTCATGGTATAATTTGCACTCGAAAGTTAAGCATAACTATATACGTAACTAGGAAGTTAGTTAATATAAATAACTCATCACCAAAAATATGAAATGAAACTTTACATAAAGTTTAAAAAACTATCTAAAACTTTAATCCTAACCTTTTCGTCTCCGAAAGTCTTGGTTGTTTTTTTGTGTACCTCACGTACCACAAAGTGTTCATCATCTACATCTGTTCACTTATTTGCTTTTGAAGTGTTTGGTAAATAGAAATGAATGAAAAACGGCAGGTATAAAGAAATTAAATGCGTATATGCTATATAACATTTCCACAGCTACTTTTTGACATGGGCTTAACCAAAGTTAAGTTTAGGGGAGGGGCATTTGAAAGTAGTATCTTTCCATTTTTTGTTCAAACTAAAAATCTTTGTTTGTTTTTTCTTTATGTGGAGCTGACATTAACATGTCATCCTCTGTTTAGCTACGCTCCTGCCCTATGATGTTTATTTCGTTTTGTGGTTTCTCAAATGTACTCGTCGTCTGCAAGTAGTTTCCTAACCAGAACCCAAAACACACTCCAGCAGTCAGTCGTATTTGTACATATAAAAAAAAACATTAAATTCAACAATATGTTGCAAATGACAACAGCAACAAATATAAGATAAATAAATTAAACAAATAGCTTGACACTTATAACAATCCAGTCTAGAGACTAAGAGAGACAAGGAGACAGGAAAATATATATAAACACACACAAAAATATGAAGGTAATGAAAATAAAAGTGAATTAACCTGTTTTGTTAAAGATTGTTTAAAATATGTACCAGAAGTTCATACATATGTTGTAAATAAAGAAAAATTAAATATGAATTTTTATCTATTTGTTCGGGTTTTTCTTTTTTCCAAATGTAAATTAAACAGTTGATAATTAAATACAGAGTTATACTGTTTATTTTATAATTGAAAAGTTCAAGTATTATTTGTTTGAAAGCCTTAAAATTATAACGTATTTTACAAATGTCAAACGGAACAGAAGTGTCAAGAAAACATTTTTCTTCTTTATATAAATGTCAGCCAGGGGAAAAAACGCAGGAAACACAAAGTCCTTTCAGAAGTAGGATTTTTGTCAGTAGGCAAATCAATTATATGAGGATTAAAAAATAAATCGGCAAAAAAGGAACTATAAACAAATCTTTATGGTCAAAATTATGGATGGACATAAGAAAAATTTGTGACAATTGATTTAAATCCACTTGTCTGTCCCCCAGTTTGAGAATTTTCTTAAAGAATTTAGGAATTCTTAAATTAACCAATAATTTTACAATATATTGATTTGATTAAAAAAAATTTTAAATTTTTTTTTTAAATTTTATAATTTTCCTGTTTTGGGATTTTGTAACAAAAATTTTGGGAATTCTTTAAACAAGAATTTTTTAAGTTAAAATCTTAAAATGTTGCTCTTTTTAATTAAAAGCATTCAAATTCCATATTTATTACCCATTTTAAAGTTCCCCATTTTGGGATTTTTGTTCAACATTTTAGGAATTCTTGTTTTTTTTTTAATTTATTGCAGGTTTCAATATTTTTTCTAAAATTATTATAAAACTTAATGTTCCCGAGTTTGGGATTTTCCTTAGAGATTCTGGGAATTCTTAATTTATCAAAAAATATTATAATTCATTGATTAATTTGTTTCAAAAATTAAAAAAAGTAATATTTTTTTAAGAAATTTTATAATTTCCCCGTTTTGGGATTTTGTAGAAACATTTTGGGAATTCTTTAAACAAGAATTTTATGTGTTAAAACCTTATTATTTAGCTCTGTTTTATATAAGCAATAAAATTCCATACTTATTTCTCATTTTTAAGATCCCCATTTTGGGATTTTTGATTAACATTTTAGGAATTCTTAAAAATTCAAAATTTTTTTTTAATTTATGGTTTGCTTTGAGAAGGAAAACTTAGATTTTAGTATTTTTTCTAAATTTATTGTAAAACTTAATGTTCCCGAGTTTGGGATTTTTCTTAGAGATTTTGGGAATTCTTAATTTAACAAAATGTTGTATAAATTAGTGATACATTTTTAAAAAAATTTATGAATTGATATTTTATAAGAAATTTTATAATTTCCCCGTTTTGGGATTTTGTATAAACATTTTGGGAATTCTTTAAACAAGAATTTTATAAGTTAAAATCTTAAAATTTAGCTAGGTGTTATTAATAGCATTAAAATTCCGTACTTATTTTTTATTTTTAAGTTCCCCATTTTGGGGTTTTTGCTTAATATTTTAGGAATTTATGAAATTTCTAAAATTTTAATTCCTGGATTTATGATAGAAAACTAAATTTTAGTATTTTTTCTAAATTTATTATAAAACTTAATGTTCCCGAGTTTTGGATTTTTTTTAGAGATTTTGGGAATTCTTAATTTAACAAAAAGTTGTATAATTTAGTGATAAATTTTTAAAAAAAATTTAAGAAATTTTATAATTTCCTCGTTTTGGGATTTTGTATAAACATTTTGGGAATTTTTTAAAAAAAGAAATTTACAAGTTAAAATCTTAAAATTGGGCTAGCTGTTATTATAACAATAAAACATTTATTTCCCACTTTTTTTTGTTTCCCGTAATTTCCACATTTTAGGATTTTTTCTTTAACAAAAATGTTTATTGCTGCTTCGAATTGCCTGTATTTCAACCTTTGTATAAATATATTTTTTATATGCAAATTTGTTTAAAAATAACTCCATTAAAACGGTAATAAATGTGTGAAACCAAAACAAAACATGTATTTTATTAAACAATTTTAACTGATAAGCATTTAAAATACATACCTATAAACGTTATCATATAAAACGAGTCTTAAAATAGTGGGTTAAACAAATGTATAATCAATTTTTTTTAAGTTCAATGTTGAAATGTTGCATTTTTAAACACAAAAAATAATCAAAGAAAAACTAACTAGCAACGCTTCGTTAACTACTTACAGCATTGTAAACTTCACACTCGCGCTCTCTCTCTCTTTTCTACAAACTGCCTCCCACTAATTTACTGTTTTTAAATAATTCTCAAAACCAGCCAATTAATAAAATTAAAGGAACTATTGTAAATTAATTAAATTTAAAAATAGGTAGGTACATAATGTTAATACAACTATCTATTTTGCTTCGGAAAAATACATGAAATAGAAAAGAATTTTACGCCCTTCCCTTATAGGTATTAATTTAATTTGCTTTCCTAATAACTAGGTATTAACTTAATTATTTACTTTATTTTTTTTTATCTAATTAACTAAATATTTGTATCCCACTGTTAAAATACGCATGTCATACCATGACATGTCGTCGTTGCCACGCTATACATTTATGTCTTATCAAAATAATATGTAGTTTGTTATTGTTATTGTTGTGTATTAAAAATTAATGCTTGAAACTAAATACAATTCTTGTACAATATTCTTATTGTTGTTTTTATCGCATTTAAAAACATATTCTCTTCAATACTATTTTTTTCGGTGTTAATTACACACTATCACAATTGTTTGTATTGTTATTGTTGTAAAAAAAGATTGAAAAATAAATCGTATTAATATCGATTGCACAAAAACGTTGAAAGTTTAGTGAAAATTACATGTTTTTCTTAATAAAAAATCATCATTAAATTGCAGCCATCACTTATTAATTGGAATGAGAAGTTCAACACAAAAACAACAACAAGAAAAATGTATTGATAAACAACAACAACAATGAGAGCATTACATTTTGTTATATTAAAACTGTTTATTAAAGTGTTTTTCTCAGTTTTTTGCTGCTGTTGTTCATATTTGTTTACGTTTACACTAGGCCAGTTTTCTTGTGGGTAGAAGAGGAAGAATTGCCTATACTTGCAATTTGTTATCTTTCATTCATACTTTTTTGTTACCTAAAACTTAACAAAAGCTAAGGAAAACTTGCTCGCAGTGTGAACTGGTACTTTGGAGCAGTGGGGGGTTGAGCATTTGTGTTTTTTATGTTAGTAGTACAGTTTAGTATGAGTGTGAAAAAAAATGCTGTACAAAAAAGAGATGTCAACATTGCGATTTCCAATAAAAATCGCTAAATACTTCTAAGTACTAATCGGTAAAAATACACATTACGTTATCGCTTATCTAAGCTTTATTTCGTAGCAGTCATTGATAATTCTTTTGCTTATTTTCCACTTTGATTTAATATAAATAAGTCATAGGCCGCCTAATCGGTTAGCTCTCGCTTATAATGTAAGCCTCAATATCAGTAGGTGTCATTACTATTTAATCGATCTAAAACGAACTTGATGACACTCCTATAAAGACTTGCAAATTAGAATGTAATGAATGCAGATTATAGTCCTATTTGTATTTGCATGTTATGGTATACTGATTTTGTAATTGAAAGAATAATTTTTATATTGGGTGTATTATTATATCCGCATCGATCGAAATAAATTGTAGTCGGACGGGACAATTTCTGGACTATAAAGCGGGTTAGTCAAAACTTCACAACCTCCCCTTTTTAAATAGTTTTAAAAGTGTATTGCAACTAGGGTTTTTAATTTCCCGACCTTTTTTGATTCCCGGGAATCGGTAAAATTTGTCTCTACATTCCCGGCTACCCGGCTATTCCCGAAATATATAATAATACTGTAAACTATGAATATTATAGTAAAATTTCATATACAAACTTAGTTTTATAATCATTATATATAGAACTTCGTAGTAATTAATTCAATTTGAGCTTAATTCACTAAAATCTTAATCCGCAATTAAAAAATGTCAGCCTTTCATTTCATAAATCCATTCCCAATATCTTATTCTTTAGCTTCCTTCAAAAGCTTCATTTAAATTGAATTAATTTTGAAGTTAATTAATAACAGAATTTATTCAAACTTTGAATGATTAAATTTTTGATGATTCAAATCTACTACAGTAGTTTTGACTTACCTGCCTTTCACTTAAGAGCATTTTGCATATTAGTGCACAAAACTTGTGTTTTGTACATATATTTATCAAACTCCATTCAAATTCGTTAAAATAAAAAAATGCAGCAATTGCGGAGGTAACCACACAGCAAACTACAGGGGTTGTCCTGTCTACTCAATTGTTAAAAAATCACAAAGCCAGAAACCAAAGATTTTCCCCGCTCAGCCATTAAATAACATCAATTTGAACTACCCCCCGTTGCAACAGACATATGACAACAAAGTAACATATGCAAATGTACTTAGAAACAACCAAACTCAGCCGCAAGTCCGTCAACCCCAAAACGAAAATATGAACCCAGAGGTAAGAGAGCAAACGCCAATTTTCAATTTTACCCGACTAGAATCTACAATAGAAACTCTTGTGCAATCGGTAAATAACTTTACAAACTCAATGAGTAACATGATGCAAGAAATGCTTAAGATGCAATCAATGTTATTGCAGGCTGTGCTTAACAGACCATGAACTGCCTAAGAATATGTTTTTGGAATGCAAACGGCATACGCCAACACAAAAACGAACTCGAATATTTTTTAAGAAACCAACAAATTGATGTAATGCTGGTTTCTGAAACTCATTTGACGTCCAGAAGTTCCTTTCGAATAAATGGATATGTAATATATGACACCAAAGATCCCAGAGGTAGAGCATGCGGAGGCTCGGCAATTTTAATAAAAGCTCGAATAAAACACTACTTAATGCGTGATTTTTGCGAAGATTATCTTCAAGCTACTACAATCTGTCTTGAAGATTTTCATCGAAACTTAGTGATTTCATCGATATACTCACCCCCAAGATTCTCAATTACAGAAAGTCAATATAATAGATTTTTTAAATCACTAGGCCCCCGTTTCCTAGCTGCTGGCGATTATAATGCTAAGCACACATTCTGGGGATCACGACTGATTACCCCTAAAGGTCGTGTTTTGTTCGACTCAATCTCTAAAATGGGTTTGCATGTGCTTTCGAGCGGCCAACCTACTTACTGGCCTACTGACCCACGAAAAATACCGGATGTTATTGATTTTAGCGTGATGAAAAATATCCCTAGAGAGGCTTTGAATCCTCGCTGGAACTATCTTCAGATCACTCACCCACTATTATTACTTTATTGAGCCCCCTAGAAATTGTATCCCCGACTGGTAATTTAGCGATGGCAGGCACAAGAATAAATTGGCTCAAATATAAAAAATACCTCAGTACACATTGCTCGGAAAACATACCGCTAAGAACACCAGAAAATATTGATCACTCTCTTATCAATTTCGATAAAAATCTCAGAATGGCTGCTCAACATGCTACCCAAACACCCCGAAAATTCAGATATAATAGAATTAATTCTGCAGATGTCGAACGGCTCTTAAATGAAAAAAGAAGATTTCGAAGAGAGTGGCAATTGCACAGATCCCCCCAACTAAAATCGAAGCTTAAAGATTGTATAAAAAGACTTAAAAAGCTCTTGGAATTTCGAAAAATGGAATCATTGAATAAATATTTAGAAAGCCTGGACGCAACCCCACAATCGGATTACTCATTATTTCGAGCTACAAAAAATCTTAAAAGACCCGTTATATGTAAGTCCCCCTTGCGAAATTCAAGTGGTGGTTGGGCAAGAAATGATACTGAAAAAGGGAATCTGTTTGTTAATCATTTAAAAAAAGTATTTACACCGAACACATCAAACGAAGCAATTGAGTTGCCACCTGTTGCACCCTATTTTGCAGCAGCCGTACCCCTACGTTTTGAGATTCGAGAGATCGAAAATGCTATTGCTGATTTAAATCCCAAGAAAGCGCCTGGTATGGATAAGATCAGCAACAAGATGCTTATGGAGCTACCCCGGATAGCAATAAAAATAATTCTTTTTATTTTTAATGCTATATTACGACTTGAATATTATCATCCAGAATGGAAGGTTTCCCTGGTTACCATGATACCCAAGCCGGGAAAAGATCACACAAAAGTAGAATCATACAGACCCATCAGCCTATTGTCTAATATATCAAAGCTATTTGAGAAGATACTTATGAACAAGTTGTACCCGATGTTAACTGAAAACAATTGTATTCCGAATCATCAATTTGGATTTAGAAGAAAACACAGTACTATCGAACAAACCCATAGACTTGTAAATATGGTGAGAAAAGCGTTTGAAGAAAAGAAATACTGTTCTGCACTCTTCATCGACATCTCTCAAGCGTTTGATAAGGTATGGCATGCTGGATTAATATACAAATTGAGTCAAAATTTACCGGCAAACACACATAAGCTGTTGGAAAGCTATTTAACTGGTCGAACATTTAAGGTTAAAGAGGGAAACTTTTTAAGTACTGCACAACCCATTGAAGCTGGAGTCCCCCAAGGCAGTATCCTGGGACCTTTTTTATATTTGATGTATTCGTCTGATATGCCAACTAACAATCGCACTCATACATCAACATTTGCTGATGATACTGCTATTCTAAGCATTCATGAAAACCCTCAAGAAGCGTCTCGTCACTTACAAAACCACATATTTGAATTAGAAAAATGGTTAAAACAATGGAAAATTAAAGTCAACGAGCAAAAATGTACACACATTACATTTACATTGCGTAGAGAATCATGCCCCCCTATTCATATCAATAACCAAACAATAATTCAACAATCGGAAGTGAAATACCTCGGAATACATCTCGATCGTCGCCTTACATGGAAAAGTCATATAGATGCAAAGTTGACTCAAATGAAATTGAAATCAATTCAAATTAATTGGCTTATTGGCAGAAACTCCACGCTTAGTTTAGATTGTAAACTTCTACTTTATAACATGATCATAAAACCGATATGGTGTTATGGCATACAGTTATGGGGCACGGCCTCAGCGTCAAATGTAGAAAAGATCCAAAGACGCCAAAACAAGTTTCTAAGAATGATCACAGTTGCCCCCTGGTATATCAAAAACGCGAATATACACAAAGATCTAAACGTGCCCATTGTAAAAACTGAAATCTCGAAAAACGTACAAAAATATTTAAAAAAACTTGAAGTTCACCCAAACCCGCTGGCCCGCAACATATTAGATAACCGTGGCCACACTCGATTAAGAAGGAGGGACACAGCAGACCTAATCTAGAAGGAAGAATGCCAATTTAACCAAAACAACCATGAACACAAAATTTTTTCGTCCGGCACTGGCTGGACTAATTAAATAATAATATTAGATATAAGATTTGAACCACTTATTGTTAGTTCATTAAATAATGAAGATACAATAAATAAATGATGAAAAAAAAAAAAAAAAAAAAAAAAAAAAATTCGTTAATTTAAGTGCATTGTTCATACCTGCACATTTAAGATAAGTGCATAATACTTTTGGAAGCTATAACTGGTTTTCATGAAAACAATTTCATTTAGCTGCTTAATATAAAATTAAATGAAAACAAAATAAGAATAATACGATTTTGAATAAAAAATTGTGTTGTAAATTTCTTAATAATTTTAAAAGTAGCTAAAATACCAAATTTGTCGTTATTTTTAAAGGGAAACATCACAAAACTTCATGTAAATTATTTGCCGTTAGCTGCTTTTTTGGGCAGTAAACTTAAATGCACTTACCAGCATCAATGAGCAGGTAAGTTAACTGATGTTAACTGCACTTTTAACTTACCTGCACAAAATATCGTGCAAAGTTGGTTGTGTAGGTAAGTCAAAATTACTGTACAAACTGAGTTAGAATGTTTTTTCTTCTTTCAGTTTTATTTAACTTTTAATCAGTTTCAAAATGAATTGAAAAAAATTTCTTAATTATTTTGATAAAAGGAATGAATAGTTAAAAGATAAAATTTATGTTGATTTCGAAAATTTTCAAATTATTGGATTCAAAGGTGAATTTTTATAATACAACATCTGAAAATATCAGATATTTTACACTCATTATAAAGCTGACATTGTTACCAAGGACTATTTCCTTTCAAGGCGAAAATCAGTTTCGTCAGTTTTTAATTATCGGGAATCCCGACTAAAAATCCCGGGAATCGGGTAGTGAAAAATTGGCAAAATTCCCGGGAAATTTGTCCCGTGAATTTCCGGGATAAAAACCCTAATTGCAACTTAGCATAGTGGGGCAGAATCGAAATTTTTTTGAAATAAATCTGTCAATTTTAAACGAAGGTACCCTACTTTGAGCCCCCATAGCGCCGCCCCTGGATTATTCGTATGGCCCATTTTAGTATGTTAAACTCGAACACTCCTTGGCTACGTCCAGGACTATTTTGGTACCTCAAAATACAGAGCATTATCTAGCGTCATGGATATTAGGCTTTGGTGTCGATTCAGCTGGTTGGCCGGGATCTCTTACGCTTCGGTTTATCGTAATGTATCCATTTTTCATCGCAAGTAATGATTCGATGCAAAATTTATTTTATTTTATAGCATTCAAGTAGCATTTTAGATCTACAAAATCGTCTTTCAAGGTCTCTCAGCTTCAATTCGTATGGTACCCAATTTCCCTGCTTTTGGACGAAATTGCTGACTGAGTAACTCACAATGATTTTGCAAGCTCTTGTTGAGTTTGATAACAATCTTCATGCGGTAATGCCTCCAATTCTTGGTCTTCAAACTTGTTTGTCTGGCCAGAGCGATATTTGTCTTACGTGTCAAAATCACCACTTCTGAACCGCAAAACCCACCATAAGTTTTAGTGAGCTATCGGTGTGATTCAGCGGTATAAATTTTCAATTACTTGTGATTTTGTTCGCGCCCAGGCCCATTAACAAGTAACAAGATGTCGAATTCGAACAAATCATACTCACAAATCAACCGAGTGTGGCCAGCTATATAAAATGATTTTAGTCTCAAAATCATTTTATACAGCTATTTAAATGTTATTTTTAATTTAGCTGCATTTTTCTTTTATCATAACAGTGACAACACTGTTTTTAAAGATTGATAAAGAGCAAAAGAGAAACACATAGAGAAAGAGAGGTCGACGACCATTGATGATTGCAAAATATTTTTAATGCAGAGTTGGGAATGTTAATATGAATGTAGAAATGGAATATTAACTTTTAGCAGGTGACAAATTTATATTATTTCATAAATAGGACGAAAATAGCTAGATCGTATTAGAATTCCCTATGTATTTTTGTGGGCCTGTGATGAATATTTCGATGTGTTACAAACGGAATGACCAACGCAATATGATGGGTATAAAAATGGTTTTCAAAGTTGATATTTTTCCAAAAAAAAAAAAAAATTACAGAAATGTTTTGATAAAATAAATCAAAATCCAGATATTTCCCTATATTATTTCAGATATCCCACTACTGCGGTTCTATTCAGTGACCCTTGGACTACCATTTCTATATAGTGTCAAATCTCCTCCAAAGTTAATTTTTAAAAAAAAACTCAAATTTATATGATATAAAGATGGGTTCAAATATCCATCTACTATTTCAAATCAATATTTTTTTTTATTTTTATTCTGAAATTATTTGAGATGTTGTAGTTATAAAATTGTTTATTATAGTTCAAGTATTAGGACTGTTATGTGATTAACAGTGTTCTGTTAACTTTAAAAGGTTATAATTTTTTATTATCGAGTGATTGAGTTAATTTATAAAATTTCAAAAGCCGATTGGAAAATTATTGCAGAATGGGGTTTCCAATAAAATTTTCAATGTAACCAACTTGGAATAATATTATAAACTATTTATCTTGTTTCTTTGAGATATTTTTCTTCCAATTTTTATTTATATAAACTATTTTTTTTTTATTATTTTAACTTGAAAATAAATTTATTCGATTATTTGATTAATCAACAATAACTGAACGAATAATTTTTAATTGAAAATTTAAAAATATTAAAAATGAAAACATTACCATCCCTGAATCAACTAAAATGCAAAAAAGCAAAGCAAAAAAAAAGCGACTGAATTAAAATGAAAAGTAAAGCTTTTTGTTGTTGTTTCTGTGGTTGCTGTATTTGTATATAGTGTAGTAATATACATAGTTATTTATTAAAAAGTTTTGCATAATTTGAATTTCATTTTATGGAAATTAAGTGAAAAAATAAAACTAACATGTACTAAGGGTGCAAATAAAGACAGGTTTGGGTGTATCTACATATCTATTTTTATATGACAGGGGTTTTGTTTTTAATTTATCAGACAACAAATACTTTGACCTTCATTGACAATTGTGTCATACTGACACATGTGTTTTGTTTTTAAACTCCTTTTTGTGTTTATCGTTTAGCAGATATCTTTTGACATTTTTATAACGGTACCACAAAAATATTCTCATGAGTGTAGGTTTGTATGTACGAGTGTTGTTTTTTATTTTTATCAAAGCATTCATAAAAAAAATGTAGTGAAATTGGAAAATTTTGTTTCTTCATTTATAGCCGCATTTTCTTTGCTTTACTTTTGTTTTTTAATTTTTTGCATAGTTTGGCTGTTGGCCAAGATTATTTTTGGTTGTAAATTGTTTTTTTATTTTTTATTATTTGTGTTATTCTCACTTTTGGTTTTTTGTTTTTCTGTTCGTTTTCCGATTGTTGTTGTTGTTGTCGTTAATTTTATTTGATTTACTTTTTGTTTTTATTTTGCTCGATTTTTTTGTTTTGTTTGTTTGCCTCCTGCCTTACTTTCATACATATTTATGCTTTGTTATTGTAATTTATACATATTTTTTTGTTGTAATTTTTACTGTTGTTGTTAAAAAAAATGTTTATATTTTGCTAAATATGGCAGCCCGGTGGGAAATTTGACATCTCTGCAAAAAAACACTGTTGCCTCATTTGTTTATTTATTGTTATTTTGACGATTTTTAGCTGCCAAAATGGCAAAGTGTCAAATTTGGCGCTAATTTATGTTATTTTTTAGTTTAGAAATGTCCTAAGCTATTTTCTTTTATCCTTAGTTGATAAAGTTTTTAGAAACCTAAAATTTCCTACTGGTATGAGATGTATGGCATGTTTATAGCGTTTATTTATTTGCGTGTAAACAATTTGTGTAGGTATATTTCTAAATGAATTTCTCTTTCACTCTCTTTAAACAGCCCACCTTTAAAGTATTGAAATCATGCAATTAAAACACATAAGGACGAAATTTTTGTTTAATAAATTCTTTAAAATGTGTGCGCTTTTCGAAATAATAAAATAAACGTTTAAAATTGCTGCATTCTACGATGTGTTTTGTACATCGTAGCTATAAGGCAATGAATGCTTTTGACAATAATATTTTATAACCCAAACATGTGTTTGTTATTAAAGAGTCATGTCAAAATAGTTTTCTATATAAAAATAATAAAAACTAAAAAAAAAACATTAAAAAGTTATGAAAATGTTATGAATTGCTTAAGAATATTAAGTCAAATGTGTAGAAATAAAATGTCAAATGTTAGTTGGAAATAAGTTCTCAAAGAAAAAGAAAAATTGTTAATCAACCTTAGCGTGCAAAGCATTGGCGTTTTGCGCCATCGGTAGTTTTGTAATAAATTAAAGAAGGAAAGAATCTGGATGCTTTTTATGCTTAATCTAGTACGAAATCGTATGGCATAAAACTCCTTGGAAAAAAATTTTCAAATTGTTTTTTTAAATTTTTCAAATTAAACAATATTTTTAATTTTAAAATTTTTTTTAATATTTAGCGTAAAAAAAATTTTGGTGAAAAAAAAATTCGGGTTAAAAAGTATTTTTTTCGATTTGACCCATTGTAGGTCCAACTTACTACTATGGTCTTATATACGTCGTTACAAAGGCCTTTGAAATATCTATCATTAGATAATATTGTCTATCAGCCCAATTATGAATAAAAATTCCCCGGGAGTTTTTTTTCCCATTTTTTCTATTCAAATTCAATATGAAAAAACTCCCGGGGAATTTTTTATTCATAATTGGGCTGTATATTAATGACTTAGTAATCCAGATATACACACAGCCTAAAAGTGAGTAAACACCAGTGGATTTTCCGATTTTTTTAAGATCAAGAAAATCATTATAGTCTGACTTAAATCTTTGTTTTTCAGAACCGAAACTATTATTCAACTCAATCTCCAACAAAACGAAACTTTTAAATTTTAATCGATGGATAGATTTTAGGATTTTCATTATCTTAAAAAAAAAATCAAATAATTTTTGGTACTCACTTATGAGGCTGACTGTAGGTCAAAAATCGAAGTTATCAGTCATTTGTGGACCGATTTTCTCGATTTTAAATAGCAACCGAGCCGGAGATATTGATGTATGAATCGTGTATGTAAGTTATTTGGAGGGTTCGGAAAGTTGATTTTAACAGACAGACAGAAGGACATGGCTTAATCGACTCCGCTATCTATTAGGATCCAGAATATACAAAGGTGAAGGGTATAAAAAGGTGTCCGGCAAAAAGCAGCACAAATCTGTAACTACAGAAGGGAGCAAGTGTATGTCCAAGCAAAGATATTTTCAACCAACAGAGCAGGGGTTTGCCCAAAAATTTCGAATTTCCATAAGCGCCTGAAATTGTTTCTGTTGTTCGATGCATTTTCATTCAACACGCAGTTATGAACATTGTTTATAAGTATAACAGCATTAACTGTTAAAGCTGCTAACATTAACTGATAAAGCTCTAGAAATATAACATTCTAGTTTTGTTCGTTAGAAAATTCATGAACCTTCTAGAAGATGGAAGATGAACGAAGGCGCTGTTAAACTTCACGTCAACTTTATTACCAGTGTGGTTTTTAAAGTGTGACTATCTACGGTTATGGTGGCGACATTGACCTAATAAATCTATCGGATGGATTCAAGCATCCAAAAAAATGCAAAATCCAAATTTCACAATATATGCAGATTTTAAACATTTACTCCATTTTATAATTAATATTCATTTAATAATTTTACCTAAAAAAGTCGTAAAAATTTATTGTTTCTAAACTTTTTCTTATTTTAGCCACTTTTCTAATATTATGACCTCCTCTGCTAATACTATTGATTTAATAAGCATGACCATATATTTCTTTTTCTGATTCATACAAACTATTTGCAAAAAATAAAAATTGCATAATTTAAGATTAAATTTATAAGAACAAACAAACACATTTACTCTGGAAATCTGAAATGTACAGTAATCAAAAACAACAAATCTTAAAACACGTCAAGTAGCTGAATATAATTTCATTAAATGAAATTTATTTAAAGATTTTTAATATAATTACTGTATGAAACAGATTTGTTTGTTTTTTTCGGTTAACTATACATACATTCAACATATTTATATAAAATATATTTTTTTTAAAGAAGTGCTCTCATGTGTAAATTATAGATAATAAGACGTCGTTATATTTAAGTGCAAAACTCACACTAATTACGGTCAAAAAGAAAATGTCTAAACAAAAAGTTGATAAACAGCGACTAAACAAATAGGCTACGGAAATTAAAAGAAATATGTAGGAATGATTTTGTAGTTTCCTGCAAAATCTGTATATAATAAATAATTTAGTTAATTTTATTAATGCCAAAATATGGGAATATGGTTCAAATGAATATTTACCGCCCTTGAAATTCTAAAAATACTAAATTATTTTAAAGAATTTAGTTCAGTTCACTTTTTTTGTGTTTTAAATTTTTTTGGATTTTTTTTAACATTTTATTCAAATAAATCCTAAAATGTTATATAAATACTAAATTATTGCAACTAATTTAGTTCTCGTATGTTTAATTTACATATTATTAAGCATTTTATTAAAAATTTATAATCTGAACTAAAATAACTCATGTAATTCTATATATTTTAATTTGTTCAAATTAAGTGCGAAATTTTGCAACTGTGCTAAAACAAGCGTTATTTTGTTCATTACACACATATGGCAACACTTAATAAACAAACAAAGAGCATTGCCAGATAAAAGTCACAGATGGCCAGACTAATTTCACAAAAAATCAGTAATGTTAGCGATTTTTGAAACAAAAATGGCGGGAAAATAATAAAATAACATAATTTCATAAGCAAAATGTGTGGAAAACACTAACAGAACGCTGCTTACAGTTAAAATTGAATTTAATATTTTCTTTATAGGTTGGTTGAACAAATAATATCAAAATTGTAGTAGATTTTAATGAAATTAAAGCAAAATTTATTTTTTTCTTTATATATTAAACAAATAATATCAAATATAGTGGAAAGCACTAACAGCTGCTTACAGTTCTTGTTTTTATAAAAATTAATATGAAATTTAATATTTTCTTTATATTTTGAACAAATAATAATATCAAAATTTATGTTGTTTCATTTAGTATAATATTTAAAGATAAATAATCGCACTTTATTGGGTGCAGGACTTAAAAATGCAGGAGAGCGAACTCTATCGATCGAAACAAATAGTAGTCAGAAGGGGCAAGGTCTGGACTATAAGGCGGGTGATTCAAAACTTCCCAACCACTTATTTCTAAATAGTTTTTAACATTTATTGCAACATGAGCGTTGTCATTATGCAATATTACGGAATATTACGAAACGCAACGAATCAGTTGCGTTCGGTACAGGTTCCCTGTGATGGTCTGATCAGATTTCAGCAGCTCATTAAAGATAGGACACTTTTGCTCCCACCAAATACAGAGAATTACCTTAGAGCCGTGGATATTCATTCGGCTTTGGTGTCGATTCGATTCTCTTGCAAAAATGTATACATTTCAGACACACAAATTCATTTTTCAAGATCTCTCAGCTTCAATTCGTATGGTATCCAAGTTCCCCACTTTTGGACGAATCCAGCTGCTCGCAAACGTTTTGAAATTACTGATTGAGTAGCTTCCAATGACTTTGCAAGCTTTTGTTTAGTTGTATAACAATCTTTATGGAGAAATGACTCCCATTATTTGCCTGCAATCTTTTTTTGACTGGCCTGGGTGATATTTGGCTTCCTTTCCAAAAGCTTCGGTGTGCTTCAGTGTCACTTTTTTTTCAAATTGAAGAAGTAAACGAAAACTTTGTTGGCAATAAATTCGAAATTTTCGAAGCAAAAAAAACTTTGTTTCCACTGTTCAATAGCTAATTGAGAATAAACAAGTAAGAGAGATATATTCGGTTGTGCCGAATCTTAGATACCCAAATTATACTTAAAAATATTTTTTTTAAATATTTTTAGGTAAACAAAATTTAAAATTTTTTTTTCGAATTTTTTTTAAATTTTTATCTTTTTGAAATAGTTTTTTAAAAAAGTTGTTTCCAAAATTTTTTATTTTTAATTTTTAAAATTTTTTTTTTGGTAAAATAATTTACGTCAAAAAAATTTTTGATGAAAAAAAATTCGGGTTAAAAAATATTTTTCCCGGTTTTGACCCATTGTAGGTCCAACTATAGCTTTATATACATCGCTGCAATGGACTTTAAAATATCTATCATTAGATATCCATATTGTCTATATTAATGACTTAGTAATCTAGATATAGATCAAAAATAGGCCAAAAATTTAGGTTTTCCCAGTCGATTTTAAATAGCAACAGAGCCGGAAGAATTCCCGATATATTGATGTATGAATCATGTATGTAAGTTATTTAGGGGCTATTGATTTCAACATACAGACGGACTCCGCTATCTATAACGATCCAGAGTATATATACTTTGTGGGGTCGCAAATGAAAAATGTAGAAATTGCCACTCATGGCGGAGGGTATAATGACAGATACATATGTAGCCTTCAAAATGACATATAAATTATTAAAAAACAAAAACCGCGTTCAAAAGTTAAGACATATTTTGTAATTCCCCCAATAATTAATGAAACTAAAAGCGAAATTTGGCAACAGTGCTAAAACTAGCTTTATTTATATCACAACTAATATGGCAACACTTAATAAGCAAACAAAGAGTAGTGCCAGATAAGTTTCACAAACTGCCAGACTAATTACAAAGACAATCAAAAGCTAGCGATTTTCCAGATTGCTAGCAAAAAAAATCATCAAAATGGTGGAAAACTCTAACAAAAACAGAATTTTAAGTTCTTCTAGATTTTAATGAAATTAAAGCGCAATTTATTAATTGTTTTATATGTATATCAAAATAACAAGCTTGGTTTAGATTTTTAAATATAAATTGGGGGGTACCTATTGATAATTATTACAAAAAAAATTCATTTATAATACCCTTTGTAGGGTATTTTTCCATATAATAAACTACTATTGTTTTCAAATGAAATCATTTACTAAACGTTATTTTAAATTGTTTGCAATAAATTATTTAAAATGATTAATAAATTGTAAATATCATCATCAGCAGCAGCAATAGAGTATACATATCATGATTTTAGCATTCATTGGGAGTAGAAGAGTGTTTACAGAAAGAAAAAAAAATAGTAATAAAAACAAAAGCATCAACAACAACAACAAAAATGACAACAGCAACGGGTACAAAAAAACAACAAAGCAATATGAAAGACAAGGGAAGCTATCCCCCTATTAAAAATTTAAATATAAAAAATAATTATCAAGTAATTCGGAATAAATTCCAAAAAAATATTCAGGATATTAGTTTTGAAATCTTTACCACTTTCCAATAAAAACTTATTTTTCTTAAATTTTATTATGTATAAAAAAATCATACATTTCACTTAGCATACCTTCATTTTTATCACAAAAGATGAACGTTTAAAATGTATATGGTTTAATTTCAAAAATAAAAATCAAATTAAAAAAACGTGCAAAAAAGCGGAACACACATTCCCCCATTAAACATGCAGCCATCGTACAGAAACACACATGAACACTACTGTTACACTCAACAAAATGATTTGTGTTTTTTGTTTTTAGTGTAAAAACATCGTCATCAACAACACGATTAAATTAACCCCTGCCCCCTGGACAAGAACAAAATAAAAACACGGAATTCTGTATTGGTTCGCTACAAATATTGAAAGAAATGTATAGAGCTGTCATCTAGTAACGATTTGTATTTTGTAATAAATCATGATTTTTATATAGAAAACAATAAAACAGAATATATTAGGCACTTTTTATCTAGCTGATTTTTATATTAAAAAAAGAGTTTTAGCATTTTGTTATCTTTATTTTATTAGAAATCTAAGTTTTGTTATTAATTTACAAACGAGTAGTGGGTAAACGATTCGCCTTTGTCCTATAAAATTCTTTTTTTTTTATTTACATATGATGGCATACTACGTCGTATATATGTACAGATGTATGTACATAGCAATGTTAAGTGAGGTAGTAAAAATGTTAAAGAGCCACTGAATACATACACCAGCAGCAAGAATGTTATAACTCAAAAATTATGAATTTTTAATTAATAAAGAATTTCCTGATCTAAACTGTGTCAACTAATTAATTTTTTAAAAAAATTTCAAATATTTTTAATGTAAAACAGAATTAACTTTTTTTTTAAACCAATGTATTTTATTTACTCATTAAAATTACATAAATAAATTATAAAATAATTAATGGAATCCCCCGTTTAATACCAAGTTTTATATTTCCTATACTTCATTATATTTTTAAAGTTATTTATAGCATAATATAACGATTTAAAACATTAAAATCAATTTTTTGAGTTATGATAGTCTTGCCGCAAATGAGAAATATTTACAAACAAACATACATACTTCCTTCATTGCTCCTCTCTATATACAAAAAACACAGCCATACACACTCACATACATATTTCTCACCAAAAAAAAATAAAAAATGTACAATGAAAACAACAACAACACAACACTTTTATTTCTTTTTGTTTGTTTTGATAGCTTTAGTGTTGCCAACAAGGCCTATTAAGGGACAAAATGACGATTATTTTTTTTCAGTTTATAAATGTTTATTTAATTAATGGTTGCAAACATTAATTAAAGCCAAAAACACAAACTTTAATTTAAACAAAATAAAACTTTAATTAAACTAGATGAAAATCAAAATTTTTATACATTTAAATTTTGTGATTTTGTAAAATTGCTCAACTTTGGCCTACTATTACCGAAAAAATCATTTTAAGTAGTTCGATTCTTACTTTATCTATTCCAAATGAAGAAGTTATAATTTTTGCATACTAAACTAACGAACGATATACTGTCTCCTGGTCTCCCAACTCGTAGGCTTCCCTGCGGGTTCCAGTCTAAGCATCTCTTGGCAATATCATCGTCTGGTTTTCGGAGGATGTGACCTATCCAACTCCATTTTCGATTTCTTGTTTCCGTTTTAATAGGCTGCTGGTTTACCTCCACCCAAAGTCGGTTGTTGGATATTCGTAGGATCTTACTGAGGCATTTGTTGAGAAACACTTGAAGACATTGTGCCATGTTCCAGGTCTCACATCCATACAAAAGAGTAGATTTTTTGTTGGAGTTAAATAATATTGGATCGTTTCGATATATTAGATTATTTCCAAATCGGCTGAGCCACCAGTTGTATCAATTGTGCTTCAGTGATATCAGAAGGACTTTCCATCTTTAATATCTTGGTCGAATACGAATAAACGACGATCTGTGTTGCAATTGCAATCCAATAAATATGGACTGATGAAGCCCCCAGCCCAAAATTCACATGATTTTTCGGGATGCATTGGACGCTCTTGGATCTCATGTGAATTGGTATTCTCCCAAATTCGACAATTTTGTTTGTTGTATAGGTATTAACATCCAGAAATCATCAATTCTCATCGTTGAAAGAACACCCATTGTGATAAATGAATTGTATTATCTGCACGTGTTGTTGTTGAACTCTATATCCGTCCATGGTGATTTGGCAAAACAAACTGAATAAATGAAAGCCAGTTCGACAGATGTAGCTTCAATAACATGGTCTCTATTGGAAGACCATTTATATCTGCCATTTATGGGCCGATTTTCCTGAATTTAAATAGCGCCTGAACCGGAACAATAGCGGTTAAATAAATCGATCTTATTTGTCATTTATTCTCACTCTTTTATTGATCATTATAGTGTAAGCAACGTGTTTTTTTTCGTTCGAAAATGTCGAATTTGGTACCAACAAATCTTCTTATGCGGGAAGTTTTGCCTTACTTCTTGAATTTGAAAAAAAAGTGCAGCTGAAGCACACCATTTGCTCTCCAAAGCTTATGGTAAATGTGTTCCAACGGTTTCAACGTGCTAGAGATGGTTTACTCGGTTCGGCCAGCCAAAAAGGGTTTGAAGACCAAGAATTGAAGGCATTAATCCATGAAGATTGTTGTCAAACTCAACAAGAACTTGCAAAATCATTGGAAGCTACTCCAGTAGCAATTTCAAAATGTTTGCGAGCAGCAGGATTCATTGAAAATTGTGTAAATTGGGTACCATACGAATTGAAGCTGAGAGACCTTGAACCTGAACCGATCGCAACTGATTATTTTCAAGCGAACATTGGCTGAAAAACGATCAGGCAACAAACTATAATATACGATCATAACAACGCTAATCCACATGTTGCAATACCTGTTAAAAACTATTTAGAATGAAGTGGATTGGGAAGTTTTGCCTTTTCCGTCCGACTGATATTTGTGTCGATCGATGGAGAATGTTCTCACTGTGATACGAAATTAGCTTGATTCGGTCTTGGCCTCAAAAGATGAGCAGTTCTTTTGGCTCCCAATCCATTTGTTGCCAAAAAGATAGAATAAAGCGGATTGGGAAGTTTTGCCTCCCCTTTAACCTTTCCCGTCCGACTACTATTTGTTTCGATCGATGGAGAACGCTCTCTCTGTGATACGCTCAAAACAGAGTATCCGAAATTGGCTTGATTCAAAAGATCAGTTCTTTCTTTCCATATGTTGCCAGAAAGATGGGAAAATTTCATATCTAACAGTGGACAATACTTTGAATAAATTAATATTCTACAAATCTTTCAAAATAAAAGCAAAAAATTTTAAAAAATCCCGCATTTTTAAGTCATACACTCAATACCATGAATTAGTTGTTGCTATATTGTAATAAAGTTTTGAATTATGTGTATTACTCTGTCACTATGGCTCAAAATTATATTGAAGAGTAAAAGAGTAATTCAGTGAATTGTTGCTAATGATTTTAAACATAGTATTATGTAAATTTTTTATGATTCTTTAAAGCAGAAATCGTATTATAGGATTGGTGTTGTGGATGATAGTTAGAGCTTTAAAACACATTTAAAATTTACGCTTGTTTATAAATTCCTATTTAAGTAGCCGGTGGTTCTGTCTGTGACAATGTACCAATTTTTATAGTGCTTTACACAAAACCACAGCATACATAGACTGACTGTCTTTTGTGGTAAAAAATTTAAACATTAGGACTGGTCAAATAACTATGTCATGTTACTCACTGCCCTCTAGACTAGCAATAAATATTGCCAGATATGAAAAAGTTGCCTTATTCACTAGAGATAACATAATCATCATAAGCCGATGTAACTAGAGTTGATATATTTTATTCAATCCTCTACCACTCCCAAGAACTGCTGGTTATGTTTAAACATTTTTCAAATCGTAGTAACCCATTCAACCCTATAATGTTCAATTTAAGTTTATTTTTACAAACAAATATTAAATTGTTTTTGTGTATCATAATAATTTCATAGATAAATAAACAAATATGTACGCACAATTATCCAAACTAAACATGATAGCAGGTCAGTAAGTAATGCATAATATACAATAATATAAAATGAAATTAAATGATATAATAACATTTCTAGCTAGTAACTAACGAACCAAACAAACAACCAACCATTTATTTGATACTATTGTTTTAAAAATAAATAAATATGAACAATATTTACTTTTCAATTGCTAAAACGATAGCAAACTTAGAAGTTTGTTTAAAAGATAGGAAATAATATATATTTTTTAATATACAATATTTGTTACTGATAAACTACATTTCTGCCCACATTTCAAACATTTTATAAGAGATTACAGCCGTAAAAAAGTCAAAAGTCAATTCTAGTTTTTGATAGAAAAAAAGTCGAGCAATCAACACTTCAAAAAGTCGATAAAAGTTGACTTTTATATTGTTAAAAGAAATATTTACTTGCAAAAATATGCATAAAATAATAGCATGCATTTTTGCAAAAAGTCGACTGTTCGACTTTTTAGTTTTTTTTTAAATAGTCGACTTACGAATTTTGAATAGTTGACTTTAGATTTCTTCCCATATAAAATTAAACTTGTTGAAGAATTGAAGACGACAGTCTACTGGCAACGGCTTGACTAGTTTTTGATAGAAAAAAAGTCGAGCAATCAACATCTCAAAAAGTCGATAAAAGTTGACTTTTATATTGGTAAAATAAATATTTACTAGCAACAATATGCACACAATAACCAAAATAAAATAATAGAATGCAATTTTTGCAAAAGTCGAATGTTCGACTTTTTAGTTTTTTTTTAAATAGTGGACCTACGACTTTTGAATAGTTGACTTTAGACTTTCTTCCCATATAAAATTCAATTTGTTGAAGAATTGAAGACGACAGACTACTAGCAACGGCTTGACTGTGCCAGGAAAATGCAGACTTTATTTACAATTTGCTATTTAATGGATATGTCAAGTCAACAAGCAAAAATGCAGGATTTGAGCTGCGGAGAATACAAGAGAAGATTTCATCAGCGATAATTATACCCACTTAAGTGCCTCAATGATATAAATAAAAATGTTATAAACCATTTAAACCATAAAGCTCATTCTGCGCCACCCTGTAGTAGAACCCTAGAAAAAATGTTCGATTGTGTCAGGGCCGTTCCAAAGCGTAATTTCAATTGTAGTGGGAGCGTAGAACAGGGTTCTGTAGTGGAAACAAAAATTCGACTTTTTTAGATTTATAAAAAGTCGGCTTTTCGACTTTTTTGAATTTTTGAACAGTCGATTTTTGGAATGTAAATAATTAATAGAGCTATATTCGGCTATTTCGAATATTATATACCCTTCATCACAGTATATACTTTCAGAGAAAGATTGAAAATATTTTTTGGAGAAAAAAATTTTTTTTTGCTGAAAAAAAAATGATTTTAGTGATTTATGAGCGAAAAATAATTTTTTGTTAAATTTTTTTTTGGTTGAAAAAAATCTTGGTTTAAAAAATATTTTTCTCAATTTTGTAGATCGAATCACTATGACTTAAAATACATCATTGAAAAGGTCTTTGAAATGTCTATCATTAGATGTCCATATTGTGTATATTAATGACTTAGTAATCCAGATAAAAGTCAACTTTTCCTTTCGATTTTTTTAGATTTATAAAAAGTCAACTTATCGACTTTTTTTTAAATTTTTGAACAGTCGACTTTTTGAATGTAAACTATTAAGAGAGCAATATTCGGCTGAAAAAAAATTTTGTTAGCGAAAAGAATTTTTTGTTAAATTTTTTTTTTGTTGAAAAAAAATTCTCGATTTAAAAAATATATTTCACAATTTTGGCCCATTATTGGTCGAATCACTATGGCTTTTAAATACATCATTGGAAAGGTCTTTGAAATGTCTATCAGGAGATAACCATATTGTGTATATTAATGACATAGTAATCCAGATATAAGTTGATCAAAAATATATCAATAATATATTATATAAAATGTATGGTTGATAAGTTTAATGATTAGAAAAGCGCATTTTATAGAATTTTTACAAACAAAATTAAAACAAAAAAATCGACTACTCTTTTTAGTTAGTCGACTTTTTTCCGCCAAAATAGTCGAATGTTTAGCCATTGCTTGGCAGTGATGCCATACCATTTTACAAACTCCTCTCTTACAAAGTGAAGCCATACTGTTATTATTTTGCACTAGAAATCTTTATTAACTCGGGAATATATTGTAAAAATGTCTTCATTTATATTTTAACTTAAAAAATATGAACTCTTCAGTCTGCCTTCGTATATTTTGCTACACTTTAAAACAATAATAGTTTTGTTTGTTCTCAAGCCATGAAGACCACAAAAACAATAGCAAAATAAAAATATTTTTAAAAACATTTCTAAACTAAACAATAACAACAAAACTAAAGAACAACAACAAAAAAACTTGTTTTATTTTTAAACATGTTTTTCCATGTTGTTAAATTTATGGAAATTATGCAAATTTATTTTTAAATTTGTAAACGCTATGAAAGGCAGACAGACAGACAGCCAGCCAGTTAGGGCACAGTTTACAGCGCAAAAAAAAATTATATTGTACAAAAATTAAGTAAAATATTATAATGAAAACGTTTGTAATTATGAATAAAAATTAGGTAAAGTTAACAATAATAATAAAATTAATAATTAAAAGAAAACCTTTTCTAATACACAAAAGCCACATGGAATTACGTTTATTTTAAACATCTTGTACACAGAAAAGTTTTTGTAAACAAAAATTAATTTAAAAAGAATTGAATTAAAAGTCACAAAGTATTGATGAAAAAAGGAAAAGAAACTGAAAAAGCTAGTATTTAGGAGCTTAGCAGTGGTGCCAGTTTTAAAGATTTTTAGCATTTCCAAAATCCCTTTTGAATTTTGTAGATTTTGATACAACTTTATGGACGGATTATCGCTTTGTTAAAAATGCAGAATTTACAATACAATGGGGTATCTTTGGACGCGGATTTTGGTTTTTAATAACTTATACGTCATTTGGAAGGGTACATATGTATCCGTCATTATACCCTTCCCCTTAAGTGGCAAGGGTTTAATAAGGTTTACATTCCGTTTGCAATTTCTACATTTTTCATTTACTAAGTCTATTAATAGACAATATGGTTATCCAATAGTCGATATTTCAAAGACCTTTACAAGGGCATATATAAGGCAAAGTAAGTTGGACCTACAATAGGACGAAATCGGAAAAAATAATTTTTACTCTAATTTTTTTTCACCAAAAAAATGTTTTTTTTTTATAAAAATTTTTTCACAAACAAATTTAAAAAAAGTTTTTTTTTAATTTAAAAATTTTTTTAAATTTTTTTAAAATTAAAAAAATCTTTTTTTTGATAAACTTATATCTGGATTACTGTCATTAATATATATACACAATATGGAAATCTCCTGATAGACATTTCAAATATCATTCCAATGATGTATTTAAAGCGATAGTGATTCGACCTACAATGGGCCAGAGAAATTTTTTTCATCAAAAACAAAAATTTTTTTCAGCCGAATAAAGCTCTTTTATTTGTTTACATTCAAAAAGTCGACTGTTCAAAAATTTTAAAAAAGTCGATAAGCCGACTTTTTATAAATCTAAAAAAATCGAAAGGAAAAGTTGACTTTTATCTGAATTACTAAGTCATTAATATACACAATATGGATATCTAATGATAGACATTTCAAAGACCTTTTCAATGATTCGACCCACAAAATTGTTCACAAACAAATTTAAAAAAGTTTTTTTTTAAAAAATTAAAAAAAAAATTTATGAATTAGATTATTCGAAGGAATTTAAAAAAACTGAGTGTTTTTCATACAAATTTGTTCGACTCATTTTTTTTCGATATCGTGGAAAAGGCTGTTAAATTATAACTTGGTGAAGGGTATATAAGATTCGGCACAGCCGAATATAGCTCTCTTACTTGTTTAATTTATAACTTTTCCGTTTTGGGGTTGGAATTTCCTTCCCCAAACGGAAATTGATAATGTTCACAAATAGTTTTTTTTTATTCAACAAAATTTACTGTTTCAAACTGTAAAGATTAGCAAAATTATGGATGTATAAATCTGGTATTCCTACATTAAAAATGCGAAAAATTTGTTTTGCCGATTTGGTAAAAGCATTCATATCAACACAATACAAAACAGATAACGTTTCGTCTAAACTTTAACGTAAACGTGACGAGTCAGCTGATCAGAAGAAGTCTTCACTTTTAACAAGAGGAATTTGTGCATACACAAGTGTTTTATTTCGTAAACGTATCGTGACGTGTTGCTATAAACAACGAGACCAAAACGCTTCATGTGGCAGTCGTTAAACAGCTGATGAATGATACCGTTTTGTTGACGTACACAGCAGCAACAACAACAACAAAAAAGTAAATAAAAATAAAAGCAAATATTAAAACAGCAAATACAAAACACACATACAAAACATGAATAAATAAAACAAAATGATATGACAACTGCAGCAGCAGTATTAACGAATTGTGTAATACCCTTTATTTAATTTTGTTTTTTTAATTGGCCATCTTTAAACATTACAGAATTTTCGAGAACATGAATTTTCTTGTGATAGGTCATCTGATTTTATATAAATATGTACATATTTACGTCATATTAAACTACTAAACTAAATTATGTACAATTTATTTCCATAATACTAGATGAAAATAAAAAGGATGGCATTCAAAAGCAAACTTCTTTAAGAATAGAACAAACTAAACAAACTAATTTGTTGCTTATTCATTTGTATTTGTTTGATTTGTTGAGAATTTCATTCAGTTTATAAAATTAAGCTGTTAATAAATATTTTAAATAAAAAATCTTGTTAATAATTTATCTGATTAGTTATTTTATTTCCAATTAGCGCTTTTAAATCAGCCATTTGTTCTTAGCAAATATTTGACATCTTTGTCACGTTTGAGGAGTGTTGTCGTTATAGCGATTTTTACATAATATATGTACAGTGGATAACAATATAATTGAAACATTTCTAAATATTCGAGTCATCAAAAAAAGTTCCTTATTATTAAAGGTTGGCTATCGATTCAAAACGGTAGAAAGATAACGGTAATTACAATTATTTCAATAACGGTCGCTTAATGCAGGCTACACGAACAAAATGATGCTGGCTGCAGTTGTGTGGCATCTACTGATTTTTTTTAAAGACGGCAGCTACAAAATAAACAGCTGTATTATAATTCAGTGGTGCCACTTTAGTTTTTTTGTTTTTCTTTAATAAAAAATAATTCCAAAGTAATTAAGATTTAAGCAATTACAATTACAAGATTGCAATGAAGTATGACATCCTCATGAGTATCAATAAAGTGTGTTAGTTTCCATCGTCGGACTTACAATGCGTAAAAATCGGGAAAATATTTGTTTAACCCGAAAACCAACAAAAGATAATTTTATCATAAAATTTTTTTTTTACAAAAAAATTTTGAAGTGAAAATAAACAAGTAAGAGTGCTATATTCGGCTGTGACGAATCTCATATACCCTTCACCAAACAAAAATTAATTTTTTGGAAATTTTTTTTTTTCGATTGTTATTTTAAATTTTTTCAATTTTTTTTTTTAAATTTTAAAATTTTTTTTTTGTTTTTTCAATTTTTTTTTTGAAAAAAAAAATTCGGGTTAAAATTTTTTTTTCCGATTTTGACCCATTGTAGGTTCATCTTACTATGGTCTTATATACGTCGTTGCAAATGTCTTTGAAATATCTATCATTAGATATCCATATTGTCTATATTGATGTCTTAGTAATCCAGATATAGGTCAAAAATAGGTCAAAAATCGAGGTTGTCTTGGTTTTTTCCTCATATCTCAGCCATTTGTGGACCGATTTTGCTGATTGTAAATAGCAAAATTCTTGAAAGCATGTCTGACAGAATTATTGAAGATTTGGATCCCGAAGATATCTGTGGTCTTCAGAAAATTGATTTCAACAGACGGACAGACAGACAGGCGGACATGGCTTAATATAGGGTCGGAAATGAAAAATGTAGAAATTACAAACGGAATGACAAACTTATATATGTATACCCTTCTCACGAAGGTGAAGGGTATACAAATATATTGAATTTTTTTTACTTAAAAATATAATTTGGCAACAAAAGCCATAATTTAAGCCACAATGCTTAAAAATCGGGAAAATATTTTTTTAATCCGAAAACCAACAAAAGAAAATTTTATCGTAACATTTTTTTCACAAAGAAATTTAAAAATAAAAATTAAAAATTCAAAAATTTTCACTAAAAAAATTCAAATTTTGAAATTAGAATAAAAAAAAAATATTTTTTTTTACCTAAAAATATAATTTGGTGAAAGGTTTATAAGATTGTTTCTTTTAAAATATAATTTTTAATTTACAAAACCGACACAGAACAAAAGTAAATTAAAAATAAATAAATAAAAATAGTCATAGAAATAAACTACAAAAACAAATTTCATGCATAAATGTTCGTTACACCTTGAACATAAAATTGGAAATAAATTTCCCACGTTATTTCTTATGTTAAGAAATAAAAATTACATGTGGAGATGGGGCTTTAATAGTCACTCACTGTATTTTTAAACAAGTGATTTATTATAAGAAAATGTTTGGCATCTCTGGATTTTAAACAGAATATTTATGTGGTGTTGTCTACTTAGCGTTTTTTGCTCAAAATGTAAACAAATGGCTTGCACATGTACAAATATTATACTTGTTTTAAAATTTGTATAAAATAGCTTTTTAATGAGATAAAAATTACGAATAAAATACTATAGTTTTTAATATTTAAAAATACTAATTTTTTCATAATTTCTAGCAACATTTTGTTTTATAAAAATATTTCATTTTAAATTAAAAAAAATCTTTAGTTTGAACAAAGGTTAAGTCAAACTGAAGCTTATGTCATATTAACTGTTGATTACTCTAGCTTAAGGGTTAATTTATATAAAACGATACCATAGAATAATACACATAGATCGGATGTTTTCCTTTCAAAGACCTAACTCAGTTGTCAAAAACCAAAGTGGTGAAAATGTATTAGTAAAAAAAGTATGTGAAAACAAAAATAATACTCGAATGTTTAGTTATTTTGAGTATTTATTTTGTTTTAGTTTTTTCTAGTTTCTGATCTATGTTTATTTATCTATGTTTGAAACCACAAAGGAATTGTTTTTAAATTAAAATGGGATTTTTAAAGTTCATAAACTAAATTTGCATTTATTACTCAATTGGAAATATTTCAATCATATCATAAATAAACCGTTTATAGGTTTAGGTGTTCAAACTATAAAGAAAATATTAAGATTTATCAACTGTTATAAACATTTTATAAAAATGATGTAAATTGCGAACTTTGTTAACTTTAATTTAAAAAAACACATAAAACCTTTTGTAATGTTTATTAGCTATTTACTTGTTTGAATTTGTAAAAAATTAGCATTAAAAATGCAATAGTTTGACGTAATTAAAATACTTAGGAAATTACACCATTTCAAAGAATAATTGAAAAAAATAATTTATTTATTCATATTTCGATTTAAAAACAAACTTCATTACTTTATAACAAAAAAATGATTGTAGCATTGTCATCCATTTGAAAAATGTATTACCAATAACAGTATTTATAATGTAATAGATAATATGGTATAGATAAAGTAACAATAATTATTGTCAGCACCATAAAGTTACGACAGCACTCAATACATTCGCTAGATGTTCCACTATTAGTTGCAATTAAATATAAAGTTTTCTATAAAAAGTAGCTTAGTCAGTACAACGAGAATCTGCGCAGAGTACAATAAATAGTTTGTCATTTGTTATCTTTCATATAAATGTTTGATTAAAATTTGTTGTAAATGTACGATTCAATTCTTAAATTTTGCGTAGGTGTCAGTTTATGGTCCTTTACATATGGAAATGCCTATATAGATTCCGTTAATATGCAATGTAGTTAACTGATAGGGACTTTAGAGAATCTAATTTATTTATGAATCATATTATAAATTAAAAACTAAATTTTAATATAAATTCTCTTATTAATTAAATTAAAACTATGCAAATTATAAAAAAAAACAACGTTAAATCATTCTCCACTAAACTTTTCTTATCTTTTGTCATCTGCTGTCATTTACATTAAATATTTGCAGCCACATGGCAAGCCTGCTTATTGTGAATAGAATAAGAAAAAAAAATAAAAACAAAAACTTCACAACACACGAAGCAAAAACAACAACTGATTTATAAACTTTACATACAGGAAAGAGACAGCTATATATTAACTTACCATTTCTACACTGTATATTTGACTCATTTCCGCTTATGAAAATTTAAACAAACATAATTATATTTTTCCTTCTTTTTTTTATTAACACAACATCGCACACAATTGATGTTCACTTCACACACAATAAACGATTAAAGAGATGGAAAAAAAAAGTTGCGAAAAATTGGTATTTTTTTTTTGTAAGAAAATTGAGCTTTTCTTGTATTTTCACAATTTTTAGGCAAATTTTCCATAAAATTAATAAGAATTGATTTTTTTGGAAATTTTTTTAATTAATGAAACACTTTAACGGTTCACTTTTTTCACATGAGCAAAGTAGGAAATTTTCTTTCCGTGTGCGCCTTTTTTTCCAATAGAAAAATTTTTCAACAACAAAACACTACGAGGTCCAAAAGTAAACTGAAAAAACTTCCCGACACCACAATATGTAGTAAAGTTTTTGTGCAAACAGACGTGTAGTCTTTTTTTAGTGTCAGCCGCTGGCCGCAAGAAAGAAGGAGATGACTGCTGTTGTGTTCGATGGTTTGCGATAATTTAGTAAGAGGATTGCCAGGTTCAGAAATTACAGGAGACCTAATGTGTAGTAGAAAATACCTTTAAATTTCTGTTAAGAAAAATTTATAATTTTCTTGTAAATAATGCTTTTTTATAAATTAATATCGTTAAATTTTAAAAATTAATTTCATTTTATATTAGCAAATGGTAAAAAAACTAATGATTTAACGAAATGAACTTATACTTTACAAAAATTTGTGATTACACATATTGTTGTAGAAATTATTCTTGAAACCGGCAACTCTTAAAACTATTAGAAATACGGAAGACAGCAAGGCGAATTCATAACAGGTGCTTGCAGTTCTACACAAGTACAATACTTGCAACAACCACATGTAATTTGTTTTTGTTTATGTTGGCTGGAACTGTCAAAGTCGGACTGTTGTTCTTGTTGCTTTTAAGTTTGTTGTTGTATTCGCAACAACAATCACTAGTAAATTTGATAGTTCGAGCCTCTAAATAAGAAAATAAAAATAACCAGCAGTGCTATCGTCACCATCTTATTATGAATACGCCTGTCTTGATAGTTAGAAAACAAAATGAGATTAAAGAAAAGTCAAATTTCCAATTGTCAGGTAATAGAGTTTCCCATTTACTTTGAGGTTTTCCATGAACTTTTTGAACACTGGGAAAGTTTTTGAATTATGCTACGTTCAGACATTATGTTTGGTTGCTTTCATACGATTATCACTCAGCAATCAGACATCAGAATAATGTGGGACAGACTTTCGCCAAGTCAGACCATTCAATGTAGATTGGCAAAGTTTTGATATTTTGTTTCCATAAAAACTATTACTTGACGCCGGGATTTTGAAAACAAAGTCGTATATCTATATATATAAAAATTGTGCATCTATGTAATCACATTACGTGAGAACAGCTGGAGCAATTTGTCTGATTCCTGTTAAAACTCGGCAATTCAAAGTTTTTAATATATTACCTCCTTTTCACTTCTCATTTTTCTTAATAAGAGACTTTTTTGAAGAAACTTGAAGAACTAACAACACTGCCTCATTTTCACTTCTCATCTTTTTAAGTATGAGAAAATTTTAGAAAAACTCAAAGAACTAAATTTTCCCGCCTTCTTTTCACTTCCAATTTTTCTTAATAAGATAATTTTTTGGAGAAACTTGAAGAGCTAACAACACTGCCTAATTTTCATTACTCAAGAATTTAAAACACCAAGGGGATGCCGAGACACATGCCCCAACATTTTTGTTCTCGATTCGATTTGAAAATATTTGTATATATGTATATGAAATCTACTAGAAGAGATCTACAAAGAACATTGCTATAGCTATATATTATCTCTTACACTTTACGAGTTATTCTCATTTGAAAATTAAATTTTAGTTTTTTACCTACCTTAGTCTGCTTTTTTGCTAATAACGGATTCAAATCTTTCCAGATGAAATGTTTTTTTTTCTTGAATTAAAGACTAATGTATAATAACATTTTTGAAACGCACAATTTCCTACACGTGATGTTTTCTATGCGAATGAGTGGATTTTGAGGCTAAACAAAACTTTTTATGAAATATTAATACAATCTGTTACTTTTTTTTAAGTTATAATCCTAATTTTTACCAAAACTTTTAAATTTTATAGAATTTCATTAGCTTTTGTCCCTTAAGGTTTTGGGTTATAAATAAATAATAAAATAAATTTTAAAATTATGTTTTATTTTGTCAATTTATTTTTCTAATTTAATATATTCTTTAAAATTTTTCATAGTATTGTGTATAATAATTACTTTTTAAATTTGTTTTCATAAACTACTTACTAAATATTAATGTTTAAATTTTGTTTTACTTAAATTGTTTTTTTTTTTGTTTTGTTTGTACAACCACAATCACTTGGTGTTCTTATTCTTACTAACAATATCATCTATAATAGGTATTTTTTTAAAAAAAAATAATCATAATTCGTTGCTCCTTTTCATGGGGGATAACAAATTACTTTTGAGCTTTAGCATGAGATATTTTGGCCATAGAATGTTGATTCACTATACGTTCCATATCACGGATTTCCATAATATCAGTCTTCAGGCGCTGTTTAACAATTTCTCGCCAAATGGCTTCCCTATCACGATTATTTGTAACGCCCATACGCTGCAGGGAGGAATCATTGATACGCAGCAGAGCACGGCCAGTAATTTCATGCTGTAATTTAACAATAGTTAAACAAATGAATCATTTAAAATTCCATTTATAAAATATAATAATAAAAGTTAAAGCATTTAAATGCACTCCGTCATGTTCAACAAGTTTTAAGTTAGTTTAACCATTCTCAATAGATAATCTGGCCATTTCTTTTAATTTTATTTATAGTTAGTTGAATTCCTATACCATAACTATATCTAGGCTTCCACTTACCTTAGAAAATAGTTCCAAGTATTCCAAATACTCACTGCAGTGCCTGCGATACCATTTAAGCACATCACCCACCGTCCATAGATACACTGGCTTTGGTCTATCCGGTTTAGATCTGGGCCTATTACTTGGTGCGGTCTCTTCTACCATATTTTTAACCATTTATTTTAATAATTTTTACAAAATTTTATAAATTCTTGTAAAAATCCATTATAACTATTAAAAATGCAAAACGACAACAATGTTTACGTACAAATTACCAAAAGAGAACACACAATTATATGACTTTTACACGCTATTGTGATTGATTTTGTATAATTACATATTGTGATTGTTTTTGAGTATGATTAGGTTGGTAGCACTGCGTAACATGACTGGCACTAGCCTGCAAGCAACAACAACAAACGACTAGTCACAATTGACATTTGTAAAACACAAAAGAAAAAGTAAAAAAGCAAGAAATTATACAAATCATCGCGAAAATTCGCAATATAAAAATTAAATATAAACTAAAAACTTATAATTTGAGTTAACATTTAATTAGAAAGCGTTTTTTTATATAAACAAAGTGAGTTTGTTTTACTATACAGCTTAAATAAACTATAAAATAAATTTGCAAATTTCTGGTATCTTGTTCTAGTAAAAGAAAAATGGCCGGAGCAACTTTGTTTGAACGGGCTCAAGCCTTGTCAAATGTTAACCGCGAGGAAGGCATTTCTCTGTTGAATAAAATTGTACGCGAACAGGAAATTGCCGAAAATGATGAAGAGCTTATACGCATTAAGGAGCAGGGCATATTACAGCTGGGTGAGCTTTACAAACAGGAGGGCAAGGCCAAAGAATTGGCCGATTTGATAAAAGTAACCCGCCCGTTTTTAAGTCTCATCAGTAAGGCTAAGGCGGCTAAATTGGTGCGTTCTTTGGTGGATATGTTCCTGGATATGGAAGCTGGTACTGGTATAGAGGTGAGTTTGGAAAGAGGTCATGACATACCTTTGAATAAAATTCAGATAAACGTCATCAAAACAGAACTTTACATAAAGAAGGAAAGAAGATTTACTGGTGGAATAATGTGATTCATTTGGAATATGTTTTAATGTTTAAACTTTAGCCACATTTACTTGCTTTGATTGAAACAATTTGAAATTGTCACAAAACTGATAATTTTACCTTAAATTTATTAGGAAGAGCTGAATAGAAATTTTCAAATCATTCATTTTAATAAGGAAAATCTGTCATAAATCGAAAATAAGTTGTCACAAATATTCAAAGTTGACCCAAATTTAATTTATTTCTCAAATTAAAGAAGTATCCTTTAATCCAAAACAAATTAAAATTTGTCCCAAAATTATAATTTATCACAAATTATGTCAAAAATTATACAAATAATAAAAAAAATCAATTTTGTCACAAAATTATACTTTTGAATCAACTTTTTCCAACATTACAAACTAAAATTTTGTATTTTTTGTCTTTATTTCCTTGACTCTAGGTCCAACTGTGTAAAGATTGCATTGAATGGTCCAAACAGGAGAAACGTACATTCTTGCGTCAAAGTTTGGAGGCCCGTTTGATTGCCCTGTACTTTGACACTGGCATGTACACCGATGCCTTACAGTTGGGTTCACAGCTTTTGAAAGAGCTAAAGAAATTAGATGACAAAAATCTGTTGGTGGAAGTGCAACTATTAGAAAGTAAAACCTATCATGCTTTAAGCAATTTGCCGAAAGCCAGAGCTGCTTTAACATCGGCCCGTACCACAGCAAATGCCATTTATTGTCCACCTAAAGTGCAGGCCTCTTTGGATTTACAGTCGGGCATCTTGCATGCGGCCGATGAGCGTGATTTCAAAACCGCCTTCTCCTATTTCTATGAAGCTTTTGAGGGTTTCGATAGTGCGGATAATGCTAAGGCATTGACAGCTCTCAAATACATGTTGTTGTGCAAAATAATGTTGGGTTTTTCGGATGATGTTAATCAAATTGTTAGCGGAAAATTGGTAAGCTAATCATAAACAAAATATTAAAAACATTTTCTGTATTTAAACATTTAAATATAAATTGTAGGCTATTACTTACTCGGGAAGGGATATAGATGCCATGAAAGCCGTGGCTGAAGCCTCACACAAAAGATCTTTGGCTGATTTCCAAGCAGCCTTAAAAGAATACAATAAAGAATTGGCTGAAGATGTTATTGTACAGGCCCATTTGGGTACTTTGTATGACACAATGTTGGAACAAAATCTTTGCCGCATCATTGAACCCTACTCACGTGTACAAGTAAGTTAAGGTCTTTTTCACAACTTTCCCTTATTAATGCTTATTTTTATTTAAAGGTTTCACACGTTGCCGAATCCATTAAATTACCCATGCCTCAGGTGGAAAAGAAATTGTCACAAATGATTTTGGATAAGAAATTCAGTGGCATACTGGATCAGGGTGAAGGTGTTTTAATTGTTTTCGAAGAAACCCCCGTTGATAAAACCTACGAAAGAGTTTTGGAAACCATACATAGTATGGGCAAAGTTGTCGACACTCTCTATCAAAAGGCCAAGAAATTGTCATAGATATAAATCGTTTAAGAAAGTGAAACAACATTTATAAAAAAAAACAACAACAACAACAACAAAATAACAAACACAATACAAAAATTATATCTTCTTTTTTTTTAAAAAAACAATAATCTATAGTTTTAAATTAAACTCTATTCAAATCATACTATAAAAAAAGAAACATAGAAAACATGAAAGGAAACTATTTATCCACAATTTTATCAATAATTTGGCCAATGGTTCTTTCTTTTTTTTTTTTTGGTTTATTATTACCACATTTGTTTTTGTTTAACTATTTTTTTTATACACACCTAAAGATTTTTTTATAAATTTAAATAAATTTTTGATAAAATACTGCTGTTTCTTAAATACGATACGAAATTATTCCATCTTTAAATTGGCGAGTTGAAAAAAATATATAAATTTAAATTAACATTAAAAAAAGAAAAAATAAAAAAGAAATAAAAAAATACTAAACTTATTAAAAAACGTAATTTAAAGTGTCTTAAATATCAATTCATATGTTCTCCTAAAAAGCCGGTTTCATAGAATAAATACATGGAACGAAAGTAGAGGGAAGTGTCAATAAATAAAACTGATCTCTTTGATACAATAACAAAATATATGACAATACATACTCATGAATTAGATTTTTGGCTGTCAGTTATCTATCTAGTTGCCATATATGGCCGGTTTCATCAGATCAGTTGAAATCTAGTTTGGAGCTTTATGTTTATGTTCCCACAGTAACCAATTATACCACTGGAAATCGAAGAAAAAAGAATAAAATAAAGAATAGAGCGAAAAGTTAAAGAAGAAGGAGGGCGATAAGATAAATAAGAGTGTATAAAATAAATTATAGGTAGAAGTTAAGATTTAGAGCCATGGTAGGCGTTCATATTGTTCAGGTTACGATGATTTTCGTCAAACAACCCGAATGTGAACAAAAGAGCGTAAAAATACACACAATTCATTCAGTTTCTTGATGTTGTGGATATTTTATTTTTTACCCAAAATAGCACACAAATTAAATGCCTCTTTTTGCCTACCAATAATTTAGAGCATAGAAGCGTTACTGAGAGACAAAAGATCTAAGTATGCTGTAAAAAACCTAAGTCTTGCAACAACAAAATACATGTAAATCAATGTACAGTGGGACCTCGATTATCCGTATTGGTGGGGACCAATACGGATAATCAATTTTCCCGGTTAATTGAGTAGTTTTTTAAAGGATTTTATGTACATGTTTAAATAATATAAGGATTTTATTAAATTTCGGACATATGCCCACAGCATTTCATTTTCTGGGCAGAGTAAGTTATTCTACGAATTTTTCAAAACTGCAGAAGTAACAGCGTTCCAAGCATTATTAATTGACAACAGTGCTTTCTTGATGTTAAACGCTTTCTTAAATTCGTATCTATTGATTGACGTGAATAGTTTTTGCACTATAGTTTTTCGATAATGACATTTAAAGCTCCATATTGCACCCTGATCCATCGGTTGTATCAAAGACGTCACATTTGGTTTGGAAAATTTTATAAATCGTTCATTGCTGAGTTTTTCTATTTTATTGATATGAATTGTGGCAGCTATATAATCAGCTGAAGATTTTTGTCCTAAGTTTGTGAATTCCATGTCACTGTTTTGTTTAATTTTGAGTGGAATATTTTAGCCTTTTCATTCACTATTAATCCAGAACTTTTGGTTCTTCAGCAGTCTTTAAATATTTTCAGTTTCGAATGGGGAATTCCTCTTTTTCGTTTTATTCAACTTGTGTTTGTTGTTCAAAAATAATCGAAAAAATGTTGCTTATAATTCCGGATAATTGTGGTAATTACGGTTAATCGATGCAAAAAAGTTGAAATCGATCCAAAATTTGTTTCTTTTTCTTTCACGGATAATTGATGTTGTCGGATAATCGAATCACTGTATATATTTTGTTTTGTTGTTTACAATATTCAATCGGGGGGTTCTGCATGTAGATCCAGTCCAAGGAATTGTGCTACTTCTACTGGGTGGCTCCATAAATCCACTGATGCGCATATATGAATAGTTATATGCTGATGCACAGATAATGTCAGAACGACTCTTGTTTTACGCGGCTGATTCTTCTCGGCGTCTGCTATCGGTTGCGCATCTAGTTCCACCCTATGGTTTAGAGATACTAGAAGAGAGAATTGGAAAAGCGAAAAACATCATGCGACGGATACTTGGCCACTTTGAGGTGCTATTTGCATGTCTAGTCCTACTAACCACCTGCTTTTGCTAATAAAGGCGTCTTAATTCATTTCCAGATAATTCAGATAGGTTGCCAAGTTTATTAGCGAAACGCTCCTTTAGCAACATATCTGAATCATCTGGAAACGAATTAACCCATTTGGCGCCGCTGTACTCAATTGAGTACAGCTAAATATTAGGCAATATTTTTGAAATTTTAAAAGTTTTTGTGATTTTTTCGCGTTTTTAGCTTAAAAGGAACCTGCTTCCGCTAAAATAATACAAAAAATCTGACTTTATGCGTATCAGCTGTCAAAAAATAGACTCTTAAACTTATAGAAAATTGGTGTGGCGAGATAAGCACAGATTTTCCGTTTTTTTAGCTTTTACTGTGTTGTTAATTTTTATTTTATTTTCTAAAAGAAAGCATTTCTATTTATAAAATATGTAAAAATAAATTGTCTGCCATTTACTTTTACAAAGTTATCGTATTTTAAATATAACTGTACTCAATTGAGTACTTTGGCGGAATCCATATACAAATTTTGCCAACACTGTTATGTTTACAGAAATATAAAAGCAATATTGGAAGATAGTGACAGTGATTCTTTTTATGATTTCGCAATCAATTAACAGATGGTGGTGATGAGAACATGACAGCTGACAACTTACCGAGAGATGTGACAGACAACATTTAGGTGTTTAGACTAGACTTAAAAAAATATATGGGTGCACTGATATTGATTCGATATAACAAATAACCCAGAGAGGATTTATAGTGGTCTTATGATAAAGATATTGGCATGGAAATTGCGTTAAAGTCAATGTCAAAAAACGGATATTGCTACACTTACGATTTATATTGTAGAAAATCGGAGGCAAATTTTATTGATCCCTTAGGGTCAAAAGTAGTAAAAAAAAAATTACTTGAGAAAAAGGAGAGGTATTTTTTGATAACGTTTTTACTAGTTGTATTATCTTGGTCGATCTCAAGGAAAATAGAATTCGTGCTATTGGCACAATTTGAGAAAACGGAACAAAAAAGTTTCCATTAAGATTTGCGAATGAAATGAATAAAGAAGAGTTGGCTTCATATGATTATAGATTTGACAAACAAAATGAAATTCTTTTGGTAAAATGGAAAGACAATACAATGGCGTCTGTACAATGGCAACAAACTATGACACAATTGAGCTATTAGGAGCTGTAAAACGGTGGCCTTCTACACCAAGACAAAAAATTTATGTCAACTTACGAAAGGTGTTTCAGTATTATAACTAACGTATGGGGGGAATAAATGAACTGTACCAGTCCATTTCACTCTACAGAATTCGTGGTATGAAAGGTGGGGGCATTGTTTACCTATGTAAAAGATATGGCCATTACATATGCTTAGCGGTTATATGTTGACTCTATGCAGCGATAGCATGGATCAAATTTTATTCCGACGATTCATTACAAGGTACTATTTACGCCAAAACACGAAAATAAAGCTCGACTTTCATCTTCATTGTTCCTAGGGTATAGGTTACTAACCCAAAAAGTTGTAAAAGCTATTAAGATGTGTTTTATGTCATGCAAGAGTTCGCTGGCAATGCAAGAAATGTTTAAAATTATTATGCATTAAACAAAAATATTTTGAAATTTCCCACCTGTATCCCGCCGCTGTACTCAGTTGAGTACACCCATCCCACTCCTCCCATTTATTTTTTTTTTTAAATTTTTCAAACTTTTATATTAATTATGTATACAATGAATAAAAAAATTTACTTTTTTGTTAATTATCGCTGCTGGATTTATTTTGGCAGTTAATGGGTTAAGATGCCTTTATTAGGAAAAGCAGGCGGTTTTTGGTACCCATGCTGCAAGGCTTGGTCTGCCTCACTACGATTTCTGTAAGAGTTGTCAAAATGAGAAGAAGGAAGTGTGCATTTTACACTTATTCTGCAATTGTCCATTACTTGGTAGTTTGCGTGTCAAGTTTATTAGCGAAACGCTCCTTTAGCAACCTATCTGAATTATCTGATTATGGCCGATACCTCGGCCTGAAGAATACTTTATCCATTTGGGAGTCTAACGGACTTCCTTATCCCAAATTCAAGAATGTAGACTCCTTCGCCCACTCTGTCCCCTTTTTTGGACCCCTCCCTATAGATGGTTAGTCTCATTATGCCAAGGGAGAGACCGTCATCTAGTTCCATACTGGACGGGATTAAAAAATCGAAGTTTCTCAAGAAAAATGGTCTAGGAGTCCAGTAATCAATATGATCCGGAATACTTCCAATTATACTAGCATGTCCATAGGATCTTCAATGTCACGAGTTACATGCCTAAAGCCTAAAGGGCGTGTTTATTGGCCATTAGACTGGTAACCAATTCAGTAAGGGGTAGTACCCAATACCCATGTTATCAAGATTCCCATACTTCTTATTACCTCTTCAAAGAGTATACGGTTAGAGGCCCTGTACGGGGGCCCATAGTATAGTATCGGTTTAGTAATCCTTTCGACTAGTTAGTTCCGGGGACTAATACTCCATCTCGTGCCTCTGGTCTTCTTGCAGGCATTATGGCCTTAGATGCTCTTGAGCGGTATTGAGTTTCCAGGATAATTTCGAGTCAAGTATTATACCCAAGTATTTTGCGCTATCTGAGAGCGACAATTCAATTCCGTTCAGTCGGGGTAGCGGCAAGTTAGGAATCCTAATCTTCATCGAGAACATTACAAGTTGAGTTTTGCAAGGATTTACGCTCAATCCTCTATTAATACACCATCGACTTAGTATTTAGAGTATCGTCTCCAGCCGTTGCAATATCGTGTCCATATGAATCCCTGAAACTACCACCGCTACGTCATCTGCATAGCCGACAGTTTTGAGAATATAACTTCCTAAGCAGACAGTTTAAAGCCATAGGAGTGGAGATAGGATACCCCCCTAGGGAGTGCCTTTTTTGTCAGATCTAGGGATAGTAGTCGCTCCAATTTTAAACGAATGATCCTCTAGTTCAGGAGGTAGGTAATGAACTGAAAAATGGATTGATCAAGTCCTAAATAATATAGGGACGATACGATAATTGCAGATTTCACATTATTGAAGGCCCCTTCAATATCCAGAAAGGCCATGAGCGATTAATTGCTGAAATCTATGGATTTCTAGATGTACCCTACTAGGGAGTGAAGTGCAGTCTCAACTGATCTTCCCTTGGTGTAATCATGTTGAGATTTAGATAAAAATCGTATGTATAACAATGTTTTCTATAAAAAAATCGTATGTTAACAGTATTTTTTATAGAAAATCTTGTGTATAACAGTAATTTCCATAGAAAATCTTGTATAACAGTATTTTCTATAAAAAAATCTTGTTTTTCTTGGACCCACCACTTTAAAGAAAAGCTTTCTTCGAAAAAGAGGCCGGAAAAGGCAACATTTGTTTCCCCGAAAAGAAAAAGTCATAAGTTGTAATCTTTTAATATGTTTTATTATCTTAAGCCAATTATAACATTAAATAAATACTATATCACGATTAAATTTATAATTACTTAAACTTCGTTTAACCAAACATATGGGTTAGACCTAAACCAGCTCCGAAATCCTTCTGGCCACTCAAGGGACCACTGGTCCACTTGGAAGCCGAGCCGGTTAAATCCAAACGTGTATTGCGATCCTGAGAAGACCACAAATTTGCCTTACCAGCCAATTCTAATTGGCGGCCAAAATCGGGTATATTACTTTGACTGATACTGGCACCATGACCATTAATATTCGAATAATCCAAACCATGGCCATTACGTTCGAATTTGAAGCCATTAGCCAAAGTGTTGTCAGATTTGAAAACGTTGGCACTCAATTTATGGTCGCCATTATTAAATAAATCGGCACTAAGACTTTTGGTTAAAGTATCGCGGACACCGGGTATATGCTCCTTGCCAATAGCGGCACCAAAACCATTACTAAACAAAAGTACATAAGAAAATTATTAAAAACTTACTTATTTAAAAGAATTTTTGTATAAAATTAAACTTACTTATTATAAGCGACAGTGCCACCAGTAGCTACCGGACCTCCTTTAGTATTACCCGCTGCAAAAACTTGTCCTATAACATTATGGTCAGGAGTGCCTATACCATGAGTTAAGGCTACTTTGGCATTATTGCCACCAGCTGGGTTTGTTGAGATCTGGCCTCCCAAATCAGCTCTTCTTACACGTATAAGGCGTGGTCGTGAGGTAGGCGGGGGATAGTAGGGCAGTTTTTGATAGTAGACACGTTGAGGAAAAGCCTCGATTAAGGCTGCTAATAGAGCCACAGATACGATAATTAAAATATAGAATTTCATTTTATAGGAGTTTTAATTTGTTTAAATTGATGTGTGTAGTTTACTAATAGGTTTACAAAACTGTTTTGATGTCTGTTTTGATCTTCATCTAAGTATTTATACTTTTTATTATGATTTGAAAAATGAAAAGATACTTCCTAAATTGTCTTTGCCTTATCAGTTTTTGTTTAAGGAAACCCCCTAGAAATATTATATTAAACATGAATAATTTAGTTAAGAAATTAAATACAAGTGTTTTGTTCTTAAGGGGAATAAACTGTTGGTTCAGCTTAAATGAAAGGGGATTTACTTTACTATAAAATAATAGATTTTAGGAAAAGTATTAACATTTTTCTAAAAATTCTAGACAAGGGATATTGAAATATTTATGTATTTTACATTTAAGGTAAAAATTTCTATCACAATAAAATTATAATTTTAACTATTTTTCAAAAAATATATTTTTCAACATATGTACTATTTTTTCAAAAAGTAGTATTTTTAAAATTTTTTTTAAATTCTCCTAAAAGTATTTCTTTTTCGCAAAAAGTAGTAGAAAATTTACTAAAAATTGTAAAATATTAAAAGAATAAATTTAAATTCTTAAAGCAAATTCTATGATCATAAAGATTCTTTACTAAAAATTAAAAATTTCTTACTTTTATAAAAAGTAGTATTTTTATACCCTTCATTACTACTATTTTTAAAATTAATATTTTTTTAATGTTCCTAAAAGTATTCCTTCAAAAGAATATAACAGGTACAAATTAAATAATTTTTAACAACTTTTTCTCAAAGAGTAGTAGAAAATTTACTACTAATTTGAAAATATTCAAAAAATAAATTTAAATTCTTAAAGCAAATTCTATGAACATAAAGATTATTTACTAAAAATTTAAAAATTTTAAACTTTTTCAAAAGGTAGTATTTCTACTACTATTTTTAAAATTGATGATAGTGATAATTTTCAAATCATCCTAAAAGTACTTCTTTAAAGGAATGTAATAGTTATAAATAAAATAATTTTTAACAACTTTTTCTCTAAAAGTAGTAGAAAATCTACTAATTTGAAAATATGCAAAGAATACATTTAAATTCTTAAAGCAAATTCTATGAACATAGAGATTCCTTACTAAAAATTCAAAAATTTCATACATTTATAAAAAATAGTATTTTTACTACTATTTTTAAAATTGATGAAATTGATAAATTTTAAATGCTCCTAAAAGTATTTCTTTAAAGGAATGTAATAATTATAAATGAAACAATTTTTTCTCAAAAAGTAGTAGAAAATTTGCTACTAATTTGAAATATTAAAAAAATAAATTTAAATTATTATAGAAAATTTGATGAACATAAAGATTATTTACAAAAATTGAAAAATTTTAAACTTTTTCAAAAAGTAGTATTTCTACTACTATTTTTAAAATTGATGAAATTGATATTTTTAAATGCTCCTAAAAGTATTCCTTCTAAAGAATATAACAGTTACAAATTAAATAATTTTCATCAACTTTTTCTCAAAAAGTAGTAGAAATTGACTACTAATTATAAAATATTCAAAGAATAAATTTTAATTATTAAAGCAAATTTTATGAGCATAAAGATTATTTACAAAAATTTAAAAATTTTAAACTTTTTCAAAAAGTAGTATTTCTACTACTATTTTTAAAATTGATGAAAGTAATAATTGTGAAATCATCCTAAAAGTATTCCTTCAAAACAATACAACAGTTACAAATTCAATAATTTTCATCAACTTTTTCTCAAAAAGTAGTAGAAAATATACTACTAATTTGAAAATATTCTAAAAATAAATTTAAATTATTAAAGCAAATTTTATGAACATAAAGATTATTTACAAAAATTGAAATATTTTAAACATTTTCAAAAAGTAGTATTTCTACTACTATTTTTAAAATTGATGATAGTGATAATTTTCAAATCATCCTAAAAGTATTTCTTTAAAGGAATGTAATAGTTACAAATGAAATTATTTTAAACAACTTTTTCTCAAAAAGTAGTAGAAAATTTACTAAAAATTTAAAAATATTCAAAGAAAAAATTTTAATTCTTAAAGCAAATTCTATGAACATAAAGATTCTCTAGAAAAATTTAAAAATTTTAAACTTTTTCAAAAAGTAGTATTTCTACTACTATTTTTAAAATTGATGAAAGTGCTAATTTTTAATTGATCTTAAAAATATTCCTTCAAAGGCATAAATTAGTTACAAATGAAATAATTTTTAACAACTTTTTCTCAAAAAGTAGTAGAAAATATACTACTAATTTGAAAATATTCTAAAAATGAATTTAAATTCTTAAAGCAAATTAATGTGAACATAAAGATTATTTACAAAAATTTAAAAATTTTAAACTTTTTCAAAAAGTAGTATTTCTACTACTATTTTTAAAATTGATGAAAGTGATAAATTTTAAATGCTCCTAAAAGTATTTCTTTAAAGGAATGTAATAGTTATAAATGAAATAATTTTTAACAACGTTTTCTCAAAAAGTAGTAGAAAATTTACTAAAAATTTAAAAATATTTAAAGAAAAAATTTTAATTCTTAAAGCAATTCTATGAACATAAAGATTCTCTAGAAAAATTTAAAAATTTTAAACTTTTTCAAAAAGTAGTATTTCTACTACTATTTTTAAAATTGATGAAAGTGATAATTTTCAAATCATCCTAAAAGTATTCCTTCAAAACAATACAACAGTTACAAATTAAATAATTTTTAACAACTTTTTCTCAAAAAGTAGTAGAAAATATACTACTTATTGGAAAATATTCTAAAAATTAATTTAAATTCTTAAAGCAAATTTTATGAACATAAAGATTATTTACAAAAATTGAAAAATTTTAAACTTTTTCAAAAAGTAGTTTTCTACTACTATTTTTAAAATTTATGAAAGTGCTAATTTTAAATTGATCTTAAAAATATTCCTTCAAAGGCATAAATTAGTTACAAATGAAATAATTTTTATCAACTTTTTCTCAAAAAGTAGTAGAAAATCTACTACTGATTTATTCAAAGAATAAATTTAAATTCTTAAAGCAAATTCTATGAACATAAAGATTTTTTTGTAAAAATTTAAAAATTTTAAACTTTTTCAAAAAGTAGTATTTCTACTACTATTTTTAAAAATTGCTTAAAGTCATAATTTTTAATTGTTTCTAAAATAATTTCTATAAAGAAAATTAATAGTTATAATTGAAATAATGTTTATCAACTTTTTCTCAAAAAGTAGTAGAAAATCTACTACTAATTGCAAAATATTCAAAAATATATTTAAATTATTAAATCAAATTCTATGAACATAAAGATTTTTTTGCAAAAATTTAAAAATTTTAATCTTTTTCAAAAAGTAGTATTTCTACTACTATTTTTAAAATTGATAAAAAT